>NC_092808.1:14505382-15142257 GCF_040954645.1 Diabrotica undecimpunctata | reverse complement strand
GTACGGAAATGGTTTCCTGTTTTCCATTTTGAAAATCTGTCCAAGTAGCTTTCCAGAGATGTAGCAAGTTTTTCCTTTACAAAGTGAAGTGATTATGTGAATTAAGGTAACAATTTAATATATTAATTCTCCCAAGTTATAAAGACAATTTTAATAATTTGCTTTCATTAAAATAAAAGAATTTGTAATAATTAAAGTTTTATATTATTTTTGTCGTAGCTAAAAAATGTCATATTTTATTCTGTCTTAAGTTGTTATGTTGACATATGACATTTCGCTTTAATCCATTGTTGTTATAAGACAATTTTAATTTGATTATTTTATATAAAATATATTCCATATGTAAGATTAAATTCAATAATATTTTTCATGAAAAGGATATCCATAAAATTTTGATAATCTAAATTGGCCATATTATAACCTAGAAACCATTTAACATTTTTGTAGCAATCTCTTAAGTAAACGAAGAATATGTAAGTTTTTAGTAATTTAGATTATGTTGTATAATATGTTCTTGTAAAATCTGTATTTCTGATAACTGTTTGTTTAAGACAAAAATAAACGTTTAATTTGTTTCTCTGATCTATTTTGAGTTTTATTTGAAAAAGATATTTTTTCTATATTTTTGATGTTCCATAATTATTTCCCTAGTTACAAATAGTGGTTGTAATAGGTATAATTAGGCACCTCAAGTGGCGCCCTATATTAAATTTCTTGAGGTGTTTCCGGTTTATTTTCATTCTGTTTGCCCCAAGAGATTTGTATAAGTACCCCTTTAGTTCTTTTTTTTTTTGTAATTGCCCCAATCTAACCCCAATATCTTCAACTTATCCACGACCCAGCTCTACAACAACCGAGTGTCGTACGCACTAGTTCCGATTATTTTGTTTGCCCAATCTTGTCCCCCATATTCTTACCCTGTGGTAAGCAAAAATATCGTTACAAAACAAATAAACAAAAGAAACTTGAAGGAACAATGAAGTCTTGAGATGCTATGTATTTTCTACCCTTTTATATGAAGTCGAAGCCTGGACCTTGACGGAGGCAACATCGTAACGATTAGAAGCCTTTAAAATGTGGTGCTACCACCGCAAGCTCAGAATTTCCTATATCCATCATGTTACAAACAACACCGTGATCCAACGTATGAATAAAGATCTGAAAATTATGCGTATCGTGAAAATCAGAAAGATGACATACTTAGGGCCTCTGATGCGCAATGAGAAGTATCAACTAATTCAACTAATTTTACAAGAAGAAAGAAGAAAAAGTGGTAGGATATTGTTGTTTTTGTAAAATTTATATTTTCCAATTAAAATTGTGAAAACACGAGTTGATATTTTATTTAAATATACCATAAAAACTATTTTTCTCTTATTTACATTGCCGATAACTTAAAGCATTTAACCTTTAAAGGGTAAAACGCAAACAATAATGAACACCGAGAGTGTAAAATGGTTGTTAAGCGAGTTAAAATCTTTTTCTGCGAAGAATCATGTTTCATCTCAAGGTTGTATCTCAATCTAACTCAAGATTTTTAATATTTAATACAATTAGAAAACATACATCTCAAAGTAATCCCTCATTATGTTATAAATATCGTATCGCATTAGTGTAAAAGAGTTTAATCATTTCGCTACAAATTATTAAAAATACATGTTTTCGTTTTTTGTCTCTCCTGTTAAATCGCTAAAAATGAGTTACAACCTTGTTCAAGCAAGCAAGCAATTTAATTGAACCCAGCCTATGAGAAATGTTCACCCAGGTAGTACGATCGGGTGTAACAATTCATTGGAGCAAGGTGTGTTAACTCGAGTAAAAAACAGGAGTCACCCCACCGTGCTCCAATGCTCTAGACCATCCCTTTCCCCCCTATAGCACTCTGATGCGCTATAGAGGCACAACAATCAGCCAAATGCTCTTCATGTGGAGGTCCTGGGTAATAGAACCCCAACATGGTTTCCTAACCGAATGCAAAAAAACTCAGGACAGCGTGCCCGGGTTTTGGGGTTTTTGTTAATTTTTTTGGTGGCCGAAGCCGGTTTTTGTTAGTATTTTTTTGATTTTTTTGGTGGCCGCGGCCGGTTTTTTGTGTTTTTTGTGGTTTTTTTTGTTTACAACCTTGTTCGATGGGGGTATTAAGTTATGTCAGACGTAAATAACGTATGCTTTGTTAATACGTTAATAGGTGGCGTTAGGATCAAACGTAATAATTGATTGAATTTGTTTAAAATTAAACAAAATAAAGAGCCAAAAAAAATAATAATTTAATTTAATTGTTAATAGATTGCTTAAAAGATAATAAGCGTTGACTGAAAATGTTTAGAAAAGAACTGCACTATATACTTACTTTAAAATACATATTGTATTAAATTACTATGTGCTATTTTAATCAATCGTTCTATATTTAACCATAAAGAATATTAAAATAGTTGGGATATGCATGTACGAAAAAAATATTATTTATTGGCCATGGGTTATCCATTAAATATTTTATTTCCTTAGTCTCGGCCCACAAAAAATGAACTAGTTGATTTTAAATTTGTTTAATGGGTTAACCGATATTTGTATAAAATTTGGTTGACTAGTACAAGCTCCAAAAGCTCAAGGATTACTCAACATTTGCATCTTTATAACTATTCAATTATTTTTTTTATTTTGAAATTTTTTCCTAAATTCTTGAAATTCCCAACCGTATAACTAAATTAAAAAAGACAATTAATATAACATATGTGTATATATATATATATATATATATATATATATATATATATATATAACATATATATATATATATATATATATATATATATATATATATAACATACATATATATATATACATACATATATATATATATATAACATATGTATATATATATATATATATATATATATATATATATATATATGTTCGGAAAGATTTCCGCGGTTAGTACAATTAAACTTAGAGCTAAGATTAATATTATTATAAAAATTAATATTAAACTCACCAGTCTTCCGGGTTGAACCGCGTCGATATCCATTTTGCCGAGCTTTCGACATCCTCTCTGATGTCTTCTTCAGGGCTTCCGAGGTCTCAGTCTCCCGAGCCCCCAGACACTACTACACTCACTAGTCACTTCTAGTTCACTCACTAGTTCACTACTACTAGTAGTAGTGAACTAGTGAGTGAACTAGAAGTGACTAGTGAGTGTAGTAGTGTCTGGGGGCTCGGGAGACTGAGACCTCGGAAGCCCTGAAGAAGACATCAGAGAGGATGTCGAAAGCTCGGCAAAATGGATATCGACGCGGTTCAACCCGGAAGACTGGTGAGTTTAATATTAATTTTTATAATAATATTAATCTTAGCTCTAAGTTTAATATATATATATCTATATATATATATATATATATATATATGTATATATATATATACAGGGTATCAGAAACTCTCTTGACAAAATAAAACCGGAGATTCCTCAGATAATTCTAAGATAATTTAACCTGGAAGAAAATGCTTCCTGAGAGAGTTAGAGCACTTTAAAAGATGGCGCTATATACGACGGTCTTACCTTGTGTAGCTGCTTTTATACTGTGCATACTAGGACTCCTAGTATGGACTCCTACTAGGGACTCCTAGTATGTGGGTATATTGTTGAAAATATCCTGGATTGATCATCGCACTAACGTATCGATATTAGAACAACTTAAAGTAAAGGATAGATTGCTCAAACAAATACACCCGAGATATTTGCAGTATTTTGGACACATTGCTAGAAGAACAGATACGATGGAAAAACTGATAGTCGAGGGTAGAGTTGAAGGAAAGAGACCTAGGGGAAGATCTCCAAGCCGTTAGTTAGATCAAACAAAAATACTGATTAACCAAGGGTTACATGAAGCCGAACAACTAGTCCAGGACAGAGAAGGATGGAGAGAAATGATAAAAAAACTGTAAAGGTCTGATGGTGTCACCACATCCCAAAAGGGATTAGGACTGAGGAGAAGGAGAACAGTATGTGCAGAAACGGTCTAGGCTTGATGAGATGAGGCGGGGGTCGCTGAAGCAGTGGTCGCTATCTGCCGGAATCTTTTAGCTTTATCGCGCTAAGCTGTTAGGCCGTATTTTAATTTATTTGGCTTCACGAATAATTCTCGATTTTAACGAGAGGATGGAAGCGATGGTTTGTGCTTTTTGAAAGTCTATTTTGTGGCCTGTTTAAATATGAGGTTGGGCTAGGGCTAAAGTAGTATCGGAATTACAGATATAGAATGTTGGTAAACACGGTTATGGATTCGTCGGTTTGTCTGTCCTATGTATATTCGTGGGCAACTAGAACAAGGTATCTTGTAGCCACCATGGTCCTCATTGGGGACTTGGTCTTTTACGGATCTTTACTTTTACGATCTCTCTACGGGTTTTGAGGTCTAGAGAGTTAAGAGTTCTACTGATCTTGTCAGTGATACCTTTTATAAAAGGTAGAAAGATTTTGCGTTGAGCTTGGGTTGAACAGGCGGCAATGGTTTTTTTTTGGATGGAACAAAGTTTTGATGTTTTTGAATGCTCTTGTTAATTTGCGTTTTGTGGTAGCCATTTTGTAAGCCGTGTTTGCCTTATTCTATTGATTTCGGATGATCTATGATTATCGTAAATGCAAAAACGTTATAAATTACTAATTTACTGACTTTTTCCCCCACTTTCTCCCAAACCTGGCGTTAGAAACAGCGTTACTTTTTACTGAACTATATGTGGACCAACTTTTACTTTGGATGTCAGGGTTGGGGCCAAATTATATCATACTATTACTTTCACTCTCCTCGACAAACCAACTGATTTGTGATTAAAGGATATGTTCACTCCTGGATAACTTTTAGTTGATATTTCTATATCTTTTGTTGAAGAGCAACTAACATAGCACATTTTTTATTTTATCTTAACTTTATTCTTGGTTTTCTGTGGATTGTGAACTTGTTTATTTGTGAATGTCTCCCCTCTATAAAAAATTTTCCTCTATCTCCATTTAATTTCCTGTTACCTTCCTTTTTGGTTTAAATTTTGTGCTATATTTTTTGATTTTGTTACTCATAGTACTCTTAATAAATTTAATCCTATTAAAATATGGTAGAAAAAATATTTGCAAACTTGATTTAAACGAATCTGTTCAAAAGCAAATTTTTTAGAAAAAATTCGAATTCCATTCAATTTAATTTAGCAGTATGTTGATTAAACGCAACTTTTAATACCCAACCACCACCCTAGTTTCGATGGAGTGCTATATCGACAACGAATATACAATTATTTCGTATTGGATGTGTATAACGCGTAGCACGAGAACTAATTGAATTTCGTGCCAGGATCCGTCTGAGTTGTGAATTGTCGTCGTATATCTATGCAAAGTCACAATTCTATTGTAGATTCGGGCACAATGGGAAGCGTATTGCATCGCAACTCGCTAACTTTCAAATTAATTCACTGACACATGATCCTAATCTTGTGAGTAATTTCTCGACGAGAAGAGAAGAGGGGTCGGCGAGGATGATTGCGAGGTGCGGTGTGTTCAGGTGGAATTTTCACTTATTTCTCCACCAGAACTTGAGAAAATTGAATCGGGAGTTATTTACATAAATGTACGCCTTCATATACATACTATAAATACGTATGTAGATAGGTAGACATTAGTAGTTAACAACTGAAGTGAATAGTTTGCAAATATCCCTTCACCCGAAACTAAAAACATTTTAAACACCATTTTAAGGGATAAAACTATATTATATAAGTATGTAGTTTTAAAGGAGATATTAAACAATTGATTATATGTAGAATATTTATTAAATAAAATATCGTTTAAATTAATTAAATGGAAATTTTTAATCTATCAAAATGAACAAATGTGAAAATTAAATATTTTTACTATGTTTATGTGGGGTTAAGCTACAATTGATTGTATTGAAAATTACATTTTACAATAATTATTTTAGTCTTTTGTATTTCAAAACAATAATCTCAATCACTGTATGACAGAGAACTCTCAATTTTGAAATAAGTTTGTGTCATGTCTAATTGGCAAATATTTTACGTGTTTGGTTTATACGCTGGTGTATTTGAGTTCGAATCCCAATAAGAATTTACTTTTTTATTTTTGAAATATTTAAAAACCCAACGCTAATTTTATTAAATATATGTAATATACGCAAAAATGATAAATTTTAAAATAAAATGAAAATTTACAACATAATCCGAGTTGTTGGTTTTTGAAGTTATACTTCTATACGCGCGTTCGACTTTGCACGGAAATTTGCACGGGAGTGAATCGGAAATTTGCACTGGAGTAACAAGCCTCGTTAGGCATGTTAAATTATAAATTAAAACTTTTAAATATCTCAAGTAAGTTCAAATGTGTACTTATATACACAACAAACAACAATTAAATAATATTGTATTTGTCAATGTCAGATAAATTGACAGTTGTATCACCAAACAATATCTTTTTTATTAATATTGTTATCATAGTGAATTAAACATATGCGTAAGTAAGTTACGTATATTGTCATTTTTAAATGCTTATGAATATTTCATTTTAATTTGTATTAATATTATTATCGTGGTAAATTAAACATATGGATAAGTAAGTTATGTATACCTATTGTCATTTTTAAATACTGATGAATATTATTTATTTAATATTTTAGCATTTTAAGAATCGGAAACATTTATTTGTTATTATTTCCACTGACTGATTATTTATTTTTAATTATTATCGTACTTATTTATATAAAATAGTATATTAATAGTTATTTAACCAACAAGTGTATTAATAAGGGCGATTAACAATTGAGATATTTTAACGCGTGAGCAAAGCGAGCGCGTTAATGTTCGAGATTGTTAATCGCCATTTTAATTCACGAGTTCGTTACAAAACTTTTCCGTCTACCGTACTTTTCAGAAATAAAGATATCTTAGTTTAAATATTCATTTACTTAACGATAAACAACAATTTTTTCAGCTTTCATTGACTTTATTCAAAGTTTCCTTAGTGGTAGTTTTATTATAGTAAACATTAATATTCGAAATGGTGCAATTACTGAAATTAAAGGAAGATATTGATAAATGATTATCTGCTGTATAGCATTTTGACAAATTTATATTTAAGTCTTCTTCGACCTCTGTAAATTCTGTGATAGAAGAAGAAATTCTGGTGGAGTTAAATTCAACCCTTCGTCAATATCCATCCTTTGATTTTTCAAATACACAGAATTTTAAACAATAAAGTAAATAACGACATACAATGACACTAATGACAGATAGTACTAACAGCGGCTACTTCATTTTAAATTAATTTTTTAGTGGGAATATAAATAGGTATACGATTTTTTGCTTACACCACAGGTCACTGCCAACCACAGAGCGTTTAATTGATTTATGCAAGCAATGTACGAGTATGTTGTGTTGCCTATAATAAAATCGTTCATTAATAGAAAATCATTCATTAATAGGGGTCATTAATCAATGATTTTGAGGGTGTTAAAATTGATCATAAATGGACGGTCGACGGAAAATTAATATTAAGTACATTGTTTCTTTTGTAAACAACTGATCTAAATTTATTTTAATGGAGTCTTAGGTTAGAGTTTTAAAATATCCGAACTAGAATCGTAATACAAATTACGGTCTAATTAGCCGTGATCGTCCAGTGGACTAGTTGTTCGGATTCCACGTTGTGCCGTGGTAACCCAGGTTCGAATTCTGGTCAAGGCAATGTGCTAACATGACACGGTGAGGCAACTTTTTGTTTTTTTTTTGTTAAAAAATATTTAAAAATATTAATTACTGTGTTTAAAATAATAAAATGTATTTTGAACAAATTTTTACAAAAAGGTGTATATAAAAAATACTCTAATCCGCTCCAAAAAACTTTGTTTTGAAAAAATTATTGTTGGAAACGAAAAATTCGATAATAGGGTAGGATTAAAAATGATACTTTTGTTTATCTATATAAAAATAACGATTTTACAAATTTTTTAATGGAGTTTAGAATAAAAATTTTACAACAGCGATTCCTTACTCAGTTTTTCAAGTTATATGCGTATATTAAACATGTGCGTAAATAAGTTATGTATATTGTCATTTTTAAATATTTATGAATATTGCATTTTAATTTGTATTGTATTATTATATTGAATTATGTTGCAGTGTATTGTATTGTATTTTTATATTAATAACAAAATAAATAATGAATTTTACTGCAGAGTATGTGTAACAAAATTTTTTTGCATTCAACTCCTTTCAACTCATTCAACTCCTATATGAAATTAAAAATATACATTTTCATCAAAATATTATTATGTTGATGAAATCCTCCTATTACAAGTCAAATACTGTTTATATACAGCAAACAATACACCATGTACTTCTATACCTAATTCTGTTTCTCTTTCTGCTCTCTCTTACCTATAGCATTACATATGTAATGATTGTGCAGATTGACTCCCATAAAAATTTGTAACGGCGAACGCTTGTATAGAAGTATAACTTCTACCGGCAGTCCCACTGGACTGCCACACCCGTTTTTTTTTTAATTCGATTTTTCCTCTTTTCCAGCAAACTGGGGTTAAGGGATCAGAATAAAACACATGTTTGGAATAAGCTGGACCAAGTGCATGTACCAAAACATTAAACAAATTTTTTTTTTTTGTAAAATTTGGCAAAATTTTTCTAAGGGGCCCTTGGATTTTTATCAAATTTGGTTAATCGGCTATATTGGCGTCAATTGGTCCGAGAGTCAAGCGAATAGACATTTCCTACATAAAACTGGCCGCTCGTTCTTCTACCATACTCGGAATTTTCCTACATCTAACAGTTCGTGAGAAAAATTTCCACTTGGATGTCTGTATTTGCTGAAAGTTTCGTGAAAATTAAAAGTGAATATTTAGTTTGAAATTTGAATTATTTCGATTAAGGGTGACCTGCTGTTTAAAAAAAATAAACATGTGGCTAAAAATTATGCACCGTTTTGCCGGAAAATCGAAAAAACTGTAGACCATTGGATTTTTATCAAATTTCGCTAATCGGCTGTTGGCGTCAATTTTGGTCCGAGAGTCAAGTGAATAGACATTTCCCACATAAAATTGGCCGCTTGTTCTTCTGCCATACTTAGAATTTTCCTACATCTAATGGTTCGTGAGAAAAATTTCCACTTGGATGTCTGTATTTGCTGAAAATTTCGTTAACATAAAAGTAAATATTTTGTTTGAAATTTGAATTATTTCGATTAAGGGTGATTTGCTGTTTAAAATAAATATGCATGTGGCTAGAAATTATGCACCGTTTTGCAGGAAAATCGAAAAAACTGTAGACCATTGGATTTTTATCAAAAATCTTTAATCGGCTATGTCAGCGTCAATTTTGGTCCGAGAGTCAAGCGAATGGACATTTCTTATATAACATTGGCCGCTCGTTCTTCTGGCATACTCAGAATTTTCCTCCATCTAACTGTTCGCGAGAAAAATTTCCACTTGGATGTATGTATTCGCTTAAAATTTCGAGAAAATTAAAAGTGTATATTTTGTTTAAAATTTGAATTATTTCGGTTAAGGGTGACTTGCTGATTAAAAAAATTTAAATATGTGACTAAAAATGTGGCACTGTTTTGCCAAAAAATCGAAAAAACTGTAGACCATTGGATTTTTATCAAAAGTCGTTAATCTGCTATGTTCGCGTCAATTTTGGCCTGAAAATCAAGAGAATGGTTATTTCCTACATAAAATTGGCCGCTCGTTCTTCTGCCATACTCGTTAAATTAAAAGTGAATATTTTGTTTGAAATTTGAATTATTTCGATAAAGGGTGACTTGATGATTAAAAAAATCTAAACACGTGGCCAGAAATTATGCACCGCTTTGCCGGAAAATCGAAAAAACTGTAGACCATTGGATTTTTATCAAATTTCGTTAATCGCCTATATTGGCGTCAATTTTGGTCCGAGAGTCAAGCAAATAGACATTTTCTACTTAAATTTGGGCCGCTCGTTCTCTTGCTATACTCAGAATTTTCCTACATCTAACGGTTCGTAAGAAAAATTTCCACTTGGATGTATGTATTCGCTGAAAATTTCGAGAAAATTAAAAGTTTTGTTTGAAAAAATTTTGTTTGAAATTTGAATTATTTCGATTAAGGGTGACTTTCTGTTAAAAAAAATTAACATGTGGCTAGAAATTATGCAACGTTTTGCCGGAAAATCGAAAAAACTGTAGACCATTGGATTTTTATCAAATTTCGTTAATCGGCTATGTTGGCTTCAATATTGGTCCGAGAGTCAAGCAAATGGACATTTTTTATATAAAATTGGCTGACCGTTCTTCTGCCATACTCAGAATTTTGCTACATCTAACCGTTCGCGAGAAAAGTTTCCACTTGGATGTATGTATTCGCTGAAAATTTCGTAAAAATTAAAAGTGTATAATTTGTTTAAAATTTGAATTATTTCGATTAAGGGTGACTTGATGAATAAAAAAATCCAAACACTTGGCAAACAATTATGCACCGTTTTACCGGAAAAACGAAAAAACTGTGAATCATTGGATTTATATCAAATTTCGTTAATCGGCTATGTTGGCGTCAATTTTGGTCCGAGGGTCAAGCACCATACAATTTTCCTTTTTATTGTAATAGAGGGAAAAAAGTGTAACTTACATTTCAGGTTTGATTAGACTTTTCCCGTTTGTGGGTAGCTTCCAAACATTTTCACGTTGGTTTGCGGGTACCTTCGGTTAGTAAAGCTTGCGTTTTAAGTTGTAGTTTACTTCTATATAGAACTGTTAAAACAAACCTTTCTTTACAAAAGCCAATCACCCTATTGTTTTTCTAATTAAAGGGTCACTTACTTGGTCACGATTTTGTAGGCATAAAGTTACTCTTTTAGTTGAAAATTCATGGACCAGTTATGTACTCAGTTATAGGTCCTTTATTAGAACCTTTTGTTTTCCATTATCTTGATGATATTATCGTTGTAACCCCAGATTTTGACACTCATATCAAAACTCTGAAAATGCTCTTCAAGCTTTTGAAAGATGCAAATCTCACTGTTAATTTTGAGAAATGCCAGTTTTGCAGATATTCACTGCAATTCCTTGGATTTGTAATAGACGATCAAGGGTTAAGAACTGATCCTGGTAAGGTGTAGTCTATTTTGGAATACCCTGTACCCACAAATACAACCCAGATACGTCGGCTGATTGGCTTAATTGGTTATTACCGTAGGTTTTTAAACAATTTTTCTACTATTTGCAGTTCCATTTCTGACTTGTTGAGAGGCAGAAAGACAGATCATCCTATTACGTGGACTCCTGAAGCTGATGAAGCTTTTCAGAAAATTTAACAGGTTCTTACAACAGCTCCTGTTCTTGCAAGTCCTGATTTCTCCAAGCATTTCTATCTTGCTTGTGATGCAAGTGACTCTGGTGTTGGTGGTGTTCTATTTCAAAAAGATGATGGATTAGAACATCATATTGCTTTTTTTATAGCCCTTTTTCTATCCGAATTGTCGAATAAAGGCCTCTCCCATTTCTCGCCATTCATCCCTGTTGTGTGCTAGGCGTTTCCACATTGGTCCTGCGACTCTTTTGATATCGTCGCTCCAGCGCATTTGAGGTCTTCCTCTTGGTCTCTTCGCATCGTACCGTCGCCAGTTTTCGACTTCTTTGTTCCATCTACCATCTTCGAGACGTTCGTTGTGTCCAGCCCATTTCCATTTTAATTTAGCTGCTTGTTTCACGGCGTCCTTTATTTTTGTTTTGTTCCGGATTGCTTCGTTCGTTTGCCGATCTATTAGTGAGATACCAAGCATCTGTCGTTCAATGGCTCGCTGAGTTTTTCGAATCTTGTCCATGTTCTTTTTTGTGAATGTCCAGGTTTAAGCTCCGTAAGTAAGAACGGGAAGGATACAAGAATCGAACACTTTGGTTCGAAGGTTTTGGGGTATCTTTTTGTCTTTCAGTATGTATGAGAGTTTTCCAAATGCGGCCCATCCCATTCTTACTCGTCTGCTTATTTCGGTAGTTTGGTTATCTTTGTTTACCTTGATATTCTGACCCAGATATATGTATTCTTCTACATGTTCCACTTTTGTTCCTTGGATGGTTATCGTCGGTTGATCATCTTTATTCGACATTAGCTTAGTTTTACTCAGATTCATTTTCAGTCCTTTTTTTATGGATTCCGTATGAAGCTCATCGATCATCGTCTTCAGTTTTTTCCAGTTGTCGGCTATTAGTACTACGTCATCTGCATATCTTAGATGGTTTAAATACTTTCCGTTTATCGATAGTCCCTTCGTTTCCCAATTTAGTGATTTAAAGATGTCTTCAAGTGCGACAATAAATAGTTTTGGATATATGATGTCTCCCTGTCTTACTCCTCGGTTGATTTTTATTGGCCTCCTATTGCTTACTTTAGCAAAACTTTAACAAGAGCTCAGAGAAAATATACAACTACTGAGAAAGAATTGTTAGCAATTTTGTTATCAATTGAAAAATTTAGATGCTATATTGAAGGTAGTGATGATTTTACTGTTATTACAGATCACTCTTAGAATTTTTCTAAGAATTCTTCACAACAGAATTAGACGCAAATGCGAAGAAGATCTGGAAGATACTCAATTTGGTTTTAGAAATGCTATGGGAACCAAGGAGGCACTTTTTGCTCTTAACATCCTATTACAAAAATACCGTAACCAAAGAAAATATTTATTTGCATGTTTCGTGGACTTCAAAAAGGCATTCGATAAAATACAGCATGTAAAATTAATGCAAATACTAAAAAATATCGGAATATATGACAAGGATATTGGTGTCATTAAAAATTTGTACTAGAATCAAACTGCTATCGCAAAAATTGGAGATAACTACACCGATGAAATCTCCATACAACGAGGAGTCAGACAAGGTTGCATTTTGTCGCGAACATTGTTCAATGTTTACTCGGACCAGTTATTTAAAAAGGCACTTGAGAGACAACCATATGGAATAAAAATCAACGGGGAACTACTTAATGTAATTAGATATGCAGACGATACAGTAATTTTTTCAGATAATATTGAAGGTCTCCAAATTCTGCTTGATCGTATTCACGAGGTAGGAGAGGAAATGGGCATAAAAAGAAACTCAAACAAAACCAAATTTTTAGTGTTAAGTCGTGACCCACATCCCGATGCAAAGCTTCAATTAAACGAAGTCCAAGTTGAGAAAGTCCAGAAAATGACATATTTGGGAACTGTGATAACGGACCAACTAGATCCTGACATAGAAATAAAACGTAGAATAGCAATGACTAAAACTACTTTTATGAAAATGAAGTCATTTCTTTGCAATAATCATCTCAGTTTAGAACTAAGACAAAGAATGGTTAATTGTTATGTTTGGTCCGTACTTTTGTATAGTGCAGAAACGTGGACGCTAAAAGTATCGATCATGAACAAAATTGAAGCATTGAAAATGTGGGTTCATAGACGAATGCTGAAGATACATTGGACAGCAAGGAAAACTAATGAAGAAGTACTAAGGAGCGTCAACAAAGAAAGAGAACTGCTAAAGACTGTTAAACATCGAAAAATGTCTTATCTGGGACATATAGTAAGGGGAAGTCGACATAAAATATTACAACTGACCCTTAAAGGTAAAATAGAGGACCGTAGAGGTGTAGGAAAAAAACAAGTTTCTTGGTTAAAAACATTCGTGAATGGACACAGATAACAAATGCAGGACAATTATTCCATATTACAGAAGATCGAGAAGCCTTCGCAATGGTGATCGCCAACGTCGGATAATTCTGATATGGCACGCGAAGAAGAAGAAGACAGATCACTCCTCATTACAGTGGTTATATAACATAAAGAATCCTTCTCCTAGAATTGCCAGAATGGATAATGAAAATGTCTTGTCACAAATTTACTGTAGTTCATCGTAGTGGTTCTTTAAATGCAGGTAAGGTTTTGGCACCCTCAGAATGATATTACTGATATAATATTCCGATTTTATAATATTACTGTTTTGTAGTTGTATTAAATGACCGTAGAAATGTACTAAAACTGCATAAAAACGAGAGGACAGTTTTTTTTAAATGAATTGTTCGAGATATCCAATTCCATAAAAATAAAACACTCAGAATGGAATCACTATACTAAGTAATACATGCGTCTAGCGTAAAAACCAATGATTGATATATCTTTTGCTACAATCATATACATTTTGTGCCCTAGTTATTACCTACACGCAGTAATCGGTACTGTTCTTGAGATCTGTCACTAATTAGCGGACACACATAATAACTTTTCTAGTTCATTGCCAGGTCGCTCGGTATTATTTAATTTAGAAATTGATATTATGAGATCAATGAAAGTAAAATAAGGGATCTAAATATTTGGTCATACTATAACCACGCCTTTTAATGTTATTTTTTGTATATATATCAGCAGGCGGCTACGAAAAAAATATAGTTCGTGCGGTACTTGCAGTTGATACAGTGATTTCAAAAATGGCATTCAAAGTAAGTATTTTAAAAATAAATTTGTAGTAATGTAAAAAATCGGCTATTTTCTGTGATATGAAAGACGCTAACACCGCATACTTTATTTTTCTTCTTCTTTTTCTTGTTTATTATTAATAATGCCTGTTTAATCCATGCTTCTTTCATTGCCCGGGATGATAAAATATATCGTACATTGGATTAAAAAACTGAAAAACACGTATTTAATATTTTTCAAAAATCAGTCGAATGACACCAAACACGACCTTCAGCTACCCCACTATAGTGGAAAAAGGTGCAACTTTGAAATCTTAAATAGAAACCTCCATTTTTTGTTGCAGAGTCAAATTCTACAAAACATTCTTAACCTTCCAGCGATAACGTGACATGATGGTACATAATGTATAACGTCGGACTAGCAGTCCGCAAATCTAGAAAAGGTCCAAAAAAACAAATATTGTCAGAAAAAGGGTCTGAGAACTGGTCGATTCTTTAAATTATAATTAAAATAGACAAAAAAAAACATTTACACATAAATTTATTATAATTTGTATTTAAACTCATGCTTTGAAAATAAAAGTTAACAGATATATCTTTTTCTCATTTTGAGTACTATAAAACACAAAAACACTAATTAAACAAATAAACATTTATTTCTAAGAAATTAAACAAAGACTAAATACAAAACAAATTTTTTGAGCTGCGTAAAGTAGATACATGAATGAATTTATAACTTGAAAATAAGTCAATCTTCGCTGCTGTCTTCGGAAATATCATCTTGTAGGCAGTCGGAGCAAATGCATTTTGCGTGTTCTAAGCATACAAACTTTTGGCATTTTTGACAGGTATATCTGGTTGGCCTATTTTTTTGTCTACTACAGTAAAAACAACGACCTCGAAAATTAGATTGTGGATTTGGGGCTGGAACAAATTCTTCTTCAATATGGCAAATTTCTTTTATTCTTGACCTAATTGATCTAGGAATACGTTTATTCAAACATCGACGTTGTAGACGATCGTTTACTAGTTCCATACCAAGAGCTTCTAGAAAATGTCTGCTATACGTTTTATCTATCTCATTAGATTTATATTTGTTTATTACAAATGAATTGATACCAGCTACATTCATTGCAGAATAAAACATGACCATAGGCCATCGGCGAGTGGC
Source organism: Diabrotica undecimpunctata (assembly GCF_040954645.1). Taxonomy (NCBI): domain Eukaryota; kingdom Metazoa; phylum Arthropoda; class Insecta; order Coleoptera; family Chrysomelidae; genus Diabrotica; species Diabrotica undecimpunctata. The sequence goes on along the minus strand of NC_092808.1, from coordinate 15,126,591 downwards.
TCGAGCGCAATTGTAGGCGGCGCACATTTTATCAACTAAATCTACTCCTCCTTTGGATTTATTATAGTCAATGATGATTTCTGGCTTGCCCGTTAATTCGTCTAGCAAATCGCCGTGGTGCCTCGTTGAGAGTAAAATAACGTTTTTGTTTTTTTTTGGGTATATGACACAATCGTACATTTTTCTCTAAAACCAAACATACTTGTTTTTTCTGGTCTCTTAGGATCAGTAAATTGAAGTGGAAGCTCTCTTTTGTTTTTTCTTATAGTGCCTATCATAGTCAGATGATGTTCGTTCAAAAGAAGATCGGCCAAGCTGAGGCTCGTAAAAAAATTGTCCATTGTTACATTTCTGTGAGAACCAGATATAGGAATGCAGAGGCGAGGAACGAGTGAAATATTGCTCGTATCAACTGTATATGGGCCAGGTGGCTGTTGTCCAACGTACACCTCTAAATTTGCGGTATAAGAAAACTTTGCGTTTACTAATGCGTAAATTTTTATGCCGTATTTATTAGGTTTATTCGGCATATATACCCTAAAGCCACACCTGCCACGAAAAGCTTCCAGTTTTTTATCTACCTCTTGTTGCAATTGTACCTATTTGTATTCACTTAAGTTTTCCTGTTGTCTTTCTCATGATTTTTATAATATTCTACTATAAAAATATATATATATATATATATATATATATATATATATATATATATACTATATACTATATATATATATATATATATATATATATATATATATATATATATATATATATATATATATATATGTATTGTACATTCACAAAATTCTTGTTTTTTCAATAAATCCTTGATGACCACAATATCGTCGTAATAATTTAATTTTTACTTGTGATTTGGTCTAATAAAGTATGTCTGTATAAAACAGTAATCTTGTTCCAAAGTTTTTATTTTGAGCGATAAATTAATATTTTTAATGTAATAAATTTATTTTTATAAAAATTATTTACTTTCAGCTCATCAGTTTTTTGGCTCTGGTAGCCGCCGTCCATGCAGGAGTTTTAAGCCCTCAACATTCTTATTCCGATGCTCCTTCAGTTTCTTATTCAAGTATATCAACTCCTGAAGTATCATATGGTGGACCAAGTTATGCTAAAGTTGCTGCTCCAGTTCACTATGCAGCTGCACCAGCAATTAAAGTAGCCGCTCCAGTGACTTATTCTTCTCCATTAGCGTACGCCGCTCCAGCTTTCAAAGTAGCTGCTCCAGTATACAAAGTAGCTAAACAAGTTGTAGCTGAAGACTACTCAACTCCAGCTCACTATGAATTTGGTTATGGTGTAGAAGATCCTCATACTGGTGATGTCAAAAGCCAACACGAAACTCGTGAAGGTGATGTTGTTAAGGGAAGTTACTCTCTTATTGAAGCTGATGGTACCAAGAGAGTAGTAGAATACACCGTCGATGCTCACAGTGGTTTCAACGCAGTTGTACATCGCGAACCAGCTAGCCATTCAGTTGCTTCCAAAATCGTTGCTCCAGTAGCCTACGCCCAACCTGTCGTAAAAGCTGTTGCTCCAGTAGCTTACGCCCAACCTGTCTTGAAGGCAGCTTACGCTCAACCCATCGTTAAAGCTTCATATGCATCACCACTAGTAGCTAAAGTACCAGCCTTCAACAAAATATCATATTCTAGTGCCCCTGAAGTGTCTTACTCCAGTTTTTCTGCTCCAGAAGTACATGCTGCTCCCTCCTACTACCACCACTAAAGAAAAAACTTAAAACTGTTGTTTTTAATTAGGAATTATTTATTTTACTGTTATAAGAAAAATAAAGCAATAATATAATTTCGTTTTTTCATGTTTTTAAGTTATTTTTAAACAACATAATATTTATGATAAAATGTGAATGGAGTCTGAAATGAAGGGACGACTTTGATAAACTCATAATTAATGATTCCAATGCGAACTTTCTAGAAAATTTAGTTATTATTTTTTTGGTATTCTATATTCTATACATAGGATATTAGCAGGTACACATGTTAATAGCCCATTTCAAGTGTAAACTGTAAAGGTAAAAGATTATTGACATGCAGTTTAACAAAATAAAACAACATTTTTTGTAACAAGTAATTAATATTTGGATTAAATAAATTCGACAAATTTTATAAATTTAAACATATTGTTTTTGCCTTGGTGGATCCACAGATATGTGGAATGAAAATTGTAGATTTTCCTTATCGACTAATTATTCATCAGCCGTCTGCTTTGTATATTATACAAAGCGCAGTAAGGCAATTATCTGAATTTTTGTTTGGCCAGTTAGAAATCTTCGGATTTTTACCGTGTTTATAATTATTTGAATTTAAATTTGAATGCTCTAACTACAGAGGAATTACGCTTCTAAATTCAGCGTCATAAAAATATTCTCCAGTATACTGTGCCACTGTATGGCACCATATGCAGAACGAATAATAAGAAAATACCAGCCTGCTTTTGGAGCTGGTAAATCAACAATTTATCAGATTGTAACCCCCAGACAAATTTTAGAAAAACACTGGAATATGGCATAGATACTTATCACATATTTATAGACTACAAGGTAGCCTATGACTCTAATAATAGAAGAGAAATTCGGAGCAATGAAAGAGCTACGAGTACGAAATCAGTTAGTAAATTTAACAAAACTAACTCTTAAAGAAATTAAATGTAGAGTACGAATCCAGCGGGAACTGCCTGAACTTCTTAAAACAAAGTAACGGTCTGCGCCAGGGAGCTCTCTCTTGTATACTGTTTAATCTGGCTCTCGAAAAAGTAATAAGCATGTCACAAATCACAACGACTAGTTCAATATATTTTAATAAATCAGTGCAAATCCTTCCCTACTCTAACAACACCAATATTGTTGTGATAACGGAACACTCTGTACGAGAGGCGCAGAGGCGTAAGTATCACTAAAAGAATCGGCTACAAATATGGGTTTATTAATAAAAAACAACAAAACAAAGTACATAAAAATAAGCAAGTAACCATAAATCTAACGAGCACTTGTTATAAAAAACGACGTTATCGAAGCAGATAACGAATTTTTGTACGAGGGAGTGCTCATCTACACTACCACAGAATTTGCACGACCAACAAGTGCTATTTTGGGCTCTATCTTTTTTTCTAAATCCTTAATTATATTAAAAAATACAACGGTAAAACTCTACAAGACAATAATATGCACAGGGCAGGTTCTAGAGTTTTCAACGGCCCGTTTATAACTAAATTTCGCGCCCTTTGATACAAGAATATACAAATATAAAGTAATTTAAAAAAAAATAGTAAGCAAGACAAAAAATCAAAATTACATAATAAAGACCTTTATTTATTGAAAAAATAATACAATAGATACTCTCTTACAAGTGATGCAACCAGCATACATAACCAGCGCATTTGAAATTCGAGCGACGAAGCAGCGATAACTGAAAAATTAATCGGATAAACTGCCAAAAGCCAAATTGTTTTGCTGAATATAATAAAATATTCATTAGTTGTTTTAATACATTGGTCTAGTGTTCCCGTTTTTTAGCAATAGCTGGTTGAATATAGTTGTCAATGACTGTCTAAGTTCAACATCTTGTCCGTGCTTCAGACCACTTAATAAAATTATTTAAATATTTAGTAGAACTTTCATACTGTTTCAAATATTCAATTAAATGTTTCCAAAAAAATGAAAACACAGTCAAGATTTGATTTCACGTACAAAGCGTCTCTGTTTATACGTATTACGCCCTAATAGGGCTCGTCAGAACAGCTATTCATAGGCTTCTCAACGTGAAAAATGAATCTTTTCTATCCTTTAAGAAGCAACACTAAAATGGCTTCGAAATGGACGCAATAGCGACATCTGATAACAAATCCGTAAAATAGTTTCGAAACACAATTCAGATTTCTGCCTTAATCTGAGCCTTCTAAAAATTGCAAGTCAAAGCAGACGTTGATAAAGATGTTAATAGAGACATGGGGAATCTAAAATTTGCATTCCACGACATGTCTCCTCATGATGATTTCTCTTCCTAGTAATTTCTGCTTAGTTGAGGAGACATGTCGTGGAATGCAAATTTTAGATTCCCCATGTCTATATTAACATCTTTATCAACGTCTGCTTTGCCTTGCAATTTTTAGAAGGCTCAGATTAAGGCAGAAATCTGAATTGTGTTTCGAAACTATTTTACGTAAATGTTTCCAGTTAAAATAATCTGTTGTTGCTAAGGACCAGTAGATTTTATCTGTGTAAAATAATTTATAACAAATATAGAATACATTATTCTCACTTCGTGTGAGAACTTCTTTCCAACATTGTCGATGTAGGGAACAGTGCATGTCAAAACTATTAGATGAAGACAAAAAAACATATTTTAGAAAAACTTTATGCTAGCCAATCAAAAAATAAACAAGACACCTTTTTACTAGGGTGTATGGAAAGATTCAATGTCAAACGGCACAGACCAACAGTTGATCATTCAAGGCAAATCACTTCCACATTTAAGTATGTCATTGGGATTTACAAATATTTCTGTTCACATGAAAGGCAAGCATTTAAATCGTGTTAATACTATTCCAACCACTATAACTACCAAAAAAACAAAACTATAAATAACTAAATAACTATACTAACTATAAATAACTATAAATAACTATAAATATATAATATTTTTATAAATATTTAACCGATTACACTAAGCAATCCAGAACTTATTTGGATGCTAAGCTATATACTGAAAATGTATGATATGTTAAACTGTTTTGCGTGTCGTCGTTCGCAGCTTTTCTTTTTTCGTGATTTGCGGGAAGGGTGTTTGTGGATTTGAATACTGGTATTCATGTTTTGTTAAGTTTTAGTCCTTCTTCTATCCGATTAAAATGATTTGCTTATATATTTCCACCGCTTCCCGATATAACCGTGGGTAGTACTGTAATGTTTTATCCAGCATCTGGGTTTCTTCACGAAACTCATTCTTGAAGTTGAAAGTTTCTTAAAGAAATCTAGATGCTGGATAAAACATCACAGTATCCAAATAATTTTAATCGGATATAAGAAAACTAAAAATTAACAAAATATCAATACCAGTATTAAAATTCACAAACTTTAAGCGGATATGTAAGGATGAAAATATGTAAGGAAAAGTACTAAGGCGAATCTATGGAGCAGTGAAAGGCAATCGAGTGTGGAGAAGACGATACAACCTCGAACTTTATAAAATATACCAGGTATCGTAAAATTTATTAAGATAAGACGTCTGAGGTGGGTGGGGCATGAGATGTGGATGAAACAAAATACCCAGCTAGAAAAACGCTTCTTGATAGACCCATTGGTCAGAGAAAAATAGGAAGACCCAGAACAAGGTTCTTTGATAACATCGATGAAGACATGAGAAATATGGGAATACGTGCTTGGCGGAAAAAGGCGATGGATAGGGATGACTGGAGAGAAATTCTTGAGGAGCCCACGCAGAGTTGTAAAGCCAGAATGATATTTTAAGTAAATTGTTTGATATTTTTATACATAAATAAAAAAATATGAATATTATTGCCTTTATTTTTCTTAATATAATACAATAAATAAATAAATACTTCCTAATTAAAATCAATTTACATTGTTTTAGTGGTGGTAGTAGGAAGGAGCAGAATGTACTTCTGGAGCAGAAAAACTGGAGTAAGATACTTCAGGGGCACTGGAGTAAGATACTTTGTTAAATGCTGGTACTTTGGCTACTAGCGGAGATGCATATGAAGCTTTAACAATAGAATGAGGGTAAGCTACAGGCGCAACAGCTTTCAAGACAGGTTGAGCATAAGCTACTGGTGCGACGGCTTTCACAATAGGTTGGGAATAGGCTACTGGAGCAACTATTTTGGCAGCAACTGGAGCAATGGCTTTTACTGGATGAGCGGCTGGTTCACGGTGTACAACAGCGTTGAAACCACTGTGAGCATCGACGGTGTATTCTACTACTCTCTTGGTACCATCAGCTTCAATAAGAGAGTAACTTCCCTTAACAACATCACCTTCACGAGTTTCGTGTTGGCTTTTGACATCACCAGTGTGGGGATCTTCTACACCATAACCAAATTCATAGTGAGCTGGAGTTGAGTAGTCTTCGGCTACAACTTGTTTAGCTACTTTGTATACTGGAGCAGTTACTTTGAAAGCTGGAGCGGCATATGCTACTGGGGCGGAGTAAGATACTGGAGCGGCTACTTTAATTGCTGGTGCAGCTGCATAGTGAACTGGAGCAGCAGCTTTAGTATAACTTGGTCCACCGTATGATACTTCAGGAGTTGAAACACTTGAATAAGAAACTGAAGGAGCATCTGAGTAGGAATGGTGAGGGCTCAGAATTCCAGCTTGAGTGGAAGCTACAAGGGCCAAGAAACTGATGAACTAAAAAAAAAATGTTAAAAGAGTAAGGTAAAAAAGCTTACTGGAATTGAAAACTGGAATACTCAGTATAAACTCTTCTAAAACAATTTTTATTTTTTAGATTCAATTATTATAATTTTATTTTATATGTAGGTCAAATCCAAATAAAGTAATTTGGACTTTTTCTCGGTTACAAAATTTTGTGGAGTTTGTAGTAAAAGTGGTGCACAAATAAGTAGTAAGAAGAAATTCCACGATACAAAACGTCTATCTACACCAAATCATTAAGATTTACTGGAAATCATTAATACTTAAATTTTTTATTTTATCGACTTTAACAGGGCAATTTCTTTATAGTTTAAAAAAAAATCTGCGATCCTCTATAAATTGCATTTTAACAAATATTTTTTAGTTCCCTTTTTCTCTTTTACTAATTTAATTAAAGTTTTGGATATCTGTCATCGTTTATCTTGTTAATATCTTTCTTTACTGTACCTTTCTATCTGCAAATTGGTATTTCTTAAGATTTTTTATTTTGGGGTAGTTCTTTTTAATTATCAAATATTTCTTTGGACAGATTCCAAACGGGAATTGCTAGTGAGTTTTTGTACCAAGACCTTCTTTGTTAAAAGTTAATCAAAGAAAGTAGCAATACCAGACATAATTGGCACATTTGAAGTAAATACAATGAGCTAACAATTACCAATAGTTCTTATAAAAAAAGATATACTTAAATATACATCTTGTACAAGAGGCCTCAGATCTATAATAGACTTTGTCATTGTAAACAAAAAGCTAAGCCCACTAGTGCAAGGAGTTATAGTTTACAGAGAGAATGACATTTACTCAGATCGCGTCTAAGTCATCTCAAAAATAACCTTATAATAACCCTAAAGAAGTCAGCCAAAATAAAATTTTTAATGAAAAAAAGGAACATTAAAAAAACGAATGAAGATAGATGGGTAAGATAGATTCTAAAATATAAAACACGCGGAAAGAGACGTCGGAAGGCCCCGAAGAAGATTCCAAGACTGACAATGGGACAGACTTAAGACTCGTACTTCTTAAAATTGAAGTAAAGAAGAAGAAGAAAAAGACTCCTAAATATAACAGATGGGGCCTAGACGTAATAATTTAATTAAACCATGTATTTAGTTCTCTATTATTAACGTAGTGAGAAATCTCTGAGAACACAACAGGCTGTGGTAACATTAGATGATAATAATAGCACTAATAGGCAACAGATAAATAGAGGTATGAGACAAGGCTGTTTTATTTCAACATTAGTATTTAATATATACTCCGTAGAGTTATTTACAGAGTCATCAATGGAAGAATTTATAAGAAGTGCGAGGAACAAATATCGGACAGACAGTTCGGCTTCATTAACGCGGTGGGTACCAGAGAGGCAATTTTCGGAGTACAGGTACTGATTCAAAGATGCAGGGACGTTAACTGCAACGTATACGCGTGCTTGATCGACTATGAAAAGGCATTTGACAGAGTTCAACATCAAAAGATGATAAACATTTTAAAAGAAGCAGACCCGGATGACAAAGACCTCAGAATAATTTCAGAACTATACTGGAATCAGACCGCATACATGAAAATTAACGAAGAAGAAACAGATCACATAAAAATACTACGTGGAGTTAGACAGGGATGTATCCTATCGCCGTTGATATTTAATATGTACTCAGAGAAAATTTTTAACAAGGCTCTTTACGGAATAGACGAAGGCATCCTTCTAAATGGTGAAAGAGTAAACAATGTTAGATATGCAGATGACACCATGGTGATAGCAGATAGTTTAGAGGGACTTCAGAGGCTAATGGACAGAATAAACGAGTACAGTCAACAGTACGGACTAAACATTAATACCCACAAAACGAAACAAATGATTATCAGCAAGGAGAATATAAATGGGGCTCATCTATACATTAGAGGGACGCAGATAGAGCGAGTAAAACAGTATTGCTACCTGGGAACTATTATAAACGAACAGTGGAGCAATGTACAGGAAATAAAGTGCCGCATAGGAAAGGCAAGAACGGTCTTTAACAAAATGAGCGCCATCTTCAAAAGTCACAACATATCCCTAGATACAAAAATGAGACATTTGAGATGCTATGTTTTCTCTGTGTTGTTGTACGGGGCGGACGCATGGACGCTTACAGACACCACTATTAAAAAACTTGAAGCATTTGAGATGTGGCTTTATAGAAGAATGCTGAGAATATCATGGACAGCAAGGCTCACGAACAAGGAAGTTCTAGAAAAAATGAAGAAGGAACCAGAGATTGTGTTTACGATCAAACGCATAAAATTGCAATATCTGAGACACGTTATGAGAAATCAGCACCGTTACTCCCTGCTGCAGTCTATATTGTAAGGTAAGCGTGGACCCGGTAGAAGGAGAATATCATGGCTGCGGAATTTAAGAACATGGTTTAAGAAAACCTCAACGGAGTTGTTTCGAGCCGCAGCGAGCAAGGTCATGATTGCCAATATGATTTCCAATATCCGAAACGGATAGAAACCAGAAGAAGAAGAAGAGTTATTTACACAAACACTTGAAAACTGTATAAAAGGGATCAAGATAAATGGTGAAAATATAAATAACATTCGTTATGCTGACGATACAACCATTATCGCTGAAAGTGAGAAAGACCTGCAGATGCCACTAAACACAATTTGTGATACTGGGGAACAGTTTTGTTGAATGATAAACTGGAAATTAAATGGAAATTAAGACACCCCGTATAATCCAATATTAAAGGAACCATTGCAAGCTCACTTAATTTAAAAAAAAAAACACTATGCAGTATTCACTTAATCGTTTGTCACTACAACTAATTTTACACATTGGCACAAATTTATTCCAGAACACTTACTTTAAACGCCATTACTGAGACCACTATTAGCTGTAAGTACAGAAATAACTATATTTTTTTTAAAGCTCGATGGTTTATATATACCTAATATATAACACTAAAAGGCGTGGTTATAGTATAGCCAAATATTTCAATCCCTTATTTTACTTTCATTGATCTCTCAATACCAATTTCTAAATGAGATAATAGTAAGCGACCTGACATTGAACTACAAAAATTAATTAGAGACAAATACTCAAGAACAGCAGCAATTACAATAATATACTTAATACAGATTACTTGAATACCATACAGATGTTTTAATTATTTTAGTAACAAGAACAATTGTATTTTTTTACCGAAACCGATTTCTTAGAAAATTATCTAAAAATCTGTAAATTTTCTGTATTTATTTTTATTTTTTTTTTATTAATTTGTATTATCTTAATTATATCAATAATCAAGCGTTAAGCTAGTCTTAGAATAGTAGAGAATTTTATAAGCTTTTTCAAAATAGTCGTCAAGAATATAATATTTTCTTACATTTTTTGATAGTAAACAATATAAACTGAATTAAATAAATATATTAAGTAAATCAAAAATTTCGTTTAAAATATAAAATTTGGTAGGTATTGTATGGTGTTCTTCTTATATTAGGTTTCGGTCCTAATCTTGTCCCATCTTAAGGCTGCTGTCGTATTTATAACATTGATATTGCCCTATGTCGACATCTTTTGAGTGGCTATGGTGTTTTGGTGCCTGATGATCTTAAATCTCTGGGTCTTTTCTCTGTTTACTACAGTCCAATATGCCGTATTCGAGAAAAATCTTTTATTTGAAATGTTGTCTCTTAATGTTCAGTCTTAATAATCCGTCTGCGACTGATGATATACATTTGATAACATTTTCATAGTACTCGATGAGAAAATAGACTCTAGTTCTTCATGGAAAGAAAACCAATTCGCTTTTTTGACATTTTTTCTTTAAGTTACCAAGTAGAGTCCTGTGTTAGGATGATGATATAATCACTGTCTGATGTTCTTCAACAACGATGTCCTGCTGCGCCCTTGAGATCTTTTGCCTTCTGTCTTGCCTTGTAAAATTAGTTGAATTAGTTGATACTTCTCATTGCGCATCACATACCCTAAGTATGTCATATTTCTGATTTTCACGATACGCATAATTTCCAGATCTTTATTCATACGTAGGATCACGGTGTCGTTTGTAACATGATGAATATAGGAAATTCTGAGCATGCGGCACCACATTTCGAAGACTTCTAATCGTTTGGATGTTGCCTCCGGCAAGGTCCAGGCTTCGACTCCATATAAAAGGGTAGAAAATACATAGCATCTCAAGACTCGTGTTCTTATATCAAGATTCAGGTGCATATTACATAAAATCTTCCTGAGACGATTAAAGACAGCTCTCGCCTTTTCTATACGACATCTTATTTCCTGTGAGTGGTCCCATTCCTTATTTAGGCTGCATCAAAGGTATGTAATTTTGTCGATTATTTTCAAGGGTTCATTATTAGCTGTGAATTGGTGCGGTATTACGTCGTTTTTACTTACTACAAGAATTTTGGTCTTCTTACAGTTTAATTTCATGCCGTATCTGTCACAGGCTTCCACTACACGGTCTATTAATGTTTGCAGATCCTCCGCATGATCAGCAATCAAAACCCTATCGTCCGCATATCTTAAATTGTTTATGATTTCACCATTGATTTTTATACTATCTCTTAAATCATCAATAGCTTCCCCGAACAGCATTTCCGAGTAAGTAGTGAACAACATCGGAGATAAAATGCAGCTCTGACGTACTCATCGTTTTATCGTGAATTCTTGGGAGCTTTAGTTGTCTACTCGTACAGTTACTCTTTGCTGCAAGTATAAATTTTTAATTAGGCGTAAATCTTTGTCATCAATACTAGATTCTTTTAGTCTCTAAAATAATTTTTGATGTTGCACCTTGTCAAATGCTTTTTCAAAGTCTATAAAGCATGCGTAGACTTCGCAATTTACGTCGCGAGCTCTTTGTATCAATACTTGTATGGAAAATAGGGCCTCTCGCGTTTAGTCCGCTTCTAAAGCCAAACTGAACACTGCTAATGTTTTCTTCAAGTTTTCTATATATTCGAGAGTGAATAACAGAAAGAAGGATTTTGAGTGCATGGCTAATAGAAGCTTATAATGGCAGAAGCTTATAATTCTGTAATCAGAGCATCTGGTGGCATTTGCTTTTTTGGGGAGAGGGATAAAGGTGGAAACTAGCCAGTCTGTAGGAAATTCTGCAGTTTCATAGATTTTGTTTAGTAGACTCGTTAGAAGTTTAAGTTGGTTGTTTTCAAATAGTTTCAATATTTCAGCTTGTATGTTATCAGGTCCAGGTGCTTTGTTGGTTTTTAGTCTTTTTATTGCATATGTTACTTCACTGAGCATTATTTCTGGTCCTGAATATCCAGAAACACTGACTTCTGTCTCTTGCTCTTCCTTGAATAATTCTTCCATGTATTGCCTCCATCTCTCAAGTAAGTATTCTCTCATTTTCGTAGAGCAGATTGTTGTGCTCATCTAGTATTAAGTTATGAGTTCGTGATCCGTTTCCTCCCGTTAAGTTTTTGATCTTTTTATGTAGGTTAAAAGTGTCATGCTTCTGTTCTAGGAATTCTATTTCTATGCATTGATCTTGTAGCCATGATTCTTTTGCTTCTCTAATCTTTTTCCTATTGATTTTGTTTATTTCTTTATACCTTTCTTCATTCTTATTTCTGTGTTTTCTGTGTTTTCGTTCTTTCATTAGCTCTAATATTTCTTCTCTCATTTATGGCTGTTTCTTTATATTATTTTCTGGTTCAAGTTTATTATCTACCACTGAGTTACAGATATTTTTGCTTTTATTCCACATATCATCCACACTTATGTTTTTTTGATTAATATCTGAGATTACCATGCTGTTTATTTTGTTGTTGATCTCCTCTTTGACTTCTTCTCTTGTGGTTTTATCTTTAAACTTCTGGATGTCCGGACATTTTTGTGTTTTCCTTTTACGGACTTTTTTCATGTGGAGTTTGAAACGCCCTAGTAAAAGAATATGTTCTGATTGAACATCTGCTCCCAGATATGTTTTTGTGGATTTTACGGAATTCTGAAATCGTTTGTTGATGATGATGTAGAATCTGGTTTCTAATCTTTTTTTTTGACAGTGAATTAATATTACACATTATTAGTTATTCTTCCAAATTTTATTTGGTAAATAAAACCTCTCAAAGCTAAACTAAGTCAAAAATCAAAGTAATTTTAAGTTCTACGTAAAGTATATTTTATAAAATACCGATCATTTTTACTGGTATTAATTATACAAAATGTTTTCTAGTTCAAGGTTAGATCACATTATTGCATTTAGAAATTGGTGTTACATTGTCAATGAAAGTAATTTTAGGAATATAAGTATTCGATGATATAATCACCACGCCTTTAGTAGCTATTTTCATTATATATAAATGATATATAATCATATTGAATCATTCAGTAGATCAATCTACGTTTCGAGTGATCCAAATAATGGCATTTAAAGTAAGTAACCAAATTGCACTTGGTCAATTTGAAATTTAGAAATCGGTAAACTCAGAGAATTGTCTTTAAAAGTTTTTTTTTTATTTTCGAATGCATATTTACAATTTACTAAAACTTTGTTTATTTCATTTCCTGAGAACTAAAGTGCTCCGATAAGAAGACTGAAATGTTCACAAAAATCATTCCTTCGAATAAATAATTGCAAGTCGCAGAAAATCTCATTTTTATATATCGCCGTACAAAAGTATTAAAATAAAATTAATTTAAGTTAAAGGATTTTGAAATACTCGAAATAAGACCTACAGAATTTTCGAGCCGTTACCGCATGGGATGTGAAAATTTCTATATCTGTGACTGGTTAAATTTTTTTTATATATTTGTTTAATAACCACGAAAAAACCACTAAGCGACTTTGTTAAATATTTGAAGACACATTTGCATAAAGGATCTATGTAACATAAACAACTTTTCAAGTAAAATGAATTCAAAGTTTTTTAATTAGAACTTTTTTATTAATAAGCCTGATACAATTTTGAAGAAACTTAGACCTTAAAGTACACTTTTTATTATTGATAATTTAACAATAATAATTCACAAGTAAAGAAAAATATTTAATTACAAATGTACATAAATCCTTTATTTCCTAAGTAACTTTGGCAAACATTTTTAATTCAAAATGCATAAAGGATACAAGAAACAATAAAACGATGTAAAACCAAATGTTATTTCTAATTCGTTCTTCTTTTTTTTTATTTTTTTATTTATTTCATTTTCGATTTCTGCGCCTTCTTTATTTTCCCATAGACGAGTATAAAAATGTCTATAAGTTTCCTCTATAAAACAAAGTTGTTTTAAATTATTAATTTTTTCAACGGACAGAGTATTCGTTTTGTTTGGTATAGCTTCTAATACAAAACCTTCTCCTGAATTCGCCCTTACATTTTTTATTATATCCACTTTTAAGAACGGCGTGTTTGGGTCTAAGGAGCTTTTGTAGTAATATTCACCGTAGCTATCCACACGTATCCATTTGATATCATCTCTAAAATTTATTTTATCTCCACAGCAATTCTGTTTTCTATTTAATAAGTGTAATTTATTTTCTATGTCTGCTATATTTTTAAAATGGTCGGTCATATTTATAATAACAGAACCTTTTTTACTTGATTCTCTTATAATATCTCTATATTGATCTGCGGCATATATGGTCTCAACTTTTCGTAATTTCTTTTCAATTATTCCAAAATCTCTATCAATATCTAAAAAGGAATGCCCTACTTCTGGAAATTTATGGTCTATTATCTTCACGTATCCCTTTAAAATTAAGTACTGATATAGGCATATTAGGTTAAAATTTTTGTTCTGCCCTGCACACGAGTCAGACCATATGAGAAGATGGTTTATTTCTTTCTTTCTGCTTGTTAAAAGTTGAACAAATGTGTGCAAGCTACTGCCAACTTCAAGACTGCCCTTCGTTGCTACATCTTCGGTCCAATTAAAAAAGTAGGCTTTATCACCCTCTGACGTTATTGAGTGGATTCCAAAATTATAGAACCACATCTGCCTCAAATAAAATGCCTTAGAAGTAGTAAGGCGTGGTAAAGGCATGGTCTGTTGTAGGTCCATGGTTAAATATCATATTTCTTTATTATTATGTGCCCGTTCTCTATCGACTTTTTGTTGCTCAAAAGCAAATTTAAATTTTTCTTTGTGGATCTCATCCCCTAAATTGGCATCGCACATACTGCATGTATCACTTTTGGGCTGGCCAGAAGACAAATTAAATTCTGATGAGAAAATGTGCGTATAAAAACTTTTTGAAACCAAAAACCGTTTGTCCATCTTAGTTTCTTGAACATATTCTTGATACAATTCATGCAGTTTTGTTATATTTAACAAGGGAGACAAATACATTTTATTGGCATTTTTGTTTCGCGAATAGTGTGACTGTTCTGCAGGAAAAGAAACTGTGTCCTTTTACAGCATCAACCACATCTTTTTCTATTTTATTTGGTCTAGAATTATGATGCCCCTTTTATCTGGTGAAGGAGCTGTAGTCCCTGTTTTTAATTGATTCTGAATGAGCACCTTTTTATTTGATATTTGGTAAAGGGAGATAAAGGCAGTCTTACAGACAGTTTTGATACGTGTCTGACACGTTATTGTGTAACCAAATGTATATGATTTATTTTTACTAATGTTTTTTCTATGGCGAATAACTGGCATAATCGAAACAGATTTAAAAAGTAATGAGTTTTTTGCATTTTGATCTAATGCGTAAAAGTTACGAAATATTGTTTCCCTATCAAACTTGTTAAATTGCTCATCACATTTCTTTTTGCAATTTTCTTTTTTGCATAAAGATCCTAATTCGGGACTTTTGCTTGGCATCTCTTTTTTACTTTATAATGACATGTATGTCTCACCTCTCTGTCTTGCTAAGGCAGTCTTATTCTTCTTCCATGTTTCAGGACGGCGTTTCCTTATTCTTGATTTTTTTTCTGGCAAATTGAATACCTTTCTCTTAACATTATGTCTAGATATTAAAAGACTTTCCTTCCTGTCCAATAGATTTTCAGTATTTTCATGTTATAAGTAAAACTGAATCTTCTGCTGTGACATGTGGTACTGATACAGGATGACTTTCATCCTCACAATGAGAATCTTCAAAACTTTCGCTCGAATCAGTACTATCTGGATTGTAGTCGTCTGAAGTATATTCTGAAAAAATTACTTCATCTTCAGATATAGAATCTACAATTTAAAATTTTTGTTTAAACATATAGGGTAGGTAGGTTACTTTATAATTTTTATCTGTAGAGCAAAACCTTTAAACAATTTAATTTTAGAATGAATATTTACCGTTAAATGTATCTTGCAACTCCGGTAAAGATATCTGCTTTTCATGCAGGATATTCTCGATTCTTGGTGGAGTTTTATCTTGTTCAGGTAAAGTTTCGGCAATATCTACGACAATAAAGTTATGCTTAATCTCTTTTTATCTGATTAAGTTGTTCTACAATGTTTAAATAATAAAAACATTGCTCAAAACAAGTTTTATGCAGGTATTTTGTTACCGTTCCGGTAAACTCTTAACCTCAAATTAATATTAAGAAGCATATTTTAGTAAAAAACAAGATTTATTATTAATTCAACATACCTTCGTACTGTTTTTGTCCCAGATAAGGTAAAAGTCTACTTCTTGCTGACATTTTCGCAACTTATTTCATTATTTTCACTATAAAAGTACACAGTACGATTTTAGATGTAAAGAACAACATAACCTAACTTTAGAGATCTATGTAACATGACATGACAACAGCAATCCGTTTGGTCAGACATAAAAGATCTATGTACAATATTGAGCACATGGATCTTTTATGCACTTTTGTAATAAAATATTGCTTGGTACATAGATCCTTTATCCCCTAAATAAATCGTTGCTAAACGTTTTTAAGCCAAATAAATCTTATAAAGCAAATTTAGGGGTTAAAACAGACCTACTGAGCCTAAAAACTGATTTTTTTTTAAAATGTTACATATATCCTTTATGCACTTGTGTCTTCATTTATTAATTTTTTTATTTTTATTATAATTATTTCTTTTTATAACTTTTATGTAAATAAACAAAATATTTTTTTTAGTTCATTGGTTTCTTGGCTCTTGTAGCTTCCACCCAAGCTGTAATTCTGAGCCCTCACCATTCTTACTCAGATGCTTCTTCAGTTTCTTATTCAAGTGTTTTAACTCCTGAAGTATCATATGGTGGACCAAGTTATTCTAAAGTTGCTGCTTCAGTTCACTATGCAGCTGCACCAGCAATTAAAGTAGCCGCTCCAGTGATATATTCTTCTCCATTAGCGTACGCTGCTCCAGCTTTTAAAGTAGCTGCTCCAGTATACAAAGTAGTTAAACAAGTTGTAGCTGAAGATTACTCATCTCCAGCTCACTATGATTTTAGTTATGGTGTAGAAGATCCCCATACCGGAGACGTGAAAAGTCAACACGAAACTCGCCAAGGTGATGTTGTTAAGGGAAGTTACTCTCTTATTGAAGCTGATGGTACCAAGAGAGTAGTAGAATACACCGTCGATGCTCACAGTGGTTTCAATGCTGTTGTACACCGTGAACCAGCCGCTCATCCAGTTAAGGCCATTGCTCCAGTTGCTGCCAAAATAGTTGCTCCAGTAGCCTATGCCCAACCTATTGTAAAAGCCGTCGCACCAGTAGCTTATGCTCAACCTGTCTTAAAAACTGTTGCGCCTGTAGCTTACCCTCATTCCATTGTTAAAGCTTCATATTCATCACCGCTAGTAGCCAAAGTACCAGCATTTAACAAAGTATCTTACTCCAGTGCCCCTGAAGTATCTTACTCCAGTTTTTCTGCTCCAGAAGTACATGCTGCTCCTTCCTACTACCACCACTAAACCCAAGTAGATCTGTTTTTAATTAAGAACTGTTTATTTATTTTATTGTTATAAGAAAATAAATTCAAAAATAAAATAAAATTGCGTTTCATTGAGTATTGTGGCCCGCTATCAGCTTTTTAAATTAGTTTTTGTATTGACAAAAGGTCTAACATTACCTGTTATTATTTGGGTATGAATAAAAGTTGCTGTTATTTTAATGTTATTTTTTCCTTAAAACTTGTTTCATGGGATCGCCACATAGGTGGTGTTGTGTTCCTCAAATCCTTTCTTATGGGCATTTCCGGATCATTTTTAGAGTTTTTTGTTTTATTTCGCCAATTTTCCGAAATTTCTTGTTTATAACTGACAACAAATAAGTATTTTTTGATAAAATATTTGTAAGCAGATTGTTTTCTTACTAAAATGCATTTTCGTTCATTTGTGCTTTATCCTATAGTGATTTATTGATTCCCTTTTTGATATTTATGTTTTGGTTTGAGTGATGATTTAAATATCTAATTTTCTACCAATCATTATTCCACAAATCATTATTCGTGAATTATCAAATCAGTATACGATAGAGCCCACAATACCTGCTATAACGAAAATGCATTTCAGGAAGAAAAAATCCTACTAACAGCGATTTAAAAAAAGGATGATTATCCATTGGGTGGTTAAAGGCTGGTTATGGACCTCGGGGGAAATATGGGATGTCGACTCTTATATTGCAAGGAAACTCTGAGAAATGTTCACCCGTTTCCCAACGAAAGGGTTGGGGTTCTGGAAACAGAACTCGGCTCTGCCAGTAAATACTGGAACCTATCGACTAAGGGAAGAAACCGAGCGATGGGCCAGTCCCTCATCCTCTGAAAAAAACTCTTTTGACTAAAAATTCTAACGCCGAGCCTCGGTATATGGATGAAAACTTACGACGACGACACCTGGCAAAGAAAAAGACTTTGGAAATTGGTACTTGGCACAACCAAGGGATGACTCACAAGACATCGGAAATTTTAACTGAAATGACAAAGCAAAAAATGGACATCATAGTGCTCTCTGAAACCAAAAAGAAAAGCCAAGGAAATGAACAGATTAAAGACTACATTCATATATGGTTAGGAGTAGAGAAACACGTACACGCTAAATCAGGGGTCTCAATTCTTATAAAAAAATATATAAAAGACTATGCGTGCATCTCTGAAAGAATTCTGACCATGACTGTCACATTGTACGGCATCGAAACAATAGTTGTTGGAGTCTATTCGCCAACAGACTATTCAAATCCACAAGTTAAAGATTCCTTTCATAAAGAGTTATCAAAGATTTGTGATAAAATAAAAAGTCATCCAGAAATAATACTGTTAGGAGACCTAAATGTCAGAGTAGTTCTCAAATAGACGATGACGTGGTGGGAGGGCACGGAGAAATTTGAGTTAAAAATGGTTTAAGGGACTGCTTAATTAAGTCCTGTCAACTTTTTGGTTTAAAAGTATTGAATACCCAATTACAACATAAAGATATTCATAAATACAATTGGGAATGACCTTCACTCCAACAGAAGTCGATCATAGACTATATAATAATGAGACAGAAATCAAAATTTAAGTGCCAAGACTGTAGAGTAAAAAGAGGATCTATCAGAGCCAATAAAAGTAACTAAAGGACTAAGACAAGGATGCAGTATGTCACCCTTATTGTTTTATTTTTATATTAAGGCAACCCTCCAAAATTAGAAAACCACTGCCACGGAATGGGAATCCCCAAAGGAAATGATGTACTATTCCCCCTGAACTTTGCGGATGATCAAGTCGTCCTAGCTCAAGATTCTTATGATCTAGAATTTATGATAAAGCGTCTATACAAAGAATATGTAAAATGAAGGTTACAAGTCAGCATGAAGGAAACAGAATATTTAGTTATCAATTCAGATGCAAGGTTTGAAGTGTTGATAGACGAAGACGTGGAAATCAAACAAGTGGAAAAATTTAAATATTTAGGTGCACTCATTGGTAAAAACGGCTTGGGAGAAACCGAAATTAAACACCGAATTAATCAGAGACGTAAAATTGTAGGACGACTGAACTCCTTATGGTGGGATCGCAACATTTCCAAAATGAATAAAAAAAGAATAGGGCAAACCATGGTTAAATCAGTTCTTTTTTATGGCTCTGAAATACGGACAATTAATGCAGACCTGAAGAGAAAATTGTTGGCAGTTAAAATTTGAGAAGTGCTAGAACATCAAGGCTGGAAAAGAAGACCAACGAATCAATAAGAAATAACATGAATGCTACAGAAACGGTCATTGACAGAATAGAAAGAAGAGGTTTAAAATGGTTTGGACACCTATTAACAATGCCTGACGAACGTTGGCCCAAAAAACTTCACAGATGGAAGTCCCCTGGAAGGAGAGAAAGAGATAGACCTCAACGCTCATGGATGGAATCGAGAGGTTTGAAGGAGGAGCATGCCTTGGACCGGGAGGATTGGCGGAGGAGAACGGGAATAAAGCGATAGCCGTCTAGAAAATGTATTGTTTTTACAAGTTGCATCCTGTAATATATATATATATATATATATATATATATATATATATATATATATATATATATATATATATATATGATTATCCATTGTTATTTATAAACAAGAAAGTCCACAAGATTGAAGAAAGGAATTAAAGAAACACCAAATACAAATATAAAAGGGATTTGAAGAGAACAACAATATTTCTTCTTCTTTAGGTGTCCGTATTCAGATGTTGGCCATCACCATATTTACAATTTCTTGAAACCTACCTCTATCGGCTGTTGCGCCGATAAATGTTCCGCATTGGAAATCGAAATATCAAAACAAACATAAAATGTAATTATTTAAATGAATGGATAAAATTACTTATTGAATATACTTCCTCTTAATGTAACCGTTGCTTTAATAATCCGAATAAAACTATTTCTAATTATTCGCTAACACTTAAAATTAATAAACACATCGTTTCAAGTTCACCGCTAATAAATGGGTGTGGTGCTTTTGGTCAGTTTCATTATTCAACCTCTGTAAAATACGAATTACAGATGTACAGATAGAAATACCGTAACCTTATTAATAATTACGGGTTTTTTTGTAACTTCCGTTTTGAAGGATATCAGACCACGATCGAATTCTTTTGTTATTAGGTATGCACATATCCTTAATAAAGATTACGGGATATGGGTAGCTGGCGTTAGGTGGTACTGGAGGCCGTGATTTTGATGTTGCAAAAAAATTGATAATGTGTTTTACGTAAAAAAATTAACAAATATTTTACACAGTTCTTTTGTGTTATTATTATTAGATTTAGAAAATTAGTTTATAATTAACATGCATCATTTGATTTTTATTTTCTTTCTTTATGTTAGGTTTACTGCTTGATTTTGTGGATTCTTAAATATTTATAATAGTTCTTCTTCTTCTTCTAATGGCGCTACAACCCTTTGTGAGTCTTGGCCTGCTTAACAATGTTTTTCCATTCTGCCCTGTCGGATACTTTCCTTCGCCACTGCCTGATGTTCATGGTTTTAAGATCCCTCTCTACGTCGTCTATCCATCTTTTACGGGGCCTTCCTCTTGTTCTGTTTCCTTGGGGCTTCCATCTCTGGACTACTTTTACAGCTCGATTATCTGGCATTCTTTCTAGGTGACCAAGCCAGTTTAGTCTTTGTGATTTTACAAATCTGACAATATCTGCGCTCTGCATTAGTTCATCCAGCTCGTGGTTCATTTTAATTCTCCACGAACTATCGCTGCATTGGGTTGGTCCAAATATCTTCCTTAGTATTTTGCGCTCAAACATTCTCAGTTGATTTTCATCAGTGGTTGAGAGGGTCCACGTTTCACATCCATATGTGACCACTGGTCTAATTACTGTTTTGTAGATTCTCAGCTTAGACTCACGATTCAGTAACTTACTTTTCATTAAGTCTTTGTATGCATAAAAGCACTTATTACCGCTAAGAATCCGTGCTTGTATTTCTTGACTGATGTTGATGTTGTCATTTATTATTGAGCCTAGGTAGGGAAAAGTGGAGGCATATTTGTAGGTATGGTTGTCTACCTTCAGATTCTCATGTTCATTCGATTTTGTGCACTCCATATATTTTGTTTTGCTTTCATTTATATATAGATCAAACGTAGCAGCTTCTCGTTTCAGTTCTATGACTTTTTCGCTTAATACCCTTTTTTGCGGCTTATTATGGCAACATCATCCGCATATGCGCATATTTGCATAGATCTTGTATTAATACAGCCGTTTACATCCAGCAACAACAGCTTCTAAAGTTAGATTAAAAAGTGTTGTTGATAAGGCATCCCCTTGTCTAATTCCATTTTCAATATCAAAGGCCTGCGTCATATCTCCATCTATTCTCACCATAGCCCTGGAACCCTCCAGAGTCATTCGTATAAGTTTAACCAACTTATTGGGTATCCCTAACATAGATAGTTTCTTTAACATCTTTTGTCGATCTACTCCATCAAACGCCTGTTTGGAATCGATATACAAGTTGTAAATAGGTATGTTATATTCAACACATTTTTCATGTATACCTCTTAACATATGTATTTGGTCTATAGTTGACCTCT
This sequence comes from Diabrotica undecimpunctata, assembly GCF_040954645.1. Lineage (NCBI taxonomy): Eukaryota > Metazoa > Arthropoda > Insecta > Coleoptera > Chrysomelidae > Diabrotica > Diabrotica undecimpunctata. Next base: position 15,104,729 of record NC_092808.1, on the reverse strand, counting down.
TTGGTCTGAAGCCACATTGGTATTCACCAATAATCTCCTCCGAAAACGATTCCAGGCGGCTATATATAATTCCTGATAATATTTTGTAGATGACATTTAAAACTGTTATGCCCCTATAATTTTTGCAGAGTCGTTTGTCTCCCCCTTTGTACATAGGAAGTATGATTCCCACTTTCCAATCTTCTGGGATGACTTCTAGTGTCCATATGCGGTCGATTAGTTTATGGATACACCTCCATAGCGCATGTCCACCATTCTTTATCAGTTCTGCAGTTATTCCATCTGTGCCAGGTGCTTTGTTATTTTTTAGATGTTTTATAACGTTTATCGTTTCTTCCAATGTTGGTTGCTCAACTAGTTGTTCTGCTATGTGGTGAATTATCTCTTCATCTTAGTTTTGTTCTTTTTCTGGGTTTAACAGCTCTTGAAAATGCTCCTTCCACCTTTTCATTATTTCCTCTTTCTCGCTGATAATTGCCCCATTTTTATCCTTGCAAACTGTTGATCTTGTTATGTATCCTTGGGTGCATTGCTTGATTTCCTTGTAAAATTTTCTAGCCTCTCTTCTGTTATTATAATCTGTAATTTGTTGTATTTTTCTATTCAACATTTCTCTCTTTTTCCTTCTGCATATTTTCTTTGCATCTTTTCTGAGTTCTTCATATGCCTTTCTATTCGATCGGGAATCCCTTTGTAGACATTTCTGTCTAGCTATATTTTTGCTATTTATTACTTGTTGGCAATCTTGGTCAAACCATTCCTCGTTTCTTTGGCTTGAGGTTTCACCTAATGTTTCCTTTGCCATATTTGTAATTGTCGTTTTGATGATATTCCATTCTTCTTCAATGTTGTTTTGTTCTCCTCTTTCATTTAATATTACTTTTATTTTCTGCTGGTACTCATTCTTCTTTTTAGGATTTTTAAACATATATGTATTCCATTTTCTTTGTTTGGCGCCTTTCTCTTTTCTTACCATTGATATTCTTTGTTTTATCTTCGATATAACCAAGAAATGGTCCGAATCGCAATTTGCGCCTCTATATGTTCTAACATCGGTTACGGAGGTTGCCCACCGCTTAGATATTAATATGTGATCAATTTGATTAAATTTATTAGTACCAGGTATCATCCAGGTTCCTTTATGAATATTTTTATCAGGAAAACACGTACTAACAACTCTTAGTTTGTTTGTCATTGCCAACTGTGCCACTCTTATACCGTTGTTGCTGGTAATATCATGTAAACTATGCTTACCAAAGGATTCTTCATATATTTTCTCTTTTCCCAGCTTCGCGTTCATTTATAATAGTTATAAGAGTAAAAAACTATTAAACTTTTGAAAAAATCCTAAACGAAAGCATGGGTATTGAAAATTGGAGAAGGCAGCTCTAGTGAGTTTGTAATCAGACAATCTCAGGCAAGTTCATTATCATCAACCTGTATGCATCCACTGTCTTGTGCGGCTTGAATCCAGTTATTGCTAACACGCTTCAGGTTGTCAGTCGATCTAGTTGGTGGGCGTCCTTTGCTCCGTATTGCTTCTTGTCTTGGTATCCACTCCAAAAAATCCTTTTTATCATCGGTTGTCTGATAATCTGGCGACGTGGCCTACCCAATTCCATTTTAGCGACGCGATTTTTTCCATGGCATCTGTTGTTTTTGTTCTATGACGTATTTCTTCGTTTGGGATTCGGTCAATCAGAAAGACACCCAACATCTGGCGCTCCATAGACCTCTGAGTGACGCGAATCTTGTTAACTACCTTTTTTGTAAGTGTTAATGTTTTCGCTCCACATGCGAGTACAGGTAACACATATCGATCAAAGATTTTCCGTCTTCTACATCTTCTATTTTATCTTGCAAGTCTTGTATATGTCTGGTTAGTGTATCTTCATACAGGTCCTTGTTTTCTGGAGAAAGCTATTTCTTTTTTTTTTTGTTTTTAAGACCATCTTTGTTCTTTCCAATTTGACATTTATTGGTATCTTAGCTCGGATTACTCTGTAGTAGCTTCCTGTTGAAAATTTGTTAAGTACTTCGATGTCTTTGATTATTATTTCTTTTGTTGTTATGATATAATCTATTTTATTTTTAACACTACCATGTGGGCTGATCCATGTCATTTAGGCTGAGGCTTTTTATCGAAAAAAAGAGTTCATCATGAATAAATATTCCTGGTGTAAGTTCAGCAATCTTTGTCCTCGTACATTTCTTCTGCCATAGTCATACTTACCGATTGCTACTTCTGTATCATTTTGTGTGGGTAGTCGTTGGAGCATATGTTTGTATTACCTTAAGGTTATATCTTACATTTAGTTTAACACTAGAAAGTCGGGCTTAGCATACCTACCTAGAAAGCCCGAACGGATCATTTTGCCCCAAGTTCATCAATCAATAAAAACCAAGTTTAGAATTAACTATTTATTTGGGAATAAACAAAAAATAAAAATAAACAGTTTTAAGAAATTATATAAACTCTTGACGATAGAATTTGATTTAATTTTTGAGTTTCATTTTAAACATTTGGAACACCATACAGTTTGCAGTTTTTGGCATTTGCCACACATTGCCTTGTTACAGCCGTGGCACTCATTGAAAGTATGATTTCCTTTACAAAACATTTTTAACTGACATTTTTTTCTTTTTTGGCTAGTAACAGTGCTGGTGGTTGGTAAATCCGGTGGTGCTGGGTATAGTACCAGATTTCGGGAGGCAAGGTATGGAGCCCGTAATTCTTCACACAGCTGAAGAATAAACTTACGACGACTGATTTTACTTCCAGTAACTTCTTTATAAATAATCCATGCATTTATTGCTCCTAAGTCAAGAATGTTATAAAACACGTGCATTGGCCATCGTCTTGAAGCAACTTTTGTAGTATAAAGACGCGCCATTTGGTCCACTACATCAACCCCGTATTTTGTTTTATTATAAAAACTTACTGTTTAAGGAAGTTTTTTTCCATCGACAGCAACATCCACTGATTGATGTAATGAGCTCAACAAAAGCACATTTTTGTGACTCTTTCCTTGGTATGCAGTAAGTGTTATCTTTTCGTCGCTCTGGAATATATGGGTAACATATAATTCTCCATTTTTACTCTTTACGCTTAGAGGAACTTCCTTTCTGTTGCGATTCAAAGTACCCACAAGACTTGTTGATTTTTTTTTTGCAATGCCTTGGCCAATTTTAACGATGTAAAGTAGTTATCTGTCGTAACATTTTTGCCCTTTCCCAGTTGATTTTCCATTAACCGCAAAACAACATGTTCACCAACACTTATATCTTTCTTGCGTAGATGATCAGTGCGAGTATAAGGGTAACTATTTACAATATATTTTGATTCCACGCATATCAAAAGCCAAAATTTTATGCCAAACTTATCCGGCTTATTTGATATGTACTGTGTGAACGGGCACCTGGCTTTAGAAGGCAGTAGTTGTTCATCCACAGTAAGGTTTATTCCCGGTTTGTAACATGCACCACTATTTTCTATAAATCCATCCAAAACCGCAGAGGCTAGAGCAAATTTGTCGGTTTTCAATCGTTCAGGTCTCGTTTGCTTTATGTCAAATCTGATATATTTTATAATATCCTTGAATCTGTCTCGTGGCATAGTTTACCTAAAAAACTAAGGACCCCTTACTGTTGACCACAAGCTGTTGGTTGGGAAATTTTTGGCGCCGTAGACTCCTCTTGCGTACATAATAGCAAGGGCAGCCTCCAGTTCTTCCAAAGTTATAGTCCATGTGTCATTTTTCAAACATCGATGTGCTTCTGCAATAGTGCATTCTTTTATATGACGCAACATGCTGTCGTTGATTATTAGATGCCAAGCACTTACCACACAATTGTTCCTCACGTTCCTTTTTGCATACGACGTAGGACCTGATTCCTCTCGATAAATGTTGTGCTGAGCGCGGCGTCCTGTAATGAGCAAACATTCAATGAATATGAAGATACTAAAAATCATAATCTTACCAGGTACTGATCCAGAATCAATAACTTTCCACGTTGTTCCGTCTTTCGATTGTTCGGTGTCTCCGATTGAAATAGTTTTTCCTTGTTGACCTCTTTTTCTCTTGTGACTTGGCTTAGATGCACTTGGATTCACGATAAAATTAGCTGACTCGTGCTGTTGAGTTGTAGAAGCAGTGTTTACATAAATTGGTGAGTCTTGTACAATAAAACTTTCTAACTGCTCTGAAGCATCAGAGTCACTTAAATCATTATTTTGTGGTGGTACGTATTGTTCATCGTCTGACTCATTATTTTCTGCAAATTCAGATTCACCTCCCGAAACATTTTCTTGTATTTTTCGTATTTCTTCAAGAAGTTCAAGCTCTGATAGTCCACGACAAGACATCTTTACAGTCGTCTTGAATTTTCACAATTGAACGAATGTTTCAATATTCTAGAAACGAGAGTCAGCAGAACCTAATAAACCGCTCAATAAACAAAATACTTTCAAGGAGGGTCAACGCTCAATAAACAAAATACAATACGCAGGGCCTGCGTAGCGCAAGCGGTAGGATGCTTGCCTCGCAAGCCGGTGGTCCGGAGTTCGAATCCTACCGCCGGCAAGAACATCTAGACATTTTAAAAATGTCTATAGGCCCCAGGTCGACTCAGCCTGAATAAAAATGAGTACCTTGGGTAAAACCAGGGGTAATAATAGACGGTTGAAGCGTAGCACTGGCCATGTTACCTTTCTTGTATACCGTAGGCCCTAGATATAGCAGACTACCCTGCTATACTCCCAAAGCCGCGACAGCGGTATAAAACGGGAGACTATTATATTACTTTCAAGGAACAAACAGTATGTAACAAAATACCTTCTAGGAATAAACGTACATAAACATAATTTTATCTATCCGACAGAAAGTTAAAAGAAATCGTCAAATTTCCGAGAAAACGATAATAATTAATACAGGGTCAGTTTGGCCCCTTCAGATTTCTATGGTAGGTTTATTAGAAAATCCATTTAATAAATTTAGTAAACAATATTTTTTTGCGTTAAATAAGACTTTGTATCAAAATATTAAAAGTCATAAAATATGAAATTATTATTGTGTCAAATAAAAGAACTACAATAACTTCAAATCGCAACAGGGGCCAAATTGGAAAAGGTAAAGATGGGAATCCATGCCAGGATCGCAGAAAAGTATCCACCCGCTACCGATGCAAGTTATATCCTGCATTATATTAAGTTTAACTCTTGGTTTAACTCGAAGGTCACTATAACTAAATAGTTATAGTGACCGTCGGCAAAAGTTTATGATAGATACTCTCCCTTAACTTTACGTTTCGCTTCATTAGTCCTGACACGATTTTCCTCTGCTTTTTTTTTGGTTCTGGAGCATTTTTTATCTAATTGTCCCAAACGCTTTGGTCAGACAGGAAAATCAGAAAACAAGTTTCGTCATACAGTATATTTTTTGAATTAAGTATCTTAAAGATTGTAAGAAAAACATGAAAATAAAATTGTTTGATGATAAATATTTGTCATTGAACGCGTCTGACGACACGAACATGACGACGCCATCTTGGCGTTAAAATACATTAATAAAACAATTTATTAATGTTTGTATTTTGAGAACGATTTCCGAAGTAGAAATTGAAACGTAAATAAACTTATTTTAAACTTCAATTGTGGCTTATTCCCATTAAAATAGTAATTATTTCAATAAGTATATTTTAAACAAAGGTTATTTAACAATAATTAGGTTAATTTATATGTGACTAGTTTATTATATATTGATATAATCAAAAAATATTTACAATATTATCAATATCCAAATTGTCCAACATAGCTAGAGAAAGGAAGTAGCTTATTAAACAGTTGAAGTTCCGAATCCAGGAGCAAAAGCAGCAGCATGGAATGATGGTGTAGCATAAGCGGCATTAGCTACTGGGACAGCATAAACAGCAGGAGCAATACCATTGGGTACGACTGGACCTACAGCATGTTCTTTATTTACACCAGCACTTAATCCATTTTGGTGATCACCAGTGTAGCTAGAAACTAAAGGAACTGAATATCCTTGAATAACTGAACTTCCGTATCCAGAAGGAACAGGAGCACTATTGGATACTTGTGCAGCGTAAGCGCCTTGAACTATTGAATCAGCATGAATGACAGGAGCAACAACATTAGATATAGCTGGACCTAGACTATGTTCTTTTTGAACAATAGAATTAATTCCATTGTGGGGATTAATAGTATAAGTAGGAACCAAAGGAGCTGAATATCCTTGAAAAATGGTAGCTCCGTGGCCAGAAGCAACAGGAGTAGCATCAGATACTTGTGCAGAGTAACTAGCATAAGCTACTGGAGCCGCATAGGCGACAGGAGAAACAACATTTGGAACAGCTGTAGCTACAGCATGTTCTTTTGGAACAGCAGCATTTAATCCATTGTGTAGATCACTAGTATAGCTAGAAACTAAAGGAGATGAATAAACTTGAATAATTGAATCTCCTTGTCCAAGAGAAACAGAAGCAGCATGGGATTTTGGTGGAACAGCATAAGCAACAGGAGCAACATTATTGGGTACAGCTGGTCCTGCAGCGTGTTCTTTATGCACAACAGCCTTAAATCCGTGACCTGAATCAGCAGTATAGTCTACAACACGTTTAGTTCCATCAGATTCTAAAAGTGAATAGCTTCCATGGACGAAATCACCACGACGAGATTCGTGTTGGCTTTTAGAATCTCCAGTATGTGGATCATTTACATCATAAGCAAAATCGTAGTGTGCTGGTGCGGAATGATCACCAACAACGGTTTCAGGCAAGGAAGTATAAGCAAAAGCAGCAGGAGCAGCGTAGGATTGAACTACTGGAGCAGCCTTAGTATGGGCAACTGGAGCAGAGTAAACTGAAGGAGCAGCATGTGATTGGGAAAGTGTAGTGTAGGTAACGAACGACTGGGCAGCTGGAGCGTGGTGATGTTCAGAGGCACTGGCTGCTGCAATGAATGCAGCAAGGAATATATACTGAAAAAACAGAAAAGAAAAATGTTTAAACAAACGAATATTTAGCTAAGAAAAGGTGAAAATTGTATTTTTAATAATTATAATTTCACTATATATTTTGTATGTACACCGTTTTTTTAACACACGTTAATTTTAGTTTGGTGCAGACCAAGTAAACAAATAACTTACTTTAACTGCCATGTTTTTGGTTTGCTGATGGTTTTAACACTAATTTGTATATGCAATAATAGTCACTTATATAGTTCGGCTATAATTTGTATGCAGGTCTACCCCTAGAACTCATTTGCTAATAAAAATTGATTGCAATAAAATTTACAACAGCCTTAATGGTCGAAATGAATATATTTTATATTTATTTTTATTTAACTAAAAACTAGTTCTATCAATCTGGATGCAGTGGTAGTTAAATTTTGTACTTAAAAAGATTCAACCGATATATAAAAGAATAGATAAATATTCAAAAATGGTTTTTGTAATCTTTCCGGTACTTTTATTTGTTTATGTATTATGCATTGCAAGGTTGTATCGATCGAACTAAAAAGTTAAGACGGATAATATTTTACAAACCAGAATTATTTGTAAACTAGAAAATACTTTATATAGAATAATAAACACATACATATAATTATATATAAATATATATATATATATATATATATATATATATATATATATATATAATATAATCTAGAAAACTGCAAGATCAACAGAGGAACATCACCACCGATAAAAATCAAGAAATATGCATATGGACCAAATACATACTCTTTGATGATAATATAGATCCGAACAACCTCCGTCCTACATAATAATATGTACTGACCACTTACCAATCACATCAGATGAAGTGGAAAAGGCAATATCACAACTAAAAGATGGAAAAGCTCTTGAACCTGAAAATACTTATAATATTCAATGACATATATTTATTTAAACAAAGTAACACCAAGATCACAGATAATAAGATACACAGAAATAAGACACACAGAAATGGAGTAGGCGTAATCGTGTCCCCATCTATAAAAAAGTGCAGTAAAAGCATACACTCCCTTCTCAGACAGAATGTCACTCCTTCAGCTGAAATCATATCCACTCGATCTAAATATCATACAAGTATACGCGCCAACAGCAGACAAAGATGACGAGATTATGGAAGAATTTTACCAACAACTGGAGACCCTGATGAGAATGACCAAGAAAAGCGAAGTGACATTAATATTGGGCGACTTCAATGCAAAGGTCGGCAGAGGTAAGGTGTCAAACGTTGTGGGCGGTCACGGATTAGAAACTAGAAACGAGAGAGGGGAACGTCTCATACGCATCTGTCAGGAACAAAAACTATTGATAACTAATACTTTTTTTAAACTGCCCCCTCGCAGACTTTACACCTGGAAGTCGCCAGCAGACTCGAAAGAAACAAATGTAACAAACCAGATCGACTTCATTGCCATACCAGAAAGATTCAGAAACTCAATCACATCAGTGAAAACCTATCCCGGGGCTGACGCTCAATCGGATCACAACTCAGTGGTGGGTAAACTGGGAATCAAACTAAAACGTATAGAAGGGAAGCCTAACAAAACCAAGATAAACATTAGGAAATTAAAGGATCCCAACATTAAACAACAATTACAGGAATCCTTAAGAAGAAATATTGGAAACTTGAGTGAACCCGCACAAGACGCAGTTGCTAAATGGGAAGAAATAAAAAGAGCTGTTGAAATGACAAACAAGCCACTTCTGTTACAGGAGCGCGTAAAGAAGAAAGAATGGATGACGGATGAAATTCTTAATATGATGAAAGAAAGAAGACAACACAAATGCAAAAATCAAGTGAAGTATCAAGAAACAAGTCACAATATAAAAACAAAGATAAAGGAAGCGAAGGAACTCTAGCTGAAGGAGAAATGCGATGAAATCGAAGAGTGCGACAGAAGATATGACTACCACAACATGCACAAAAAGATCAAAGAATTAACAACTAATAAGAAAACCAATAATCCCCACCCGACACTAATAGACGCAGACGGTAACCTTATATCAGACGACTTGAAGCTCATTGACACATGGAAAGATTACGTAGAATGACTTTTTAACGATAAACGCAGAGCGACAGTGGACCAAGATGACGACATGACTGGTCTGAAGTGGAAAAAGCCATTTCATCGCTAAAAAACGACAAAACACCAGGTCCCGACAACATACAGAGCGAGATCATAAAACTCCTATGCGAAACGGATGACCACTTCTTCGATTTTCTGACAGGCCTTTTTAACACCTTTTACGACAAAGGGGAGATTCCGGAGGAATGGCTTCGATCGACCTTTGTAGCCATACCTAAAACACCAAGTGCAAAACACTGTGATCAACACCGCTTAATAAGCTTGATAAATCACATTACCAAAGTTTTCACCAAAATCATACACAATAGAATATATAACAAATGCGAAGCAAATATATCGGAGTCACAGTTCGGATTCCGAAGCGCATTGGGCACAAGAGAGGCGATCTTCAGTCTGCAAGTTTTAATTCAAAGATGCAGAGACAGGACGTCCACTTGTGCTTCATTGACTTCTCCAAGGCGTTTGACAAGGTCAAACATGATAAACTCATGGAAATGCTCAGGAAGATGCATATTGATGGCAAGGATCTGCGCATAATAACCAGTCTCTATTGGAACCAAAGTGCTGAGATAAAGATGGGCAACTTACACAGTGGGAAGATAGATATTAAAAAGGGTGTACGACAGGGATGCGTCCTCTCGCCGCTCCTGTTCAATATATTCTCTGAACAAATCTTCAGAGAAGCACTGGGAGAAGTTTCGGAAGGTATCAAAGTAAACGGAGAGGTAATCAATAATATTAGATATGCTGACGACACAGTTATTATCGCAAATGACTGCAACGAGCTTCAAAGACTTATGCAAAGCATACACACAGCAAGTCAAGAATATGGTTTAGAACTCAATACAACCAAAACTAAATGCATGCTCATCGGCAGAACACAACAACCTCCGATGCAATTGACATTAAACAACCGAAAAATAGAACAAGTGGAGACATACACATACCTTCGAACTACAGTCAACACAAAATGGGATCAGTCAACAGAAATAAGATCACGAATTGAAAAAGCGCGAAACGCGCTCAACAATATGAAAAAGTGGTTCACAAGCAAAATCTCAATGGAACTAAAATTAAGACTGGTCAAGTGTTATGTCTTCCCGGTCTTGTTCTATGGAGCAGAAGCATGGACCACAACGGAAGCCACCCTGAAGAAACTAGAATCCTTTGAGCTGTGGATATATCGCCGTATTCTTCGGATATCCTGGACAGACCACATCACTAACGTGGAAGTAGTGCAGAGAATAGGCAAAAGCAAAGAAATAATCTTCACCGTAAAGAAACGGAAGCTTGAGTACTTCGGACATGTCATGAGGCATACTAAGTACCGGCTGCTACAGTTAATATTTCAAGGAAGAATCGACAGTAGAAGGGGACCGGGAAGAAGACGACACTCATGGATGCGTAACCTGCGACAATGGTTCGGACTAACATCGACCGAACTGTTCAGAGGTGCCGTAAACAAAGTCAAAATAGCCTTGTTAATAGCCAACGTCCGAAACGGATAGGGCAAAGGAAGAAGAAGAATACCAAGATCATGGCTTTTCGGCAAGTCAACGTTTATTGCTCTACCACAGAAAAGAAAATCCGTATCCTGTAATGATTTCCTGACCAACAGATATTTAAATTTCAAATCAAATCACAATATTAATATTAAAAAGGGAATCATTAAATCCTTATACGATAGAGCCAAAGTTACTTATTCTAACGAAAATTCGTTCTTGGAAGAAAAACATTTGTTAACATGATTATCCTTTATCGTTTATAAATAAGGAATTTTCAATAATCGACCGTATAAAACAGAACAACTTAGAACGAGATTCTACAGAATACACAAAAAAAATACGAGGAAAATAACAATACCATACATAAAAGGAATATCAGAAAAACTTAAAAAGATAGGAAATAAATTCAACATTTCAACAACATTCAAAACAACAAACACATTGAGATCTATTTTGTCTAAAACCAAACCTAATAATGAACACGAAAGGACAAAGAATTGCATTTATAAAATACCTTGTGAATGCGGTCAGTTTCATTTAGGAGAAACATCAAGGCCATTAAATGTTAGAATAAGTGAACATCAATCCTATATTAAAAATAGAGAATTTGATAGATCTCAAATATGCAAACACGCATGGGATAATGAACATAGGGTTCAATGGAATGATTCAAATATAGTCCTAAAAGAAACGGATGGTAAAAAGAGAAAAATCAAAGAAGCGGCTCTAATTATGCTAAATGAGACCAATTATGTCACAAATTCCCGTTCAGAATGCAGTAGGATTTGGTTACCCATATTAAAAGAGGAAGTTATTAAAAGGAAAATACCAGTATTATTAAGTCGGTAACATATAGAGGATACATCAAACATGTTTTTTAAATAACAAACATATAAAATCAGAATTTGGTGTTTATTGAAGGTAAACTAAAAACACGACCAAATACTTACCATGTCGAAATAGTATTATGAGATTTTTTTCTGGTTTTTCCGTCATAATTTACTATGGAATCACTAACAGGAGATTTTTACTGTCATCATGGCATGTGTGTGTCTTTTTAAAGGCAAATTAAATGCTATGATTTTTTCTGACGGATATTCTCAAGTTAAAGTTGATTTCGTATAATCGAATGAACTATCTTACAAGTAAAGTAGTCCCAGGAACGCAACTCAACAATATGCAATATCATTTTAAAGTCGTCTACTTTAAAATTTATAATGTATGTCTGAATTTTCAATATAAATGAGTCAGATAAAATTAAATTATTAGAAGGTTTTTTCGCCTAGTAACAAAAAAACAAAATTTGTTTAATTTATTAATGTTTGTATTTTGAGAACGATTTCCAAAGTGGAAATTGAAACAACAATAAACGTACTTTAACCTTTAATTGTGGCTTATTCCCATTTAAATAGTAATTACTTTAACACAATAAAATAGCTTCAGAACAATATTAAGAAACTAATTAAAATGTAGACTGTTCCTTATTAATTAAATCGTAGGTACTCTAAGCGATAAATTGTCACCTTCAAAATCTTTCTAAATTTTATTACTTTAAAAACTTTTATTTCTACAGGTTATTTAGGGGTGCGACTGAATTGAAATTATATAAAACACAATATAAATAACCATTAACTGCAGTCGAACAATATTGTTAAAGCTTCTAACGAACCAGCATCATGTCAGTTAAAGTAAGTGAATTTATTACTTTCAGGTTAGGAATTGCTGAGTAATCTTATTATTATTATATATATATATATATATATATATATATATATGATTTGTAATATATATATATATATATATATATATATATATATATATATGATTTGTGTTATATATATGGTTTGGTATGAATTGGAATCAGCTCGAACGGCTGACGAAGTAGAGATAATGAAATAACTGTTATATCGTTCTATTGATACTGATTCAGACGTGAAAAGTTTGACTATATGAACGTATGTATATAAGTTTGAACATATGTATATAATTAGTACCCCTTTTACCTAACAGGCCAAAAGGGGTAATATTTTATCTAAATTTTAGCCATGTATAAATTTCTTCCAGTCCTTTTTATTTCGTGACATTGTTTCTGCATCATTACATATTACCTCTCTATTATAAAATATGTTGCTTGTTTCGTTATTCCAAGTTGCTCTTGGTTTTTCTCGTTTTCTTTTCTTTGCTGATTTTGCGTTCCATGCTTTGTCTTTGGTTGTCCTTCTTCACCAAATGTCCCCACCAGGTCAATTGTCAATTTCAATAAACTCCAGAATATATTTAATTTTAAACTCTTCTTTAATTTGGAAATTACGTATTCTCCCTCTTCGTATCACTTCTCAGATACTGCATTTCTACGGCCTGATTCTTGCTTTTCTGTGTTTGGGCAATGTCTATGTTTGATATATATATAATTGCTGGATGGTATAAATTCATTAAATATATATTTTTTGGTATTCCTAATACCGTGTCTAAATTATATACTAAACAGTAAAGGTTGTGTGTAAATATATCGTAAACATTTCATTTACCATAAAATTTTACATTTAATATTTTTAATACATTTATTTATTTTAAAACGATTAACTTCTCTTTTTATTTCAGTTTTTAATTCTCGCTGCATTCCTTGCAGTTGCACTTCATTCATTCATTCTTTGTTAATTCAAATTCTGGCTTCGAAATCCTCCACTGCTTTTTAAAAGATTTCCTCAGAGTATATGTTAAATAGCAAGGGTGATAGATAACTTTTCCTCTTCTCTTTATTTTCTATTAGATGCTCTTCTCTAATCTTGTTATACATACATAAATATATATATATATATATATATATATATATATATATATATATATATATATATATATATATATATATATATATATATATATATATATATATATATCGTCGTCGTGGATGTGAAGAGAGCTAACCCACATTTTCTTAAAAATAAGCTAACTGCAGCATCGCAATCAGAAAGAAAGATTTCATATTGATGAATATAATGGTTTATATTCTAAAGTGTGAAAGGATGCTAAGTAAACTCACAATCCTTATTTTTAGGAGTGAAGTGATCTATGCCACTTACCACCACCGGGTACTGAACATTTTATTGTCAGTGGTGAACAGAGCTATCACGGTGAACAGACGCTTGAGCTTAGTATGCAAATAACAACAGACAAATTATTATGACACAGTCAATTAGTCACCTTATCGTTAGCTGCGGTTTTCTCACGGTACTTGATTGTAACAAGTAGTAAATTTATTTTATACGTAAACGCAAAAGGCTTCCATCAACTTGGAAACGCAATCGACAAAGGAGCCTCAGACTTTCTTTAAAGGAACATATTTCGCAAAAAAGTAATATTGTTAGAGGAAAATCTGTTAAACCCGGTAATTGTAAATGTCACTATAGGTGCACAGAAAAAATTAGCCAGGATAAGAGGCAAAAATTATTTGATGATTTTCACTCCACTCAAGATAAAAGAGGAAGATGGAGCATTATCAGTAGTAGAATTACGCAAAAAATACCTAATCGGCGATATAAAACAAATAATGAAGATGCCGCCTCTAGACGCAAATACACTATGGTGTACAATTTAAGGTTGGACGACGAGAACATCTAAGTATGTAAAAAGTTTTTTCTGGGTATATTTGATATATCTGGAAAAAAAGTTGAAACGGCTTTAAAAAATTCAAAGTCGTCAGCTATTATAGAGGAGGACAAGATAGGTCAAAAAGTTCCCCCTAATAAAATCTCAGATAATTAAAAGGAGGTAGTACGTAATCACATTAAATCACTACCGGTGATTGATTCTCACTATTGTCGAAGTTCAACCAAGAGGAAATACGTACCTTCTAGTTTGTCTGAAAAACGACTTTACCAGGATTATTTAAAATACTGCGAAGAGTATCAGGAAGATTCAGTGTCGTTTTATTATTATATACATATATTTAGCACCGAATTTAACTATGGTTTCCATAAACCAAAGACAGACCAATGTAGCTTTTGAACGCAATTCACAAATAAAACCGAAGACGAAAAAGAAAAACATCAAGATGAATGCAATCTACATCAAATTCAAAAGAAGGAGGCTAGAGAGCATAAGAAAACTGACAAAGATCGTGCTAAAATTTATAATACTTTTAATACCTTCACTTTGGATATGGAAAAGCTTTTACTGACTTCTCAATTAGAAATGGAACAATTATATTATAAACGGAAACTAAAAACCTACAATTTTACGGTGTATAATCTCAAAACTACTGTTGCTATTAACTACATGTGGCATGAATTGAATGGTACAAAATGATCATCAGAAGTAGCTACATGCTTATGGAACATGCTTTCTGAGCTACCGTCTGAAGTGAGTGAAGTAACATTTTATTCTGATACTGCAACAGGTCAAATTAGAAATTTCATTTTATCTGCAACATTTATAAAAGCTTTGTCTTCTTTTGATAATTTATAAATTATTTATCAAAAGTTCATGGAATCTGGACATTCCGGAATGGAATGCGACAGCGTTCATTCTGCGATTGAAGGGAGGGGACGAAAAATTAAAATATATGTGCCTGACGGGTGGTATACACTGGCAAGAACAACCAAAGTAAATTACCCTCTATACGTCGTTAAGAAATTAGATTACAGCCATTTTTTAGATTTTAAAACAGCGAAAAATTAATTATTAACAAAACGAAGACAGTTGATAGCGATATTATGAAGTGGATAAATATCAAATGGCTGCAATATAGAAAAGAACACCTTGATAGAATCTTCTATAAAACACAACGTAGTCAGGTAGACTTCAAACAACTGTGCATTCGTAGAAACACTCGAGTTGACAACAATGTTTTCAGTGAGGCTCCGAAACTGTATCCTTTTGCTTAAGGAATAGAGCCTAAGAAACTAAAAGATTTACAAGATCTTTGTAGGTCAAGTACTATCTCAGCCACCTACCATGATTACTACCTCCGACTTCTAAAACCAATAGAGAGAATCGCTGCAGACGATTCGGAATCCGAGTAGCGATAAAATAATAAGATTTCTGTATATTCAATGTTAAATAATATTCAATGTTAAAGACTAAAAACTAAATTGAATTTCTCATACTTTTGTGTTATTATTGTATCCAAAATTAAACATTTTAAGTATAATATCACCTTGTATTATTTAATTTCGTAGATTTTTTCACACAACAAAAAACAGTATGACTTGTGAAAAGTTATCTAGTGGTGAATGGAGCTAAGTGAACGAAATCCTTCTACCCTCATATAAATCAATGTTTTATTAGTGTTTGGTTCAGAACAAAGTAGGTAACACTTTGTTTGATAAATCCTGAAAAAATTTTAGTTTAATGAACAGGAAAGTTATAAGCTAAAATGTATTTTTTCCTGGAGATGGTAATCTAAAATGCTCAATATCTCGAAACTGCCTTTTGTTGGTTAGCTCTCTTCACATCCACGGCGACGATATATATATATATATATATATATATATATATATATATATATATATATATATATATATATATATATATATATATATATTTATATATATATATATATATATATATATATATATATATATATATATATATATAAATGATTATGATAAAGTTTACACTATACATTAACATAAACGAACATGATATGCAAATTTAAAATCTTATGATACTTATTAGGAATACATTAAACCAAATATCCACTTTTTTCCCCAACAACGCATGCAATAAACTATTTTTACTACTTTTTGATTAACGATTAAAAAATAGTAAAAAACAAGTGCTACTGGTGACCTTCCAAAAAACCGGCAAATATTTTCCGGGGTGGGGTCGATTTACAAAGATCACTAAAATCATATAAATAATAACCAAGTTGACTAAAAATTATTGTTTAAGTTTACTAACGACCAAATACAATGGCTGCTAAAGTAAGTGTTATTAACATTTTAAGTGTGTTCACAGATCTGTTACTTAGGTCTTTCTTAAGATTAGTATAGAGACGTAAATCATATTTTGATAATATCTTAGTTTACTGTCCTTTCAAATATATATAATTTTTAGAGATTTTTTTACAGATTTGTTCATATTTTCTATTGCCATAATTTTTTTTGAATATGATTTCATCTGGGGTTATTTGTATGGATTTTTATATGATTGGAAATGAACTCAAAGGGTTGGTCAATATTATTAATGTCTTTTTTTCTTCTTCAAGTGCCCTGTCCGTTGCGAACGTTGGCTATCAACATGGCATTTCTGATCTTGTTTGCGGCGCTGCTGAGTAGTTCGACCGATGTGGCCCGAACCCCTTCCGCAGATTTTGGAGCCACGAGTGTCTTCTCCTGCCTGGCCCTCGCTTACTGTCTATTTTCCCCTGGACAATCAATTGCAGTAAACGGTATTTCTACTGCAATTGATTGTCCAGGTCTACTCTCTATTACGTAATAATGTCTAGTTACAATTTAATATAATTATATTATCTTGATTACCGATGTATTGCATTGCTTTCTTCTCCTTCTTCTTCTTCTTCCTCTTTATAAGCAATTCTGCTTGTTTATTGCTAGATTAATACCTCTATGGAAGGTTGTCACTCCATCTTTTGCGCGGTCGTCCAATACTTCTTCCGTCGATTGGTGACTTATCTCTTGCTATTTTGACGACAAGGGTCTCTTCCATTCTGCTAATGTGGATATTCCATTCTATTTTGTGTCCATTCATTTATACACGGTACGTTACATTTTCTTCTAATGTCTTCATTTTTCTTTCGATCTCTCAGCGTATTTCCTGTAGTTCTTCTCAGTACTCTCATCTCTGCCGTTTCCAGTAGCCTTTGCGTTGTGGCTGTGTCACAACGCAATATCCTGTTTTTGAGGCATATGTCAATATTGGTCTTACACTGGCGATATAAATTCTTGACTTTATCTCAGTGTTAATGTATCGGTTTCACCATATATTGTTACTAAGACATCCTGCCAGTCTATTTGTTTTTTGTACTTGATCTCTCACTTCTTTATCCAGGTCTCCATAGCTAGACAGTGTAATTAACAGGTATTTTATTTCTATTACTAGTTCAATACTGATGCCATCAATTTCTATTTTACATTTGGTTGGTTCTTTGCTGACTACTATTGTTTTAGTTTTCTGAGATGAGATTGTCATATTAAATTCTTTTGCTCTTCTGTTAAATCTATGTACCAGTCTTTGCATAGTATTTTCATCTTGGGCTATCAATATTGCGTCGTCTGCGTAACAAAGTATTTTTATTTCTTTGTCTCCCATTCTCTATCCTAGTCCTTTGTTAACGTTTTTTATGATTTTATCCATGATCAAATTGAAGAGCATGGGGCATAATGAATCCATTTGTCTTATTTCGCTGCCTATTTTTATTGGTTCTGTAAGTTGTCCATCTATTCTGACTTCCATTTTGTTGTTTACGTAGATGTTTTCGAAAGGTTTTATAATATTTAGGGGAATTTCTCTATTATACAGAAGATGAATTACATCTTTGAGTCTTCCTCTGTCAAACGCTTTCTTTAGGTCAATTAGACAGAAAAATGCTGGTGGTCTATTATACTTTAGTGATTTCTCAGTAATTTGCTTTATAAACGAATATTGGTTGCTTTGAACATCCCAAATAATTCTTCAGAATATATTAAGTATTAATTAGGTAACCAAAATTTGACAGACGTTTTTGTAACAATTGTAAATCATATTTGTTCGAACTCAGGTATTTTCGATGTATCTAAATAAATTTATTGCTGGAAGATCTGATAGTATATAGAGGAAGGGGTGTTGATTCTAATGTAAATAAATTCAGTGGGAAAACGTGTGGTGAAGGGGTAAGAAAGTTTATTTGAGTTAACTAATAGTATGCTTACATACTGCATACTTGGATGTAATCTTCTAACCGATAGTGGAGAAAAGTGATTAAATTAAAACAAGTTTTTTCTCTTGCAATTAGTAGCGCAAAGTCTCTTATATTTATAAATTTTTCTAATTTTCCACCTCTCTTATGTGTAGACTGACATGCTCAAGACATGCTGTGAGAGTTAGAAGTTACCTAAAATATTATTAGGTTTATGGATTTCGTCCGTTAATCGTTCTTATTCTGTTGTAATAAGATTTTTATTTAATGGAATGTATAATTATAGAATATACACATATGTATATTTGTGTTGACTATTGACGTATTTCAGAATGATTAAGTAAGCCCTTATATATTCCACTGTATATAACACATTGTTAATAAGTTTTTTAATATGAGCTATCCTGGAAAGTATACGTATCTTCACTTTAGTCAGATTCCTTGAAAGATTCTAAGACCAATTTTTAAGTATTTTCTTTTTTTATTCTTAATAACTTTGGCTTTGATACTTCGTTCTTTAAATTTATATGCAACCTTTATATGGCCTTTATGTAACCAATCCAAATAAATTGCGTTCTGTGAGGCCAAAAGGTTATTAAGAGATTAGACGTTTGAAGCGGCAGGAAGAGCTCAGATTTGGAGAACCTGCTAATTCTAGTAGATATGCGAGTCCGAAATAGCCTGGGACCCAGAAACACCAAAGACTAGGCCCTTAGGGACCTAATCCGTATGATACGTGTGATATAATGAACCTACCTTAGGAGATCTAAGTATTTTACGTGCTCACAAACAGGCTCTTCCCCGATCTACCATGACCAAGACCAGGATAGTAATATATACTTTTTACATTTCTCCCATTTGTTAAAAATTTTCCTATTTTGTACTATAAAAGTAGATTGTAGATATCTCCGTGGTTAAGTTAAGTATTTGGATCAAACATTTTTTGCCTAACTGTCTTTCATTCTTTATTTCTTATATGGTGGTGCAAATGCAATAATAGATATCTTTTTATAGTTTCTTTTTATAAAATGGCAGCATTTGTGGTTGTAGCTTTAAATTTGGGAACTCACATTGTACTCATAACAACATGTTAAATTTAAACAACCCATATTTAATAAATTTCTTCTTTCAGTTTTTAGTTCTCGCCGCATTCGTTGCAGTAGCTAGCGCCGGTTCTTGGGATTCGGGTCTAGGCTACGCTGCACCAGCTCTAGTCGGTCATGGATCTCAAAATGCTATCTCCACTTACTCCACCGTTCAACATCACGTTCCAGCTGTCCACGCCTACGCTGCTCAGGTTCCCGCTGTCCAAACCTATGCTGCTCAAGCTCCACTTGTCCAACAATATGCTGCTCCAGTAGTTCACGCGCATCATGCCTTTGCTGCCCCAGTTGCTAAAGCTGTTCTTGCTGAACCATCTGCACCAGCTCACTACGATTTTGCCTACGGCGTTGCTGACCCACACACTGGAGACTCTAAGAGCCAACACGAATCCCGTCGTGGAGATTTTGTTCACGGAAGTTATTCCCTCTTGGAATCCGATGGAACTAAACGTGTCGTAGACTACACTGCTGATCCACAATATGGATTTAATGCTGTCGTACACAACGAACCCGCAGCCCACGCTGTAGCCCCAGTTGTAGCCAAAGTTGCAGCACCAATCGTCCCTAATGTAGCATATTCTGCACCAGTAGCTCACTCCGCTTATGCTGCCCCAGTAGCTCATACAACTTATTCGGTTCCAGCCGCTTATTCTGCTCCAGTAGCTCATGCCGCATATTCCGCTCCAGTAGCTCATGCCGCTTATTCCGCCCCAGTAGCTCATGCCGCTTATTCCGCTCCAGTAGCTCATGCCGCTTATGCCGCTCCACTTGCTCAGACTTACTCCACCTCAGTCTCACACGGTTATGCTGCTCCTTTAGTTCATGGTAAAGCTGGTCATTTTGGATACGCTGCTCAGGCGCCAGTTGTGTCATACAATGTCTATTAATTTAAATAATAAATCTAGATTTTGTACATAATTTATTTTGTAAAATTGCAATGCAATTAAAATAATGTTGACTGAAGAAACTTTTTTTTAAACTCCCATAGCATCCAATAGTTTCGATTACTTTCGATCTATTACAAAAGATCAAAAATCAAGTTGATCCGTTACGCTTTATTATCTTAGAAAAAATACTGATTGTCCCTTTCTGCGATTTAGGAGTAAACTGACATTAATAGAAATAACTTTTCACAATAAAACCTTTATTAAATAAACACAACTTACACGAAACTGATATTTTTACTTTATATTTTTTTATGTAACTCATATAATTTGTTACTATCTAAGTACAATTTTTTTTGGACTGAGAATAATCCATCCAATATTATGGCGCACCCTTTTTGTTTTTTAACAATGCGCATGTGTTGGAACTTAAAGTCAAGCATGGGACACCTTTTATCACACAAAATATAAAATATGTTAGAGCAATATATTCTTTTATTGTGTTGGGAATTTATTTCGCCAACAGATATCGCATTAATTGTTACATTCATTGCATATTGTTATGATTTATATTTTGTGTTAGTTATTTAATGAAACAAAATAATTTTGTTATATTGTTATATAAGACTAACTTATTTCTGCTTAAAATAATTGAAGGTATTCCCGACATTTGAAGAAAACTAAAAATATCTCGGAAAGTAATGAGTTTAGGTATAGGAAAGGCTTCATAAAGAGCAGTATCATGAATTAAATATTTAGGATACCTGATACTCATATCAGGGAAGAGACAAAACCACTCTTCTTCTGAAGTTAGCAGATGTTCCTCAATCCTTTTTTTAATTATTTTCCGATTAAGACTTACCTACAGTAGTTGTAAAGTACATTCCCCTATAAATTATTTAACATTCAATGTAAAAACCAAATTCCAAAATAAAAAGATGAAAAATTTCAAATAAATGTCAAAGTCAGAATCTTCTTAGAGTGCCGTCTCCCTACGGAGGTGAGCAATCATAATGGCTATTATTATTTTTGAACTTGCTGCTTTAAACAAATCAATCGATCTGCATGGATACCAATCACGTAGATTCTTCAACCATGAGTTCTGCCTTCGGCCAACAGATCTTCTTCCTTGAATCTTTCCCTGTAGTGACTTCCCTGACTAAAGTCAGAATACATATAGTTAAAACTCTCCCAAAAAATACTCCAGTTTTATTAAGTAAGACTGGTTAAAAACTATATAGTGTGAGAACTTCAAAAGTGAAAAGGTATTTATCAGTCGTCTGTTAACTAAAGAAACAAATCGATTAACAACATTTATAGTGGTGTTATTATAAATAAAAATTAGTGAGATTATTGGAGAAAATATGTAAGTAATTTTAATCTAACTAGAGATACTTACGTTAAAACAGGTTCCTATTGTCTATATTACTTGATGTGATTAAACAACGAAAATGGATGATATTAATACTCCAGGGTCAATGGGGTCCCAAACGTTATTGACATCATATCAAACTCCTTCATATTCTGCAGTATTAATAAACTCAACTCCAAAATTTTTTTCCAGGAAACAAGCTATTTTATATAATGTTCTGGAAAACGCCAAAATTAAGGAATATCTATTTGCATTGGGAAAAATTATAGAACCAAGATGTATTATTTTTTCATCACGAATTTCAAATGACCGTATATGTATTTACCTAGCTTGTGAAAAATTAGTAGAAACTGCCATGAATGCTGACAACGAAAGAATAACTATCAATAAACAAATAATATATGCTCGACGATTAATCACATCAAATAAAAGGTATCTGATCTCTAATATCTGCCCTAGTATTCCTCACACTTTCCTTATGCCTTAATTTATTAACTCCAATCAATTTATTACGAATATGTACAACAATCCCAGAATATAGACATATACTGAGCTTTCGAAGACATACATTTATCTCTCCTTTGGAAGTTCCACTAATTCCTCCCTCTATTGTCATAAACTACGATCAAACATCTTATCGTATTTTCTTATCTTAAGAAAAACATATGTGTTTCTTTTGTAAACAATCTGACTATTTTCTAGCAAATTGTCTATCCTGTACAAATCCAAATCAAAATTTAACAACAATAGTGCCAACTACTACTATAAATAATGTACTTAATACTCTTCCACATGACGTCCCGATCAGATCAGCATCTTCAGCGAATTCTTCTTTATTACAATCCTCGACTACCTTTCCCCTTAACTATACCATTATTAACTACATCCCAAATATCATCATTTCCAAGTTTTCAAACTATCATACACCTTATACACCAATCCGAAACCCAAACATGCCAGTTGTAGTGTTTTAATTTTTATCGAGAATTCCTATGGATATTGCAGTATGCCTATGAAATCAAATCTAGAAGCTGTAGTGGTGTCCTTGGTATAAATCTATAAACTTTAATATTTAAAATTTAATGCAACACATCAATGATTAAAATATATATTGTATATCATACATGTGTAAATAATATTTTGTATATGTCTGTGTATGTATGTAGTATTATAGTTGCAATTGTGGTATATTTTTCTAGAAAAATATACCAAAAATACTGGGTATGATCGTCTAAGTTTATCAAAATATGACTTTCTGTTAAATGAAGCCTTTTTTGAGTTTTCATTGGTTTATAACAATAATCTTAATCTACACATTCTTTGCATTTATAGATCAGGTGATTCTTCCACAGAACTAGTTTTTCAAAACCTGCTAAATTTGTTAAAAGTCCAACTCAATAAAAGCAGAAAAATTCTATGCTGTGACTTAAATACTTGCGCTGTTGCTTGTGCTACCCAATTTGATTGTGTAAATCACGACATTTTTATAAAAAAAAAAATTAAATTTTCACGGAATTAGAGGTATTTCTTTGAGTTCAATCTTATTTGAGGAATCCGAAACAACTAGTTAGAGCAAATGATACTGACTCTGTTTACAAATGCATTGTATGCATTTGTGACCTCTACTTTTCCTTATCTTTATAAATAACATCACTAACTTAAAAATTAATGGAAAAAATTGCCTTTTTGCTGATATTACCAGTATCACCTGGAGGAACTCTAATATTGCAACTCTTCGTGCAACTATAACTTCTGATCTAGTTAAAATAAAAACCTGGTCCAACTCTAATTTACTCTTTTTTAACGTGGATAAGACGGTAGCAGTATCCTTTAAAGGAGCTCTTCAACCATTGTTTCTTAATAACAGCCAGATCAGAATCGTTGATACTGTAAAATTTCTTGGTATCTATGACCTTAAATGGTCCCTTCATATCTATTTATTAAGTAAGAAACTAGCTTCAGCCTGCTATGCAATAAGATCTGTTTCGAAGGAAATCAATTTAGCATCTTCCAAAATAACATATTTTTCTTCGTTCGAGTCTCATCATCGATATGGTCTTCCTTTTTGGGGTTCTAGTACAGCTGCCCAAGCTGATGTTATTTTTAAATTACAAAAAAGAGCAATAAAATATCTTTTTGGCCTCAGTAGAATAACCCATTGCAAAAGCTATTTCAAAAGTCACGGGATTTTAACTCTTCCCTCTTTATATATTTTAGAGACTGTTTGCTTAATTCATCAACACCTACATGTTTTTCCAGGAAAACCCAGTTATGACTTCTCCACCAGAAATTCAACATTTAATGTGTATTTACCGATCCCGTCCACTAAGTTAGTAAAGAAATCTATATTCGGCAAAAAAATTATAAAACCATCTCCCTTTGCAACATAAATCTGCAACTTCTCTCCTTTTGTTGCAAGTTCCGTAAAATGACAAAAGCCTAGCTATCTGAAAGACCAGTGGAAGAGTTTCTTGACAAATAACTTAGAAATTACAGTACGTTTATGTACAAGCAACCAAAGTATTTTTATATATTTGGGTATCACATGCAGCAACTTAACTTACTAATTCGTAAGGTTTTATTATGCAATTTGTAATTTATTTAAATTTTCCAGTGGATTATGTATTTTATTATCTTTTATTTTGTGATATCGACGATTTATGTAAATTTAGTAAATTTTAAATTGTTATTGTTATTTTTTTGACTTTCTGTAAGCTTTGTCTATAAAATTGTACAATTTTCAGTGACAATAAAGCATATTTCTTTTTAATTCTATTCTATTTTTCTTTATCTATAAATAATTAAAAAAACTAAATTAAAAAGATGACTTTATAATGTTATAGTTTATTCTAAATTATGTATTTGATCAAGAGTATCATCATCGATATTAGTTTAAAGTTGATTAATGAAAAAAAGCATTATAAATCTACACAATAGCAACCTCAAGTTGTAGTTGTAGTAATTCCAAGTTTTATGTAGTTTTTATTAATTTTTTTATGTATTTATTTCAAAAAACATCGATACCGCTTTCTTATACTATCCAAGCAATTTACATAATATCTTTATGTTTGTTTACTAAAAAATTACTAAGACGCCACATTCTATGTTTCGTCTCTTAAAGTAAATAGACCTGTTAAAGTTGACCTTGAAGAACCTGACAGGATGTTGATACCTAGCGGATTAATTTGTGAAAGGCTCAAATTCAATTCCGGGGTGGGACTACTCTACAAAGACAACAAAAATCGTATAAATAATAAACGCATTGGTCAAAATAGTACTGTGAAGTTTACGAATTAACAAACATTATGACAGCCAAAGTAAGTGAATCATTTGTTCTTTCAACAATGTTAGTTTTGTGCAATGATTAATTTGTGAAAAGACATAAATGGCATGGAATAATATGCGAAATATAAACAGTGAATACAGTTTCTTCGTTTTTAAAATAATTAAAATACCGTGAATAATTTTTATTTTAATTTAAGTATAGTTTTCTTACAATAGTCTCTAAGATTATGGTTATTAATTCAGTTATTTAATAATCCTCTTATTATTTATGATAAAAGAACTGTAGTAATAATGGTTCCAAACATTTCTTGGGTGAATCTCCATCGATATATTTTTCATTACCTAATTGTGGTAGTAACTTTATCATATATTTATGTGTTTATAAGACACAAATCTTTCCCACAAAAACATTAAAGTTTTAATATATTCAAATAATTTTTTCTTACTTTGGTATTTCTGTTTATTGGACATCTGTTTTATGGGATTTATTACATGCCAATAAAATGCTTAAAAAAAAAGATGGCCTGAAAAAATATTTTAAGGCCATTTTGATTATTTTAGCTGCATTTAAAATTAAAATACAATACATAACTAAATAATATTGTTTTTGTATTCATGTATTTATCCTAGTATGAATTTCTATATTATCGAAATTTTTAATTAATGACTTTCTTGTGTATATACTTTTAATAAAGTAAACCACTAACATTTAATAATCTCATCCTGTTTCAGTTTTTGGTACTCGCTGCATTCATTGCAGTAGCTAGTGCAGGATCTTGGGATTCGGGTCTTGGCTACGCCGCACCAGCTCTAGTTGGCCATGGATCTCACGACGCTATCTCTACCTACTCCACTGTACAGCATCATACTCCATCTGTACACTCCTACGCTGCCCACGCTCCCCTCGTCCATGCTCCACTTGCCCATTCCTACGCAGCTCCTTTGGTTCACGCTCCAGTCGCTCACGCTTACGCTGCTCCCGTTGCTCACGTTGCTGAACCCTCTGCACCTGCCCACTACGATTTCGCATATGGTGTAAGTGACCCCCACACCGGAGATGCTAAGAGCCAACACGAATCTCGTCGTGGAGATGTTGTTCACGGAAGCTACTCACTCTTGGAATCCGATGGAACCAAACGTACCGTCGACTACACTGCTGATGCACATAATGGATTTAACGCCGTTGTACACAAAGAACCTGCTGTGCATGCTGTTGCTCCAGTTGTTGCTAAAATTGCAGCCCCAGTAGCTTATGCTGCCCCAGTAGCTCATGCCGCTTATGCTGCTCCAGGAGTTCATGCCGCCTATGCTGCTCCAGTTGCCCATGCTGCTTATGCTGCTCCAGTTGCCCATGCTGCTTATGCTGCTCCAGTTGCCCATGCCGCTTATGCTACTTCAGCTGTTCATGAATACTCTGGCTCAGTTGCTCATGGTTACGCTGCTCCTTTGGTCCATGGTCATCATGGTTATGCTGCTCATGCTCCAGTTCTTTCACATAACGTATGGTAATTCAAGCAAGGAAGAATTGTATATTTTGTATTTAAATTATTTATACTGCTTGAAATACAATAAAAGGTTGTCAAAAAATATTCATTTTGGTGTACACATATTGAATAGACATGTCAATAAGTTGTATATGGAAGTATTGTATGGAACCGAATTGATATAATTATTATTTTCAATAATATTTTTATTGCAAAACATATTTATAATGTTTTAAAATATAAAAAAGTATATGAATCGAGAGTGATTACATAATATAGTCAAGTCGTTAGAGAGTTGACCCCTAAAAATCATACCAACAAGCTGAATTTTGTCGAGAATATTAATTTTAAGACCCCAAAAAGATGCAAAAAAGTTTACCACTTTTACCTCCTTTGGGCTTACCCGTTGGAAAGGTTCGAACGTAGATTTGAGGTTCGAATTGAAATGTAAATGCCTATTGGTCCGCTTCTTGTCGATCGACGATGATAGGTATAATAAAAGGTTGAAGTTGTGGAGTAAAATTGTTGATTTATTGACAGCTACTGGTAATTACACAATATGATATCCGTTAGGTAACTACTTATGATTGACTGTCGTAGACTGCCCTCACATGAGCTCAAATCCACAATTTATAATCTCACAAATATTTCATACCTAAGCACAGAGGTTATTGCTTCCTATGATACCATACCAACTTTGCACTATTAGCTTACATTACAATTTAATCTAGGCCATCATTGCAATACTTAGGAAGTTCAATTAGAAAAAATATATTCGACAATTCATTAACAGGTGAATGGACTTTAATTATTAAAATATTACTCGATCTCATTTTCACCATGTCACAAATACACGGTGAAACTATAATAGATTAAGAAGTTAAGAATAATGTGAGTTTACAAATTAAGGGGTTAATTTGTGATTGAACACCCCTAAAACCCCCTCGTAGGGGGGTAAAAACGCAAAACAATCGATTTACCAAGAATCTGTACTCCGCAGAAAAAATATTTCTAATAAAAAATGTAGCTGAGATAATTTTAAATAGAAATGTTTATAAGCACTTTTTGTGTAGAATGACCGCTTTCTCAGAAACAAACGCTTGAAGTGACCGTTGACTTTAAATGTCAGTTTCGCGCGAAATCAATGTTCAATAAAATTGTATCAGTTCGACGGTAAAAATTCGATATCTTTTGATCCATCTGTCCTATCGATAAAACCAAGATGCGTTTTAAAGGTAAAGAGAGCAGCCTACGAGGAAGGTTTTAGGGAAAAGCCCGAGGGTAAAAGTCCGATGGTAAATTTTTTTTCGGTCCCCAAAAATAATATTCTCGTCAAAATTTAGCTTGTTCGTATGATTTTTAGAGTTTCAGTGGGATTTTCGTCTTTGACGACTGGAATAATAACACTATATAGATACTTTTTTGACATGCACATTTTGTTACAGACTTACACTACAAAAATGTACTTCTATTACAGTTACCTAACGAAAGGCATCAAACATATATACGTTTGGCATTCCTTTTCTCAGATAAGTGTAGCTTCTTCCGTAGAGTTGTTGCCCTGGAAGCCATCAGGGTCTTCTAAAACTATGGTGATAAATGGTTCGCATTACTCCTGTAGTGATCCCTTTTTCAAGTTAATGTTCTATTCTGACCTATTCGACTTTTCTGCACCGTAATGATGACGACCAAATAGTAATATATATATAGAAATGCCGAATTATCTTTTAAATGAATGGTCCGAATTATACAAAAACCAGGATACGCCTAGTCTGCAATATAAAGATTTTAAATTTAATATTTGCAATGTTGCCAGACTTACATTTTTGTGATATGATATTGTATTAATATTGGAATCTTCAATATAATGGTGGTATATTATATAATAATATAATATAATATAGTGGTGTATTCTTAATAACGGAAAATATAGTGTTGTGGTCAAAAATTGTAATGCAATGTCAGAACTATTGCAAGAGGACTATAATAACCAAGAAGCCGAAACGTATCTTGAACAAGCGGCATACTTTTATTAATTGAATAATAGATATTGGGCGTCAATTAAATGTTTAGAGCAATTTGCAGAAGATGTTTGGGCATCAGATTATGTTAAGGCAATCAAAATCTTCGAAGGAATCGCTTCTTTCGAATTATCTAGCTCAACAAGAAAACACGTATCTAATGAATACTTTTTCAGATGTGCCATATGTGTTCTTTGCGCTGGTGCTAGTGTTACAAAAATAGTACTTACTTACATTTACAATTTCATGAAATGAAATGTGTAATGACAAGGTGACATAAAATATAAATTAGTTTATTTTGTTTTCATTTGCACAAGATATTCAACTGATAAAACAGTTGTTAGAATTCCATTTTGAACAACCCACCATCCCGAGGGAACAGCTCATGCAGGATCGGCAATCATAGTCAGATCATCTATTAAACATAACATTTTACAAAGTTATTCCACACCTAAAATTCAGAGCTCTTTCAATAGAGTACTAATGCACTTTCACTGCGACAATCAAGATAGCCTAGTTTTAACCTAAGTTTGGACCATATCGCCATAATAATAACATTAAGCATTAACTATAATATACAATCAACAGCCATTAAGACTATCTAACAAAAGAACAAACTGGGAACAATTTGAAAACACCATTAACCAGAATATAACGTTAGATAATTGAATAAAAGAATCTGATAAGCAGGAATTTGCAGTACAAAAGCTATCGGCTGTAATACAAAACGCTGCTTGAGAATCTACTCCTATAAGTAAAAAGGGTTATTCTGAAGACAACAATGTGTCATTACATATCAAACAAATTCTAATCGAAAAAAGGAGAGTGCATGAAAAATGGCAAAGTTCCCGAAATCCACTCGACAAGACACAGCTAAAGAGACCAACAGAAGCGAAAGAGACACAAGCTAACGTCAGCGCTAAATCAAGCTTGTAATGACACTTTCAATTTTTATATTAACAATCTAACTCCAGATGACCATTGTATATGAAGATTCCTGACAATGAAAAAGCTAATGTATTTGCAGAATATTTAGAAAATATTTTCACTTCAAATTTAGGTCAAAACATAAATGATGATGTAGTTAGCGAATATCTAGATGCACCCTGCCAACTATCACCTCCAATACAAGCATTCTCCCTCCCCCCCCCCCCATTCGAGGTTTGCAGAATATTAATTTGTACCAACTCTCACAAAGCTCCACGATACGATTTAATCGATGGGAGAATCCTAAAACGTCTACCCAATAAAGTAGTTCTCATGCTTACTTTTATTTATAATAGAATGCTGCAGGCAATAGCTGCAAGCTATTTTCCAATCCAGTGAAAATATGCTCATATTATAATGATGGAAAAGTCAGGTAAATTGCCTACCGAACCTTCTTCCTATAGTATTTCTCGATATTTAGCAGGCTATTAATAATGTCTGGTACAATGGTTTGCTATATAAATTAAAATCTTTACTGCCTAGCGATATGTACCTTATCCTAAAGTTCTATATTAACGAACGTTCGATCCAAGTAAAAATCGGTAATAATTTCTCAACCTATCGCTCAATCCAATCCGGAGTTCCTCTGGATGGTGTCCTCGGTTCCTTCCTGTACCTAATCTTTACTCCTGACTTTTGCCATTAAAACAGCCGTTTTAGTTTTAAACAAAGACCCAGACATAGCATCTGAAAAGGTGCAAAATTACTTATATACATTAGAAAATTGTTTGAAAGAATGGAAAAATTAAAGTCAATAACGAACAAGAAGACGCACTTGTCCACAGGTTAGTCTAAGCAATGCCCCCATTCCTGCTAGAGATGTTGTGAAATATCTTAAGTTACATTTGGACTGAAAGCTCACCTGGAAGCAACACATTAACGCCAAAAAAACTCAAAGTCATATTAAAACCAATATGGACTTACGGCGTAGAACTCTGGGACTGTAGCAAACATTCAAATACAACAATTGTGCAGACCTTCCAATAAAAAATACTGCGTATGATAGCTAACGCCCCTTGGTATGTGAGCAATGCAACCATCACCAATGACCTAGGAACACCAACCGTAAAAGATGTCATATGTCATACAGTGAATTATATCAGCCACCAATAGAGAAACAAAGACTGAAGAGGACTTGTCCAGAAGATCTGGTTACATAGGTAAAAAAAAAAGAAGTGTCGCTGGGCAGTACCCAAATCAAGTCAATATTGTCATTACATTAACTAATTACTCAATGTACTGTTTATGAGTAGATTGTAAATATGCAGTTAAAAATAAAGATGGTTTCCATTTTCATTTCGGAAATGGTTCTCGAAAATTGGTAATTTTAAAATTTTTAATTCGGAAATCCACAACAATTATTAAATAATATAATAAATAATTATTGATGTAAATAATTATTGAAATAAACTCATTTTAAAGTAAAATTGTGGCTTATTCCCAACAATAATAGTAAATTGCATTAAGATGCCACAAGAAAATAGCTTCAGAATAATATTAATAAGGATATAGTTTATTTTGAAGAAATTGTTTGGTAAAAGAAGTATCTGTTTTGCTTTAAACTTTCTCATTAAGTCCTCTTAAGAATTTACAGAACATTGATCCGCTCTAGATTGGATTACGGAAGCATTCTCTACATATCTGCTTCCGATACTCACCTTAAAAGTCTGAATACAATTCACAACACTTCTTTACGCATTAGTCTCGGCGCCTTTAAATCAAGTCCTTCTGAAAGTCTTTATATCGAATCTTTAGAACCTCCACTTTTTATAAGACGGCAACGTTTACGTCTTACTTCTCTAGAATTTCTGCTAGACTAAAAAAGCCAGCAATTAAACTAATTAATACTCCCCACCCTATCCCAGATAATAGTCACCCTCGAGCACATTCTCTCTCACAAATTTTAAAAACTTTGCTGAAAGACACAGATCTAAAACTCACAACTCCGTTTACTACGTCCATAATTCCCCCGTGGACCAAAAAGCTACCTACTGTCCTTACCAGCTTGAACCGATACAAAAAAGAAGAAACGCCCAGAACTCTCTTGGTACAAGCATTTAAGGAACTTATACAGACACAGCGTTATGACAAAATTCCTTACACAGATGCCTCCAAAGAAGAACAGGCCGTCGGTTGTGCTGTCAGTACCTCAAATACAACAGTAGCATCATATCGGCTTTCACCCAGATGCAGTATACACACAGCCGAACTCTATGGAATACTCAAGGCATTAGACTCGCCCATTGCTAATGAGAAATCATTAGCAATATGCTCCATACATCCCATTATACAGTGCATCCACAGTATCTGCCAACAGCAGTCAAAAAATGGTGTTTTAGTAACTATCATCTGGATACCATCCCATGTTGGTATCAATGGAAATGAGAACGCTAATCATGCAGCAAAACTGGCCTGCTCCTTAGAAAATATGGTAAACATACAACTTCACCAAGACCTAAAGGTCAGTATCAAGAACAACGTACTAAGCACTTGACAAACACACTGGAATGTGCAAAATACAAAACCACGCACAATTCAACCAACTCTTACCTCCATCACCATGCTTCAAATGAGCAGAAAAGACAATATTATTATCAGAAGGCTCAGAATAGGTCACACTCGTCAGATGGATATCTGATGTAGTCTGAAAACCATCCTCGCTATGAACATTGTAATGAGTCATTAACAGTCCAGCACATATTACTAGAATGCGTCCACTACAAACCTCAAAGAGACAACTACAACTTTCAAAATAATTTAAGTGATCTACTCGGTTCTACAAACATAGTACAGTGCCATAATTCGTTTCCTTAAAGACTGTCACCTTTACTACTTAGTGTAATTATATTAAAATGTTGTTAATGTATCCTAACTTGTATACAATCATATTGCATATGTATGTAAACATAAACATATTGTCATACACTTGTACCAGTGTCAATGGCCCATAGTTGCCGAGACACTTTAATTTAAAATAAAAATAAAAAATAAAAAAAAAACTTTCTCATTAAATAAATAATAATTAAGTGTGCAAATTTGTAGAATAACAGTCGTTATTAAAACAATCTTTTACAATTTCTGATTTATAAATTTTTTTACATATTAAATGTACTAATATTATGATCTAACATGCACAATATGTACGTAAATTTCATACTATACACAAAAATAGTTGCAAAAAATACCTTTTGATAGTACTTTACCTCCTAATGTGAAATTTACTTGCAAAAATTGACCTTCAAGAACCTTGCAGGATGTTGATATCTGGTAGTTTAATTTGTGAAAGGTTGCAAATTCTATTCCGGGGTGGGACCACCTTAAACACAACAAAAATCATATAAATAACAAACAACTGATCATAAAAATATTCTAAAGTTTTCTAACTAACAAACAAGATGGCAACCAAAGTAAGTGAATTGTTTTATGAACCACCTTTGTTTTGTGCGATAGTGTTTTAGTGAATAAATTAGATTGCAGGCGACTGATACACGAACCATAAAAAGTGTACATCGGTTTTTATTTCTTAAAATACTTATAGAGTAGTGGCTTATATTTTTTTCAATTAAAGTTAATTTGTATGACAAAAAGTTGCGCATAAAACTTTGTCGTACATCAATTAACCTAAAATCTTTTTTTTTATTCTTTTGGTTATCTTTCATAAATAACTAAATTTTTTTAAGCGAATCTTTACTGAGACGTCTTTCTGACTTTATTTAATGTCAACAAGCTGCTATAATAATTATTTTTCAACACACCGAAACTTTTATGTTTCTTAGGTACACCTTTTTCCAAACGAAACTTTGAGTATATTACGCTGTTCCGAAAGTAGATTGACACAACTGTAAAATTTTGAAAAATGACTTTATTATATTGGAGGGATGAAATCTGCATTTTCTTCTTCTTCTTCAGGTACCATCCTTGCTACGGAGGTTGGCAATCATCATAGCTATTTTAATTTTTAAGGCAGTAGCTCTAAAAAGTTGTTTTGAGCTGCATCCAAACCATTCTCTCACGTTCTTGAGCCATGACATTCGTCTTCTTCCGATGCTTCTTCTGCCATCTATCTTTCCTTGCATTATGAGTCGCAGGATGCCATACTTCTCGCCCCGCATCACATGTCCGAGATGCTGTAGCTTTCTTTTTTTAATTGTAAGTTCAACTTCCTTCTCTTTACCTATTCTTTTCAGTACTTCATTATTCGTAACTCTATCTACCCAGGAAACCCTCATAATTCTTCTATAGGTCCACATTTCAAAGGCGTTAAGTCGTCGCATTGTGTCTAAATTTAACGTCCATGATTCCACTTCAAAGTATAGTACACTGTATACGTAACATTTTGTTAGGCGTACTTTAAGAGCTAATGTTAAATCTTTGCCACATAGGACCTTTTTCATTTTTATAAAATTAGAACGTGCTTTTTCGATTCTGACTTTAATTTCTGCAGTGTAGTCATTATTTTCTGTTATAAGTGTTCCTAGGTAAGTGTACTTTTTTACTCTTTCGATCTGCTGGCCTTCTACTGTCAAGATTTCGTTAGTATTATGGTTGTTTTTACAAATTTTCATAAACTTCGTCTTTTTGATATTGAGCGAGAGTCCGTACTCCGTACTACACATTATTATTTTACTTATGAGTCTTTCCAGGTCTTGTAAACTATCGGCTATTATTACTGTATCATCTGCATTTCTGATGTTGTTAACTAAGACTCCATTTACTCTTATGCCGACTGTTTCATCTTCCAGAGTTTCTCGAATTACCTCTTCAGAATAAGCGTTAAATAATAGAGGTGATAGTATGCAGCCTTGCCTGACTCCTCTCTTTATTTCCATTTCTTCAGATGTCTCTTTTTCAATTCGTACTATTGCTCGCTGATTGTAATAAAGGTTTGTTATTAGCCTTAAATCTCTTATATCTAGGTTTTTATTTTTTAGAATTTTCATGAGCCGGTCATGTTTTACTTTATCAAACGCTTTATTGTAGTCTATAAAACAGACGTAAAGAGGACAGTTAACATCCAAACATCTCTGCGTCAGCACGTTGAAGGAGAATGGAGAATTGCATTTTCTACATATTTTTAAATCACCAAAAATGTACTTAGGAATTTCGAAATGAGAGATAATTTCGTAGAAACAATTATGACGATTTACAAATATATAGAATATGCAGTTTTTGAATAATTTTTCAACATTTTACAATTGTGTTAATATACTTCTGGTATAGCGATTACATTTGACTGCATATTTATTAAGTATAGGCTCTCACTTTTTAGAAGATCATTTTTAAATTTTTTAGTTTTCTTCTCAGATATAAGCTATTATTGATATATAATAATTGTTTATATTATTATTATATATTAACTTGAGCTAAATTAAATAATCAACATTTTATAATCTTTCAGTTTTTAGTATTAGCCGCATTGATTGCAGTAGCTAGTGCTGGTTCTTGGGATTCTGGTCTTGGCTACGCCGCGCCAGCTCTAGTTGGTCATGGATCTCACGATGCCATCTCTACCTACTCTACTGTGCAACATCATGCTCCTGCCGTACACTCATATGCTGCACACGCCCCTCTTGTCCATGCTCCAGTTGCCCATTCCTACGCAGCTCCCTTAGCTCACGCTCCAGTCGCTCACGCTTACGCTGCTCCCGTTGCTCACGTTGCTGAACCCTCTGCACCTGCCCACTACGATTTCGCATATGGTGTAAGTGACCCCCACACCGGAGATACTAAGAGCCAACACGAATCTCGTCGCGGAGATGTTGTTCACGGAAGTTACTCACTCTTGGAATCCGATGGAACCAAACGTACCGTCGACTACTCTGCTGATCCACACAGTGGATTTAACGCCGTTGTACATAAAGAACCAGCTGTACATGCTGTTGCTCCAGTTGTTGCCAAAATCGCAGCCCCAGTAGCTTACGCTGCTCCAGTAGCTCATGCCGGTTATGCTGCTCCATCAGTCCATGCCGCCTACAGTGCTCCAGTTGCCCATGCTGCTTATGCTGCTCCAGTTGCCCATGCTGCTTATGCTGCTCCAGTTGCCCACGCCGCTTATTCAGCACCGGCTGTTCATGGATACGCTAGTTCAGTTGCCCATGGTTACGCTGCTCCTTTGGTACATGGCCATCATGGTTATGCTGCTCATGCTCCAGTCCTTTCACACAACTTATGGTAATCTAAGAATCAAACAATTGTAGATTTTGTATATAACTTATTTATACTGCTTGCAATACAATAAAAGGTTGTCGAAAAATAATAATTTTCGTTATTACTTTTAGTGATACATTTCAATTATTATTATCCAATATACTAGTGTCTAATTGAATCTAATGTCTTTAGTTGGAATATACGCAACCAGTTACTTACGCATTATTCCTATAATGGACCTTAACATATAGACCGAGAAATTGAAACGTCTTAAAAACACGAAGCAGAAAACTAAAATAAAACTTAATTAAACAGGAAGAGAAAAAATTAAATTTTCACAAACCTGGCAAAAATTCTGACATAAAAAATAACTGGCCTAATGGTTTAGGAAATTATCTATTTCTGAGCTACGAAGGCTAAACATAGTATAAAGCTTCGCATGAAGATGACATTGATGACATTAAAACGGTTGGAAAGTTTACATATCTGGGACTAGAGATATATGCCAAAGGATCAGAAGATGGAGAAATACGGAAGAGAATAACGCAGGCAAACAGAGCTTATTTTGCCCTCTCACATATATTTCGGTCTAAAAATGTCCACCGAAATACAAAGATGAGAATTTATAAAACCTTAATTCGACCAATAGCATGCTATGGCAGTGAAGCATGGGTCCTGAAAGAAACCTCAAAAAGCAAACTCGACACATTCAAAAGGAAAGTACTGGGTAGAATACTAGGACCTGTGCTTCAGAAGTCGATGCAACAAGGAGCTTTATTAACTTTATAAGTAAGCATCACTGTCAGACTTCATTAGAATACAAAGATTGCAATGGACAGGGCATGTGATAAAAATGGGAGAGGATAGGCTACCAAAAAGAGCACTAAATACTAGAATGCAGGAAAAGGGACCGGCTGGAAAGCCAACAAAGCGCTGGGAAGACACAGTAAACGGCGACGCACAAGCCCTTTTAGGAGTCCGTGTATGGAGAAGATCAGCTACAGAAAAGCAAGGGTGGAGGCAAAAATAAAGGAGGCCAAGGGTCAATTTGGCCTGTGGTGCCGTAGAAGAAGAATATAAAGCTTCGAGCTAGTCTACAGTACCGCCTAGTGTACCACTTATTTTATAGCATGTCTCCACAGGGTACATAAAATTGTAAATGCTACCTCATAGGTTTTTGTTTGATTTGTAAAAAATGTGGGTTTAATATGGATTTTTAAAGATTACTTAATGTTCCAATCATTTAATAATCCTGCTAATGAGCTACTTGTTAAAGGTATTAAATTGGCATATAAAATCATTCATAAGTGCACTTTTTAGTAATTAGAACATATGAACAGCGATACAAAGACGGGATTCAAAAAAGAGTTCGGTACTAGGTAGGCTAATGTCTGGATGTTAATCAAAAGATACACGCTAGTTTCGTAGACTTTGAAAATGCTTTCGACAAGCTAGGTTGACAAAATTATCAACGAAGAAGTTCTGCGTTGATTGAATTAAAATCCTAATAATAAATACTATCAAAAAACAATTAGAGTATTGGGGCCGTGTCATGAAGAGAGAAAGATAGAGACTACGGCAAAATATATTGCAAGGAAAGATCAAAGGTGGACGGAATCCAGGCCATAGAAGGATGTCCTGGATGAGAAATTTAAGGGATTGCTTTGGCTGTACAACAAACGAGTTATTTAGAACAGCTGTAAACAAATATTGTTAGGCATAACAATTCATCACCAAGAGTGCTCAGTTTAGTTCAAATATTAGAAGTGAACTAGGTTGCTCTTTTAGTTCACTAGTTCAATAACACATAGTGACAGGAGAGATTAATTTACATATAATGAGCAAAAAGTAATATGGTTTTATCGTTTTTGCATAAGAAGTTTATTTTTGATAATGCTGATTTAAATTTAAATTAACTTTAAAAATATTTTATTACAAAATGTATTCATTTTGCTTCAAAGCTCAACATAAAATATATAAATTCGCAGCGTAGATTCACCACTCACCGTTCATGAGTCGTCGAAGATGATCTACGTAGTTCATAGTTCTTTAGTTAAATCACGCTCTCTCCCCACCCGCTCCAGCTCCAATGCTCACGTTTGTTTTGTTGTTCGTCACGTATTGACTCGAAGATTCAAACTGAACCGCTCCTGAACGATGAACGACTTGCTGAGCGGTTTAAAAAGTCAGCTCTGGCGAACTAATTCA
Organism: Diabrotica undecimpunctata; assembly: GCF_040954645.1. NCBI lineage: Eukaryota > Metazoa > Arthropoda > Insecta > Coleoptera > Chrysomelidae > Diabrotica > Diabrotica undecimpunctata. The sequence continues at coordinate 15,066,754 of NC_092808.1, read as the reverse complement.
TTTAGTTCACACATCGGAGCCTGTTTTTTAATCTATGTATTTCGCTCATGAACTACACAAGCCTATAAACAAAATTAGAATAAAAAAACAGTTAATCCCAATAGGAGATAAACATAAAAAACAAGAAGATAGATTCTTTAGTATGGATTCCTGTATTATGTCTGCGCTTCCGCTCTTTGTAGCATTCTCCAGATGGATCTTATCATCACATAACCTTGCCGCCGCTCCCTTCACCAGATTGCCTTCTTGATTTATCGAGAAAAGTGTTTTTATTGTTACTTGTTTCGTCTATACTATATACATATAAACCGTCAACTGTTTTATCTTGTATAATACCCAAAGCATTTAGAGCATGTCCTCACCTCTATCAAAGCTGGGAATAGGCATATTTACAGTTTTTCTGTAACGCTTGTCTGCAATTGGCGGAAATTTTTGTTTATTTAATTGTTGTATAAAATTAGTCTGAGCATGAAGATCTTCCATCGAGTTTTCTATATTTATTCTTATATTTTCTGTCTGTGCACACCGCATGCATGAAACTTTACTTTTGAAACCTTCATAGTATACATCAAGTGTGCTGTCATCGAAAACATCTATCAAAACAACAAAATGAAAGTCAGAATAGATGAACAACTTACAGAACCTATAGTAGAAATAGGCCGCGGAATAAGACAGGGGCACTCATTGAGCCCTATGCTTTTTAATTTAATCCTGGGTGAAATCATCAAAAGTGTTAACAAAGAATGGGAAACAAAGAAATAAAAATACTCTGTTACGCAGACGACGCAATATTGATGCCCAAGATGAAAGTAGTCTGCAAAGACCTGTCCATAGATTTAACATAAAAACAAAAGGATTTAATATGGCAATCCCATCCCCTAAAACTAAAACAATAGTAATCAGCAAAGAACCAACCATCAGGGAGCTACAAATGTGATGAATAAATTGTTGGCGTTGGTATAAATAATTAAAAAATTCACTACTTACAAACTTAATGAGGTTGTATCAACGAAGATGTATTATAATGTTGATAAAATTTATCACAGTCTCTCATCTTTTTTTTAATATACAAAACCTATTTTTATGTTTAAAAATTTTAAAAATTACTGTACATCCAAAAACACTTAATTATTCTAAATACATAAATGACATTCATCATCATCATAAGTGGCTCGACAATCCGTTGTGGATCTTGGCCTGCTCACAAAGAAGTCGCCACTCCTGTCGATTCCTGGCAACTTCCCTCCATCTTCTAACCCCTAGAATCTGTAGGTCTTCTTCCACATCATCAATCCATCTCATTCGTGGTCGTCCTCTGCTTCTTGTGCCCTCTGGTTGTGAAAATGTTAATCTCTTCGTGTATTCGTGATCTGACATCCTAGCAATGTGTCCAGCCCATCTGTCTCTGCACTTTAACGAATTTCACAATATCTGGATCGGTGTATAACTGATACAGTTCAAAGTTGTATCTTCGACGCCATAGCCCATTTTCATTTACGGCCCCAAAAATCTTTCTAAGAATTTTTCTCTCAAAAATACCAAGAAGTCTTTTATCATTTTGAGATAAGATCCACGTTTCAGCCCCATATATCAAAACTGGTCTTATTAAGGTCCTGTATATATTAAGCTTTAGTGCACGTTTTATATTTTTATTATTTAAATGTCTCCGGAGGCCGTGAACAGTTCTGTTTGCTATTGCTATGCGTCTTTTTATTTCGTCGCTTGTCGTGTTTGTTGCACATAAATGACATTATTCTGACAAAATTCTTTGAAATGTCAATTGATAAATTATTGTTTGTGTTACTATTGCATTTATCTAGTAGTAACAAATAGGAGAACATTTCATTTAGATGACCAATATCACTGTTCTATGATTCATTGCATTGTTATTTTATCAAATGTAGGCCATTTCAAGAAAAAGTCTTTTGGTGATGTTACTTTCCTGTTCTACTACTTTGATGTTATTATAATCTATTTGTGAATTGAAAATACCAAATTAATAGATATATCTTTTTTAGATACCAAATTAATACGAAAAGGTACCCATTTACTGGTTGATTGGTATAGAAAACCTCTCAGTTCAGGCAGATATCTCAATTATTGGTCGTACCATAAATATTCAATGAAACTTAATTTAGTTAAAGAAATGAAAAATCGTGTCCTTAAAATCAGCGATACCGCTTTCCATACAAAAAATCTAAAAATCCTTTATAACCTATTCATTGAAAACTCATACCCAAGTATACTACTAAAGAAAATTTTGTTTAACACTCCACAAAATTTAACTAGTCATTTAAGAAACGAAGAAAATCTGTCTGTATCACAAGATAGAATTGGACCTGTAGATCCTTTACCAAACCAAACTACAATTAGATATGTATCTCTTCCATACATTAAGGACATGAGACAGAAACTAAGTAGAATTTTTTCATCAATTAATAATATCAAAATTGCACATAAAACGGTACTAACAGTTAACAAAGTTTTTTCTAAACTTAAAGACCAATCCGCACTCTTGTCTTTAACGGATGGTGTTTACTGTATACCGTGCGGATCAAGTGAACAAGTATACTATGGTCAAACATCAAGATGCCTTAAAGACCGCATTAAATCCCACAAGTCAGATAATAGACTGCATCCTGAAAAAAGTGCATTGGGTGAACATGCATTTAAAAATGGGCATCAAATAGATTATAATAACATCAAAGTAGTAGAACAGTAAAGAAACATCACCAAAAGACTTTTTCTTGAAATAGCCTACATTTGCCAAAATAACAATGCAATGAATCATAGAACAGATATTGGTCATCTAAATGAAATGTTCTCCTATTTGTTACTACTAGATAAATGCAATAGTAACACAAACAATAATTTATCAATTGACATTTAAAAGAATTTTGTCAGAATAATGCCATTTATGTATTTAGAATAATTAAGTGTTTTTGGATGTACAGTAATTTTTAAAATTTTTAAACATAAAAATAGGTTTTGTATATTAAAAAAAGATGAGAGACTGTGATAAATTTTATCAACATTATAATACATCTTCGTTGATACAACCTCATTAAGTTTGTAAGTAGTGAATTTTTTAATTAATTATACCAACGCCAACAATTTATTCATCACATTTGTAGCTCCCTGATGAAGGACATAACCAATGTCCGAAAGCTTGGAATAAAGATTTAAAAGAATACACGTTTCATTTTTATTGCTGCAAACCCAATATTTAACGTTTACTTCCTTACGTTGTCAGCAAATACTACTGGTTCATTATATATATATATATATATATATATATATATATATATATATATATATATATATATATATATATATATATAAGTAGTTAGGTATTATTGACTGACACGTTATGTAAAATAAAGTTTTATTTTGAGGTTGCAGTCATTAATAGGGCAGGAAAGTAAAACTCTTTGTTCTTTAATCAAGCTTTCGCAAAATTTATTTGCTTCTTCAGGATATGCTAAAATATGGTATCAGTAAATACAACGAAATTAGAACTAAATAGCATTGTATAAAACTAGTAAAAAAACTTACAACATGAGGTTAATCCATTAAATTTTCAAATTGGCAAAACATTAAAACTTAACTTATTTTAAAAATTATACAGTTATGTAAGTACAATATTCCAATTTAATTTAATTTTGTAAAAATTCATTTTGACATTGATTATGTTGATGTTTGATTTATGTCAGAAAGACACTCGTTTCTGTTTATTATATTTTTTTTTGTTGATAACTAGCTCTTGATTGTTATTATGGTTACGTACAAAGTGGCGCCAAATATGAATATTTAAATTTTTTGAAATTCTAATATTTACAGTCAGAAAATATTATATTAGAATATAATAAATATATAATATATAATGACTATAAATATTAGAATTTCAAAAAATTTAAATATTCATATTTGGCGCCACTTTGTACGTAACCATAATAACAATCAAGAGCTAGTTATCAACAACAAAAAATATAATAAACAGAAACGAGTGTCTTTCTGACATAAATCAAACATCAACATAATCAATGTCAAAATGAATTTTTACAAAATTAAATTAAATTCGAATATTGTACTTACATAACTGTATAATTTTTAAAATAAGTTAAGTTTTAATGTTTTGCAAATTTGAAAATTTAATGGATTAACCTCATGTTGTAAGTTTTTTTACTAGTTTTATACAATGCTATTTAGTTCTAATTTCGTTGTATTTACTGATACCATATTTTAGCATATCCTGAAGAAGCAAATAAATTTTGCGAAAGCTTGATTAAAGAACAAAGAGTTTTACTTTCCTGCCCTATTAATGACTGCAACCTCAAAATAAAACTTTATTTATATATATATATATATATATATATATATATATATATATATATATATATATATATATATATATATATATATCTTGGAAGAAAAAAAGATGTTTTTCCTCCAAGACATTGCACGATCTCACAAGACCGTCATGATGGTGAAAATTCATGAGTTGGACTTAGAATTGATTTCTCATCTAACTTCTCATTCTTCTGATTTGGTCTCCTCTACTTATTGGGTATTCTTAAATGTGAAGAGATGGGTCGTCAATAAAAAAGTCAGCTCTAACGAACAGATAATTGACGAAAGAAACACCTATTTTGCAGAGCTTCCAGTATCGTGTTATTCGGTCGGTACAAGCAAGTTGGAACATTGCTGGAATCGTTGTAATCGTTGACAAAATGTATTGATCGAAAAGGAGACTATATCAAATTTTATATATAAATAAAAGAATTTTGTAAAAAAAAGTTCTTCATTTTAAAGGAGGTTACTTCTTATACAACTCTTTATATAAAAATTTTATTTTAAAAACATCCTTGTAGCTGGAGTAAGATCCGCTAAGTAAACATAAAGTTTATTTGCAAGGAAATGTTGGTTTAAAGAAATTATTCATTTTGCGTTAAACCTTGTCATTGAATAAATCATTATCAGGAGACCAAATTTACTAAATCACATTCATATAATGTTAGTATGATTTGCTTGAGTTTCAACGGTTAAGACACCTTGTCAAATCAAAAATCATTTTGGCCTACAATGTATATGTCGAGAATATACAAATTGCCTTATCCATCAACCCCAAGAAGTTTTGGTCGTACGTAAATTCAAAAAATAAAAGTTCAAGAATTCCTGGTGTGATGAAATATAATGACATTACTACCTCCGACCCACAAAATATTGTGAATATGTTTGCAGAATTTTTCAAGAGTGTTTTTCTGTCATCAGATATTAATTTCAAGGCTAACTCTTCCTCAATCAACGCAGATTACTTAAATTTTTATCCTATTTTAGAGTCTGAGATAATTTTAGCTAGTAAGAAATTGAAAGACAAAATGACGTGTGGACCTGATAATATTCCATCCTTTTTGGTTAAGGATTGCATAGGTGCCTTAACTGTGCCACTATTAAAAATTTTTAATTTATGTCTTCTTAACAAGGAATATCCGAGTCTCTGGAAGGAGTCAAAAGTGTGCCCAATATTCAAAACTGGTGAAAAGGGTCAGGTAGAAAACTACAGACCAATTTCCATTATTTGCAATCTATCGAAAGTCTTTGAAATAGTTTTGTATAATCGTATTTACTCACGCACTCGTAATCAGCTGTCTCAATATCAACATGGTTTTGTCTCCAACCGGTCCACTGTGACAAACTTATTAATGGTCACACAATATATCTCAGCGGCCCTAGATAATAGAAGTCAAGTTGACGTCATATATACTGACTTTACGAAGGCGTTCGACAGAATTCACCACGGCGTATTACTTTCTAAATTGTGTCTCTTTGGTCTCTCTGAGGATGCCGTGACTTTTATGATGTCTTACTTGTCAAATAGAACGCAGTTTGTTGCTTATAATGGTAAAAAATCGGAACAAATCGTAAACAAATCGGAAAAGTACCTAGCTTCTTCAGGGGTTCCACAAGGTTCTAATCTAGGTCCATTATTGTTCTTGTTATTTATTAACGATCTGTGTGAATTAATTTCTGGACCATGTTTATGTTATGCCGATGATTTAAAGATTTATTCATTGATAAGTGACCTTAATGATTGTCATTTTTTGCAGAGTGAACTGAATCGTGTACATGAATGGTGTAATGCAAATCATTTGAATCTTAATGCCAATAAGTGCAAAGTAGTTAGTTACTCTAGGAAACAGTCTAATTTATACCATCCTTATATTATCAATGGCAATGAACTTGAACGTTTAAATAAAATTAAAGACCTTGGAGTTACATTTGATTATAAACTCACCTTTGTTGAACATGTAAATTTAAAGGTTAAAGAAGCACTTAAATCCTATGGATTCATAATTAGAAATAGTCGAAATCTCACTAATATTAAGGCAATTAAATTACTTTATTACACTTTTGTACGATGTAAACTGGAATATGCCTCTGTCATTTGGTCACCTTTTTATGATGTACATATCCAACTTATAGAGCAGGTGCAGCGTAAATTTTTAAAATTTTTGTCTTTCAAAATTAACGGCATATATCCCAAGAGGGGCATCAGCAATAGTGAGTTGTGTAGCGATTTGGACGTAGTATCATTAGAATCTAGACGAATTAATGCCTCCCTAATATTCCTGTACAAGCTACTACATAATCTCATTGACTGCCCTGATATTCTTCGACAAATAAATTTTAACGTTCCATCTTATCCAGTGAGAAATTCGATTACGTTCAGAAATACACAAGCTAGAACTAATCTTATGTTAAATTCTCCTCTATTTCTCATGTGCAACTATTATAATTCCTTAAGTGCTTACTGCGATATATTTCACTGCAGTTTAAAGCAGCTTACTAGGATGGCTGAGATCTACCTAGGTGATTGAGTAGTTTCTTTATGTTAAGGTAAAATACTCGAAAAATGTTTTATTTAGTTAGTACTTATGAATTATTAATATATCATTTAATTTTAGTATTGTATTTTGTCCTATAAATGGATTCTGTTGAACAATAAACGCTATTATTATTATTATTATTATTATTATTATTATGATTAGATGTATGTTAGACATATTTGTATCTTCTCGTTAATATACACAAACTGTAATTTTATATTATATACAAAAATATTTTCAAAAATATCACCTTTTAATTAACCGTTATCTGCTAAAATGAAACATACTTGCAAAAATTGACCTTCAAGAACCTTGCAGGATGTTAATATTTGGTAGTTTAATTTGTGAAAGGTTGTAAATTCTATTCCGGGGTGGGACCACCTTACACACGCAACAAAAATCATATAAATAACAAACAACTGATAATAAAAATATTCTAAAGTTTACGAACTAACAAACAAGATGGCAACCAAAGTAAGTGAATTACTAGTGCTTTATTAACAAAAAACCTTTGTTTTGTGCGATAGTGTCTTAGTGAATACATTAGGTTGTGATCAAATAATTCGCGAATCAAAAATTGTACATCGTTCCTCAGTTCTTAAAATACTTATACAGCAGTGACTTCCATTTGTCCAAGTTTAAGTTAATGTTAATGAAAAAAACTAGTACTTTACTACTAGTAGTAGTATTTGTCAATACGTTATTTACTTCAATTTTAAATTCATTGTTTATCTCTTAGAAATAGTTTTGAAAACTCTATATTATAGTCCGCTCTATTTTCTATGCAAAAACTGTATTCATACTATTTCTAATTAATTTTAACAAATCTTTAGACACATCTACCTGAGTTTACTGCATTTAAAAAAAGAAAAGTATGTTCCCACATATTAAAAATTGTTTGTTTATAAAATAAACTTTTTTACAAAAGAAACTTTAAAGAAATTTTTAGTATAATAAATTCAACTAGTTATTTTTATACTAAGAATAACTTTTTTTCATTTTGTATTATTTCTTCTCCAATCTGAGCTAATAATTAATTTATGTTACATTAAATAACTAATATTTTATTAACTTTTTCGTCCAGTTTTTAGTTTTCGCTGCATTCGCTGCAGTAGCTCATGCTGGTTCTTGGAACTCAGGTCTTGGCTACGCAGCACCAGCTCTAGTTGCTCATGGATCCCACGATGCCATCTCCACCTACTCCACTGTGCAACACCATGCTCCAGCCGTACACTCCTATGCTGCTCACGCTCCTCTCGTTCATGCTCCAGTTGCCCATTCCTACGCAGCTCCTTTGGTTCACGCTCCAGTCGCTCACGCTTACACTGCTCCAGTTGCTCATGTTCACGCTGCTCCAGTAGTCAAAACTGTCATTGCTGAACCATCTGCACCAGCCCACTACGATTTTGCATATGGCGTAAGTGACCCCCACACCGGAGATGCTAAGAGCCAACACGAATCTCGTCGCGGTGATGTTGTTCACGGAAGTTACTCACTCTTGGAATCCGACGGAACCAAACGTACCGTCGACTACACTGCTGATTCACATAATGGATTCAACGCTGTTGTACACAAAGAACCTGCCGTACATGCTGTTGCTCCAGTTGTTGCCAAAATCGCAGCTCCAGTAGCTTATGCTGCTCCAGTCGCTCATGCAGCTTACTCTGCTCCATCAGTCCATGCCTCTTATGTTGCTCCAGTTGCCCATGCCGCTTATTCTGCTCCAGTTGCCCACGCCGCTTATGCTGCACCAGCTGTTCATGGGTACTCTGGTTCAGTTGCTCATGGTTACGCTGCTCCTTTGGCCTATGGTCATCATGGTTATGCTGCTCATGCTCCAGTTCTCTCACATAACTTATGGTAATGGTGAAAAGAATGTCGTACGTCTTGTATATAACTTATTTATGATCCTTAAAATACAATAAAATGTTGTCCAAAAAAATATTTTTAAGTTATTTTTAAAATTTTTCTATTTACTTTATTATATAAGGTAAAACAGTGATTATGGCAAGCTCTAACAAACAACTTAAAGTAATAATATAATGCACTTCATTATTGAATTTTTGCGATCACTACAATAAAATTTTCTGTCTTGTTCAAACTCTCATTTTAAGAAGCCATAACATTGCTCTTCTGCCTATCGCTCTGCGGTCTACTATCTTCTGGCTCAGATTCAGTGTTAGAGTTTTCAGGTCGCGAAAGTGCGTCTAAAGCATAGTGACGCCTTAGTTAACTCAGAAATTAAAATATTTCTGATGTTAATAATGGAGTTATCCTTGTTAGCATCACATAGTTATCTCCAGGTTCTAAACTTAGTAAACGTAGTTTGCGGTTGCAGGTAATTTGTTTTTATGTGGTGTACATGTTTTTTTATTTTGTGTTTTTATTACTATATGTGAATCCCACTTGTCATTAACTTATTTTATAAACATGCAATTTCTATGTATGGTCAGGATTTTTTAACTCCTAAACGTCTGCTTAGCTGTATAATAAAATCCCAATAGACACTGAAGCCCTCCAAAAGAGCAAAAAATCCACACAAGTAACAAGAATCTGACTGTCACCAGCCGAACAGACCACACCCAAATCTCTCCTGAAAGCCGCTGTACCCCTACAGGTACAACCTCATACATCATAACCCACAACCCCTTCTAAGATACAAAATAGAAGATATCCCTATTTGCCAGCACCAAAAATTCTTACTAATCATAAAATCCAATGAGCTATTGTCAAATAATATCGCATTACTAAAAGTCTACACGTCAGACAAAATAGCCAATGTTAAAACCTTCTAATACATTAATGTTCACTAATTCCGATTAAAACTCCGCAACATCATCGATGACGACATAAACGCCATAGCCCTTCCACACAAAATCATCCACAATCCAATCCTCATATCTAAAAAGCTCCAAACAAAGTTCCATGTAGTAATGACCGGCGTGAACAAAGACCTATCTTAAACTGAAATCAAGGGCATTTTGTCCGAAATCTACTTCTCATATACCAAAATCGTCCTCATAATTGCCGGTTCCAGTAACATTCCATCCAATTTCGTATGAGTCTTCACAGGCTCATAACCCAGATTCGAACAACGTAATCACAGTGCGTCTGAAGTATTGCTCAAAATGTTGCAAACGCGGACATTTTTAAACAGAATTCACCTAAAAAAGATTATATGCGCCAATTAAATACAACACAAATTCCGTGGCAATCATCTCGCCTCTTCTCACAAATGTCCTAACTTGGAAGCTTCACACTAGTCCGCATTAAACTCAACCTGTAACTACATCCAAACAAACTCCAATACATGATCTCACCTATCTGCCGTGGCAGACGTGAGGTCCTTAATTAATTTTAAGTGTATGCTCCTTTTTGACATCTTTCCAGAAAAAAAAAAAGAAGGACGTCGCCCGTCTCTGCAACATACTTTCAGAAAAATGCACGGTCACGACATATCGATGACGATGTACAATAATACTATACATCAAACATTCATCCAAACTCGAAATTAATTCTTGTGATCCAGTCTCTAAATACAGAGCTTTAAAACTCGATTTTACTCGTCAACCATCTCATAAAATCCTAAAACACACATAACCTTGAATTCACACGTTGGAAAGTAAACAAACTCACCACATTCCCTTGGAGTCGATTCAACACACAAGGGATCGGGGAAGATAGGTTTTCTGTAGTTCGGATATTTCAAAACGATATCAGCCATAGGCGATAACCTAACCACAGCTAACCTTTACGCGTTTACTAAAGAAAGCTCTAACAATTCCGAAAGGAATCGTTTGTTTTTGTGATATGCAGTACCGGTGTTTTTATCGACTGACCACCGACCCGTTAATAGGAAGCCCATCACTAGAAGTTGACGACTAACCGCCTTCTCCTCGGATCCTGCTATGTTTTTCTTTCCAGCAAATCCCAGTCTAAACCACAATCCCATTCCTTGAAGAAACACAAGCCTGAAAGAAGGGTCTCTGGGAGGGGTATACTCCCCTCTAGAGTAAATTAAGTTAGCAATAACAGCCAGGTAAACCAGTTCTTCACTGATTCGTCCAAAGTCACCTAGTCTTTCAGTTCATTCCGCTTTGGCTCTACCCGCTTCTCATCGACTTTGCGGCTAGTTGCCATTTTACCAGCTACCTGTGGTTTTATTTCTATCAAAGAAAAGCTCCTTATCACAGTAAGCTCATTTTCAAAGCCTACGTTTATTTTTGTTGACGAAATGACAGTATCTCATCAGCCAAGATAAAAAATTTAGGGTTTTGTAATAACAGTGTAATCCGAGACTGGTAGCGGATTGTTCCGTAACGAATAATGATCGCGAGTCTTGGTCACCTAACGCTCTCATCAATTGCGAGCTTCTTTTGAATCTTTTACTTATACGAATACAGTTGTAAGTAGCACTTCTTCATTCTGATAATTTTGATTTAATTTAGTGTAGTAATGAATGGTGCTGTTCACTACATTTTGCACGTTTATGAGAGGAATAACATGGTACTCTCCTTTGATATAGTAGGCATCCATCGCATCATTGCTTTTCCTTTAATTTTTGTTTGTTTCATGTATTTATAGACTTAGAAACTTTGTATATTTAAACAGTTTATATTCTTTATGATATACCACACAGGTTATCTTCTTCTTTGGCTGTTATCTATGCTCTACACTTTTTCTTTCATTTTACAATATTTATAATGCTTGGAACCTTCTTTGCAGACATATCTACGTTGGCTTATATATCGGCAGACTGACCGTGCTATTTTGACGTTTCATATATTCGTCTGGTTTCCGTATTCTACCTTATCCTTTTTATCCTTGCTATAAGGGGGCCCCAGAAATCTGCCATTACATTAATCCACTAATCGCTTTTAAGTATTCATGAAGACTAGGATGCAATATTTTCAGTGCATTTGCTGATGTTTTTTTATCTCTGCAGCCAAGTATCTTGTGTATTAATATAAATAAAATCATCTTTGGGTTTTCATACATATCTTGCAATATTTTTGTCAGTACTTAAGTTTGAGAACACGCATTGAAATAGCACGTGCATCATTCATTAAACTTAAAAAGTTTCTTTGTTGTCGGGATATAAGGTTAGAACTACGCCTGAGAATGCTTCGATGTTACGTGTTCTTTATGGCTTGGAAGCGTGGACACTAAAACAAGTCCATCTGAATAAGTTGGCTGCCTTTGAATTTTGGTGTTACAGAAGAATACTACGAATATCATGGATTCAAAGAATGTTAAACCTGGAAGTAACTAGAAGGATAGGAAATGAGGCGGAAATAATAATAACTATCAAAAGACGAAAACTTGAGTACTTAGGACATGTGATGAGAGGGCAAAAATACGCATTATTACAACTTATTATGCAAGGCAAAATCCGAGGAAAGCGAAATGTGGGAAGATGAAGAATATCCTGGCTTAAGAACTTAAGGAATAGTTTGAATGCAGTAAAACTTTTTAGAGCGGCAGTCAACAGAATCCTTCGATAGAAGATGGAACTTAAAGAAGAAGACTTAAGTTTGCTTCTGTAGTGTGGAAATGTTATATTATTGTACTAAATCATGGAACGTTACCCATGATTCATATTTATCCATAAAGGTTGGTATTTTTACTTGACGCAATACATTTTTCCTGTCTTTTAAAACTTTTGCCTCTAATCTCTTATTTTTTCTTATGATCGACCGAACGTATTTTTCTCATTATATAAAATTTTTCTATATCCCCTTCTTCTAGCGCAACCTATTCATTCTCTAGGGTTAGTTTCATTAATATTGCGTCTATTTTTTGTAGCTCTTCTTTTAAATTACCTCGTATACCTTCATCACTTTCGTCATCTTTCAATAATTGATCCTGATTTTTATTACTCCAATTTTAATTGAAGACTTGTATAAAACTTTAATAAATACTTCTAATGACTTATTATCTTCTTTTGATGTTGAATATAGTCTCTTTTTTTATTTCTGTAATGAAACTGGACCTGGTAATCTCTGAACACTGCTAGCTTGTTCAACCTCCAAACAGTTGGAGCAGTAGACCCAAGTACTGCTGTTCCGTTTCTCTGGTGCTTAGTTGGATAAAAAGCTTGACTTGCAAGGCTTCTAGTAATTTAATTGCAGTGCTTGTTAGCCTTCTTTATTTATGTTCTTTCCTCCACACTTCAAATGTAATCGCCGATCTTTTACAGAAGTGGATAACAGCTATTTAAGTGGCTATAGGTTGTTTTCTTAAAAGTTCTAATCTTTCTTAACTTTAATGCCCTTTTGGTGTTGTTTTGTATAAAGGACCAATATATAATTCGAATGCTGTATGTTCTTCTTGTTCGACTATATGAAATAACACTTAGTCGAATGTTGTGGAGTAAATGACTTTATGGTAACTTAAAATCGGTACACTTTAAGATGACGTACACAAAAGAGTTCAACCCCAATTTAAAAGAATACAATTATAAAGCAACAATTCAACCTTTGGCCCTAGGTGCTTACATACATAAAATATTTTTTATGAAATTATTGTTATAGTATTGTAATGTATATTTAAATGATCTCGTTTTACCCACAGACATTATATGTCTGTGCGTTTCACCAGACGCGACTCTATGGCAGCAGTAAATCTATTTGTATTTCCGGCAAACTGAAAGATATTGAGACTCGTGCTACTCCCAAAGGGCTCGACCTCTTTTTCTTCTATCATACATAGGTAAATTATACGAGAGTCTTCTAAGAGGGCGAATAGACACAGTGATTGAAGAGGCGGGCTGTCACCCAGGCAGTACGGTTTCAGAAAGAACAGGAGCACGATGGATGCGCTGATGGAAGTCTTTTTGGATTTTCGCGGGGTGGGGTTAACCAAAGGTGAGCAATCCTACTGTTGCTTAACGTCCATAATGCTTTCAACAAATTAAAATGGAAAGAGGTAATGAAGGCTTTACGAGAGAGAAGGACTCCGACTATCTGTTAGAGAGGAAAATTCTGATAAAAAAAAGGGAGCTATGCTACTATGCTATGCTAGTATTGGCGCGGGACAGGGAGGACCTTATCTTTAATGCACAGCGTACGTGTGACCAAGTTGCCCAAAATGCATGGCCTAGAATTGGCTGTTGGTAAGATCCAGGCTATAGTTCTCAAGGGACCAAGGAAAAGGGACGGGATAATATTCGAATGTGCAGGAAAGAGAGTGGTTCCAAAGAAATGCGTGAGGGATTTAGGGGTGATTCTGAGTCAAAACGGAAGGTGGGGGAACACGTAAATGCGGTGACTGAAAGAGCTGCGGGGAGATCCGCCGGGTTGAGGGGATCATGCCCAACATCTGAGGGCCCAAAACTGAGAGGAGGAGGGCCCTTCATTCTGTTGTGCAATAGATCGTCCTGTACGCTGCGCCTATCTGGAGTACTACAGTTTTAGCAAAGGTGTACAGAAAGCAGCTCACCCGTGTAGATAGGAAGAGTCTATTGCGATGGGCATGTGCATACAAAACAGTCTCTACCGAGGCGTTGAGAGCTATCACCGAGTGTATTCCTATGCACGTGCTAGTGAAGAAAAGAGGAAGAATATACAAGAGAAGCAATGAAGACAACAACATAACGTTTAAAAAAAGTAAAAAAGGAGAGATCCATAATGGTGTGGCAAAAGGAATGGGATGAGATGAGAAGGATGGCGCAGAGAGCAAAGTCGCTGATTCCTAATCTGAGGATTACTTCCTGACGGAGATGCTCACAGGACATGGTTGCTTAAGGGCATACCTTTACAGATTTGGAAAGGCAAAAAAAGACAAATGCCTGTACTGTAAAATATAGGACACTGTCTCACACACTCTATTTGTGTGCGATAGATATATTGGTGAGAGGACCTTGTCTGAGAGAAAGCTAAGAAGTAGCGTGCAATCATTCACGGAACTGGTGGAGAAGATGCTAAGGTGGTTAGATCGGTCGAGAGCATTTTTGCGATATGTGAGGAGAACGCTGAAGAGAAAGGAAGAGGAAGAAAGGCGACCCGAAGAAAGGCAGGGTGCGCAAGAGCAATCAAGAAGATAAGGCAGAATGAGAAGGGGCGAGATTAAAGAGAAGAATTCAGTCGTATTGAGGGAGTGCCAGAAGGTGTGAAAATTGTGCATGAATGAGAGATGGGTGAATGTCATGCCGATGTTGCGTCCCACTCAGGGCGATCCGGCCGGTAATTCACCGCTGAGGAGGGTGTTTTTTAACAGGTAGGTCTCTGGCATTGACGGCGATGGTGTCTGAGCAACCCCTGCGCGCGGTCTAAGATATCATCGTGGCCAGAATTCGTAAAAACGAATCACATGCTATGATTTTTCTGACCCATATTCTCAAGGTGAAGCTGATTTCATCTAATTGAAAGAACTATCTTACAATAAAGTCGTTCCAGAAACTCAACTCAACAATATTCTCAATATCATTTTAAAGTCGTCTTTTAAAATGTATAATATATGTACTTGACGCAATACATTTTTCCTGTCTTTTAAAACTTTTGCCTCTAATCTCTTATTTTTTCTTATGATCGACCGAACGTATTTTTCTCAATATATAAAATTTTTCTATATCCCCTTTTTCTAGCGCAACCTATTCATTCTCTAGGGTTAGTTTCATTAATATTGCTTCTATTTTTTGTAGCTCTTCTTTTAAATTACCTCGTATATCTTCATCACTTTCGTCATCTTCCAATAATTGATCCTAATTTTTATTACCAGTGCCACAGAGGCCGGTCCTAGGACCCACGTTGTGGAACTTGGCAAATGAAGGGTTTGTGGGCAAACAATACGGACAGGGTGTAACCCCTTTCGCATTTGCAGACGACCTTAAGGCGACCCGAAGAAAGGCAGGGTGCGCAAGAGCAATCAAGAAGATAAGGCAGAATGAGAAGGGGCGAGATTGAACATGAACATTAAGAAATAGAGGGAGAGAAGAATTCAGTCGTATTGAGGAAGTGCCAGAAGGTGTGAGAATTGTGCGTGAATGAGAGATGGGTGAATGTCATGCCGATGTTGCGTACCACTCAGGGCGATCCGGCCGGTAATTCACCGCTGAGGAGGGTGTTTTTTAACAGGTAGGTCTCTGGCATTGACGGCGATGGTGTCTGAGCAACCCCTGCGCGCGGTCTCAGATATCATCGTGGCCAGGATTCGTGAAAACGAATTACATGCTATGATTTTTCTGACCCATATATGTCTGAATTGTCAATATAAATGAGTCAGATAAAATTACATTATAAGAAGAATTTTTCAACAAGTAACAAAAACAAAATTTGTTTAATTTATTGTTGTTTCGTATTTTGAGATCGATCTCCAAAGTGGATAAACTTATTTTAAACTAAAATTGTGGCTCATTACCAATACAAATAGTAACTGCTTGAAGATGTTACAAGAAAATAGCTTCAGAACAATATTTATACCTTAATATTTTTCATATAACACGTGAATAATGTAAATAAGTTTTAAATACATTGTCTGCAATAGTTCTTCACTTTGTGTTAATATATTGGTCTTCATAATTATTAAAGTGAAATAGTCTTATTAAAATCGACCTTCAAGAACCTTGCAGGATGTTGATATCTACTAGGTTAATTTGTGAAAGGTTTAAAATTCTGTTCCGGGGTGGGACCACTTAACAAAGACAACAAAAATCATATAAATAACAAAGAACTTTATTAAAAATGTATTGTGAAGTTAACGAACTAATAAACATTATGGCAGCCAAAGTAAGTGATTTGCTAGTGGTTTTTTAACAATCTTTGTTGTGCGATAGTGTGTTAGTGAAGAAATTAGTTTTAAATGAATAATACGGGAACTATATTAACGACTTATTTAATATTAACGACTTATTTTCATTCAAATTTAAAATTATTGTTTCTATAAAAGAAATACAGATTATAAATACTCATAACGAATATATTATCGAGATTATTTTGCTCTGTCTCCAGTTTCTTTTGCTGCTTCGTATGATCAGTTTCGTGAAGCATATTTCTCATTTTATTATTTCCAAAATAACATATTTTTCATGTACTAATATATTTTTCTATAAGGAAACTCTTACATATTTTATTAAATATTTACTATTTTCGGTTTGTAGGTACATTGGTTTATTTTTAAAATGCTGTATAAGTATTTTAAGTATAACATTCTTTGTTACGCGCACAGTTTGACAGGATAAAAGACATTTCTTATGTTTTTAGTATTTCTGCTATTATACAGTGCATTCATAAAGCGTGGAAACAGTCTATTAACTCATGACTTTATTATTTTCACAGTTAAAGCTGCGATAGGTCGATTTTTATTTTTGTTTTTTAACCTTTTTGGAAAAAAAAATTTTCCACCACTGCTTTAGCAGATGTGACGTCATCGATAATTTTTTTTAAATAAAAAGGGCATATTTTTATCTAAAATATTAAAAGCCCATATTTTTCTGAATACAACCGTACCAAACTCATCACATTCAAACTTCAGTATACAAAGTGTAAAGGAAACCAGTGCTCTTATTTCTTAAAATTTACATCAAAATTTATTTTACAAAGAAAATTATTAAATACGTCATTTCATATTAAAGAAAAAAAAAATAACATAATTACAACAAATGCTCGAATTGAGCTCCTTGGTTTAATTGACAGTATCCAAGATATCCAATTAATTCTTGGGTTGTGTTTGATTACATTACTGGTGTAATTTGTTGCATTTCAGTACGAATTCTCTGTTTGAGGTCTACTAAATTGGTAGGGCGGTTTACATATACCTTACTTTTTAAATAGCCCCAAATAGAAAAGTCCATGGGATTTAAATCAGGCAACTTAGCAGGCCATTCAATGTGGCCTCGTCGTCGAATCCAACGATTGCAAAAAGATGCACTTAGAAAATTTTTAACCTCTACAGCATAATGTGGACTTGCTCCATCCTGATGAAACCAAACGGTCGGATCTATTTGACCAGGATTATTGATATCTGTAAATGTTGCGGTTAAAAATGAAACTAGGTATGTTTGCAACATCTCTAAATACCTTTCACCCGTTACAGTACCGTTAAAAAAATACGGTCCTACAATGGTATTTCTAACAATCCCAGCCCATACATTTACTTTTTTGGGATATTGGGTATAAACTACCATTGTTCAATTGGGATTTTCTGCCCAATAATGACAATTTTGCCTATTAACGGTACCATTTAAACAAAAAGTGGCCTTCTCGGAAAACAACATATTATATATTTCGATTACACAATTCTTACATTATTTTGCAAAAACTCCAAAAAAACATTTTTCTTTGTAAAAACTTTTGATTAAATTGTTTTTTATCACTCATAGATTAACCGTTTACTATTTTCATTTTTTCATAATATATTGTGGCTTATTCTGTTAACAGTATTTATAGAAAGCACACAATTTAAAATTTATATATTTTGTTTTTGTTTTAGTTCATAGTCATTGCCGCATTCATTGCAGTAGCTCATGCTGGTTCTTGGAACTCAGGACTCGGCTACGCCGCACCAGCTCTAGTTGCTCATGGATCCCACGATGCTATCTCCACCTACTCCACTGTTCAACACCACGCACCTGCTTTACACTCATATGCTGCACACGCTCCCCTCGTCCATGCTCCAGTTGCCCATTCCTACGCAGCTCCCTTGGTTCACGCTCCAGTCGCTCACGCTTACGCTGCTCCCGTTGCTCACGTTGCTGAACCCTCTGCTCCAGCCCATTACGACTTCGCATATGGAGTAAGCGACCCTCATACCGGAGATGCTAAGAGCCAACACGAATCTCGTCGTGGAGATGTTGTTCACGGAAGCTACTCACTCTTGGAATCCGATGGAACCAAACGTACCGTCGACTACACTGCTGATCCACACAATGGATTCAATGCTGTTGTGCACAAAGAACCTGCCGTGCACGCTGTTGCTCCTGTTGTAGCTAAAGTTGTAGCTCCAGTTGTAGCCAAAATCGCAGCTCCGGTAGCTTACGCTTCTCCAGTAGCTCATGCCGCTTATGCAGCTCCAATTGCCCATGCCGCTTATGCTACTCCAGTTGTCCATAACACCGCTTATGCTGCACCAGCTCTTCATGGATACGCTGGTTCAGTTGCTCATGGTTACGCTGCTCCTTTGGCCTATGGTCATCACGGTTATGCTGCACATGCTCCAGTTCTCTCACACAACTTATGGTAATTGTGAGCAGAAATGATTGTAGATTTTGTATATAACTTATTTATGCTGCTTGCAATATAATAAAAATTGTTAAAAAATATATATCTTTATATGGTTTATTTGGTTTATTTTTCCTTTTTCCGATTTTTCTAAAATTCAAAATCTATTTTAACATAATTTTAGGCTTTCAGTTTGTTGATATAAAATATTGCCAAATTTCATAATTTCCCCAATATTTTTATGAATTAATGGTACTTTTAAAACATTGTTCTTGAAAATATTTTCACCCTTTCATATAATATACTTGAACTTGACAACAATTGTCAAATTATTAATGTTTTCCCCTTTGTATATCGACAATTTTAACCCTTTCGCCTGACAGGTTATTCGGTTTAACCAATTGCACTTTTATCATTTATCGAAATTCTAATGATATCATATTCCATGTATAACGTGTTAAGGAGTGCTCAATGAAAATTAGATTTTATAATTGAAAAAAAAATTAATGATTTGTGAAGAGTATTTTTATTGATGGCCGTATTTTGAGCTTTGTAGGAATATATGTTTATTTTATTTTAATTAAAGTTATTTTTAGCCATTCTTGTGTAGATGAAATTGTAAATATTACCAAAATTGTGTAGATATTGTCTTATGTCGCTTAATCGTTGTGCATTATTACTAGCCAATTTACGCTTTAGTGACAACGAAACGCGTAACAAAGAACTTCGACTGTACTCTAAACTAAACTATCACTTCTTTTAAGGAAGCTGGTATTAATGTTTCAATGAGTGGTAGTGCGGGGGGAAAAACTCTACATTGAAGAAATCGTAGTTCCACTTGAGAGCCGACTATTGTTTAGACAAGAGACAAGTTTGGAGTGAAGGTATACAGACTCTGTTTGGATGGAGGTTATACTTATAATCTACAAATTCATTGTGGAAATGACAAAACCGAAAATAGGTCAGTTTCAGATAGCGTATTGTTTTATTAATATTAACAAAATCGCATCAGCCACATTGGCTATTAGCGAAACAGTAGCAGCGAACAATAATTTGTATTACAGTTTTATGTTTGGATAGTGTTTAGAATGTTAATTGAAGTTAAGAAACTCTTTAGGTTTGAGATATCGCACTGTAGACCTAAAATATCACTTAGTCTGTTGTCTAAATTGTACAACATGCGCTTTGGCGTTAATGCTGGACATTGCTCTAACATATGTTTGATTGTTAACTTTTCTTCACAGTTGTCTCATTTTGGTTCTTGTTTATTGGAAAACACATGGCCATTAGTTAATCGCGTATGATCCAGCCGGAATCGCGTTAATATTATCTGGTCTCTCCGACTTGTTGGCCAGGGTTTTATCGATTTTTTACTATCGCTTAGCTTGACCGATTACACTTTCCACTTTTCCTCCAACATATTATGCAGCTTCTTCTGCAGCGTTGTCTGTCTCTTCATTTCCTTGAATTCCAATATAGGATGGTATCCAGAAGAATATAATATTTTATCCAATCATTTTAGCGGTACGAACGTCTTGTTTTATCATGATGACCAAAAGATTAGTTGGGTAGACATATTGGATTTACTGTACGGAACTGAGAGTCTCTCAGTATAATATAATTGGTATTATTGGATGCATTGACAGCAAGGGCGGTCTGGTATAGAGCGTATAGTTCAGCAGATTAAATGGAGTATTTTGAAGGGAGTTTGTATTTATTTGTCGATGATGGGGTTATGACTGCAGCACCAGTACCTTCATTTGATTTAGATGCATCTGTGTATATATGTGTATAATCCTTGAAGTTGTGAAGCATATCATTGAAGGCGGATTTGATTAACTGTGGGCTTCTTGAATGATTGTCGAAAGAAATGAGGCGGGTTATGCACTGAGAATTCTTTATTTGCAATGGAGGAATTGAGGACGATTGGAAGGGAAAGCAAGCTGGGAACGTGTAGTTTAATTGACCTAAGTAGCTTCTAATCCTGGCATAAAAGGGTTTGGCCGTTCTTGGTTTATTTGTGAAGAGATTTGGGAACTTTTCTGTAAAACAGTTTTGAATAGTAGAGTTTTTTGAGTTAGAATTGATTTTTGTGGCGTATGCTACACTTAAATAGAGTCTTCTCTCTTATAGGGACGGTTCACCTACTTCACAATAAATACCTTCGATTGGTGTTGTGCGAAAAGCTCCAGATATCTATATATATATATAAAAGAAAGTCGTGTTAGTTACACCACTTATAACTCAAGAACGGCAGAACAGATTTGGCTGAAAATTGGTAGGGAGATAGCTTAGAGCCAGAAGATAAACATAGGATACATCCCGTTCGACAGCGTTCCCGTGTGACCTGACATGAAACGTCAGTCACTATAAAACGTGGTATAACAAAAAAGAATCAGACTTGGAATAACAAAACGCAAATGACAGCTATGTAATTGACGTAAAATGACAGCTATGTAATGACGTATGGATGACAATTTGATATTTGTAAGAAATCAATATTAAAACTATTTCTATTAAATAAATAATTAACAAGTGGATTGAAGTGAAGTGAAGTTTAATTAATAATGCCGCGACCAAGACGATTGAATCTTTCCCGACAAAGCCGTAATTGAAGTGAAGTGAAGTTTAATTAATAATGCCGCGACCAAGACGATCGAATCTTTCCCGACAAAGCCGTAATGCAAGAAGAATACAATATACTGCAAATGAAAGGACTGAAGAAGAACAAGAAATTGCACGTGAACAGCGCCGCGATAGTATGGCTCGACTTCGTGCTTCTCAATCACAAGAGCAAAGTGTAGCAGCCCGTGAAACAGCTCGGTTGGCAATGCAGAATCGTCGAGCGAACAACAGAAGGCAACAAATAGATAATTTGCGACGCAGAACAAGATATTTAGCTGATTTGAATCGAGCAGCGTCTCGATACGATTGCAGCAATGATTACAGCTTGCATCCTAGCGTTTGCATTGGGCAAATGGACGTTGTTTGCGAGTATTGTGGTGCATTAAAGTTTTCCGGAGAAACGCCTGGATTATGCTGCCTTAATGGTAAAGTGAAATTGCCAGTGTTGACTCCGCCACATGAGCCATTGTATTCATTGCTTTGTGGCGAAACACAAGAATCAAGCCACTTTCTTGCAAATACTCGAAAATATAATAGTTGTTTCCAAATGACGTTATTTGGGGCAGACATTATCGAAGAAGGAGAATTTAATCCGACATTTAAGGTATTTATTTTTGTACTTACATAGAATGTAGTTAAAGAATAACTTACTTTATCTATTGGTATGTATTATATTTGCTAATACTGAACTCTACTCTCCCACAGAAAAAGTGTTTATAACCCAGTTAATACTGTCTGGTTTTTATTTTGTAGATACAAGGACAGATTCACCATCGAATTGGATCAATACTACCTTTCGAAGATACACAGAATAAATTTTTACAAATATATTTCATGGGCAACATGGAAGAACAACTTGATCGACGCCTAGGGATCAATGCAGGAATGAAGCGAGCAATTATTCAAGACTTGCAGTGTCTGCTTCAGTTGGTCAGGTTGTTTAAGAGTGCTTTAGAGCGCATGCCAAATGATGACTATAAAGTTGTCATCAAAGCAGATAAACGACCATCTGGAACACACGAACGCACATTTAATGCTCCAACAGTAGACGAAGTTGCCATCCTGATTGTTGGTGAACAATTGGAAAAACGCGATATTGTGCTTACACGTTGCGATACTGGGCAACTGCAACAAATATCTGAAACTCATCGATCATATGACGCATTGCAATACCCACTGATGTTTTGGCAAGGAGAAGATGGATATTATTTTAATATTAAAATGATAAATCCATTGAATGGTAAAGTATCAGTATCTTAATAATGGTTAATGTCTGTATTATTTGTCTTTGAAATGGTTAATTATCAAATTTTTAATTTCAGGTGAAGAAACTACAAAGAAAGTTAGCTCAATGAATTATTACACATATCGTTTGATGATTCGTCAAAATGCTGACAACTATTTGCTGCGGTTTCGTCGATTGTTTCAGCAGTATTGCGTTGACATGTATGTAAAAATAGAAACGGAACGTTTAATATTTATTAGGTTGAACCAAGCCAAACTGCGTTCTGAGGAGTACATCCATTTACGTGATGCAGTTAGTACTGAAGGAAATGCAGCTAATATTGGTCGATTAACTATTCTGCCGGCGACGTACATTGGTAGCCCAGTCATATGCATGAATATGCACAAGATGCAATGACATATGTTCGTCATTACGGCCGGCCAGATCTCTTTATGACTTTTACCTGTAATCCAAAATGGATAGAAATTACTCAATTGCTGCTTCCCGGACAAACATCAAATGATAGACACGACATCACAGCACGTATATTCAGGCAAAAAATTCGGTCCCTGATGAACTTTATTGTTAAATAACGCGTCTTTGGAGATACTCGATGTTGGATGTATTCAATCGAATGGCAAAAGCGAGGCCTGCCGCACGCACACATTCCTATTTGGTTAGTGGAAAGAATTCAGCCTGACCAAATAGATGATATCATATGTGCCGAGATTCCTGATCATGAAGTCGATCCAGACCTACATGATGTTGTTACTACTAATATGATTCATGGACCGTGTGGTGCCATCAATCCCCAATCACCTTGCATGGTCGATGGAAAGTGCTCTAAACGATATGAATGATTAATGTAGGTATTTAATTTTTTTTTGTATTTTTTCCAAAAAAAAAACACAATCTGCTTATTTATTGCCATTAAGGCGGAACAAAGTTCGCCGGGTCAGCTAGTTATACATAAAGAGAGATTGTGAAAACAATTAAAGTAAGTAAATAAAGTTGTAACAAAATATATTTTGTATATTTTTGCCTTTGCAAAGATCATTCGCGTAGACTCGTGCTTTCATAGGCGATTTTAGATTTTTGAAAATACAATCGGTTGCCAGTATGAAGTCAGATAGTGTTGTGTTTCGTTTAACTAATCACTTATTAGATGTTGGGCGTATCATATATTCAGATAATTTTTATATAAAGTAAAATAATATAAAGAAAAATACACATTTGGTGGAAAATTTAAAGCAAAACAGAAAACTTATTCCGAAAGAAGTGATGGGTGCTGATTTAAAGGAAAAATAGATTAATAAGATGGAGAGTAACACAGGTTTAGTAGCAACAAAGTGGGAGGACAAACGCGAAGTGTTTATGTTGAGTATAAAGCATACTTGGTATGTTTTAGGCAGACGTCGATCAAAGGGGAGAAATAGTTCAAAGGTCAGTTTGGGATGTCGACTGCAATAAGAGCAAATGATTTATAGATATATCTGAGCAACTAAAGTCCTACTCTACAGCATTACAAAAATCAGTTAAATGGTACCGTAAAATTGCGATAAAGGTTCTTCTAGAGTCTTCAGGCGTATTGTCAACGCCTATATAATTCACCAAAAGTAACCAATAGTAAAATGTCCATCACATCTTTTAAAGAAATATTGGTTTGTCAATTGGTAGATTACTCTAGAGACTAACTACTCCAGCGCAGCAGACGTCACGTATTCATGACGGCCACCATCTAGAGAAAATGCAAAGTTTGGCCAGAAGAAGATGTGTCACATCTTGTTTACATAGATTAAAACTCTCTTTTCTCGTTTCAGTTGCATTCAGTGCAATACATTCTATCATATTACTGCTTTTTAGAGGTTCGTAAATGTAATCCATAGACATTTCTACAAGTGATATATTTTTTCATTTATTTCTTAATTAGAAAAATATTTTGCCAGTTCTAAAGGACATTTATTGATCTTTTGTATACAAATCTTCAAACTAAAACAGTTCATTTGACATTTTGTTCATTTTTTGTTCTTGAAACGATACGGTTAATTTATTGCTAATTCATTCTACGAATTGATGATTCTAATATTGTTAATCAGAAATTTTACTACTTCACAGTAACTACTTTTCTCGCAAAATTGCTAAAGATATAGGTTACTGTAATTGTAAGGTAAGATCAATGACGTACAATATAAATATATTTATTATAATATGTCATTGGCTTTACCAAAATGAAATAAATTTAAAACTAAATAAGATTAAATTAAATTAAATAAAGGTACATAGAATTAAATTAAATTACATAAAAATTAAGTAAAATTAAACAAAATTAAGTAAAAGCTATACCTGTAAAAACGCTGCTATACCGTTTCTGCTTCATTTCCCATGTATAATCCCATACGAAAATGATAAAGTTTATTCTGCTCATTTTTTGAGCCCTTTGTGGTGGATGTAGAATAGTTTGTCGGATCGTGACGTATGATATATCATTGAAAAGAAGAGGGGGGGGGGATATGTTGAGACAGAAAAAACACACATTACGGCATTGCTAAGAGGACATTACCTCCTTTGTTATTGGTCCGATTAGAGCATGTGATACGTTAAATGTAAAAGAAGGATATCACGAATATATTAAGATAGAAAAAACAAGCAAGGCGACAACCAAAAGAGCGCTACAAAGTGTTAAACGTAAAATTACATACGAGATATCATAGGGCACTATAGATAAAAATAGATTTACTAGAAGACAAATTTTGATTTATTGACATAAAAAAGGTCTCTGGCTGAGTACAAAATAAACAACTGAATGAAACCTACCATGCGGCATAGAAAATGAAAGGGGAGGAAATAACGAATATATTAAGTAAGAAAAAACACGAAGCGACTACCAAAAAGTAGTATCTTTATTAATAATGAACGTATTGCGACATACGAGATATCTTAGGGTACTATGAATACAAATAGATTTACTACAAATCACATTTTGATTTATTGACTTCAAGAAGGCCTCTGGCTAAATACAAAATAAACAACTGAACGAATGCTAACATGTGACATAGCAAATCAAAGGGGAGGATATAACGAATATATTTAGATTCTATATCCACTTCTATTATTTTGAGATTTTATTATTCTGAGGAAAGTATATTCGCCAAAATATTTTATGAGTAAAAAACAATAAAAACAATGAGTAAGGAGAAAAAAACAGAAAGTACTTGGACAAAGCATATAGGAGATCGGAAAGAACGGGAAACATTGATAGAAAAAATGAAACGTTAAATGAAGTACACTGAAAAATAAAAGGAATTAATAAACTAAAGTATATCTCAGGGCCGCCGCTACCTTGTGTGCCAAGTGTGCATCGCACACAGGCAGCCAACAATAGGGGCGGCCAAAAGCAGTCCACTGATGATAATACTTTTTTAAAACGAAAATAAATACAAATAATTAAATAGTAATGTGAACTCTAATATTCCAGTCTAGAATCCAGATATCTACAAAAGCTAACATAGAAGAAGATTTCTCTAGCTCCTCCACCGAGCGAATTAGAAGAAGAAAAGTGCATTTTGAGTATGAAGGAGCTGATGAACCTATATTTATTATCTCCTAAATTGTCATATAAAATAAATTTTTATTTTAAGATTTTGGATGCTGCCATAACAGCAATTGAAGAACGGTTCCAATTACTTCAACAGTACACAGACATTTTTAGTGTAATATATGGCATAACCAAAGTTAAAAACGTTGATGAATATAAAACCAATTGTGAGAAAGTAAATCAACCCCTTACAGACGTAAACAGCTCAGAGACTGACATTAGTGCAACCGATTTATATGAAGAAATTAAAGCTATTCAACCATTTGTTTCCGCAGAAAAAATTCCTAGTGATATTCTTGAATATATTTACGAAAATAATCTTGTATCAACATTTCCCAACTTAACTATAATAGTACGTATATTCCTAACTCTACTTGTTACTGTAGCTACGGGTGAGCGGTCGATTTCAAAACTTAAGATTATTAAAAACTATTTACGATCGTCAATGAAGCAAGATAGACTTTCTGCTTTAGCAATGTTATCTATAGAACATGAAGTGTGTGCGACATTGGACATTAAAGATATTGTCAAAAAGTTTTCCGAGACGAAAGCCCGAAAAGTGCGTTTTTAGTTTTTTTATGTGTTTATGTTTCTATTTACGGTTTATTTTAATTAAATGGACGTTTAAATTAGGATATTAGGATATACATATTCTGGACGTTAGATAATGGTTATTAAATTAGGATAAAGGACGTTTAAATTAGGATATTAGGATGGGATATTAGGATATTGGGATATACATTAGGATAATATATGGACGTTGGATCATGGAGATTAGTCTAAATGTTCAAGTAAGTATTTATCTATTTGCAAATTATTATTGATATATTATACATCTGCACATTTCTTTAAATAATAGTATGTATGTCTAAAGTGTTGGAAGGGGGGCGGCAAATATTAAGTTGCACACGGGCGGCCAATACCTTAGCGGCGGCCCTGGTATATCTAATGCCTTTTATAGGGAATAAGAACAAGCTGAAAGAAAAAAAATGAAAATTAAATATTATTTTTTCCTACTACCTTCTTTAGTGGTGTTTTTTTTTTTCTCGATTTCTATATATCGAAAACTAATATTAATATTACAAATCACACAGTAGCTAATAAGTGGCTAAGGTCTTATGTTTAATGCAACAGAATCATTATCAAGATCTTTTAAATGAAATTGAAATACATTTTTTAGGTAACAAAAACAAATGCAATTAATTTGAGCGAATCTGTTAAATGTCAGTCATTGTGATATGCAATTGCACAATATAGACCAACTACCCGACGTTGATAATCAACTGGTAATGATTTTAACAAAATTACTTTCACTGGACAAGTATAGTAGGAGAGCCAGTGATAAATCTATAATATTGGGTCCATCTATAATAAGATATATGAGATTGACACGTTTTTTATATGTTATTTTGATAGATTCTTTAAAAAAGAAAATAAAAACTAGATGAATATAAGTTGCTGTAAGTATGAAATAAGTAAGAGGACAAAGTAATAAGAGAATTCGAACGAGGCAGAAAAAGCTTTCAGTTTCATAATTTGTCCTAGTATAACTTGAATTAAATTTGTCATAAGATTTTCTCTATTTATTACAGTGGCTGCACTAAGACGCGGACGGACTGCAAAACAATAAATGACCTTTTTTTAGTTTCATTTTGTGTCTCAATATTTCTTGACATAGAAAAAGATTTTAATAAAGTCTAGCACACAGGGTTACCATATAAATTTAAAAGTCATTTACCCGCTTAACTATATCTCAGCTTTAAATATTACAGTACGAGCATTAAGTTAAAGTCTATGATGAATTACATGATTACCATAAAATCATGACAGGAGTTATGATTATACTGCCAATACCTCTCTATCCGATGACCAACTAATTCTACATTTTTATCATCATGAGAATTATCTCAACATAATGCAACATTGCAAAAAATCGTGGCCCTCTATGAAAAATAAAAGAACCAAATACCCTACCGAAACTAGTCTGGACATATGGCATAGAACTACGAGGATGCAGTAAACATCCTTCATAAAATAAAAAAAAGATTAAAATGATAACAGGGCAAATGCTGGTAACAGTGAACAATTACTGAGTAAAGCTCTTCCCTTTACATTATATTAACTGGTTTGGCAGGTTGTTTTTGTGCTCTATTGGAATTTATGATACTAACTACCAGTGAATCAAAGCGCTTCTTACAAAGATAATAATGTCAACCAGACTTAATCCTATTCTTTGCAAGAAAAAAGATCCAAACCTCTTCTTTCAAATAAAAATAGGATTACCGCTAAAATAAACCAAATCAGAGATAGGGCATAATCAATATTGCTTGTAATATAAATTAGAATATCGAAATTTTGAAAACAGCGATAATTGACTTACTTAACAGGGATATTATTTCAATTTCTCTAATCATAAAAGCATTTAGGAGAGAGGAGAAAGGAAGGTTGACAAAGATGACGCTCGAAAACACAACAAATATGGTTTACGCAAATGGTCAAAAATCTTAAACTTTTCTAATAAACCAAAGCATGAGACAAGGTGACGTCTTATTGACTACACCATATCATTTAGTTTTAGAAAATATCTAAACATAAGGTAATTTCAAAAAGGTCCACTACAAACATCAAAACAGCAGTGCCTATCCTTCAAGGATGACCTGGTTCTCTTAATAAGATACCTGAAAACTGGAGAAAGCGACAAATAATAGAAGTTTTTAAATCAATGAACTAAACTAACTAAATATTTGATGATAAGTCACTGATCCAGCGAGAAACTATATGAATTCAAGGGCACGGCAAATTTTACTTATCTGGGGGGGTCAACATCAATAATAAAAATAAAAAATCGTAAGAAATATAGAGTAAAGTCAACAAAGGACGTAGAAGTTAGGAGCGTTAAAAGGCAAAATCAGAAGTACGCTCTATAGAAATCTTTATAGGATAAGTAATATTATACGGATGCGAAGTACTATATAAATGAATGGAAATAGGAAAATAAATCTTCTACTTATAATCCGTTATAAGTTTTTATTAAAGTTGGTAAAAGAGAATGGGCTACCGGTTTTGCTGTTTACAAACTTTTACAGCATCTTCGGGCCTTCAAGAAACTAAGGCTAAAATACCTGGTGTATATACACATGTATGTTAGCCTTAGTTTCTTGAGAGTCTGGAGATGCTGACAAAAGTTTGTACACAGCGAAACAGCGAAACCGGTAGCTCATTCTCTTTTACCAACTTTAATAAAAACCAATAACGGATAGTGAGTAGAAGACTAATAACATTCATGAATAAGTGCTCACACCAGCAACCCTTTCATCATCATTACTATATAAATATTCAGAAACGAAGATTAAAATATAAAGGAGAAAAATACTAGGCAAAATATATGTAGAAATCAAAGACGACGGAAAGTGCCGAAGAATAAAAAATAACGAAATAATGGAAATTGTATTCTTACAGTGACGGAACCTAGAAAAAGACAAGTACTTAGAAAACATTGGCTGATAGTAATGGAGAAATATTTAGAGAAGAAAAACGTTAAAAATTTTAACATTATGGCACAGAATAAAAGAAAATAGGAGGGAATCTCTGACTAAGCCCTAGCTAGTTTATATATTATCATATAATATATATTGTCATGATTCTATAATGCTTTGAATGTCCAAATACATTAAAAATAAAAATTTACAGAAAAAAACAAAATGTTTTATGTTTTACTATATATTTAGATAAGTAGTTTCACAGTGTAATTTAGTGATTATTTATTCGGAGAAAAAAAAAGGACAATGTTGTAATGCAAGTTAATAAAACTTTCTCTGTGTGGGTTCTAGGAATATTAATAATATTCTTTAGGCTTCTATTTATTCAATTTAGGTAGGATAAAAAAAGTCTTGGGGGGAGAAAATTGAAGAAGCGGATTAGCTAGGAATTATATAAAAATAGCGGAACAAGACCCTTTTACTCAACATCTACGTTTGCATCTACGGTTCAACCTTGAAAGCATTATCTTCTTCGCTCTTTACGCAGGTTGAACCGTAGGTGCATGACGGGGTAAAAGGTTAGTTCTAGCATCTTTCAACAGCCTCTACTAACAGGATTTGAATTTGCGATTCACCTAATGCTATCAAAGAGAAGAGTCTCTTGACTTGTTGTTACTTCGTATAGATGCCGCTGCTAGCATACCAGACTGTTATTTTAATTATAATGGCCAAATACTACACTGCATTTCATTTGAACTTTTCACACATTTGAAGTGTTCCTGATGAGGAGTTGAATATATATATATATATATATATATATATATATATATATATATATATATATATATATATATATATATATATATTGTTATGATGTGTTTTTTGTTTTGAATGATGAGCAATGAGTATTTTTAATAATATAGGGTTTTTATCGCGGTTCTCAAAGAATTAGTTTGTAAGTACTTTTTTAAATTATCTTTATTATAACTATTATGAAACACACATATATATCTAACCTAGCCAATGTAAATTTAAAATAAACTATCTTTAAATTGATACTCTTATAAAACTAATTAAATTCTATAGACAATGTAAAATTTAAACAAACTATCTTCAAAATTGAAATTGTTATAACACTAACTAAATTATATTAACAAAATTTTGTACCTTTCTTTCACTGAATGCCTAAATGAACTGTTTTCCACTATATATATTCTAATCACCACTGAATGTCTTCGTACTTCGGTTATCCTTGTTTTTGTGAAATTTCTTTTTCCAATTATCAGCTTCTACCAATTTAAGATATATTTTTCTTCACCAGCATTTATACACCACCAAGCAAACCAGCAAACAGCATTTATATTTATTCTTCTTTTCAATATACCAATATCCAATTATTATAAGTTGATTTATACTAATCTCCAACCATAATATAATTTAATTTCTTCCAATATACTTTTTTTAATCTTCAATAATTATTTGTGTATAATTATAAATGTGCATTAAATTATATGCATAATTTTTAATCTTCATTTAACTCACTATATCAAACTATTGGACTATTTGTACTTGATTCACTGACTCCAACTAACTTTCATAATAAACTGGCCTGACTTCTGACTAAAAACTGCCATCTTGAATCCAAATCACGGTTATTTATATCTTTTGGATATTCTAGAACCATCTCGTAAGATATCATGTTCCAATTTGTTCTATTACCTCTATATAGATGTTCTCGAAAAAAATATCTGTTCGATCCACCGCCATAATCATTATTTCGAGAATGTTCGACCGTAAACAATAGTCAAATTCTGCACTCTGGAGAAATCGTTAATGTTCCATTGATAATTTTGTTGACATTTAGGCTTTTCAGATCAGAATAAACATTCAAATTAGTAACTAACACTCTAATTTAATAAAATACACATTTCAAACAATATAACCCCACTTATATTCGTAAAATTCTTAAAATGACACTTAGGAATGGAGGGTATAGTGTGTTGCCTAGTCACATGGCTCACTTAAAAATATCTACAAAATCATAACTACTAAAATACAACTTTTTACAATTATTATATGCTAATTTCTTAAAATGCCCTCACATAAATAATTTTTATAAAATTCTCTAGTATATAACTTATTTAAAACAAGCAAATATCTAATATTATGTAGTATATAACTTATAAATTATTTTCTATAAACCCTAATCGTATCAGTATATATATATATATATATATATATATATATATATATATATATATATATATATATACATCTAGCGGTTAATGTAAGCTCCGTTCTAAAACGGTATTATACTAACTCCAGTAAAATATACACCGTGTATACTATTATCTGAGTAGCGCTTTATGTAGACTCCGACCAACATGTAGGATTAAGTGGACTCCACAAAAGGATAAACCATTTATGGGATCCGTATTTACCATTCTGTGTACATTTCTAAACTCCTGCGATGTTGCCAATAATTGTATTAGTAGTAGATTTTCAAATTTTACAGCAGGTACACTTTGGAACTTGAAATTTATTTAAATATCCATCAATTTAGTCATGGAGGAATTTCAGGATTATTTGGCTAATGAAGTTAAATATAAATTGTTAACCGACACATAACTTTAGTTTACTTTTTAGTTTTAATAAACAAGACGGTAATTTATATTACTTGCTTTATATATTTTCAAAAATAAAGTGTCTATTATAAACTTGGAAAAGTTAAGTTTCCATTTTTATTAATTAGTATTTTTTGTTAAAATGCATTGGCACTGAAACATTTAGTCCATAAATGTACGTACATCGGATAGAGTAATCGTGTAACAGTTTATGAAAGTAGAAGCCCCTTCGGTAGGATTATAATGTTTGTTACCCTATTTATTCAAGAAAACTGTACAACAGGAAGGTCTTTGTAATTTTTCGATTACTGTAGATTATGACATACAATATTTGTTTCATTTCGTAGTTGAATTTAAACTACAATAATTTATAAATCAATCTTTAATGACATAATTTTTTACTGTCTAATTTCAATAGGTATGTCGATTTTTAATTAAAATATTTAATGCATTAAAGTCGCGTAGAGATTTTCACTAAACATTTAATTTTAAAGATATTATTATAAAAGTCCAAAAAAAGTATAAAAGTCTAGGGAATTTAATATCCC
Source organism: Diabrotica undecimpunctata (assembly GCF_040954645.1). Classification (NCBI taxonomy): domain Eukaryota; kingdom Metazoa; phylum Arthropoda; class Insecta; order Coleoptera; family Chrysomelidae; genus Diabrotica; species Diabrotica undecimpunctata. The sequence goes on along the minus strand of NC_092808.1, from coordinate 15,033,616 downwards.
ACTATAGATTTGTTTTATAGATTATCGTAAAGCGTTCGACAGAGCCAAATGGATACACTTATGACTGATACTAAAAGAATTAGGTGTACAACAACACCTAATTTTGCTTATAACTGAACTGTTCGAATACACTACTGGACCATTTAAACTAATATTAAAAGAAAATTGAACTTCAAATGGTAGATTAGCTAACGAAATATAAGTATCTGGGAAAAATCTCTCAAACGATATTAATATTGAAAGAGACTTTAAAGAGCATCTGACACAGCATGCTAAACCGTAAGGCGCCTTAACCAAACAATATGGATATTTGAGAAAAATTATAGCTCGTTTCAGAAAGAATTGTAAATATAACATTAATCTAGATTAAGAAGAAACGCTGAAGAAAAAAACAGTAGCGGTTAGCCTAAATAAAGAAAGGCAAAAATAGATTATATTTGATGTTTTGAAAAAATCGATCCGAAAACCGTATGAAAAACATGTCATAGTATGGAGATCGTGCGCGGCGATGCCTCTGCCGTCTGCCTATATCGGAAACTTTTACTACCATTTGACTATTTGTGTACGATTTTGTGTAAGGTTAAGTGGCACACCACAAAAAGTGTTTTTATTTTCTCTTTTGTTTAATAATTAAAATGTATTGCTATACTTTTAGATGTTCCAAAAAAAACAAAGGATAATAAACATAAATTATGAGGTACAAAATTCTATTATTTTCTATGCGTAAGTTATTATAGACACATAGGCTATCACACAGTTAAAAACTATGAAACCTACGAAAAAAATACAGTAGACTATGACTACATTTGTGTTTTAGCACTATAGTAAGAACAAGATAAAAATCTAAATACCTACATAATTATATTAACGAGAAGTTAATAAAACTTTTGATAGTTATCAGTAAGAGAAAGCCCATTTCAGACTAGATTATGAAAAATGTTGTTGGTTTTACAATATCAGGTACATTTATATAATGATAGGAATACAAAAATAAAAAAACAACTTGCTTTTTCAAAACAACAATCAATCACTTCATTTTATCACAAAAACTTAAAAAAATTGCAATGTAATTGAACCCATTTTGTGAGCTATAACACTCTTATGCGCTTTAGGAGCACAACTATCAGCTAAATGTTCTTCATGTGGGAGTCCTGAGTAATAGTACTCCAACATGGTTCTCCTGTAAATTGTCAAACTTAGTCTTAGATAACAACGACAACCTTCTTAGTATTTATGTACAAGATACCGTCTACAATTATGTGATTATGTGTACGTGCCAATATTCTTTTAAAAGAGATTAATAAAATTCGCGGGTAGACACCGCGACATCGGTATGTCCCGTAGCGATAAATTTACCATTTTATTGTAATTAGCATTTAAAAATGAAATTTTCATCTTTCATACAAACATCGATAGTTTTTAGCTATGGATGTATTTGGGTCACACAATCCTGTAGCAGATTTAGTCTAAAAAGTTTTATTTTACGCACAATTAGCACATTGGCTCTGGAAATGACCTATACATATACATTATTAATTATTTCCAATCAAGATTTTTAAGCAGCTCTGCACCATTGGTTCATTTTTGTTGCTTTTTTATTTGCCCTTTCTTTTTATCGTCATCATTACATAGCGCTACAACACTGGGTGAGTCTTCGCTAACTACAACTTTTCTCCACGTTGATCGGTCTTCTATGAATCTGCAATCAAATGAAATATTAATTTTTTGAGATATCCGATTTTGTGTCCGATCTAACTTAGTCAATAAAATTAATTCTCCTGGACTTATAAGAGCTTTCTTCATTCAGTATCTGTTCCTAATCTATACGGATTTGTAGCAGTATAGTAATAAAACCTTATTTGTTTTAGTCATTCTTCATAATTCGCATCACTATATTAAAATAGGTCTGAAGTTGTTCTTTATTTCTTCAGTGGCTTTATTATTAACTGTGATTATTGATCCAATATATTTAAAGTCTTCCATACTTTAAAAAACGTAGTTTTTGACTTTAATGTTTTATCTAAATTCATTGAATTGGTCTCTTCTGTGTATTTGCTTGTATTTGGTTTTCACCTCGTTGATTTTAAGTAAAACTTTTTTCATGCTCTCTGGACTTTGTTGAAGATGTCGTTTAGGAACGGGAGAGAGTTTCCTATGAAATCTATATCATAAGCATCATTCTAGGAGCTGCTTTGTTAATTGACCGTTAATGGATTACGTGTTAAAAGGACGTTATTTCTATTTTGGCAAGCTGTTCGTTCATTTTTGATTTATTTGAATCGAGAATCTGTATTTTATTAGATCTCTGGTTTATTTATTTATATCTCTGGTGTTTTGTTTCCTGTATCGTTATTACAAGGAGTTTGCTGGATACCGAAATAGGGAATCCAGTGGTACGTACATGATCTTTTGATTACCAACATTAGAAAATTTGTCTTACTGTAAAATCGTGATGATTTTACTAGAAAATATAATGTTGTTTAATAATAATGAAGTTGTTTCGCTTTGCCTTCTCCATCGAGGTCGCAGTGAGACTGCTATCGTTATACCTTCTGGTATTTAATATTTTGCCGGTTAAGCAACAATTCCAAGAGTTATTAACTTGGTACTGATATCTCTGCTTCCCGATTTTAGCAAGCCATTAAAACTGCTACATTCATGCTTTCTATTATCCAACGACCAGCCAGACGATTATATATAATAGCCAAGGAAGGTTTTGGCAATTTAATAGGTTTTTTGTGTGTTAGAATATAATTTCTCCAAAAAAGTAAAGATTATCTATCCGCTATCCGGATTTAATCCATCGATTAAATATTAGAATACTATTGAGTAATGCTATTACATACCAGCAAAAAAAACGGTATAATAGTCAGTAACGCGAAAACCAGATAAATGTTCATTAAAAGACAAAAGAGACGATGTAGAATAGGGCATATAACGTAACAATAGACCCATATAATTTTGAAAGGTTTGAAAATTTAAATCCAGAAGTGTAATACAAACTACTAAAATCAGGATATAAAAAAACAATGTAAGTAAAACTCACAAGAAAAGCCCCAGAAATGTTTTACGACCGGGAACTAATGCTAAGGTCAAACAGGAAAATAAAGATTGGATTAAATTTTTTTGCTTAAAACTTAGCATTGCCAGCTTGTATTCTGTTATTCTCTTTTGTAGTGTTTTTGTTAAAAGTGCTCTTAAATCCCAACTATTTAGGCTGATGAACCATTTTAAAGTTGTACTGGTCTATTAAAATATTATGTCCTATTCTGTTTCGTAGTGCTCTTCTTATGATAGCCATATATTTTTTTTATTATCGTTGATTTGGAGGACCCTTTTCTGCGCTTTTTCTATTGAATGTATTAATGTTTTTTTGTTACTAATAATTATACTCGCTACTATATTAAACTCATCCTCGAAAGTCCGTATAATCTGAAGACCTTGATTATTAAACTGTGAGATTTTCTGTATTAGCTTTCAGGGCGATGCTTTTCAAAACGATCGTAAACACGATTGGAGATACGGCATCTTCCTGTTTGAGGTAACTGTACATTTGAAAGTAAGTTGACAGTTATTTCCTTAGGTATGCCTAGTTCTTCCATAGCATTTTAGTTACAATCTTATAATTATATCATATGTTTGTTTAAAATCTATAAATAACTAGCTTAATGTTTTTTTATTCCCATTTCATTTCCCATAACATTTTTCATTAAGTATATAATGTTCCTAACTTCACATTAATCTTTCCTGATTTCACATTTGTGGTTGCTGTATGTCAAAGAAGACACCATTTTCCATAGCGGGTGCTATGATTCCAATGGGATAAAGTACAACCTACATATTTATTGCCAAAATTACTTTGCTGCTGTATCGAGTACCGTTTACTGGTATATGAATTTTGTTACGAATTTATCTTGTGTGCTGAACTCTATCAAATCTTTTACCGCGAATTGAAAAGCTCCTTTATTTATAACATTTATTTTTAACGTTCTGTGGAATATTTTACGTTTATCTAAATAAGTATTTACTATAGTGTATAATAGTTGTAATTTTATTTTACTATTTGTATCTATATAGGTATAATTTATAATATATGAATTGTCTTATATTATACAAAATCATCCTATTTGTGTAAAGTGATATTTATGTGGCAATTAGTTGTAAAGTCATTAGTCTGTCCTGTCGTATCAAATTTTCCTGATAATTTTTGTAGACAAGCGGTTTAGTTTATGTAATATAATATCCCCAATTGTTCTCATAATATTTAGGTTTCAAAACAGCTGTTACCTACGCTAATTCATTCACCTTTTTAAAGCACTTTGTCCAGTTTTCTGTAAAAGCATATTTATTTTACTTGTAGATTACTCCTTGTTAAAATTAATTTCTTAGGTAAGCCTTGTTCGGCATTAGTATTCTATGGTTTCATTCTTATGATTATATCATGTGTTTGTTTAAAATCTATAAATAACTAGTTTAATGTTTAATGTTTTAACTGCCTAATAGTGAATAATTGATCAACGATTTATTAAGTTGTTCTAATTCCACACTAATGGTCTCCTATTTGATAGTTCACCTATTCACTCAATCGTTCCAGGTGTATTAGAAAAAATACTGTATATCCTAATTATTAATATATAGCTTATATATAGCTTTTACCGCTACAGTTTGTGCAGTACATTTTATCATCACTTTTGTGTATGGGTATACTTTTCAGCAAGTTGGTACTTGCTCTTACTTCTAAATTGACAGATCAGCTGTTTAACTGCCTGTACTGAACTTTCTTTTTTATTTTGCAAATATATATAAAAATTAATAAAAACCACTCTGACATACCGTTGATTGAAATATTGGATACCCTATACTATTTATTCAACGGAAATACTAAGATCACACGGGGAGAATATTATGGGTTATTTCTGGTTTGGTCAAAATTTACACTGAAATTACTAACAAGAGAGTGCTCTCACTTCCACATGTTGAAATTGATATATAGTACCAACAGATGCTAGTCATATACCACCAGCACTAATAAAATGGAAACTATCAAATTAATGTAAATTTCATTTAATTTCATTTAAGGAAACACACCTCAAAAATATTGAAAATAAATTAAAAATAGCTTAAGCGTTATAAAAGTAACAGAGCAGCAAAGCTCACAGCATGAGAATAGTGCCTCGTACTTTTATATAGAAATTTGTTGACAGACAAATATTTATTTTTTTATATACTAGGTTCTAAAAAAAGTGTACTCAAAACAAATAAATATTATCTAACAAGTGTTTTATTCCAGTTTCATATGAAAGCACCAGATATTAGATATTATAAATTTCGTCATAGGTGCAAATTTGAAATGAAAACCAAATGATAGAGCATATAGTGAAATATAAATATCTTAGCCCTCTATTGCCCGACTTTTTTGTAAACTTTTTTGTTTATAAAATGTTTTAATTTGTATATGTGCTCAAATATCCATTTACAACAACTATTAATTTTTTTAGATTTTTTAAATTTCGTTTGGGGAGAGTTTTGGGAGTGTTTACCAAAAACTAACGAATTAAGTTTTATACTTATTTATTATGCAATTCAAAAAAACAAATATTTGTAGTTGTAAAACATAAAGCAACTTTACATTTATCGCACATTACTTTAGAAGTATTACAGCATCCTGGTTTTTCGCATCTTCCCTTTTTTTCAGAAATTACTGGCCAGTGAAGGGTTTGGTCAAGCCTAACTTCCTTTGGTAGGACAATAGCAGTAGATCCTCTCCTCTGTTTTTTTACAATTTCGTTCTCAATTTCACTGAGCCTGGGACGTCCTTTGTTTTTAATCTGGTCATTGCTTGCTAACAGTACGCTACATAAGTGGTACTTAAACTGTAACAAAGGCAACTTCTTTTTAATTTCAAAGTAATTACAATCACGACAGCAAGGGTAATCACAATCACGAGGATGCAACAACCAGCTGTTAACAACAGCTAAATCCAGAAGGTGAAAAAATATTTTTAGATAACACTTTTTAGATCTTATGTCTGTTCGGTAAAAAGCAATTAGTGAATCCATAAGATCGACACCTCCAATAAATTTATTATAAAATTGCACTGAATTTGGACAGCATACAATAATTCTTGATTTTTGTTTCTTATTCCACATCTTGACTAACGAAGTAGGCTCAGAACCAACAAATGTACTAAGCAAATGAACCGGTTTATTATCGTACCACTTTAACGCTGTTTGTCTTATGCCATCTACTGTAGCGTGCTTTTCTTCTACAGTACCTCTGCTCTGTTTCTTTATATTCTTGTCATCAGAAAAATGGCAATAAGGCAATCTGTTTGGAAGAACAGTTCCCAAACATTGCAGTTCACGTTTTTCCATTTCAATCTGCAACTGAATGCTATTGAATTAGTTGTCAAAATATACTTTATAGTATTTGTTTGGTTTGACTATCTCACACAATCTTATTACTACATTACCGCTGGTGTCTACATTAGGCAAATGAAGAGGATGTTTAACAGTTCCTGTATATAATTCCCAGTTATAAACAATACCGTTGCTATCACACAAAACAAATGCCTTGTATCCCCATTTTTTGGGTTTGTTCTTCATATATTGTTTTAAAGAATGTGCCTCTTTGAATGGTATCATTTGTTCATCAATACACAATTTTTCACTCATTGGAATACTTTGAAAATTTTAAAATAGACCGTTGATGAATGGTCTAATTTTGTATAACTTATCATTATTGTTGACCATATTTTCGTTATTATTGAAATGCATTTTAGTTTTTATTTCTTCCCAGCGATTCCTAGATATAGTATCGACTATTTAAGCAACACGTGTTTCCTTCTGCCAAAATGATCTTGTCCTTGGCAAGCCATATATTGACATCAGTAGAACATATCCAATAAATTGGTTTAATTCTGCTAGTGTCATATTCAATGGTTTATTTATATTCTTTTGCAGTGCATACAAATTACTTTGTTCTACTATGTTTTCCAGCATATTGGTAGATATCATCTTTTTAAAATAATGTAGAGGGGATTCCGGTTCTAATAATTTGCATGTTGGTGAATTACCTTTCCATTCTGGAATTGGAAATACTGTTCGGAAACCACTCTTCCACTGAATGTTTTTTACGATCATTTTTGTTCAGTGTGTTTTTCTGTTTTATCGGTATCGCCCTCATCTTCATCTTGGTCCAAATCTAAATTGGTATCCTGGTCTAAATTTGCTTCGTACAAATCATCTTCATTTTCCATTTTATTTGATCCTGGATCGATTGATATCTGAGTACCTCGAAAATTCATTATCACTTTCTTATTATCTAAGCAACATATCTGTTTTTTATCACAGTACTGAAACAACACAATAAAATAAACAAATGTCAACGGTAATCAATATCTAAATGCTGATATAATGCCTCTGTATGTATTTTAAAATATATTGTACACAATTTATAACAATAAATCACGATCGAAAATACAAACTAATAAGGCAGTCATGTCCATTTGACATACTGTTAAACATTTCCATATAGGTTTTGTCATAGGTTCATCGAGTGTATTAAAATGTATAACCAAATGTTGCCTGAAATTAACAGAGGGCATACTAGAGTCGTAAATTGTTTTAAAAAAGTTTTCTGCATCAAAAACTCCTTTGTTGCCTTGAGTACACACGGGGCTATAGAGGGTTAAAATAGCTGTATTGAGCGAGGATAAGGTTATTGATGAGGAAAAAAAGACCTATCGCTGAGGAAGTGAGAAAGTAATTGGCAAACACAAAGAGCACTTTAATTAAATTAAATGAAATATGCATTACAATCTATCATGACACACATATCTTGATACACATGAAACAAGACAATTAATAAACACGTTAAGAGAATCTTAAGAAATAATAACCAAAATTTAATTTTTAGTACACAAAAGAAATAATGATAAACAGAAGATACACAAATTAAAAAAACGTTATCCCCTTATTGTACGCAAGAGAGATACCTCTAGGAAAAATCAAAACGATCGAAAATATATACCAAAACAACACAATAAAAGTAAAAGTAGAAGAAGAACTAACCGACCCTATTAAAGGTGACAATGGGATAAGACAGGGATATTACCTGAGTCCTCTATTATTCAACCTGATTATGGATGAAATAATAAAAAATAAGAATTAAAAAGGGATACCAAATGGAAGAAAAACAAATTAAAATAATCTGCTGTGCAGACGACGCAATACTACTCTTTCACAGTGAAAATGATTTACAACGTATGCTGCACCAATTTCATATAACCGCCAGAAAATTTAACATGTTAATTTCCCCAAAAGAGACAAAATGCATGGTTACAAGAGCAAATTTACTAAGATGTTAATTGGAGCTGGAAGGTCATATAATAGAACAAGTGTTAGAGCTTAAATATCTAGGCATCACATTATCTAGCTACGGAAAGCTCGAAACTAAAGTGGAAGACCCAGTGAATAGAGCAAACAGAGCCACAGGCTGCCTAAATGAAACATTATGAAGAAATAAAAATATCGGAAAAGAAACGAAAGGCAGAATTTACAAAACAGTCATCAGACCAATAATGACATACGCGGCAGAAACAAGATCTGACACAGAGATGACCAAAAAGATATGAAACAGCAGAGATGAAAACACTTAGAAAAATTGATGGTAAGACACTATGGGACAGAGCTAGAAGTACAGATATACGACGTAGACGCAAGGTGAAGAACATCAAGAAATGGAAGAGTAGAATGAAACGATCGTATAAGCCGAATGACAACAAATAAAACAATAAAGACGGCAAGAGACGGTTAACCCTTAAGAAGACGATCAGTAGGACGACCACGAAAACAATGGAAAGGCAACTTACTGGAGGCACATTGAAAAACAGACAGAGTTATGTCTATATAAAAAGAAAAAGTAGAAGAAGAAGAAGATACACAGGATAAACATTAAAATAGTTGCAAGAAAGATAAAATAAATCAGTCATATTAATGTAGAATATCAGAGGACAGAGTGTTTAGAGAAAATAATGAATGTCATATTAATGTAGAATAGCAGAGGACAGAGTATTTGTCATAGCTTTGGACAAGTGCCCAATTGAAAAAAGAACACAGATCGTTCAAAAAAGACGGAACTCTAGAAAGAAAATAGAATAGATTTAAAAAAATAAAAGCATAAACATGTCTTTTTCTACTTTTTTAATATTGAAGATACGTAAGTAGAACATTGAATTAAAATGTAACCTTTGATATTTGTGATAAACCCATCACCTGAACAGTGGCGCCGATGTATGTAGTTAAGATTGTTTACAATTATTTTAACTGTTTATTTTTTTATTATCTATATATGAGTTGTGACAGATATCACAAACTTATTTATTTTCCACAAAGAGGCTCTTTAGAACCTAAAATTATTACTATACAAATCTGATTCGACATATCTTCAAAAAGTAATACACGGCATGTAAAATTTAAATTTTTAATAAAAAGTAAAAGATTACGCATTACTTATGGGGTTTAAAAAACGAGCCTTTAGGTAGATTGAAGTACTAATAAGACCACCGCAATCGGGCATACCCCGGGTAATGATTAATTAATTAATCGGCTAATTCTTCAGTCACCCCCTTAATATGATTTTGTCAAATTGGTCCTTTTTAGAACCAACTATTCTAATAACATATATCTATAACTGTTAAGGGGGTAAATCTAAAAATCAAGAAAGTTTACTTTACTTAAACTTATCAGACATATGAGCTAAACACGAATCTGACTAATTTCTAGTACAAGAAACACATATAGGGCCTAACCTAGGGTATTTGGTATATAGCTGATCGCTGAAAACCACATTATAGATATAGACATATTATTTCTATCGGAAAAAAAGCAAAGAATAACTCAAAGTAAGAAAGGACAAAACCAGTCAGCTGAGAGAACCTTTTAACGATTTTGAGCTTGGATCCACCATCTATATATTTAATGAAAAATAATACAAATACCGACATTGAGGACCTGAGCACAAAGCTTATTACGACATCTGGACCAAAAACACTACAATGGCTTATCCAGATGATGAACAACTGTATTCAAATTAGGAGATACCCAAAGTCTAGAGACATGCCAAAGTTGTTACCTTGCTTAAACCTGGCAAAAACTCCAACGACCACAAAAACTATCGGCCAATATCTTTATTTTGTCAGCTATTCAAAGTGATGTACATCACAAATACTAAATCAAAGATGGGTACGAAAAATATCGGGTATCAGTGGTGGTATTTTTCAATCTAAATGCCGCTTACGACACCTTAACTTACAGAATATTTTTTGAAAAACTATATGGTATCCCCTTAGATAACAAACTCACTTATAATTTCTGCGTATGCCTACACAAGAGAATATTTTTTATATTACTCAATGGTAAAAATAGCAGATGAAGAACGGTCTCGCTTGGGGTAGCATAAAGGCACCTACACTGTATAACATTTACACAAACGAATGATCCATACCGGTAGATACTAAGACTTCTATTATATAGACGATACACCTATTATTGCACAATAAAAATAAACTATGAATCAATTTTTAGCCAAAACCCCTAAAAAGCTCGTGTGTGTTCCTTCAATTTCCCTAACATAGACGCCTTCACAAAACTGAACATCCAATAATGTCATGAAATTGTTGAACGTAGACTCCCTATAAATTCCTTGAAAATAGTTTGTATCGCACGGGGTCAGTCACAGATTATTGTTTAAAACTAAAAGGTAAATTGAGGACCAGAAAAAATATTGTTCGCAAGCTTGTCAGCTAAAAATGAGGTGCCCATCCTTCCGCCCTTAAAACATAGACGCTTGCACTATATGCATCTGCTGCCGAATATACCTTGTTAGAAAAATTATTATATTATTATGTTAGACATATTTATTTTGAGATAAACATTTATCGAGATATCATATGTTGTACATAAATAAGACCAGAACTAAAATAATAAAAAAGCTTTATACAAGATATCGCAGAAGATTGGATGAAATAAAATTAGTTTTTATTAATCGGATGCTTACATAAAACGTACAAAGACATACTCACGTAAACAAAATATATTACGAAATTTTTGTAATTAAAAAAAACATCGAGTTTGGCATTGAACTAATAAAATTATATTAAATAAAAGAACAACATTTTTAAAAATGCAGACAAAATAAAATTTCCTATGCAACCGAATATTACATTAAATAATAAGCCCAAATCCTTTTGTATCTATATACCTGTTTTTAAAGAACCAGTTACCTTTCAGTACGTAGTTATATCAGGTAATAAGATATCCTCTGTTACTCGGTGTAATGCGTATTAGATTACACTGTCTACGAACAGTAGATAAAAATAAGGAGCCCATATGAACCGTTCAGGGTATATGTTGAAAATATACGGTATAATCACACAGTTGCCAAACTCTCAGAGCTTACTTAAACCGATAAACGTATGGTTCAAATATACATTGAAGAAGATCTGTACGACCCCTATAATATATACACGTGAACTAAACGATATACATTTATGATACAGGGGTATTTACGGGCTCCAAAAAATTTTTATAAATTATTAAACTCTACATGTTGACGAATCGACAGAACCAATATTATGGAATGGTCAAGTGAGCTCCGTATATCGGTATCCACTTGACCACGGAGCTCAATTGAACCTGAATTTTAACATGGGCGGAGTCCACTTTATGCCGTAGATATATATATATATATATATATATATATATATATATATATATATATATATATATATATATATATATATATATATATATATTGTTCTACACGTGTTTCGAGTTATATATATATATATATATATATATATATATATATATATTTCCAAAAAAAAATGAAAAGACAATGTTGAAACAAAAATTAAATCACCGACTGACAAAATCGCAACACCCTGTACACGGTAATATTAAGTTTGTAAAATGTAAAATTTTTCTTTATTAGAAATAACAGTAAATATAAAATTATTGAGTCACTAGTAAAAAAGGAAATGAAAGAATAAAATAAAAGGTGTTTGATTTGAATACAAGCTTATTTAATTTTTTATTGATAATTTTGGGTGTATGCTTTGATTGATGCTTGATTTTTCGTTATTCCGATTATCGTGTATGGTATATTTTTTATTTGATGTTCTAAAATTATAATACTTTATATATTTTGAAAACATATAACACTTTATTGATAATTTCATAGTTTTTCTGTAAATTAATTTTCCTATTATCTACTCTTTCCTCAAGGGCAACTATAAAAGATACTTTAAAGCATATTGCCTATCATTTGACTATCGCCAGCTCTCTGTCTATAAATAATACTCGTACTAACACCTCGTCCGCTCGGTACTGTACCGGAACGCTATGTGCGATTGCAGACAATGTCACGTAACTCCGACATTGACCTAGTGATCTACACAATCTGATATTTTAATGGAAATTGGCATCATTAAACGCATTTTTTAATCCAATTAAGTTGGCTTAAAGACATTTTTTTCTAATTGTTATTAGCTAAACAAGTTGGCGTTTAAATGTACGATAGAGGTGTGGTCATAAATCATTTTGGATAGATTGAAATTTGATGTTGTAACAAGTTATTCAGATCTTTAGTAAAGAAGAATAGATTTGTGGTCATTTGTCTTTAGCTTTTTGTTTTCAGTGTATTAAGGGATGAAAAATGTGTACGCTATCATTAAATGCTAAGAACCAATAAAACAATAGTCAAATGAATTTTAAAGTGGACACCTGCTTTACATTTTGTGTCAGGAATTAAATTTTTTAACCAAATACTGGGCTACATCTACGTTACTTTAAAAAGGGCTATATGACATGTTTAAAGAGAGTTTAGAGTTTAAAGTTTATTTATTTAACTATATAACTAATACAAATACTGTTTGTAGCAAGTCAAAAAAATATATAGTATATCAAAAAGTGTAATCTACTGGACTGGGATGTGATTCTAGTATGTATAATCGTTTATAGTTACTGTTAGACCAAAGATGTTATAATATATTTTGAATATCAAAAGAAGGGTCAGATTTAATTTTAAAATTTATATTAAAATCACAGTTTGTGTGCTTTACTAGGCAAGAACGTTATGACATTCTCAAAATTCACCAAAAATAAAACAAAGTCTCCCTGACTCGATCTGTATACAGTTAAATATTGGTTTTTATTGAAGGTACATAAATTGCACAATACTCTGAACTTTTCTCTACATTATATACATTTAGATTAAGAGAAGAATACATAACATTTTCTTTTACATAAATTGCAACTTCACCTTGTTTCTTTTTTACCCTACAAAAGAAATTAGCTAATGAAAAGCCAGAAATGCTAATTAATTTTAAATTTTCTTTACTTTGCCAGTGCTCCGAAAAACATATGACATCATATAAATGTTGATCCGCAAGAAAAGCATTGATCATATTAATTTTATATGAAATACACTACAAATTAACATGAAACATGCTTACCGTACTTTGTCAAATTAATTTGTTTTGATGAAAGCTTATAGAGGCTTCTAGTTTTCTTGCTCCGTCTTCTTCATGTGCTGAAAATTTCTTTTGAAGTTAAAGCTTCTAACTGCAGCTTCTTTAGGCCTAATATAGGTCTGTAGACTTCGCCAATTTTATCGAAAGATAAAGATACCTTATATGTGGAGTATTTGTCAGTTCTATACTATTCCACGCAGTTAAAAGTAATATCGCGTTAATCGGGGTTGAGTTAATACATATTAGTGTATAATGAGTTTTATACCTTAGGCCTGTTTTAAATTTCGCTAATATAAGAATTTTAGTTTTCTGGTTAAAGGGTCAATGTCGCTGTACTTAAGACTTAAAATTTAAGTAAAACAATTTGGTTGATGGTTTTTGGTGTCTTAGATGGTTTTAAGAAAACAGCTACAGACCAATCGGCCATATAATATTTGAAAATTATATTTCTGGATTTTTTTGTATATTTATGAAATTTCTGTTAAATTATGTAAATTTGAAGCTAAAGCCACAAGTTAAGCATATTTTTCTGCTTTGCTGTTTGCCGGAATGGAAAATGGTCAGGAAATTTGCTCATATTTGTAGGCATGGAATATTGCAGTACACAGGTTAGTAGTTACGTGGATAGTCAGGTTAGTGGCAATATTCATATTGAGTCGGAGATACAGTTTCAAGTGGAATAAACTCAAAAGTGTGTTGTTTTTCTTTTTTTTTTTGTCTTCTGAGAAACAAAAACTTCCCTACCCTTCCGTTCTCATAAAATTGTTAGTATTTAGTTTTTTTTAAATGATATAAAAATTGTTTTACAGTGTTTTAAAATATATTTTAAATGTCAAAAATGTTCATTCGACGTCAACAAAGGTGATAAGTGCATATAAAAACGAGAGAGAAAATGCGAGATGTTCGGGATCCAATTGGCCTAATTGGAAACTATAATTTGAATCATGGACAGTTGTACTTGGGAAACAAATTTTTATATTTCTGTTACCACAAAATCTTCATTCTTTGTTGTAAAACTATAAAATTTATACAAACCTCCATATTTAAATACATGGGAATGTATGGGAATTCCCAATATTTTTTTAAATCCTCTAATTAAATACTTACATTCTTACACAGACAAATATGTAATAAATAAATACAACTGTCCCTTTTAGGTTAAATTTCCAAACCGATATTAAGCAGGTAAAGAGATTTGAAAACTTGTTCATAGATTTTATTGCTACCCATTTACAATTAAGCATTAGTGTTGAATTAAAATTTCTGTAGAACTGATCTAAATTCTAGTAATTAATAATAAAATTTAATAAATCAATAACTAAGAATAAAACCCGTAGCTGCAGCTGAAGAAGTCATAGACGTAGACCCCCCACAGAAACAATAAATAACATCAAACTAGAAGTTGAAAATATATTTACAGAATACCAGTATTCTCAATAACGACTCATTTACGGAGGAACATTTTTTGAAAAATGACAAAACTATCTGAATTTTGAATACTGCAAAATTAAAAATGGATGCCTAGTAATTTTTTTAAAAGCTTTAAGAAGTGCTTAAACATGCTATTAATTAGAGAATGATGATACATTGGCAACTAGAACAAGACCAAATATATTAACTATAATGGAGTTATTGATATTATGTACCGATAATAACTCTTTTCAAATAAATAATGAATTCCATAAACTAAATTTTGGGTCTAGCAATGGACTTTAGTTCATCTCCATTATCAGCCGATGTATTTATGAATGATTTTGAAACAAATATTTATTTCTAAGCAATATTTAAAACCCACGGTATGGTCGAGATATGTAGATGATGTATTTTGTGGCCTCATGGATCAGAGTTGTTGGACACATTGCTGAATGACATGAAGGATAAAGAAGAGACAATAACATTTACCATGAAAAAGGAATATAATAACACACTTCCTTTCCTGGCTGTTTTAATCTCTAAAAACGATAGTAGATATAAAACTCAGGTGTATCGAAAATCAACACACACCAACAGATATTTGAATTATAAATCAAATCACAACATTAATATAAAAAAGGGAATCATTACATCCTTATACGATAGAGCCAAAATTACTTGTTGTAACGAATATTTGTTTTAAGGGGAGAAACACTGGCTAACATCTGTTTTATTAAAAAATAATTATCCTTTATCGTTTATAAAATAAGGAATTTTCAACAATCGACCAACTAGAAAAAAACAATGAGATCCTACAGCTTACACAAGGAATAATACGAGGAAAATAACAATACCATACATAAAAGGATTTTAATAAAAACTTAAAAAAATAGGAAATGAATTCAACATTTCAACAACATTCAAAACAACAAACACGTTGAGATCTATTTTATTTAAAACTAAACCTAACAATGAACAAGAAAAAACAAAGAATTGTATTTATAGAATACCTTGTGAATGCGATCAGTTTTATTTATATTAAACCAATATTATCAAGACCAATAAGAGAGACTTAGATGGGCTGGACACATTGCTAGGATGTCAGATCACGAATACACGAAGAGATTAACATTTTCAACACCAGAGGGCACAAGAAGCAGAGGACGACCACGAATGAGATGGATTGATGATGTGGAAGAAGACCTACAGATTCTAGGGGTTAGAAGATGGAGGGAAGTTGCCAGGAATCGACAGGAGTGGAGACTTCTTTGTGAGCAGGCCAAGATCCACAACGGATTGTCGAGCCACTTATGATGATGATTATCAAGACCAATAAATGTTAGAATAAGTGAACATGAAGCTTGAAATCATGAAACTAAAAATAGAGAATTTGATTGATCTCAAATATGTAAATACTCATGGGAAAATGAACAAAGGGTTCAATGAAACGATTCATGTATATACCTAAAAGAAACAGATAGTAAAAAGAGAAAAATCATTGAAGCTGCTTTAATTACTCTCAATGAGACCAATTGTGTAGCAAATTCCTCGGCAGAATGCAGTAGGATCTAATTACCCATATTAAAAGAGGAAGTTAATAGAAGGAAAATGCCACTATTAGTAAATCAGTAACATAATGGGGGTATCATTTATATTTTTTAAGTAACATACATATAAAATCAGCGTTTGGTGTTTATTGGGAGTAAACTAAATGTAAGATCAAGTACTTACCATGTCGGTATAGTATTATGGGGGTTTTTTTTTCTGGTTTTTGCCTCATGATTTACTATGGAATCATGGAAGGATAAGCAAGATCTTTGTTTGAGAACTTTTGTTACTTAAAACGGTTCTGAAAAGGAATTTTTTATCTATGCAGTACTCACTGGATTCTTATAGATGTTGTGTAAACTTCGATATATATGTTTTCTTATCCTTTTTTCGTTAATACTTTAAGTAAAGATTTTAAAAGTACTGTCTCGTAGGCTTTTTCGAGATTTATGAAGACAAGATGAGTGCAAGATTTCTAGTCACGTGTTTCTCTATTACTTGTAGACTAAAATTAATTCTCGTCATTACAGGACCCTCCTTCCTGGAAGTGACTCTGTTTTTCTTGTTCTTGGTACTCCGCTAACCTGCTTAAAGTAAATATATGATGACTAGCAATAAATTAATTGAAAGTAGTGAATCGATGTGAAGACCTGCTATGTACTGACGCTACTCGTAACAACGCCATCTTGTGGCGCTAGTTCCGTGACGCTAGCCTCAGCATTTCACTATGGAGAAAAATGTAAAATATAACGGTAGTATAGAAGCTTCACTTCAAAAATTTCATGCAGGTAGCGCCTGTGATAGACCACGACTTAATTCCGTACAACAGTATAGGAAAGATATAACATCGTAGTAACTTGATTTTTATGGGTATTGACAAATCATGACATTTAATAGCTTGGCCATTTTTTTAAATGCAGATTTTGCTTTTTCTATACCACATTTGATTTCTAGGGAATGGTCCCGATGTTCATTGACGTTCGTTCCAAGGTAGTTGTATATTTTTATCCTCTTTATTTGTTGACTGTCTACTCTGATTCGTCCAAATTGCTGTTCCTTCTTGAATATCATCGTACATTTTATTTTCTTAATGTTTAGTGAAAGTGAAAGCCCATACCTCTGATTTACTTCTGTTATTCTATTTATTAACTCCTGGAGAGCTTCATAACTGTCAGCGAATACCACCGTGTCGTCCGCGTATCTGATGTTATTGACATATTCTCCGGTAATTTGAATTCCTGCTTTAACATCCTCTACTGATTCTTAAAAAATTTCCTTGGAGTATATATTGAAGATTCGTTATTAGTTTTGCTTTTTTGGGGCCATATCTTCTTCTTTAAGTTCCATCTTCTATCGAAGGTTGGAAATCATCATGGCTATGCGGACTCTGTTGACTGCCGCTCTAAAAAGTTCTGCACTACTGCATTCAAACCATTCCCTTAAGTTCTTAAGCCAGGATATTCTTCGTCATCCCACATTTAGCTTTCCTCGGACTTCGCCTTGCATAATAAGTTGTAATAATGCGTATTTTTGCCCTCTCATTACATGTCCTAAGTACTCAAGTTTTCGTCTTTTGATAGTTAATATTATTTCCGCCTCATTTCCTATTCTTTTAGTTACTTCCACGTTTCTTTGAATCCATGATATTTTTGTAGGATTCTTCTGTAACACCAAAATTCAAAGGCGGCCAACTTATTCAGATGAACTTGTTTTAGTGTCCATGCTTCCAAGCCATAAAGAACAGTAGAGAACACGTAACATCGAAGCATTCCCAGGCGTAGTTCTAACCTTATATCCCGACAACAAAGAAACTTTTTAAGTTTAATGAATGATGCACGTGCTATTTCAATGCGTGTCCTAATTTCTTTGGTTTGGTCTACATCTGATGTTATCCATGTTCCTAAGTATTTATAGTTATTAACACTCTCAATTGCAGTATCTTCAATAGTCAGTTGGATATTTGCATCTGCAGATTTAGTCATAATCATGCATTTAGTTTTCTTTAAATTTATCTTCAGTCCGTACAGATATCCGGGGCCATATCAGATAGTCAATAATTCATTAAAGGTTCTTCTTTGGTTGTATCCATAAACATTTATGAATTTCTTTGTGTACTTACATCTTTGTTTTTCAAAAAGGTTTCTAATATACTGCTCTCTAATTCTCCTTGAGTCAGTTACCCCATTCCATTTATTTACTCAAACAAATCTGTTAGTCGACTTAGATTTTGATTTAAAAATTATATAAAAGGTTTACTATTTTAAAAGAAACATATGTAATGAAATCCACCCGTGTCTCTTTTTTACGGTTGTATTAAATATTAATAAAACCAATCTTTAATTAGGAAGCTTAAATAGATCACAAGTATTGAATTAAATATATTATTACCCTATTATAATATACTAGTATATACACTTACTCGATATGGTCTTACATACATTTTATCCACATTATCATAATTACGCTCATATTTTTCCTTCTAAGGGCAACCGACACTGCTCTTGGCCTACTTTTTCCAGATGATCTTTAATTTATGGCGATTATTTTAGCGAGACCGCGGCGTCATTGTAAGACTCACAAAAGCCCATATTTTGGTAGTCTGGTTGTCTGCCGTCTTCAAGGCCTCGAAGAGCTAAATTATAGTGACAGGAAAGGGCAGTCCAGCCCGTACACAAAGTTAAAAAATATAAATTTTTATTACTTTGTATAGTATACAATAAAAGTTAGTAATTAAAAACAAAATTATTTTGGCATCTGTAGTTAAAATTAGAGAGAACTGAGAAATTAAAAACAAAATATAAAAAAAGTCATAGTTCTAATACATACAGAAGACCTATAACAAGTAATGGCATCGTGATCGCTCAAAACAGAAACAGAATTAGCTCAATTTATTACCGAAGTGTATGTAAAGTTAACTTAAATTAATTTTCCAATAAAAAAATCACGAATTCATGAACACTTGATGATGAACTAATAGTAATGTAAGAAAATCTTTTCACATTCAAGATAATTGCTCATGTTAGGAATATGGTGAGTATAAAAAGTTACAGTTGGACAGTTGGAAAGTTATAAATTGTCACAGAAATAAATTTCAAAATAAAAAAGTCTGTCCAAGCGCGATTACATCAAACGATTTCAATAATTACTTTACTTCAGTAGCTAAACATATTAGTTCTTTTATTTTCACAAATGAAAATGTAGCCATAGATTTTTTGAAAGATATACACTCTCCTTGCGACTCTTTATTTTTATTACTTGTTAGTGATACTGAAATCAGGAATGTTTTGCATATTGAAAAATTCACACTGCACGGATTTTTATTTTTTAAACAAAACAATATTTGTGAATACAATCGATATAGTTATTGACAAATTAATTATACTTTATAATAGTTGTTATTAAAAGTAACAAAAGTGCTTGGAGAAGATGTTGCCAACTCACTAGAAGAGATAGAGTAAGGAATACTGAAATCAGAGAGCGTATGGGCATAGACATTGACGTCCTGGAAACTATAGAATGCAAAAGGCTGAAATGGTATGGCCATGTAGAAAGGATGAATGATCAACGATGGCCAAAGAGAATGTTACAGTGGATCCCCACCAACCGCAGGAAAAAGGGAAGACCAAGAAGATCGTGGAGACAAGAAGTAAAAGGTGCAATGGAAGATAGGGGTCTATAAGTAGATGACTGGAACGATCGCAAGCGTTGGAAGCTAGGTTGCGGGAAACGGCGGCAGCTGTAATAAACTCGTTATATATATATAACAAAAGTGCTACCAGTGTCCAAAAAGGAAGCTTTAGGTGAAATTTGAAATTATCGTCCCATCTCAATCATTCCCATTTTCCGCTAAATTTTTGAGATTATTCTAAATATTCGTTTGATAGAATCTTTTAGAATAGAATAGAATTATTTATCTGAACGATTTATTTCACTACACTTTTCCTGTAAAATGTATTTGCTTCGCAGATTATACAACTCTTATTATTACTAATATTAATCAGCATAAATTAAAAATTAAAATAGAGAATGATGCCCAGAAAGGAATAAACTGGTTTTTACATAATGGGCTGAAGCTAAATGAAGAGAAAAATCAGAATTTGATTTTTAGTTCCGATTGGAAATATATCTCGAGAAATAGTGTTAAACTATTAGGAATCTTTCAAGATGATAATTTGGATCGGAGTGCTCATACAGATTGGGTAAGTTCTAGATTTGCTACAAGTATATTTTTAATACGCAACTTAGTTTATATGATTCCTAAAAGTACCCTTAGAATGTGCAACTTTGCACCATTCCGTAGCTATCTACAATACGGAGTAACTGTTTGGGGTAATTCTTGTCAATCAGATCGAATTTTTAAACTACACAAAAGAGTAGTGAGGATACTTTCAAGAGCAGAGCATGGGGGATATTGTAAAGCTTTATTTCTAGATTTAGGTATTATGCCACTACCTTCACTCTATATATGTGAGACGCTGATTAAAATTCATGCCACCAAATGGAATATAACATAAACTCCAACTTCCATGATCACGATACAAGATCTAGAGATGCTATTAGAGCACAACGTTTTAGGTTGACAAAGAACATAAAAAATCGACTGATGTTGGTTTGTATAACTTTTTGCCAGATGAAATAAACAGTCTTTACCTATTATCGTTTAAGCTTAAAATCAAATCACACCTTTTAAGACATTGTTTCTATTTAAAAACGGAGTACCTAAGTACAGCTTTTACACAATATAGTAGGATCGTTTTAGCCTGTCGCATAAGTAATAAAAGTGTCTGTTCAGATTTGCCTCAGGTAGTCAGCGGTTCTCAAATTAAAAATGTACGGTTTTCTTAATTTGATAATACGACATTAGGGATTTATTTAATGAAATAACTTTGTATTATGTTTTATAATAATTAAGTTTCATAATGTAAATTGATAAACATTGAGTATGAAATATACAGGGTCATTCACGCAACATGTTGGTTAAAAGTTTTCAAAGTTCTGGTCGTCACTGGTTTCTGCAAACTTGGTATAATGGGTTATGCAAAGCATTCTTCATTTTTTAAATATTTGCATTCTTCTAGCACTTCCGGTTGTACCGGAAGTCGCCATTAAGTTAACTCAGCGTGTACTAAACTCTATTTTTATTTAAGCATAAAAAAATTTACTAATGTTAATATTGGGTGTTCAAAATTTTGTATTATATTTTTATTTTTATATATTTTATAAATATATCTATAAAAATATATATCTATATAAAACAAAGACTTATTCCTACTTCCCACACACACCTTCCCAAACCCACCGAGGTAGGTTGTCCTCCTGCGGTACAACCAGCCCCGGCTTTCCTCCGGCCCCTGGTCTTTGGAGCCAGGTCACGACTATTTCGCGGTATTCCCCGTCAGGCAAAGGGAGATTTCGGTGTATTTACATTTAAGTGGTAGGTTAGCCCATTTGGCTTTATCACTACCGGTCAAAGCAATTGTTCGATACTTGCTTTCCCTTTTCTGCACCAAGTGCAGTCGAGAGCGAGCAAGCATCGAATCCTTTTATCCGTCATCTAATACCCAGTCATTCGTCCAGTCATGTCCTTAATCTACCTTACTTGCTAATCTAATTTTTTTGGTGTTTGCATTCAAGAGCGTCATGCGGCGTCCCTCCGGCCCTCTCCTGCATGCGGTTTTTGTTTTATTTTTTTTTGTTTTTTTTTTTGGTGGTTGGTACCCTTTTGTGTTAATTTTTCTATCTACGTCTTAATCTATGGACAGGTATCATCACTATCTGACTCGCTATCCGATTCATCTGAATCTTCATCATTACGAATAATTAAAGGTCTTACTTCATCAATAACTTGTTCTATTTCATATGACTCTAAAATTTTTTTTTCAGTATGCTCAATACATTTCCGCCATTGTTCCTTATTGACTTGGTTTAGTGCATCTTGCCAGAGTTGTAAAACGCTGGCTTTGTCGGCGGTCTTACATGCATGTTTATCATAGTAGTTTTTAGTGATGCCCTACACCAATTCAATTGGATTGTACTGGCAGTGATATGGTGGTAGTCTTAGGACCTCATGACCATATTTTAGTGCCATTTGGTCAACGACAAATTTTTTCTCAGTAATGTGTTCTTTGCACTTATTTAATAATTCACCTTTTAAAACTATATGTTCGTGTTCTATATTTTTCTCCTACAGCCACTTTCTTAAGTCTTCTTTTTTCCAGCTGCTTGTGGGAAACTTTTCCTCCTCTCTGGTGTGCCACGAAGCATTGTCTAAGACTATTAATGACGGATTTTCCAGATTTTTTAATAATTTTTCCTCAAACCAATGTTCAAAAATATCGGCGTCCATATTTCCGTGGTAATCATCAGTTTTCCGTATTTCCTGCATACAATATAATATATCTTTTGCCATTACTCGCAATAGTACTCGAATAGCATTTGGTACAATCATCTTGCCAGGATGATTTGGTATTATTTCCTTTCGCAAAAATCCATGTTTCGTCAAGAAACACAAATTGTCTGGCAAATTCGGAATTCTTGTTTTTTAAATAGTTTCTTATAAATTTCCACCTTTTTCCAACAACACTGAACAGCTCGCACAACACTTTACGATTATTGGTTTTTTTGTATCTAAAACCCATAGCTTTTAATACTTTTGATAAATTGGTCAAACCCATATCACAAAGTTCTCTGTCCTTTATTTTTTGAATAAGTGTCTTTCTTGTAACATGTTTTTTTGCTTTGTACATGTCATAAATGATATTTCTGATTGAGATTTTAATACCTTGTGGCAAGTCGAGGGTTTTCGGATGCAAACGAATCCTTTTATTTTCCTTACCTAATTCCTCCTCACTCATTTTGCGAACTCTTTGCAAGGTCCGGTCTGAAATTCCACAAGCTGCACTTGTCCTTTTTTGAACTGCCAGTACTGATGTAATTGGTCACATGTTGATTTTTTCTAAAGTAAAATAATTTTCCACTTTCAACACAATTCGACGCTCACTCGGAGATAAAAACTTATATTTAGGTGTTCTATCGTTTTCTTGTACGTTATCCATTGTCACTATTGAAAACCGGCGATCGTTGAATACTAATAACTAGAGTTTTTTTAATAAATTATCATCACAAAGCATTCAATTTGAGTTTTTTCACGATTTATAAAAAAATTGTTTTGGTAGCGCTGATTTATCCTCAAGTACTACAGCCGACCAGTAGGAGGTTCGGTACCACAAAGCAGGTAGAAAAGGGAAAGCATAACAGAGTGGCTGTAACTAGAGTCATAAATTATTTTTTGGGCGTTAATCCGAAATACGACAGGGTAAAACGACTCCACTATAGTACTAGTTTGGTCAGGGTATTTGCCTATTATGATAATAAATCATGCTTTTATATTTTTATTTAGTGTGTTTGTTGTTTCTCAAATTTTTAGTATTAAATATCTGTTTGTAATGTTTAATTTCGCAAAAATGTTATATGTATGTATATAAAGATTGTCACTATTCCTCTGAATTGTCAAAACAAAACTATTTTTGTATATTGACTAAATAAATTCTATTCTATTCT
Organism: Diabrotica undecimpunctata; assembly: GCF_040954645.1. Classification (NCBI taxonomy): domain Eukaryota; kingdom Metazoa; phylum Arthropoda; class Insecta; order Coleoptera; family Chrysomelidae; genus Diabrotica; species Diabrotica undecimpunctata. Next base: position 15,009,561 of record NC_092808.1, on the reverse strand, counting down.
ATTTAATAGAAAGATGCATCAATAATTATAAAAGGAATAGCCTTCATCCTACTTAATAAAAAAAAGTGTATTAAAAATATCAATACAATGTAGCAAGATCTGGTTACCAATCCTGAAAGAATAAGTGAGCAAAAAGAATGTACCAAACATGTAAAATGTAGTTCTCATTATAATTAATTGTGGCTTAATCCCATATAAAACATGTCACAAGAAAACAGTATCAGACCATATAGTTTTTTTTTTCATTATAGTAAAGCAATAATATTCTTCTCAATCACTGTGGAAATAAGTTCTGTTTCACTCAGTTATTGCCATAGTGGCTTACTTTTGTATACACTTTTCGTATTATAAAGCCATTAATGTTTTGCTCAAATTCCGGTACAATTTAGAATACCACGATAAACATTTATAATTTATGATTACCATCTGGAAGAACTACTTTTAATGTAAATTACGCTCAAAAGGTAATTAACGATTCGCAAAATCGTTACAAAGTTTATTTATGATACTATGGGGACATTTGGAACATATTACACTATATTAATGTTTTCAAAATAAACTTTATGTTCAGTGAGATCGAGTACGGTAATTTAAAATTTTTAAATAACACAAGATAACAAAAAAATTAATCTCAAATTCTAAATATTTTTGTCAAGGGAGTAAATTTGAGGACTTGCGTATTCTCGGTCTGTTAAACATGTAACTTGGGAAAGTATCAGGTTGTGTCTTCCCTCGTTTTAACTGGATTCGTCACAAGGCATCCAATGGAAATCGGTGGCCGCTTTCGCTACACTTTCCACTTCTCTATTGGCGTCGAATAAAACTGTTTCCATTCAGATTGCTCGTCTCGTTATCCAACGAAAAGTTTGAAAGGGAAAACCGATTTTCACAAAAGGAACAGAAAGCTTTGGTGTTTAATGCTTTTTAATGGAATTCTATAAATTGTAAATAATTTTAAAAAAGCAGATCAATATATTTATATGTTTAAAAAAATATGTATGTAGGTATAAAATAAGCCAAAATTGTACAGATGAAAACAAAAAAATATACTCGAAACGAAACAAAAAGAATGATTAGTTTATTTTAATATCTATAAGGTATATACGAGGCGTGTTTTTTAAGTAAGTACCGTTTTGGAATTAAAAAAAGACATGCAAAGATATGGCAATAATTTTATTTTGACATGAAAGCCTGTACCTTAATCTACTTTTCTACATAATTTCCGTGAATATTGAGGCACTTGTCATAACGTGGCACCAGTTTTTGAATACCCTCCTGATAAAATTCTGCCGCCTGACTTGTTAACCACTGCATCACAAATGTTTTGACTTCGTTAACCAATTTTTGGTACGCTATCGTCTTGAAGACGCTGACCGCCCAGGTGTTTCTTCGAGTGCTGGAACAAATGGTAGTCGCTGGGCGCAAGATCAGGGCTGTATGGAAGATGATCTAGAGTTTCCCATTTAAATGATTTGATAAGATCTTTGGTCTGATTAGCCACATGTGGACGCGCATTGTCATCCAGCAAAACGATACCCTTACTCAACTTGCCACGTCTTTTGTTCTGGATTGCACGACGCAAATTTTTCAATGTCTCACAATAAGACGCTGCATTGATTGTCTCATTACGAGGCAGAAACTCCACCAGCAATACTCCTTTTCTGTCCCAAAAAACTGTGCACATGATTTTCCGGCAGAAATTGTTTGCTTAAACTTCACTCTTTTGGGTGATGATGAATGTCGCCATTTCATGGATTGTTGTTTCGATTCTGGTGTGACGTAGGCCACCCACGTTTCGTCACCAGTAACAATTTGGTCTAAAAAATCTTCACCTTCACTGTGGTACCGCTCAAGGAAAGTCAATGCACTGCCTAAACGTTGGGTTTTGTGCAAATCCGTCAACATTTTTGGAACCCAACGTAAACACAATTTCCGGTAATTCAAGTTCTCGGTAACAATGCGATACAAAACACTACGAGAATACTGAGGAAAGCAGTCGGACAATGATGAAATTGTAAAGCGTCTGTTTTTTCTCACCTTTTCGTCCACTTTCTGCACCAAACTTTGATTAACGACCGAAGGACGCCCACTCCGTTCTTCATCATGCACATTTGTGCGGCCATCTTTAAATGCTCTCACCCATTTCCTTACCATTTCATCACTCATAATGTTTTGTCCGTAAACTTCAACGATCTCACGATGAATATTGATCGGTTTTACGCCTTTAGCACTAAGAAATCGTATAACAGCCCGTACTTCACAATCAGCGTGACTCACGATTGTTGGAGGCATCTTAAACACTGGAGTAAACAAGTATACAATGAAGAATCAGACTATAACGGCGTCAGTGCGTAGACAAGAGATGTAGGTAACCAGCGCTCATGCGCGGAACGCCAACCGTAGCGCTGCGGCGGCGGAATCGCAAAACGGTACTTACTTAACAAACATGCCTCGTATTTATTTAATTAAAAAAATTATATATTTATAATATTTTCTGCAAATATGGAGAATGATACGTAAAACAAATCCATTCATTATTGGAAATAGTAAAAATTCTCGATACTGTAAAGTATGTTGTTTTATTAGAGTTTCAATTTAAAAATTGATTTATCTTCTACGTTACCGATTATTGTGAGATTTATGACATGTTTTAATTAATGTTTGCAATTGGGGATGCGCCAAATCTCTGATTTTCTTTGATTACGACTAAACTATAGAGTATATAAAAAATGTTTCAAACAAAATTGATGTATAACAAAGACGTCTGTAATTTAAAATTGTTTTCGATTGTACAGGGTTAGCCAGAACAACGATATGAAATCGTTTTGTTTTTTTAAATGAAACACCCTATACCATTAAACCATTTTTGAAGGTATTTATTAAAATATAAAGAGTTTGTATACGGTTTTATAGGCGTTTTTTAAAATATTTACACTTTTATTGAAAAAAAAAAACGGTAATATTTAAAGGGCTGTGGATTAAATTTTCAAGGTAACAAAAATGTAAATAAGATGTCAAAGATTTTCTAGTAGTCTTGTCTATATTTTTAATAAAACGTTTCCTTTAACTACAATTAAGTCAAAACATCACAAACCCTGGACTACCAAAGGTATCCGCATATCAGTTAAGAATATGCGTTCACTACTGTACACCAAGAAAATTACTACCAACCTCTTTGTCACTGAATATATCTCCAAGTACAGAGAAACCTGCCTAAAACTCATCAAAATAACTAAAAAAATGTACTATCAAAATCCTCTGGGAAGCTCTAAAAATGTTGTAAGAGAAACTTGGTCCATAATAAACAATCTTCGAAATAAAACTAACACAGCTCAATCATTTTCTCTTCCGAACCTGAAAATCTAAATGAATACTTCGTTAATGTAAGTAAAAATATAACATCAACTATTTTGGTACAACAAGATTCCTCCCCAATTCCCCAATTCAAAAAAGGTCTTGAATTGATTCTTTATAAAACCAGTTAATAAATCTGCATTGATTCAAACTATCGGTAGTATCAAAAGCGAATCTTCCTGTAGTACTGATGGACTATCCATATCAATTTTCTTAAATCTCCCAAAAAATGTGTTGGAAGTCCTGGTCTGACGAATTAATGATACCTTATATTTCCAGCGTGCCTAAAGACAGCCATTATTATTCCTCTTCATAAGGGTGGTGAAAAATTGAATGTCTGCAACTGTAGACCTATTACCTTACTACTGGTCCCATCGAAAATTATTGAGAGACTTATAAAAGCCCAACTTATGTCCTTTTTCGTTGAAAACAACATTTTATCACAAAGTCAGTTCGGCTTTTTCTCCAATAAATGTACCAGTGGTGCTATGTTTTCTGTACTACATAAGGTTTACCAAGCACTAAACAATAATCTTTACACCGCCACTGTTTTTTGTGACTATGACAAAGCTTTTGATTGTATAAATTACATTTTGATAAAAAATAAAAACGGGTGTGGCAGTCCAGTGGGACTGCCGGTGGAAGTTACACTTCTATACACGCATTCGCCGTTACAAATTTATTTGAGAGTCAATCTGCACAATCATTACATATGTAATGCTATAGGTAAGACATACAACATAATAAACAACTTTTGACCTGTAGTAGGAGTATAGTAAATGAAGGATTGAATCAATATTTTGATGAAAATGTATATTTTTATTTTCATATTATGTATGAAAGGAGTTGAATGTAAAATTATTTGTTTATCATTGTTTATCATAAATCATTGTTTATTTTGTTATTAATATAATAATACAATACAAATTAAAATGCAATATTCATAATAATAATAGTAATATTATAATATTATAGTAATAATATTAATAAAAAAGTCCTCCCCGACTGGGAATCGAACCCCGGTCTCCCGCGTGACAGGACGGGGATACTGACTACTATACTACCGAGGACATGACACAAACGTATTTCAAAACTGACAGTTCTGGATCATACAGTGATTTATTGAGATTATTGTTTTGAAATACAAAAGACTAATATAATTATGAACATTTAATAAATAATACAAAACATATCACATAAATAATAATATTAATAAATATTTTATTATATATATATAATATTATATGTATATTATATCTTTATATAATATATATAATATTAAATTATATATACAAAAGGAACATTTTTATATTCGAGAGATGAAGAGAGAGAAAATATATCTTCTGTCTCTCTCTTACTCATTATCTTACATATGTAATGATTTCACAGATTCACTCCCATACAAATTTCCAACGTGGAGCGCGCGTATAGAAGTATAACTTCAAAAACTATAGACCGTTTTTTAAAGAAGCGTCTTCCTGGGTCTTTTCCAATGATTTTTTCTGACATTAATTTAAACTAATATTTACCGAGATATCCTATTTGTGTATAAGCCAAAAAATTGTTTCAAATTTAAAAAAAATTCTGATGCCTTCAGAAATAATCCGATTGTAATTCTATAAAGTGTGTTGAATAGGTAAAGTGCTCTTTTATAAGTGAAAAAATTGGCAAATTTCTACATTTTTTAGTTTTTGTTGTACAAGATTTTAAAAACATTTAAATAAAAAAAAAATTAGATTGCAAAATTATTATGCAAAATCTACTAAATCGATTTTAATAAAATTTGTTGGGCTCTTTTATTATATTATAAAGATTTTCCAGACGAACTACGAAGGTTTTTAATGCAATCTAAGTGGTTAAAACACATTGAATAAGAACAAGCTTGTTTCCTCCTTTTTTTACAAAAAAAAATCGTTTTAAAGTTATAACAGAGCTAAACACTATGGAAGCAACCACAATCAAAGTGCAAACGAGGCAAGAAGACGTCAGAGGCTTGACGACTACCTAAATGCGTTCCTTAACATAGCAGATACGTCTATAGTAACAAGAGACCTAAATGCGAGATCCCCAAATTGGAACGATCCCCCACAACTCCATACTATTGGAAATAAAAACATTGAAGGAAAACGTCACGGAAAGAAGGAGTAGAAAGAAAACAAAGTGTTCAAACTACAAAAAGCTTGTAAGCATTGGGATTAACAACGTACCAGTAATCAATAACCCACAAAAAATAAAGAAAAGAGTCCTAGATTTCCAAAATATTGTATAAGAAGCGATCAGAAATAGCACTACTGAAGTTGACATAGGCATAAACATAGGAAGGTTTAGAGACATAAACCAGAAATTAAATCATATTATAAGGGAAAATGAACAAATCAAAAAGAGGGCTAGAAGGATAGGAAACCAGGATGACAAAAACCAAACAAATCGGCTAAACAGAGAGGTGAAAACGGCGCTGCAAGAATATAGAAGCCACAACTGAAACAACCACCTCTAGGAGATAAAGGAACAAGATCCAAATATGCAACATATAGAAATTGCAAAAAATTCTCAGAAATTACAGATAGCCTATACCAGAACTACACGACGAGAATGAAATTGTCTACCCTATCGATGTAAAAGCCTGGGTGATGAGGTAACTGTCAAAATAGAATGTACACTAAATTATCACAAAGAAAAAGATATAGACTTCATCAAAACAGCCGAATAACAGAAAGAAGGGCCAAATAAACCAAATGAGATCGTCACCAAAGTACTTCTAACATAGTATTTCTAACAAATTTAACAAACGCGATACTTAGATATAGATTCTTCCCAAACTGAGAAAAAGAAACCTATGTCATCATGATCTCAAAGCCAGGAAAGAACACCACGTTCTCATAAAACTACAAGCCGATAACCTGACTTACAGTAGTCAGTAATATTGTGGAAAGAGTCATACCAAGCAGACTTCAAGCAGATACTTATTTCAGCTACTCAGTTCGGATTTAGAGCAGACCACTCCAGCAAGTAATTGGACTAACAGAGTACATAGCTGGATTTAACGATAAGCAGTTCATAGGAGCAGTCTTCCTGGACATAAGCAAAGCCTTTGATAGAGTCTGACATAAAGGACTGACATATAAAGTAAGAGGCAATGAGACAGATCTCTCCGTACTTGGGCAACCGAAGCTTCAGAGTTCCAATAGGGCAAGTCCTGACCGAACTAGGAACTCCGAAAACAATTCCATCTAATGAAAAAAAGATACTAAATACCTGGTAATCATAATAAACCAAGAATACTACCTATATACTTGCCTCAACTAACAGATGCATCTCTCGCATGGGAACATATCTGCAACACAAACAAAAAAAGGTTACAAGCGGCCCACAACAGCAGCCTACGTGAAGCAGTAAATGTACCTAGATACGAAGCTGAACTTTTTTTGTTCTTAGAACTTTAACAAGTAAGGGTGATTGACACGATAGTCGAAAAAGCTAGAGTTAGGTTCGCTGAGCTGAAAAACCACCCAAGCCCGATATTGGGGGAGATAATTAGATAAAAGGTTTTTACGACGAGTTTTATCGATGGAAGCACAAACGTACAAAGTAACAAACCCTGGCAAATAAATAAATACTAGATAAGTAGGTTTGTAGCTCTATTAACGATGATACTCATGGCACTGTGTCATGACCACTAATAAGATTTTATTTTTCTGACAGCCTTCAAAAAAATTATATAAAACTTAATAAACAGCTTCGTTTTCCAAAAAAAACCACAAAACACTAACAAAAAGGCGAAAACGGACCAATCAAAATAACAAAACCCCAAAACTCGGGCACGAAGTGCCCACATCCTCAAGCACCGAGTCAAAGACTCTCACACGACAAGCACTTAGCTGTTAATAGGGACCCTATCGCTCATTAGAGTGTTATAGGTAGACTTCGGCAAATATGCAAATAAAAATGTAGAAAATATGCGCATAAATATGCACGTGTTTATCCGAAAATATGCAAATATATACATACAAATAAAATATGCATACAAATAAATAAAAAAATCGTAAAATAGTAACAATTTTATTTAAAAAAAAAGTGTACATAACTAAATATTTCCTACTATTCATTAAGATTTACATTTATTTTAAGTAACTACATCATTTTTAAGTATGAATAAACTTATTTAGAATTATGGTAACAATAAATGACCAAGTGGTGTTCAAAATTTTCTAACAAAAACTTGTGGCTTCTGTCTGAGTACATATATGGAAAAACTTCGTTCAACATCAACTGATGTAACGGGAGCATTTTTCAAACTAACCAAAACATTTGGTTCTAAATTAATTGTTTCCGAAATATTTCCAGCTAGAACACTGACTACTTCAGAAAGAATATGGTAACCTTTATTTTTTTCCATAGTAGCTTCAAATTTTTTTAAAATATCTTTTCCAATATTACCTCTAACGTTCCGACAACATGACGCAAATTCTTCTATTAATGCTGTACTTTCGAACAATGACAGTTTTGGTGATTCTAACTGAGTAATTGTTTTTTGAACAAAACTAAAATTTGATTTTATAAATGAAAGTTCTTGTTGAAGCAAGTTACTCTGAAAAGTTTGTTTAGAATCCAAAAGAGATTGGGAACTTTCATCTGTTAACGTATCAATTATGTTCTTTATTTTAACAAAATGATCTGCATAAAAATTAGCTGCTTCTAACCATGTTCCCCATCGCGTTAAAATAGGTTGTGGTGGAAGAGGAATGTTAGGTAGCATTTCTTTATAAAGTTGAATTCTTATAGGAGATTTAAGAAATACTTTTTTGACACTGGATATCATGGTATTTACAAGAGGAAACTTTTTTCGTATTTCCTCTGCAACTCTGTTTAATCCATGCGCTACACAAGTATCATGTATTAAATCTGGGAAAAATATTTTTAAATTTTGTCCTGCTTTCACCATATAAGGAGCAGCATCCGATAAAATAAGCAGTCATTTATTAGAAGGAATAGTTGTCGGAAGAAACAAAGTTGCTAATGTTTCTTGTATAAAACGCGAAATTGTTAAAGCATTTGTTTTCTCAAGTTGCTGGCATGAAATAAGATGAGATTTTGGTAAGGTATCTTCTTTAAGAACACCAATCAATAAATGAGCAATATACTTTCCTGAGGAATCAGTGGTTTCGTCTACAGATATGTAAAAATAATTATCTGCAATTTCTTCCTTAATATTAATTAACACCGACGAGTATAGCCCGTTCACATTATTTCTTCTTAGAGACCGATCACTTGGAACATTAAGTTTGCAATATTTTTTTAGAAACGAACTAAAATTTACATTTGCTAATTTTGAAAGCGGTATGTTTGCAGACACTAATGCGCGACACAAGTCTTCATTAAAAGTTTCTTGCTCATCTAATTTTTTTGAAGTAGATTGGAAACATTTAGCCATTGAAGTTTGATGTTTTCCTCCTATTTTTCCTTTTTTTGCAATGTGTGAAGCAGTTCTCACATGTTGGTCTATCTGAAATTTCTTCTCACATGCTATCTATAAATAAAAATAAAAACCTTTATTTTAACCCAACCTTTAAAATATAAAAATATACAAGGTGTTTTTGGTTAATCAAATAACTGGTTAAAGTTATTGTTGTTATTAACTAAAAGAATTTAATTTTGTTTAATTTTAACACCCTGTATCTCGAAAAGTAAATAAGTTTGACCCCTCATTAACTATATCGTTTTGTTCAATTTTTCGAGAAGTATCTACAGTCAAACGTTGTAAGTGTCATTTGGAAACACCCTGTATGTATGAAATATTAGATATTTAATAGAAAATATTAGATACTTACAATTTTGCCACAGACTGAACAGTAGATTTTTCTCATATCCATAGACAGCTCTTTATAAGGTTTAAGCCAAGTTGAAGCACTGGTTGTTTTAGGCATTATAAAATCACAATCTTCCTTTTTGTTACGCACAACCAGTATTTACGCTTTGAATATCAAAACAAAAATGATTTACAAATCTGAGCATCAAATTAGAAATGTTTAGGTACCTAATTCAATAAACTGGGAGATTTTGGAAAATCCTTAAATTAGGAACAAAACTATTAGCCGTTTACCTGCTGTTAAGATACAATAAATTGTAGATAGATTTGGGGATTAGATCATAAAATGCAAATAAGCGAACCCTTAGCGATTATCCAATAACTGAATGCCTCAGTGACCGAGACTTTCTAAGAATGTTGAGGGCTACTTAAATTGATCTTCTTTGAAATTGTAAATGTTTTGTACCTGTAGAGATTACGTACTTAGATCATTTCTTGATTAAAATGACTACAAAATTTTATACAAGAATTGAAATAAATTGGTATGTTTAAAAATTTTCAAATACAGTATAAAAATCTGAACTTTTATGCACTTGATGCAAACTTTTATACAAATATGCCAAAATATGAAATATTTGCATAAAATATGCACAATATGCAAAATATGCAATATGCATATTTGCCGAAGTCTAGTTATAGGGGAAAAAGGGATGGTCTGGAGAATTGCAGCGCGGTGGAGTGGTTTTTGGTTTCACGAACACCCGAAAAGGGGTGTGCAAGTCTCTCAGGCTGGGTTTAATCAAATTAATATTGCTGCTGAGTTAGGTTAGTTAGGTTTGATGATTCCATGTATGAACAGTGAATACGCAGAATTTGATGAGTCCCACAAGAATAAGTTTTTACACATTTCGTTTGTTTTTTATTATAGGTCTTGTTTATGTCTTGTTTTATTTATTTAGGTTAACATATAATATTTTTTGCATAAAATACATATTACAACAAACGAATTGTATTTTTATTCATTGTGGAATAAAGGTCTGTATTGAATTTTTGCAAAAAAATCCTTTTTTTTTCTGAAAAAAAATTTGTAACATAGATCGTTGTTCGGTAGAACACTTCAATTGTCGCATTATTTTTTTGGTATCTTGTTTTCGTATAAGTTTAAATTTACCAAAGAAAAAAATAGCTTAACATCTCTTCAGCGTAATTTTATTAAATAAGTGTTTAATATATTATTTGTGCACTAGGGCAATGAGATTGATACAATTAACTTTACAGCCTCCTTGCTCGGGGGTGTCGAAATATGTTGATCAGTTCTTTGAATGATTATAAAGCAGGTCCAGGCGATCGGCCACGCCTCTACGCCGATATTTAAACTATAAAAGTAGACTTCGGAAAGCATAACGCACAGTCACATTCACATCTCACAAACATGGCTTTCAAAGTGAGTATCTTTTGAATCAGTATATACAGTGAACAATTTGTAACGAGATTTACAAGACATTTATTCGGCAAATCAATTAATCAATGCTTCAGTATAGTCGATTATGTTTGCATATATTTTTTAAATTCTGTGTCTTTTCTTCTATCTTGGTTTTAATACGAGTACAATATTATTTTACTGTAAAATTTTATAATTTTTACTTCTTTTATTTTTCTGTTGTCAATTTCAAAATATTAAAAAGTTTAAAATTATTTTTGTTTATTCTCAATACAAATATTTTACTTTTTGTTTTTCTCTCTATTTCTTTACTATTTCTAATATACTTTACATTCGTAAATGTAGTATTAAGTGTAAACTGTATTCAAAAATATTTTTTGTTTCCGTAAATCACTGTAAATTTGTTTTTACTACTTTCTTTTTATCTTCTACCACTATTTGCTTTAGACCTTTTTCTTTTTTAATTTCTCATCTTAAAATTTAATCAATTTATCCATTTCTGGAGTCTTATATTGATATATATATATATATATATATATATATATATATATATATATATATATATATATATATATATAAATATATATATATATATATCTTAGGAATAAACTTTAAGCGAACCTTTTCATTTTAAAATGTCTCTTTATATTGATAATTTTAAGTACAAAACTATAAAATGCTGTGGGTTTCAATTTGTTTAAAGTGTATTATTCTGACTAATTTATATTTAAAAATAATTCATTTGATTACATAAAGTATATTTCAATACAAGTGTCTTCGTAATTGTATTTGGGGTTTGCATTCTCAGCTCTTATAGAGGTTTGTGTCATGGCTTTCTAAGTTTTTTTTCTGCGCGATCTTCTATAGTAACCTGTTATTTATAAAACTCTATTATATTGCTTTACCCATCTGTTATCACTAGCTCTTTTATATATTTGTACAACTTTATTCTTTTCTCTTCTCTTTTGTTACTTGTTGTTTTATTGATATTCTTTATTTTTTTACTCACTTTTTTTTGTCCGTTTTTTTACTCGATAACATTTTCAGAAACATTCTATCTTTGATAGTGTAATCGGAATGGGAGTTAATTTGATCTGTGAAGAGTTGTATGATAAGATTTGGGTTGGTGCTATTTTTTTTTTGAAATTGTAATAGACTGCAATTGACTGTTAGAATTTTATAATCCAAGGTCAAGATAAAGATATATTTTTGTATTGATATAAGGGTGGAAATTGCTTCCAGTTAAGTAGGTTCATTGCATGATAAATTCTGCGGGAATATGGGAGATTGAACATTAAAGAGTCGTTAGCCATGGATATGTCTAAAATGTTATTTGTTGGAATTCTTTTATTTAGAGTTATGCTAGAAGTGTAATTAATGGTTAATAGCTGCTTACGAAGATCTAGCGTGGGTTGACCTATTTCAGCTTGTATGCGACTCTCTTAATGCCATTGCTCTATCGTGTTAGAGGTCTACCTCTAGTTCTATTTGCATCAAACCTAGGACGCTACTGCACCATGTGTTTAGTCCACTGTCGTTCATTCTGGCCAGGTGTCCCGCCCAATTGTACTTCATGTATGTTATTCCACTTCTACAGCTTCTTTGAGTTCTGTATAAATTCTTAGTTAACTCTTTATCTCTTAATGTTCATCCTAACATCGATCGTTCTATAGTTTGCTGAATGACTCTGATTTTTTCCACAGATATTTTAGTGAGTATGAAAGTTTTGCGCCATAATTCAAAATCGAAAGTACGCACTGTTCAAAAACCTTCTTTTTCGTGTATATCCAATCCTAATTTTACTCGTCTTTTATTTATTATTTAAAGAATAAAAAGAGAAGATAATAATAATTGTAACCAAATCTCTCTCTCCAATGGCGCTACAGCCCAAATCGGACCTTGGCCTCCTCCAAACTATGCCTCCAATCTTGTCGGTCCCGCACCGATCTTCTCCAGGTTCTCACGTCTAGCAAATTTTGCGCGTCCGCTGCCACTTCATCCTCCCATCTTTTCCGTGGCCTTTCTTTTGGTCTTGCGCCCTGCATTTTACTATCTAGGGCTCTTTTCGGCAATCTTTCTGTCTCCATTCTTACTACATGACCAGCCCAGCGAAGTCTCTGAAGTTTAACGAATTCTGAGATCGGTGTCTCTTTGAACAGTTGGTAGAGTTCATGGTTATACCTGGATCTCCATATTCCGTTTTCTTTAATAGGTCCAAATATCTTTCTTACGACTTTTCTTTCGAAGACTTCCAGTTTTCTTTTTGTCTCTTCTGTCATCACCCATGTGTCGCATTCATAACATACTATTGTTCTGATAATAGTTTTGTAGACCCTGATTTTCGATCTCCAGTGTGTGTTTTTGGAGCCAAACACATGATCGAGTGAAAAATAAGCTTTGTTTCCCTTTACTATTCTTCTTTGGATTTCTGGTTCTTCTGTTCCATCCAGGTTACCAATCATTACCAATTGTAACCAAATGCTTTAGGATATTATTGCTGACATTGTGCTTGGTTTAGTTATTAACTTTTTCTTTAATATCGATATAAGTTTAATGCGGTTACTTACAGACAGAAAAAAATATATTCTATTTTTTTTATTTTTTGTCTTTACTAAAATACCATATTTTATATTTTATATTCAGCAATTTAAATCTTATAAATTTAACTTTAATTTGGGAGAGGAATTCATGTTGAAGTAAATTTTTTCATTTTTTAATTAAGGTATGGTGAGAATTATCCAGAACTGTAAAATTGGAAATTGTTTATTTAGCATTTTCAGAAAGGTCAAATCATCGCTTGTAAATCTTAATAAGTGGTTAGTTTGTAATATACGAGGTGTATTCAAAAAAAAAGATCACTAGATTTTTCTCAAAAATAAATTACTTGTTCATCAATATCTATTTTCTTCTTTCTTCTCAGGTGTAATATCTTGTGTAAGAGCTTTTTCCAACCTTTACAGCACTTCTGATGTGCATTTTTTGTATGTCAAACTGTCATGTTTTTTCTGTGTGCTGTAAAAAAACAAAAGCAAGTAATGACCTGAGAACTGGCAAATATCTTGGTCAAATATGACTTGTTGTTCCCAAAATAGCATGGCATAAGTCAACTGATTTTCCGACATCTCCAGCAAAATCTCTAATGGTTTTAAGATCATTTTCCATAACAATATTTTTCACTTATTTAATGGTTTCATCAGTTGTTGACCTGAGGATTGTATGATTATCAAAATTATCTCAACCTTCTGTAAAGAGCTTGTACATGTAATAAACTGTTTTTGTTCAAAGTAAACTTACTAAATACCACAGTCAACATTTTCAAAATGGCTGTCGACATTTGTTAAAGTTTGTCATAAGTAAACAACGTATACTTTGTTTACGTTAACAGGTGGCGTAAATTTAAAAACCACATAATAAGAAGCTTTGCGCTTGTCTACAATACCGCTTACTGTTCCACTTTTTTTTTAATCATATCTTTCACTTACTTCATAAGTAATACTACTTCTATTTTTGTGTATTTTGTTTTATTTGCTGTTTGTGTTAGGAATCTCTTTTTTGTGGCAATTATTCAACATACATACTAAGAAATAATAAGTACCAATATGCCCAACTTATAGTGAAAGGAAAAATCGAGGGAAAGAGAGGCCTAGGAAGGAAAAGACTATCGTGGCTCAGAAACATCCGACAATGGACAGGGCTAAATTTTGAACAGCTAATAAGAACAGCTGAAGATAGAAAAGATTTTAAAATTGTAGTAGCCAACCTCCATTGAGGAGAGGGCACTTTAAGAAGAAGAAATTCAACATAACAATTTATTATGCAATACCGAGTTGATTGGAGAGTGGAAATCTTCTGTTCCTCCTTATTCTTCTTCGTTCGTGTAAGCATCTTCTTCGGCAATATACCTAATCAGCCTGTTTTCAATGTGCATCCAGTATAATATTATCCTAGTGCTTTTCTAGATCTCACTGATCGTCGTCCCACTGGAGAATGATCTTTAGCTGGTTTTACTACAATTTTCCTCCACTCTTTTTTTTATTTGGTCCAGTCTTAAATGTTTACTATTTTAATTATATATTTTTGTCAAGGCTACTGGCTTTATTCCTGTGTTTTCTTCATCCATTTAAAAAAAAATCGTTCTTAGAATTTTCATATTTTCGCTCTCCAGAATTCTGATCTTACTGTTTGGGGTCCGGTTTCGGTATTATAAGTACTATTGCATTATTGCACCTTAATGGCTCGTTTGACAGAACCAGCACTTTGTGTTATAAACAGTAGTGGACTTACAGAACCTTTCTGTCTTATCTCAGAGCCAACTTTTATCGGATCGATTAGTTTTTCTTCTATTTTTCTTTTATTGTACTGATTTGATACCTATATATTTTTAATTATTTTTATACTGTATGTTTGTTGTGTAAAGTAAGTAAAAGATGTTCGTCAGGATTAGCCCTGTCAAAATTGTTTTCAGGTCCACCATAGGTCTGTGTAGTCTCTTGATTAGGTTCCTCCGTATCTATCTATCTATAGCCCAAAATCTATTCATGTGTTGAATATAGGCCTCTCCCATTTGTATCCATTTGTCTCTGTCTTCTGTTTGTCTTTTCCACATTGGACCTGCGCTTTGCTCAATGTCATCTTTCCATCTCATTTGCGGTCGACCTCTTGACCTTTTTGCAGTATATGGTCTCCAGCGGCCAAATTTCTTTATTCCATCTTCCATTCTGATATCTTTCGTTATGCCGGCCCATTTCCATTTTAATTTCAATGCATGTTTGACAGCGTCTGTTGTTTGGCGTCGGTTTTGCATCTTATCCACTCGTTTCTTTTTTTATCCCTCAACGATATTCTCAACATTTGTCTTTCCATAGCTCTTTGAGTTTTCTTTATTCTATCTAAGTTGCTCTTGGTACACGTCCACGTCTGGGCACCATATATCAGAACAGGTAGGACGCATGCATTAAATATCTTCGTTCTTAATTTTAAAGGTATTTTTTGGTTTTTGATAGTAGATGAGAGTTTTCCGAATGCAGCCCACCCCATTCTTATTCTTCTGGTTATTTCTTTAGTCTGGTTACTTTTGTCTGCTCTGATAGCTTGTCCTAAGTAAATATATTCTTGGGCGTGTTCTATGTTTGTTCCACCTATGGTAATTACTGATCTCTCTTCTGTATTAGTCATTATTTTAGTTTTCTTTATATACATTTTTATTCCTTTCTCAAGTGATGTTTTTTCTAGGTCTGAAATCATTATTCGTATTTGTTCCATAGTTGTTGCGATCAGGAGTACATCATCGGCGTATCTTAGATGATTTAAATATTTCCCGTATAAATTTTATTTAATCCTTTCACGTCTTTATCTGTTACATGTATAGTTTTTGAAGAAGTTCTTCATTATTCCGAGAATAAAAAAAGTCACAAATTAGGAATTTTCTACTTTCATCCTATTTCATTATAGTTTTCTCCATATGGACCCATTTCTTTACTAGCTCTTTCTTACTTTAATCTTATATTACTATTACGACATAGTCTTCTTTTTGTAGTCTTCCTTTTAAGGTATTTTTACTTGTGAAACTATATTTAATTTTTCTTGTGAATATAGTTGTTATTTTAAGTAAGCGACAAATATTTTTCTTTGTTACAATCTTTTTACACTGCAGTTTGACGGACTTTAATTTTTTTAGCACTTATTTTAGCATTTAAGTAGTCCATTTTTAATATATGATATTACATAGTACAGCAAACAATAAAACCAAAATAATTGTGGTTAAGATATGTTTTAAAAATACTAATTATTCTTATTTTGTTCTAGTTTTTGGCATTCGCCGCTTTTGTCTCAGTCGCTCGTGCAGGAGTGATCGGAGAAGCTTACTCCTCACCATTTGCCTACGCTGCACCAGCCGTAGCTAAAGTTGCCTACTCACAAGCCCCAGCAGTCTCATATTCCAGCATTTCTGCACCTGTAGCATATGCCGCAGCACCAACTATTGCCAAGATAGCTGCTCCAGCTGTATCATATGCCGCTCCAGCTCTTTCATACGCCGCACCAGTCGCTAAAGTTGCCTACTCATCAGCTCCAGCCGTTTCTTACTCCAGTGTATCCTCACCAGTAGCCTACGCCGCTGCCCCAACCATCGCCAAAGTAGCTGCTCCAGTCTCATACGCAGCTCCAGCTCTATCCTACGCCGCTCCAGCTCTCTCTTATGCCGCTCCAGCTCTTAAAGTAGCTGCCCCAGTACATTATGCTGCCCCAGCATTGAAAGTAGCAGCTCCAGTTGCATATGCCGCTCCTGTTGCCAAAGCAGTTTACGCCGAACCATCTGCACCAGCTCACTACGATTTCGGATATGCAGTAAGCGACCCTCACACCGGAGACAGCAAAAGCCAACAAGAATCCCGTCGTGGTGATGTTGTCCAAGGTAGCTACTCCCTTATCGATTCTGATGGTACAAAACGTACCGTTGACTACACCGCCGATCCACACAACGGTTTCAATGCTGTCGTACACAGGGAACCACTTGGTGTCGCTGTTAAAGCCGTAGCTGCTCCAGTTGTAGCAAAAGTAGCCGCCCCGATCGCCTATGCTCAACCCGCGTTGAAAGTAGCTGCTCCAATCGCTTATGCCCAACCAGCTCTTAAAGTAGCTGCTCCTCTTGGATACGCATCTCCATACGCATCCCCATACGGATCTCCATACTACCACTAAATAAACATTCCGCTGGATATTGCCTTGTAAATACGATGTATTTATTTTTTAGATAATAAATTTTTACAACAAATATATTTCTATTATGTTTTAACAAATATTCCACACAATTTATATCTTGACGTAGTTATATTTATATCATATATGGATTTGCAATTATGAACGATCTTTATAAAATATACAGGTAATGATAAATAAAAAACTTCTTAGTAATTACTAGAGTTCGGGAAATATGCACTTAAAAAACCCTAAAATATGCATGTAAATATGCACAAAAAAACAGTTAAAATATGCACTAAATTATGCTTTCTATGTATTATGCATGTAATGCATATAAATAAAAAACGTAATATCCACATCATTACATTCATTTATTATTTGATTTATCATCATTCATCATCATTATCATTCCTTGTGTGTTTCTTTATGTTTCTCTAAATTTTTTAGAGAAAAACTGAGAGAATTTTTCTAGAGAATTATTTTTTGATATCACTTATTTTTCATTAATACTGCGCAAAATTTTTAATACAGTTTGTTGCTTTCCCCAAGGTGTTTAATTTTTCGGTTTAATGAATCAATAATTTCAATACTTTGGTCTAATGAAATATTTTGCTTTTCTAATCTAGTAATTGATTCAGCAATATTAAAAAATTGGTTTGGATATGTGCCAAATTACTTTTTAATAACGGTTTTTTTAAAACGTCCACACATTTTTTATAGCACCTGAGCTATCTACATCGAAACTACAAATCACGTCTCTAATTCCCTCAAAATTATCGGTTATGAAATTTACTAAATTTAACCATGTTCCCCATCTATAGTGTATATATATATATATATATATATATATATATATATATATATATATATATATAGTGTATTTTTATGTATGAGAGAGCAATAAAACAATAAATTATGTATGCAAATCCCTAAACTGTTGATACGGGTAACTCAATGAAAAACAGATATTTGTCAACAAGTTTACAGAAGTATATAGAAAAACAAGTTTAAATTGAGTATGACCACCAGGTATAAAGGTTGGAGCAGAATAGAATACAATAGTTGTGAGGGTTACTAATCCCTAAATAAGGTTGCCAGTGTCGGAGTGATGGAGGTTAACAGGTACTAATGAATTTGCAAGAAATGTAAGATGTTTATTTTATTGGTTATATATAACCAATAAAAGTTTAATAAGTACCTACCTATTTGCAAAATAAAGTTTAATTCTTTAGATAAAATAAAACGTTTTATTTTATCTGAAATGAGTGCATTCCACGAAGTAAGGGTTTCAACAATCAAACATTTAATTCTTTAATTCCAGGAATCTATGACAGTAATTGACTAGATAATTACCTTCTAAACTTATTCCACAGAAAATGTGATAGTGGGTTTTTCCATTTTGTATATAGGAAGGTCCAAGTGGCGTATTCAAAATTCTTAACAGTTCACCAAAAGTAGGTACTTCAGTTGCAAGGTGCAGTTTATTGTGTATACTAGTGTTATGGAAAATTTGGAAGTGCCGTGTAAACGCCGAAAAATTGGTCCTCTAACAGTTAATGAAAAAACATTAATATTTAATTGTTTTAAATCATTTACAGACAAACGTTTATGTGAAAGTGTTGAGTTAGTTAGCAGTACACTTGGTGTTGGGAAATCTACGATTTACAGAGTTATTAAAGAAGAGAAATGTGGTAGTTTTCAAATGCCACGTAATGCTCCAGGGAAACCAAAATTTCAAATAGAATATCATTTTAAAGAAGGACTTCGACGGAAAGTGCATGAATTCTTCTTTAGACAAGAATTTCCAACATTGGATATGGTTCTTGTCTCGGTTCGAGATGATAAGGATTACCCAGAAATGAGTCGAAGTACGTTATGGAAACTTTTAAAAGAAATAGGCTTCCGCTGGAAAAAGAATCCCAGAAAGTCTATTTTATTAGAAAGAAGCGATATTGTCATATGGAGAAGACATTTTCTAAGAACCATAAAGGAAATGAGAAACCAAAAAAGAAAAATATTTTATCTTAATGAAACATGGATCAACGAGGGTCATACACCAAATAAATTTTGGCAGGATGAAACTGTTACAAGTCAAAGGTACGCTTTTGTAAATAACTTATCTACTGGTTTAAACCCACCATCAGGAAAGGGACGCAGGCTGATAATAGTACACATTGGCAGTTCAGACGGTTTTGTTGAAGGTGGTTTATTAACTTTTAAATCAACTCGTACCGGTGACTACCATGAAGACATGAACGCTGATGTCTTTCAAGAATGGTTCGAACAAATGATAGATCTTCTTCCTAAGAACTGTGTAATAGTAACGGATAACGCAAGTTATCACTCCAGACTTATAGAAGGACTGCCCACAACCAAGTGGTTAAAAAAAGACTTGCAGAATTGGCTGAGTTCAAAAAATATTACGTACCATCCCGGATCTATAAGAAAGGAACTTTATTCGTTGTGTGCCCTTCATAAAGAAAAATTTAAAAAATACGAAATTGATGAAATTGCCAAAAATCGTGGAATGACAGTACTTAGATCCCCACCATATCATTGTGAATTAAACCCGATTGAACTGGTATGGGCACAGATAAAGAGTGAAGTTTCAAGAAAAAATACCA
The DNA here is from genome assembly GCF_040954645.1 of Diabrotica undecimpunctata. Lineage (NCBI taxonomy): Eukaryota > Metazoa > Arthropoda > Insecta > Coleoptera > Chrysomelidae > Diabrotica > Diabrotica undecimpunctata. The sequence goes on along the minus strand of NC_092808.1, from coordinate 14,989,637 downwards.
CTTTTAAAATTCATGATGTTAAACAGTTGTTTTTGGAGGCCGTAAATAATGTAAAACCTGAAAACTGGGAAAAGGCAGTAAATCACACTATTAAAGAAGAGGAAAAAATGTGGAAGCTGGACAATATTACTGATAAAATGATCGAGCCAGTTATTATAAATCTTGGTTCTGAAAGTTCATCTTCTGAATCTGATTTGGATTTGTAACAAGTAGCTGTAAGTTTTATATTAATATTTTTATTCATCTATTTAACATACCTTAGACGGTTTTAAAAATTCTTTTTCTCTTTTGTAATTTTTAAAAATTAAAAAAAATGTGAATTTTTTAAAACCCTTTTTAATGTAGGCCAGTCAGTTCTAATATAGTGTGTGATAAAAGAGGTCACTTTTGTTTACATACACATAACACTTTATAACACTGAAATAATTCATTTATTTTTTACAATTATTCAAAGTAATTTTTCAATTAATCTTGAGCACGCCCATGGAGTGGTCGGAGCTACCAGTTAAAATTATGCTAATTACTCTCTCGTTCATAAAAATAAACTATAATTATCACCGGTTTAGGTGGTAAAGGTACATTAGGTAAACGATCTTTATACGCCTGTACTCACAGAGAAGCTTTTAAAAATATTTTTTATATTATATACAAGGGTATTTTTCAGTTGATATCGGTTGAAATAAAAAGAAGTTTTTCAGACATTCATTTACGAATCTAATATAGTAACATTGATCGTTGTTTTGCAATTCAACGGAAACTAAATATCCGGTGTTACACTCACTCCCGTTTAAACTTCCTATAACCAAATTTGCAATATACCGTACTATAACATCAGTCGTCTCGTCAACAGATATCCATATTAGATTATTCCCAATTGCAGTTTTAATCGCTTCAACAGTAAATTGCATGGTGGAATCTACATATTTTTTTCGAAGTCGTAGCAGAAGAAACCTGTGCAACATGATTATTGCAGTACTTTTTTAAAAACTGTTGGAATAATGGATTATCCAATTTTGCAATTTTAATATTGCAACCAATCAGCAAACTGCAGAGATCCCTATTAAAATTTTGTTGGCAAGAAACTTTCGTTTTATTAAAGGTTTTAAATAAAAATAGACATTTTATAATTAGAAATACAAAACAACAGTTTTACTCAGAAAATACAACAAATATTACAACAAATAGTACTTAAGCATAAATCTCGTGAAACATAAAGCATATAAATAATTGGTCCTTCTAGACAGATTAACTAATAGTAATAATAATTTATTTATTAACTAACTATTCTGGTTTCCTGGGAAGCAAATTTGTCAATAATTTTAATATTATCAGAGACATCAGGGAATAAAATTGTTTTTGACTATAATTTCTAATATTTCAGTTGGCTGTTTTTCACCTGGAAAGAAGGTCCTCAGGTGCATTGTAAAACCACTGTGATTTTTCCTTAATGAAAGCTTCACTGACATTTGAACACTGCAACTTTTTGAATAAACAAAACTTAGAAGAAGGTTTAAAAGTAAAAAAACTATTTGAATTGGTGCTTAAAGTAAGTGATAGTAGAAAACACGATATTTTTTAGCGCTATAAAAGCCGCATTGAAGAAAATGGAGAGAGATACCTTGTAATAATCATTTCTATATGCTGCCTTTCTCCTTTTGATGATAATCAAAAGTTGTCTGTCTCTTTCCATTATGGGCAATACCGTTTTGTTCGTAATTATGATCTGTCCTTGGTACTCTTAAAAAGCCACATCTCAAAAGCTTTTAGCTTTCTGTAGAAATAATTTCAATTCAATTTCATTTTAAATTCAATATTGATAATATAACATTTCTCCATCCGATATTGGATTTGTAGATTGAGTATTTGTTTACTCAAAAATGTCCTCGTGTTCAAAAAGATTGTTCTTGATGGCTCTACTCTTGATCGAATTTCCGATTCCCAATTTAGATCTTTAGTAATCCAGATTCCTAAGTATTTTGCCTATAACTCGAGAGATACTGATACAAAAAAAATTCTAGTATCGCCAACCTTTTCCATTAGAGACGGCATCTAAAGAAGCAGAATATAATATTTAAGTAAAACTTCAATACTTCAATTAAAAAATATATTTTCTAGGAAATAAATATTTACAAAATAGTTTTCTGAAACTAATTTAATGGTAGTATGAGGGTGCAGCATATCCTAGGGGAGCAGAATGAGCATAGGCAACTGGTGCTGCTACCTTAAGGGCAGGTTGAGCGTAGGCAATTGGGGCGGCAATTTTGGCTACAACTGGAGCTACAGCTTTAACGGCAACTGCGGCTGGTTCCTTGTGTACAACTGCATTGAAACCATTGTGGTCATCAGCAGTGTATTCTACGGTACGTTTGCTGCCATCGGCTTCAATAAGAGAATAGCTTCCATGTACAACATCACCGTGGCGAGATTCTTGTTGGCTTTTGCTGTCTCCGGTGTGGGGGTCACTTACGGCATATCCAAAGTCGTAGTTAGCTGGTGCTGATGGTTCTGCGATAACAGCTTTGGCAACAGGAGCGGCATAAGCTACTGGGGCAGCATAATGTACTGGGGCAGCTACTTTAAGGGCTGGGGCGGAATAATGTACTGGGGCAGCTACTTTAAGAGCTGGAGCGGCATATGAAAGAGCTGGTGCTGAGTATGCTACTGGGGCTGACACACTGGAGTAAGAAACAGCAGGAGCTTGTGAGTAGGCTACTTTAGCGACTGGTGCGGCGTAAGATAAAGTTGGTGCTGCATAAGATACAGGTGCAGCTAACTTAGCAACAGCTGGTGCTGCGTAAGCTACAGGTGATGACACACTTGAGTATGATACAGCTGGAGCGGCTGAGTAGGCTACCTTAGCTACTGCGGGAGCTGCATAAGCGAGTGGTGCAGAGTAGGCTTCTCCGATGACACCAGCACGGGCTACTGCTACCAATGCGGCAAAAGCAACAAACTGTAATAAAAATTGTATATTAATTTATATAATTCACTTTCTGCGACGCTTTATTAGTAGATTTATATCTAAATAATTATTGCTTTTAATTAAATATATTACAAGAAATTATTAACAAGAAGAAAATTAATATATAACCACGACATAGAGCAATAAAATGTAAACGAATAAAACAAAAATTGACAAAAAAACCGAAAAAATTTTAATGTTGAAATGTTTCACCTTAAAACACGTAAAGATCCAAATACATACAAAAAAATAATATAATATCAACATATGCCTATGTATTTAAGAAACTGACAAAAAAATTCATAAGAAAATTAAAAAGAAACTGCTGATAGTCTATTGGAAAACATATAACTTTGCATTAGCTCAATAGTGTAAAAAGACCAAAATTGCAACTTTCAAGATAATAAAGAAAAAGGTATTTGGTGCATATTTGTTAATTGTAATAATTTTTTTCTAATTAATTTTGAAGTATGCATTTAAGTGAACCAAGTTTAAACACCCCCAAAGTATTTTAATACATGAATACTGTTAGATATTTCTTGGAAATTAATAGAAAATTAATAAAAAATATGGAGTTGTTACAGATACATATGTTGGTTGTGCCATTTCTGAGCCAAAAGTTGAAAATAGTATTTTTTAAATGAATGAATAGGTAAAAATTGGTATTAAACATACCTATTGACAGAAGATCACTTGAACTTTTTATCAAATGTGGGGATTTTAATCCTTTCATGAAAGTCTAGAAATAAGATTGAAAATAGAACATGCAAGAAAATCTTTCGAAAAAATAAAAGACTGCTATGTGATTATCGTTTGGTCGACTCTTCTCTATGCAGTTAAAACATGGAACCTTAAAACATTAAAAAGATAATCATTAAGATTTCATGGACATCGCATAACTCAAACGAAAAAGTGCTGCATAGAATAGGCAAGAAACGAGAAATTTGCAACACAGTAAAAGTTAAAATTAGATTATAACTGAGAAATAATAACTACCAATATAATCAACTAATAGTGAAAGGAAAAATCGACGGAAAGAAAGGACTAACACAAAAAGGATTAACGTGGCTAAGAAAAATTCGACAAAGGACAAGGTTAAATTTTGAACAGCTGATAAGAACAGCAGATTGAGGAGAGCGCACTTTAAGAAGAGGAAGGAGATTTTTAAAATAATAAAAAAAATTTGATTTCAATAAACAAGGATAAAACAAAAGATAGAAGCTTATCTTTGATAACTATTATTAATAATAGCAAGAACGAAAATGAAATTTATAGAGATGTTCAAACTATTTGAAGAGAGACAAAGCAATATACATTGACATTATTTAGTATCAGAGAAAAAAGTTTATGAAAATGAAATCTAGCTTTATAGAATATATTTCCAATCACACACACACACACACAAACTTCTTTTCACAAACGTTTTTTCAAGAATATGCAAGATTTTAAGTTACTAGTTGTTACCCTAGTAACTATGGAGGTAAAATTCAAATAAATGAAAAAAATATTGCAAAATAAGGAAATTTTTGGATCTGTATAAACCATTGAAAGCAAAAACTCTTTCTAGAGCTGCAAAATTTAGACTATACTGAGTAGTGGTCCTGCTCATGGTTTTTTATGTTAGATAAATATGGATTATAAATATAAATGTCTGGTAGAGCATGTGTTAAGAAAAAATTTCACACAGGTTACTGGAATTAGAACAGGAGACAACGATTGGAGTGGTCGAAAAAAAAGCACAAAATGAAGATCTTTACGTTAGATCCAGAAGATTAAGTTGGTTAGGTTTCCTGGTAAGAATGGCAGATAGAGAATACTTTAATGATTTCTTGTTGAGTGGCGAAAGCAATAAGAAGTGAAAAATAACTAAAGAGTACCTAAAAGTGGGAAAACTTGAAGTCCCTGTTAACACAGGTTACTGGAATTAGATCAGGAGACAACGATTGGAGTGGGCGAAAAAATGCACAAAATGAAGATCTTTACGTTAGATCCAGAATATTGAGTTGGTTAGGTTTCCTGGTAAGAATGGCAGATAGAAAATACTTTAATGATTTTTTGTTGAGTGGCGAAAGCAATAAGAGGTAAAAAATAACTAAAGAGTACCTAAAAGTGGGTACCCTTGAAGTCCCTATTAGTAAGAGTCTAAAGCAAGGCTGACTGCATAGCACCTATCCTCTTCAAAATATATTTTAATCAAGAGCTCTTGTTAACCACAATACAAACAGCCAAAATCGAATACCTTGATTACATCATAAGGAACATCGAAAGATATGGGTTTAATAAATGAAAAACTGAGTACTTAGTTGTAAGAGAATAACCAGAAAGCCTACTTAAATTAAAATTGCAAATATAAAATCAACTGAAACCTTTAAATAACATTAAAGGAAGGACTGATAAAGAAATGCATTCCAGAATTGATTAAGCAAGAGCAGCTTCTAGACAGTTAAAAGGACTATTACGGATTAATAAAATAACAAAAGAAAATAAAAAAAGAAGTTATAAAACTACAGTGGAAAGAATTTGGTTGCACAGTGCCGAACTCTGGGTAATAAATCAAATTAACAAATCAAAAATTAAAACGATGGAAATGAAACTCTTGATGACGATTTTTCTGGCTCGCCAGACTTGGTAAGATAAGGAGCGAAGACATTCCTATGGAAATTCAAATTGATCTAGACATAATAGACACAATTGAAGTCAAAAGACTGAACTGGTGAGGACACCTGCGAGAATGCAAAAAAAAGTTATAGAAATAGACTCCCTGCAATAGAAGAAAACTAAGACAAGACGGTATTAAAGAGAAGATGTTGAAGATGCAATGACCGCCATAAATTTACAAACTGAAGATTGCTTCGTTAGAAAACGCTGGACATTAGGATACGAGAAACTGCGCCAGCTGTAGAACACTCACTCATTAAATAATATATTATGGATAAGAAACTGGAGAATTGTTGTTCATTTAGCAATTATCAAACAAATTAATCAATAGAAGAAAACTAGGACAAGGTGGTATTGAAGAGGAGATGTCGAAGATGCAATGGGCCCAGAAATTTACAAACTGAAGATTGCTTCGATATAAACGATGGACACTACGATGCGAGAAACTGCAGCTTGTGAGACAGCTGTAGATAACTCGCTTATTACATAATATATTATGGTTAAGAAACTGGAAAATTGTTGTCCATTTAACAATTCAAGAAGTTTATAAGTCAAGAAATGACAACAAACGAAAAACAAACCTCAAACAATATTTTAAACTTTGAATGTAAAATTGATCAAGAAATAACAATCTCAACATTACTAGGTGATACAAAGGATGCCAAAGTTATATCAAAAGTACTACAAAAAGGAATATTTATATTTCATCAAATGGTAAATATAGATATTTTTAAAAATGAAGTACTAAAATTTTTAAGATTAAAAGTATTTCATCGTTATTACCTAAAGTAGCAAAAAGTTGAATGAGATCTTCATAGAATTACATAAACTGAGCGAAAACAACTTATTTTTAAAACAAAACAAAAGATTATTTTGCAAACTAAGTGAAATAAAATAAGATACAAGATCAAGAACGATAAGAAAATTATGAAGTAAAGAATAATAGAATTCAGTTGACTCTGGATAGACTTTTTAAAAAAGCCTGAAGAAGATAAGTTGGATAAAAATAAGAGAGATATCGTATTTATAACAAATAAAGAATTTTAAATTTTATTTGCCTTTAAAAAATACAATTTGGCTACAATTTACAAAATAATTAGTACGAAATCTTGAAATTCTAAATGAGAAGAGCGCACTTAAAGAAGACAGCTAACAATTATATTAGCCTCGAGTCATCATATTTAACAGTAGTGTTAAAATGAGTATAATATTGAAAACCATATCAAGTTAATATTGTTTATAAAATCACTATAAATTCAGAGAGTAAAATTCCTAAAAAAATTGGAAAATTATATTGACTTGAGAGAAAACAACGAAAACACCAACAATTACAAGTTATTATAACATAGTAAACACAGCCAACAGACAGAATATACCCAATGTACACTTACTTTGAATGCCATGATTGACTGTTGTGAATGTGACTGTATCAGTGCATTTGCGAATTCGAATTTTTATAGTTGATCCGCTTCGGTGTAAAGGCGTGGTCTATCGGGAGGACCTGCTTTATAATTACTTACAAAGTGATCAATATATTTCGACACCCTCTACAAGAAAGCATCGACTTATTCAGATTTAAAGTTCACTTGTATATATATATATATATATATATATATATATATATTGTTATGAAATTAAAGCTCCTAAACAGTTTTTTTTATATGAATAGTATGAACATAAAACAAAATGACAATATTGAATATACCACATACATATTTAACTCAAACAATGGTATTATTGTTGTTAATTTAATAGTTGAAACTAGATTCAACAATAGGAAAGAAACTAAAAGCAAAAATAAGCAGAATTCACAGACATGTAACAAACCAATAACGACTATATTGTATCACCAGATTTAATTATTGTTTTCAAAATAATTTTATTATTATTATAATTAAAATCAGTTGGTTTATTATAAACAAATTTAGCATAATAGAAATAAGATTCTTTTAATACGTGAGTTATTATAGCCACTGAGTTATAGTTGGTTGATAAACACTTTTCAATTAAAAAAAAATATATATATAAAAAATTAAACCAAAAACAATTGTTGATCATGAAATTGATTATGATTTAAACTTAAGTTATTGTTCGTTATATATATTATATTATTTATGTAAGAGATACTTACAGAATAAGCCAATATAGCCACAACATAAAGATACAAAAAGCAAATATCAAACCACTTCGGATCGAGTGGAAATAAAAACCATAAATTTGTTTTTATGTATTTATTAATTAATTTCATTTTTTATTATAATCCAAATTCTAATATATTATACAAGTCAATAGAATCTTCAACAGTCCTAAAACAGATAAAATATTTAAGTCATTTATTCACAAAGTAAGAAGTTTCAATTTGTTAGTAAACATACAGTTAACATGGATAGAGCTCGGAAAATAAAACGTGTTAGGAGGTGAAATAGGATATAGCTCATAAATAAGAGTTCAGAATGATATAATCTTTAATGAACAGGTAATCTGAAGACAATTCTCAGTGATTCAATATCAAAAGTGCTTTCAGATAGCTTTAAAATTAAATAAAAGCAAAATAAAAGCAACTAATTCATGTTAAAATTGGTGTATGTCAAATTTGTTAGTAAAAATTTTAATATTTAAATTATCATTTGTTGTAGAAATTATATGTCAAAAGAAAGCTTAAATTCTCTAGTATTTGTTTCAATTCATTTCAAAAGTCAATATAGTTCTCAAGATTTAACAATTTATTAAAATTTAAAATATTTTTTATTTTAATCATAAATGTCAAAAATATACAAAAATCCTGTCAGATCTTTAAAAACATTGTCAAAATGCTTGGAGATCTGGTAAGCAATGAAAAATAAGAAGATAGAAAATCAATAGTTACGAAGAGGTCCAGAAAATTTTTGATTTTTCAGCAGTCACAATTTTTCAAAAGTATTTTAAAAACCTTGAAAAAGTCCTGAATTAGAACAAAGTATATTTAAATTACCTTGCCGATAAGAAAACCATCGTTTCTGATCAAATTTCAGCAGAGCCTGCAGATTAACAGTACATTTTCCGATAAGGGAATTGTTAGCAGCCATCATAAAGAGGTCAACAGTTACCAGAAAGGTAACACAGGCCTATATCATTCTAAATCATCTTTTTGTTAAAAAAAAATTAATTTGAAGTCAAATTCACAAAAATTTTATTATCGCTTTTGTAATATTAACCAAATATAATTCGCCGTTTCTTTTGCTTCCTAAAATCATTAAACAAAACAGTTAATCGATATTAAACTAAAAATTGAAGGATTATAAACCTTTGTTTTCGCTCTAAAAAGATAGTGAGTGAGGTTATAAATACTTTGACAAACAAACACGTATTAGAACAAGTATTTCTTGTTGCAACTTCACAAAGCACTAATTTCATATACTTACTTCAATATTGTATTACGTCATAAATCTAAATCCATTCATATTAGTATTAAACGGTTAAGTATTGGCTTATTTATTGGAAGAATCTTAAATAATTTTTTTTATATATTATACAAGATATCGTTGTGTAATATTTAATTGATCACTTGTGAATAATTGCACAGTAAATTAAAAATAAAACTTCTTGTGTGGTGAATTTTTTTGCTTTATATAATTTTGTATTTCTTTATCAAGCACTACAGGTCACAGAACTCGCTTGAGTTAAGAGTCTGCATGTTCTAAGACAAATAAGAAAAAAAAATTCAAATTCAAAATACAGCACGTTTCTTTCTATACTTTAGATAAACAAACGAAATTTTCTTTTATCAATAATAGAAAAGATTCACTTTGCATAAAAAAAGCAGTATCCTGTGAGATTTAGAGAATACAAGGTGAGTAGAATAAATGTTTGTCAAATTTTTTATATTTTCAGGCGTTCAATAATTTTTTTATTAAAAGCATTTCTAAATTTATCAATATTACAAATTAATCAACTTAAAAAAAAAATATTTTTATCTTCATAAAGCTAGCCGGTAAATAAGAGCAACTTGTAGTTTTCTTACATCGCATTCACATATCATAACAATATATATATATATATATATATATATATATATATATATATATATATATATATATATATATATATATATATATAATTAACTAAAAGTTTGTAAATATTTGTAAAAAAAAAGTTGTAATTAATAAAGAAATCGATACATTATATCGTCGCTGTGAAATCAAATCATCATAAATACAAAAGACGCATTTTTCAGCCAAATATTCCAAAGTTTTCATAACGTGATTTTTATTGCTAACTAAAGTTTGTTTCACACTAGAGCTAGTGGCAACAATATGGAACCTGTTAGAGGAGTTAAAAAAATTTAAAGTAATTTATTGCTTTCCCAATTTTTTAAACATATCAACATGAAACCCTTTAAGTTAAAAGAGTTTATATTTTTATCACCATCAATCTCATTAAAGCACAATACGGGGTAAGACGTAAAGAATGACATATTCATGTCTAAAATAATCTTTTGTATCTCAATTGCAGACAATTTCATAAAATAACTTTACGAAATCAGAAACTAAAATATCTTTCTAACAAATATAATGTTACGTACCAACTTTCTTTCTTATAATGCTAACAACTTTTTTAAAATAAGATGCAATTATTTTCACTTTTGGTACATTTTGTTTATATTAACCCTTTCGAGACGGTTTTTTTTAACGAGTTTTAAAAACATATTTTTGTGGTTTTTTATTTTTATATACACAAATATACCCTTTTTTAGCAAAAAATGTTAATGAAAACGTTAGGGTGTTCGTGGGGGTAGTGGTACACATATGTACCATTAGTCTTGTGTATTGGTACATATGTGTACCAACAGTCCCACATAAAAATATTATTATATACCACATAATATATTTGTATTACTTTATTACTCAAAAATACAAAACAATTACTCAAAAATACAAAATATTATTTACGGTGATATACTGCGAAACAGTTTTTACATAAAGGAATGTCACACTCTTCGCAAAGGGTTTTTGTACGTGTTTGAGTTTTATTATCAGTGCACATTTTACATCGTCTTCTTGTGCTTCCTTCAATTGGAAGATGTAATGATACACTCTCGAAACGTTTTCTTTTCATAGATATTCTTCCCTTCTTAGATAAACGTCGTATAGCAGCTATTTTTTGTCCTTCAGCTATCATTTCTTCTGCCAGAGGTACCAAAAATTGAATCAGAGGAATTTTTTTCTTATTTTTTTCATTATAAATAATCCATGAGTTTACAACTGACATCATAAGTAAGCGATGGAATACTTTTTTCCACCATTTGTTTGATTTACGATCTAAATCGTACAATCCTACCATTTGGTCTGCTAGATCAACCCCACCCATAATTTTCCTGTAGCACGCTATCATTTCTGGACAGGACACATTTACTTTCGAACCATCTCTCATGGTTTTATTGATAGATGAAACACTGTCATTATGGCAATTACTCAGCATCAAGACTTCCTTGGTGTCCTGCCATTTCACAAACATTAGTCCGTTTTCACTGCACTGAAATACGCATTCACCTCTTTGCAATTTATCTTTTATTTTTGGCAAGTTTTTTCTATTTTGGTTACAGGTCCCTATTGCTGCGTACTCTATATTTTCCAACAGACAAACCGAAGTAAAAAAACGATCAAAGCAAAAGGTTATATATCTTTCTTTTGCTGTGGAAACAAGTTTGTTCACTACACGTTCCCCAAGAGTTCCTTCTACATATTCAGTTTCGCGACCTGTGTAGATGTTGAAGTCGTAGGTATATCCAGTAAACGAGTCTGACCTAAGCCACATTTTGATTCCCCTTTTTACTGGTTTTAGCGGCATATACTGTTTGAGTGACGATCGACCTTTGAATTTCGTCATGGACTCGTCGATACTTTGAAAACTGCTGTCTTGTCGATATTTTTGAAAGGTACCTTTCAAGCATTGTACAACGTCATCAATGTAATACGTTTTTGAGGCTTCTGTTGGTTTCTTTGGTGATGCCAAATACATTTTTGACGATATAACTTTGAATCAGTCACGGGATATTGCATTTTGAATTGAAACGTTTCCCAGTGAAGGATGAGTTGACCAATAATTACTGATTTCTGGTACACGGTTGTAGCACATAACTAGCATACAACCAAGAACTATTTGAATTTCTCCTAAGTCAGTTTCTTTCAGACGAGTGTTTCTTCTTGACTGCTTACATATTTCAATCCTTTCATTAGTGCATTGAGCAATATACATATACAAAGAACGTGGAAACAACTTTTTGAAATATTAATATGGCGTCAAGTTAGATTGTATGCCAGCATCCAATGTACAGCTACGTTGATTTGAAATTTGTTTTTGACGTGACAACGTCTTAAATTAGGTTGTGGCTCGGAGTCACTCATGAAAAAGTGTAACGCCCGCTCACGTCTGTTACGATGAGTCACCGAACGAGAGAGAGGCCCGCCGGACCGGCGAATGCCTTGCGTCTCTCTCCCACTCAAACATGATCGGTCCGCTGCGCGCGCAGCACTAGAGAATTAGGCGCGTTGAATCGGTGCGTGCTTGTGTCTCTGTCTTTCTCGAGCGTTCTTGGCGTTGGAAAACCGAGACAGCGTCATAATACAAGTTCACACGTGTGGTTAAAGTATCGTCAGCTGTGTCTGTAGTGAAAATGTGGAGTGCTTAGATTCGTCATTTACAACAACTACAACAATAGAGGTAAATAATTGTACACTAATATTTCATTATCGTAAACTATGATTGATTGATTAATTGTTAGATTGACACAAAAGTTGAGAAACTGAGTTTACATGTACAATGTTTTAGTAAACAAAATATATTTCTATAGTTAAAATTTGTGCAATTCTTATTTTCATTCAATTCCTTGTTCCTATTGTGCAATTTAATAATATTCATATCAATAAATATTCTACCGAGAAAAAGACGTTGTCACGTAAAATCTTCGCCCGTAAAACCGACTTTACAGGCAACCGATTTTTGTTGATTTACGGTGTCGAATGCCTTTTCATAGTCGACAAATATTAAAGCTAGTGGTTTATTATATTCAGTGCATTTTTTCGGAGCAAAACCTTCATTTGGTGTTGACCACAACACAAAAGAACTACTAGGTGTGGCAGTTTCTTGTAAAGTTTCCTGTGTATCACGAACTTCTAACTCTGATTCTGATTCTTCATCAGAAGTTTCGTGAAAATTATCTTTGCAGTCCTCGTCTGATTACGATTCATCATCAGAAGGCTTATACATGTCATCACTACTTCCAGACTCGGAAAATGATAATTCTGCATAATATTGAAGTTCTTTCTGTGTAAGTGGCCTTTTCTTATCCATATCTAAAAATGACATGAATAAGACTAATGGTACACTTACATACCGTACTATAAGACTATTGGTACTTATTAGTACCATAGATTTTAAAAACAGTCAAATGTTTATTTTACTATAAATAAATAACAATCTAAATATACTTACTATAAAAAGACACAAAAACAAACAGTCTGTAAAATGATATAATACCATTTAACTATAATTTGTATCAAAAAACAATGTATTTATGCTGACTGTAGCAACCAACACATCTAAAACTCGCAAATTCTAGGTTAACTAAAATATTTTACGCGGCTACACGTGAACGTGACTCAAACGATGCAATGGAGAACTGACTGGTACATTTTTAAATAATATTTAACGGCAAAATATCACTTTAGGCTTGTATGCAAACATAGTGGTATACATATGTACCTGGAGTCTCGAAAGGGTTAAAGAACAAGAATTGATAGTTGGTAAAGTTCCTGTAAAAGATAATTTAGTTTCTGACTTCGTAAAGAAGAATCATCATGTTGTTTTTGCTCTGACTGTTTCATTCCTTTACGTAAACTTACTTGTAAATCGTTTAGTGCTTTTATGGTAAATAAGACGTTATAGCTCAATTCATGCACTTTGTAAGGTGTGCCAATTTGTTTTGATAGTTTTGTCCTCGTTGACCTTCAGACCAACTTCCTTGGCTCCGTTTTCGAATAGGGTGAAAACTTCTTTTGCATCTCTGGTGAATTGTGCAATTGTGTCCACGTCATCCGCAAACGCTAATAGTATTTTTGATCATTGGGCGGCAAATCCGTTTGTCAGTTGTAGTTGAGCTTTCCTTACCGCATGTTCCAGTGCAAAATTAAATAGCAGGGGGGCGAGAGGATCTCCTTGTCTAAGCCCGGTGTCAATCAGGAATTCCTCCAACATGGCGCTGCCAATTCTGATCCGCGCGGAAACGTTCTCTGTGCTCACCTGTAATAATCGTACCAGCTTTCTAGGTACTCCCATTTCTACCATGGTCTCCCACAATGCTTCTCTGCTAACAGAATCTTGTTTAAAGTCCACGAAGATTGGATGTACATCGCGGTTGAATCCCCAGTTTTTTTGTCATATTCTGACGAGTCAAAGGCTTTATGGAAATCTACAAAAGCCAGAACAAGTGTATTCGATAGTTTTTCTAATATAGTTTTAAGGCTCTCTTCCATCTGTTCCTCTGATCATTTGTTCCAAATCCGGTACGAAATCCCGCTTGCTCTATTGGCTGGTAGAAGTTTTTTCTTAAGACGATTCGTTACTATTCTTGTAAGAAGTTTGTATAAGTGACTAACAAGACTTATAGTTCTGTAGTTAATCAATAATACTTCTTCTCTTTCCTGATGTGCCTATCCGTAACGAATGTTGGCGATCATCATGGCAATCTTTATCTTATCTGCAGCAGCCGGAAAAGCTGCACAGATGTTGTATTGAACCAGATTCTGAGGTTTTTTAACCAAGATGTTCTTCTTCTTCCTGGTCCTCGCTTTCCAAATATTTTTCCTTGCAGGATAGCTTGAAGGAGAGCATATCTGGATTCATTTCGCATAATATGTCCGAAGAACTGTAACTTTCGAGATTTGATGGTGGTCAGTACCTCTCGGTTCTTATTCATTCTTCTCAGGACCTACTCATTTGTGACTCGGTTAGTCCACGGGATCTTAAGCATTCTCCGATATAGCCAGATCTCAAATGCTTCTAGTTTTCTGCACATATCTTCGTTCAAGGTCCACGATTCAACACCATAAAAAAGGACAGAGAAGACGTAGCATCGCAGCATTCTTACTTTTGTATCAAGAGACAGGTTGTGACTCTTGAAGAAGGCCCCCATCCGATTAAAGGTGGATCTAGCTTTCCCGATGCGTGCTCTAATCTCTTGGCTGTTGGTCTATTTTCTATTTATTATGGTGCTGAGGTAGTTGTAGTGCGTCACTTTTTATACAGGGGATTGGTTGACGTAGAGTTGATCTCCTGTTATTCTTTTCTTGCTAATTATCATAAGCTTTGTCTTCTTAAAGTTGATATGAGTTCATATTTTTGACTGTAATACTTGATTTTGTTCATAAGAACCTGTAGGTCTTCTAAGTTATCCGCAAATACTATAGTGTTATCTACATATCTGATGTTGTTTAGCTGGTAACCATTTAGTAGAATACCTTTTTCAGTTTCGTGGATAGCTTCGATAAATATTCTTTCAGAGTACAGATTAAAGATTAGTGGAGACAAAATACAGCCTTGCCTCACTTTGCGCATGATTTTCATATAGTCAGTGTGTTCACCTTCAACTTTGAGATTTGCTGTCTGATACCAGTAGAGACTTCTAATTATTTTCATATCTTGGTTGTTAATTTCTGTTTCTTTTAGTAGTTGCATCATCTTGGCGTGCTGTACTCGATCAAATGCTTTCTCGTAATCAACCAGACATGCTTATACGTCGAAGTTGACGTCTCTGCATATCTGGAATAAGACTTGTACTGAGAACAAGGCCCCTCTAGTACCAACAGCATTTGTGAACCCGAACTGGTTGGGGGAAATTTGACTTTCACACAGCTTGTAGATTCTCTTATGAATTATCTTTAGGAACAATTTTAAGAGATGACTCATGAGGCTTATAGTACGGTAATCTTCGCATTTTTTTTGCCAATACTACCAATAACAATAATACTAGCTCTAAAAATTAGTGAAGATCATAGACGATATTATTATGATATCGACAGAATTCTCCTATACATATAATCTATCTCGACTTCAAATTGTTTGCATGCATATTTCCTGGAAGCGTACCAGCTACAGCACAGTACAAAAGCAAGACGGTTATTATATTTTGTTGTAAAAAAAAACAGAGCATTTGCAAGAAACTATAAAAAGTTTCCCTAATTATACGAAGCTTTTTAGAAACTGCATAGAATTAAAGAAAAAAAATACTAAACTCTTTGACCAAATTTAGAGTTAGATATGAAAGCAGAGCGTAGTGTTAAATATTTTCCATAAGACTAATAATGTGATATCTAATGTTTCATATGAAATAAACCCACAAAGCAGCGTTTATGAGTCGGCTAACTCCGTTGTGGGGCGAACTAAGTAGTTTCACTGATGCAGACCGGATGCAGTCGGTCCCAAGCACCGATAAAAGACGAAGAATGGAGGAGGAACACCCAGAGTTCGGGTTATCTGGCTGACAGCACCTTGTAAGCACTCCTTGCCTAGAGTTACAGATGAATACACCATGACAATTACAACGAATAAAAAGAATATTCGAAATGGCGAAATTGGCGGAAATGACAATGTAGCTTTTAGGCGTAATGCTGGTTCCATTTCTCCAAATTGTATGAGGACTTTCTTTTGTGTTACAACACACTTTATCTACTATTTTTGCTCTGAACATACCTTTTTTTCTCATCTTTTAACATGTGTTTCGCTTTATTTCCTCGATGTCCATTACAAGCAACTTGTTCGTGTTACTGTTAGTTCTTTATTTAGCGTAAGATATCCCAATAGACCAATTCCAGGTAATTCAACAATTCAAAGGATTTTAAAAAATTTGAAAATACCGGTATCCTGATTCCTAATTATATTTGTAAAAACAATATTGCTTTGGTACAAAGAAATTTGGAAAATAAAACCAGATCAATGTATTAATAGCAATAGTTGAAAATCCTTATAAAATTTTGAAAAGAAATAAATTTCATGTGTATAAATTTCAATGCCATCAATAAATTAGAGGGGGAGATGCAGAGAGACGAGCGGAATTTTGTTATGAAATTTTAGAGAGGGCTAATGCAGACAGACAATTTTTAAAAACCAACCAAATATTCAAAATTATAGGATTGGGTCGACAAGAAAGCCTAAGAATATTATTAAAAACAATACCCAACATCTTCAAAAAATAAATGTCTCCTTAGGAATATTATTGGATCATTTTTTCATGAGCAAAATTTGTATTCAAAAAAGTTTTTGGACTTACTGAGTTGACTTACTGAAGAGATTTTACTGAGACTTAACTCCACATGAAGAAGAAATTGGTTTGAAATAGATAGGTGCCCTTCCAACATGGAAGTACCAGATTTCTTTCTCTTTTGCCGGCAATTGAGAAAATTCTAAATATATTCGACGGACTAAAAGCACATTTCCTTTCCCAAGATAACTGTCCACGTGCAATGCGAGATTTTTTTGAAAGTGAAACGGGTAAGTTATATTTTTGGTTTGGGCATGGACAATTAAACAATTTTAACAAGACTCTACTACTCATGGAAAAAAGTGAAGCAAGTGCGACTGACATTATTTTGGAATTAAGAAGATTGAAATCTAATCTTCAAGAACGCATGGACAGCAATTTTGTACCACAGAAGAGCGAAACAATTATTATTAAAGAATCTTGGTAGTAACTAGGATATTGATAAATTTCAAACAGAAGTAACTGATTTTTACCGACGATGTATTTCATACATTGAATTGTGGGAAGACAGTTTCTGAGGAGCCGACATTTTCGAATGGATTGGACTGAATCACGTATTAAAATGGGACGAAATCGAGGGATCTACTGAAATTTTAAACAAAATACACGGTTCGGACGATCGACAAAATATTAATACTGACAACCTTTTTTGACGAGCTGTCACTTACGAAAGTTTTTATAGCATCAAAGAATGATGAATGAAATTCCACGACGATAGAAATTTATTATTTAGACAAATGGGTTCTACTATTTAAACATTTTCATGAACAACACATCGATACACCCAACCTGGTAAAAATGGTGCAATATATTTTGTGCTTACCAGGCACCTCCGCTCCTTTAGAGCGTATCTTCTCGATAATTAAACATATTTGGTCGGACGATAGAAGCCGTATGTTGGAGTCTACCGTATAAGCATTACTATACTGTAAATTAAACTTTAATATGACATGTAATGATTTTTACGAAAAAATAAAAAAAAATAACATTTTATTAAAAAAAGTACATACAAGCGAGAAGTATGAATGGTACAAAAAAAGGTATTTTATTAATGAAAATTTTTGGCAACAGCTTAATTGTTTTTTTTATACTTTACCCTATCCATCATTTACTGTCCCGGTTAAGAGTTTCATAATTATGGTAAGCCTAAGATAGTTCTTGAACTTATGTCATAGGATTAAAAAAAAACGATCATTTAAACTTTTTGGTTCATAAATTGCGACCCATCAATTTTAATCAGAGCTTTAATCATAATATAAGTTATGATCCACAATAATTCTGACCTTTTAAATAGAGTTTTTTTATGTAGTAATGAAGGTCGTTTCTCTAACTGAATCGTTAATTGTCATAACTGTCATTATTGGTCAGTGAAAAATCCTCACTTTTTAACAGAATCTCGATTTCAAACTAGATATATGGTGGGAAATATTTTTTGGGCCTTTAATGAATCCATATTTTTTAACACAAATAAAAATGCGAAAAAAAAAAACAATTTTAACAAAAAAAAGTCAAGTCAAGTAAGCTTAAGTCAAATAATTTCAAAATGTACAATTAAATTGTATGCAATATGATTAATGTAATGTACTCAGTTAAGGCAAAAACAGCAATAATGTTTTGTTCAGGCAATAGTGCGATATTTTAATAGACCAATTCCAGGTTATACAAAAATTCAAAGGATTTTTAACAGGTTTTAACATTAATTGAATGCTTCAATATTTGTACATTTTTGGCAGAATAAATTTTGGATTTTAGATGCTCCCAGATAAAAATCGTTTGGAGCTCTCGGAAGCCACTTAATTCTACAATTAGGTCCAATCAAATAATTATTAAAACTGTTCTTAAGGAATTACTTAACCTCCAGGCTATTGTGAGCAAGGCATCCATCTATTTCAAACCAATTTCTTCTTCATCTGGAGTTAAGTCTTAGTAAAATCTCTTCTTGTAGTAAGTCCAAAAACTTTTTTGAATACAAATTTTCCTCATGAAAAAATGATCCAATAATATTCTTAAGGAGACATTTAGTTTTCGAAGATGTTGGGTATTGTTTTCAATAATGTTCTCAGGCTTTCTTGTCGACCCAATCCTATAATTTTGAATATTTGGTTTTTTAAAAATTGTCTGTCTGCATTAGCCCTCTCTAAAATTTCATAACAAAATTCCGCTCGTCTCTCTGCATCTCCCCCTCTAATTTATTGATGGCATTGAAATTTATACACATGAAATCTATTTCTTTTCAAAATTTTATAAGGATTTTCAACTATTGCTATTAATACATTGATCTGGTTTTATTTTCCAAATTTCTTTGTACCAAAGCAATATTATTTTTACAAATATAATTAGGAATCAGGATACCAGTATTTTCAAATTTTTTAAAATCCTTTGAATTGTTGAATTACCTGGAATTGGTCTATTGGGATATCTTACGCTAAATAAAGAACTAACAGTAACACGAACAAGTTGCTTGTAATCAACATCGAGGAAATAAAGTGAAACACATGTTAACAGATGAGAAAAAAAGGTATGTTCAGAGCAAAAATTGTAGATAAAGTGTGTTGCAACACAAAAGAAAGTCCTCATACAATTTGGAGGAATGTAACCAGCATTACGCCTAAAAGCCACACTGTCATTTTCGCCAATTTCGCCATTTCGAATATTCTTTTTATTCGTTGTAATTGTCATGGTGTGTTTATCTGTAACTCTAGACAAGGAGTGCTTACAAGGTGCTTCTTCTTTTTATTAGTACTGTAAATAAGTTTAACCAACTATATGATTTGAAGTAAACATAAATAACTGGTATATTGATTAAATATTTAAATGGATCTTGTGATATAATTTTATGAATAATATTGGCATACATTTTACAAGAACTAAATCAATTTAGTGTAATAATTAAAAAGAATTGTATCAGAAACTCAAAAGATGAATTTACAAAATTCAAACTTTTAAGTCAGCATTTGGTAATAAGATTTATAAATAAGTAACCTTTTTATTGGTATGGAATTTATTAAGACAAGGAAAAGTTTAAAATATAATAAAACAAATTTATATTTTTATGTCAAAAATTATATTGTCTAAAAAATAAATATTTACAAAAGGGTTTATAAAACCACAATTAGTGATAGAATGGAGATGCAGCATATCCTAAAGGAGCAGAATGAGCATAGGCAACTGGTGCTGCTATCTTAAGGGCTGGTTGAGCGTAGGCAACTGGAGCTGCTACTTTGAGGGCTGGTTGAGCGTAGGCAATTGGGGCGGCAATTTTGGCTACAACTGGTGCTACTGCTTTAACGGCAACTGCGGCTGGTTCCTTGTGTACAACTGCATTGAAACCATTGTGCGCATCAGCGGTGTATTCTACGGTACGTTTGCTGCCATCGGCTTCAATGAGAGAATAGCTTCCATGTACAACATCACCGTGGCGAGATTCTTGTTGGCTTTTGCTGTCTCCAGTATGGGGATCACTTACGGCGTATCCAAAATCGTAGTTAGCTGGTGCTGATGGTTCTGCAAGGATAGCTTTGGCAACTGGAGCGGCATAAGCTACTGGGGCAGCTACTTTAAGGGCTGGGGCGGCATAATGTACTGGGGCAGCTACTTTAAGAGCTGGGGCGGCATAAGAAAGAGTTGGAGCGGAGTATGCTACTGGGGCTGACACACTGGAGTAGGAGACAGCAGGTGCTTGTGAGTAGGCTACTTTAGCGACTGGTGCAGCGTAAGATAAAGCTGGTGCAGCATAAGATACAGGTGCAGCGAATTTAGCAATAGCTGGTGCTGCGTAGGATACAGGTGCTGATATTTTTAGGATTTTTCACTGACCAATAATGACAGTTATGACAATTAACGATTCAGTTAGAGAAACGACCTTCATTACTACATAAAAAAACTCTATTTAAAAGGTCAGAATTATTGTGGATCATAACTTATATTATGATTAAAGCTCTGATTAAAATTGATGGGTCGCAATTTATGAACCAAAAAGTTTAAATGATCGTTTTTTTTTAATCCTATGACATAAGTTCAAGAACTATCTTAGGCTTACCATAATTATGAAACTCTTAACCGGGACAGTAAATGATGGATAGGGTAAAGTATAAAAAAAACAATTAAGCTGTTGCCAAAAATTTTCATTAATAAAATACCTTTTTTTGTACCATTCATACTTCTCGCTTGTATGTACTTTTTTTAATAAAATGTTATTTTTTTTTATTTTTTCGTAAAAATCATTACATGTCATATTAAAGTTTAATTTACAGTATAGTAATGCTTATACGGTAGACTCCAACATACGGCTTCTATCGTCCGACCAAATATGTTTAATTATCGAGAAGATACGCTCTAAAGGAGCGGAGGTGCCTGGTAAGCACAAAATATATTGCACCATTTTTACCAGGTTGGGTGTATCGATGTGTTGTTCATGAAAATGTTTAAATAGTAGAACCCATTTGTCTAAATAATAAATTTCTATCGTCGTGGAATTTCATTCATCATTCTTTGATGCTATAAAAACTTTCGTAAGTGACAGCTCGTCAAAAAAGGTTGTCAGTATTAATATTTTGTCGATCGTCCGAACCGTGTATTTTGTTTAAAATTTCAGTAGATCCCTCGATTTCGTCCCATTTTAATACGTGATTCAGTCCAATCCATTCGAAAATGTCGGCTCCTCAGAAACTGTCTTCCCACAATTCAATGTATGAAATACATCGTCGGTAAAAATCAGTTACTTCTGTTTGAAATTTATCAATATCCTAGTTACTACCAAGATTCTTTAATAATAATTGTTTCGCTCTTCTGTGGTACAAAATTGCTGTCCATGCGTTCTTGAAGATTAGATTTCAATCTTCTTAATTCCAAAATAATGTCAGTCGCACTTGCTTCACTTTTTTCCATGAGTAGTAGAGTCTTGTTAAAATTGTTTAATTGTCCATGCCCAAACCAAAAATATAACTTACCCGTTTCACTTTCAAAAAAATCTCGCATTGCACGTGGACAGTTATCTTGGGAAAGGAAATGTGCTTTTAGTCCGTCGAATATATTTAGAATTTTCTCAATTGCCGGCAAAAGAGAAAGAAATCTGGTACTTCCATGTTGGAGTAGGTTTTTATATTCCACATCTACACATTCATTAAATTCCTTCAACTGAGTTACTCGAACTGTGTAGATATGAAAATGTTTATATATTTTGACAACTAGTGCTTCAATTTCGATTGGTAAGCCCATCCACAGCATTTAGAAGTGCATTGTGTACAATATGTGCACCGCATCCCATTTCTACAATATCTACACCGAGTTCTTGTTTAAGTCTTCTGTAAACATTATTTTGTCCTCTTCTATGCACACCTCCAAAATTTCTATTACAATTGTCGCCACAAAATGCAGCTACTTTTTTTGTAACGTCATGACTAATGTGGAAATTATATTTTGAGTCAATATTTCCGATGTCTCACTCTGAACGACTCAAAATTCAATAGTTTCACATGTACACCTTTTAATAGTAAAAAGTATCTAACAATAATCGGTGCCTATTTGACGTTCTTTTTATTTGCGATGTCGTTAGTAACACTTATGAAAAAAGCCTTCTGTAAGTCGGTGTGTAACTCTGTCAAAGACAAAGGAGCCAACACATTTAAAATGATTGCTTCACATTTGGTTCTTGCAACCCCAAATTTTGATTCAAACAATTTTGAAATCAATTTCGACGTACAATCACACGTTTTAAAGCTTATATTATGCATTGCCGTGTGATATGCGGATATGGCGTCTTTAGTTGCAATGATTAAATGGTTTTGAATAGGATCATAATTTAAAAAAAAATGATAGAAGAAGTACCTGCAATTGCCGTTACACCAGTCTTGTGTTGCACAATTCAATACTCGATCGACTGCCAAGACGATTCCTGACGTCTTCATCTACATTACTCCCCCATCGCTTTCTCAATCTTCCAATAGGTCTCTTTCTCTGCATGCTTACATTCAACAATTTTTCGGAAGCCTGTTTTATGCCATTCTAAATACATGGCCTGCCCATGGAAGTCGCTGTAGGTGGTGTCAATGCATCGTCAATATTATTCTTTGTGATGTTGACTCCTAAATAGATAAAGCTATCTACTTTTTCAAACTGTCAACTGTCAGGTAGGGTCGACTGGTTCTCTCCGATCGACTTTGTTCTAGGATTTTTTCTATCTTTGACCGACCATTGCTTTGGTTCTGCTCATGATACTTATGTCATTTTTACATGCTGCTAGTTGAACTGATTTATTGATAAGTGTGTTGTTTCTACCTTCTGATGAATTTCTAACTATATTCCTGTGCTAAAATAAACAGTGTCATTACCGACCTATCCACTGTTTTAATTCTTGTATTATTGGCCCAGACTTTGCTTAAGACCTGTTTAACCATGAATAAATGGTCGGTGGTTGATCTTCCTACCTTGCCTGATATTCTCCGATGATCTTCTCTGCTAAAGGTTGTAATGTATGGTTAAGTATGCTGATAAATATTTTAAATCCAAATTTTATAGCACAGCAAGGTTATTCCCCTATAGTTTTGACAGAGGAGTTTATCGCCGTTTTTATGGATTAGGCAGATGATAATCGTATTCTTTTGGCCTATTCTCTTGTTTCCATTTTGCGTGTTTGACCTCATATGTCCTTTTCGTTATTTCCCTTCCTTTCAACTTCAACAAGCGATACTTTTTTGATTACACACTTTATCAGCTATTCGCCTTTCAAATGTATTTTTTTTGTGTTTTTAATTACCATTATTATTTTTATATTTTGTCTTGTCAAATATATTCTATGTGTTTTATTTCATTCTTTAATTGCCACCTTATACTCATTATCAAACCATTGGTCATCTTTCCTTTATTAAGTTCCTATCATCGATTTTGCTGTAGTTAATGTGGTTCTACTTATTAGGTTTCACTGGTCTTCTAATAATCTCTCTTAATTTTCTTCTTTTTTGTTTAACAATAAAAATAGAAGAATTTTTTTTTATTTATGGTACTCCTAAATAGCTTTATGTTTTTCTAATAGGGAGTAATGGAATTATATTAATTTTATTTTGTTAATCTTATTCTCTAAAGAACTACTTTTATTTACTAAAGTATTTTTTCATCGTATAATTTAATAATAAAAATTGTATTGATGCTCATTTACTCAAGGAGTCAAAATATGGCGACCAATTTGTAATTATCTTAAAACTGGTCCTGCTGGTAGACCACGCCTCCACCGCGGTGTATCTAGTATAAAATTCGAATTCGCAAATGCATTACACACAGTCACAATCACAATCAGAAAACATGGCATTCAAAGTAAGTTATCCATCATATTAATCATCGAGTTAATAATTTAATCTGGTATTGCTACATATACCTATTCGAATTTTGTTTTATTTAATTCTCTACAAATCCTTTGCACTTTTCGCACGAAATTTAGTCACGAAATATATTTTGTAAAATATATTTTGATAATGATCTAATTAATTTTTCATTTAGTTAAATATTAGAACGATTTAATGTTGAACTAGATTTTTTAATAAATTATTGAAAACAAATAAATCAGCTTATTTTAATACGACATTATTAATCTCTGTTTTTTTTACATTTAGTGACGTATCTGGTTTATCTCTATTTCAAAATTTTAAAAGGTTTTGCTTCATATTCGTTAAAAATATATACAGGTTTTTCTATAAAAATCTTGGACAGAAAAATTAACTATTTAATTATGTTAATAGCTTTTACAGAAAAATATTAAAATAAAATTATTATTTCAGTTTATTGTCTTTGCCGCATTAGTAGCAGTCGCCCGTGCTGGCGTTTTTGGTGAAGCCTACTCCGCGCCACTCGCCTATTCAGCTCCAGCAGTAGCTAAGGTAGCCTACTCAGCCGCTCCAGCTGTATCATATTCAAGTGTATCAGCACCCATATCCTACGCAACACCAGCTATTGCTAAATTCGCTGCACCTGTATCTTATGCTGCACCAGCTTTATCTTACGCCGCACCAGTCGCTAAAGTAGCCTACTCACAAGCACCTGCTGTCTCCTACTCCAGTGTGTCAGCCCCAGTAGCATACTCCGCTCCAGCTCTCTCTTATGCCGCTCCAGCTCTTAAAGTAGCTGCCCCAGTACATTATGCCGCCCCAGCCCTTAAAGTAGCTGCCCCAGTAGCTTATGCCGCTCCAGTTGCCAAAGCTATCCTTGCAGAACCATCAGCACCAGCTAACTACGATTTCGGATACGCCGTAAGTGATCCCCATACTGGAGACAGCAAAAGCCAACAAGAATCTCGCCACGGTGATGTTGTACATGGAAGCTATTCTCTTATTGAAGCCGACGGTAGCAAACGTACCGTAGAATACACCGCTGATGCGCACAATGGTTTCAATGCAGTTGTACACAAGGAACCAGCCGCAGTTGCCGTTAAAGCAGTAGCACCAGTTGTAGCCAAAATTGCCGCCCCGATTGCCTACGCTCAACCAGCCCTCAAAGTAGCAGCTCCAGTTGCCTACGCTCAACCAGCCCTTAAGATAGCAGCACCAGTTGCCTATGCTCATTCTGCTCCTTTAGGATATGCTGCATCTCCATTCTATCACTAATTGTGGTTTTATAAACCCTTTTGTAAATATTTATTTTTTAGACAATATAATTTTTGACATAAAAATATAAATTTGTTTTATTATATTTTAAACTTTTCCTTGTCTTAATAAATTCCATACCAATAAAAAGTTACTTATTTATATATCTTATTACCAAATGCTGACTTAAAAGTTTGAATTTTGTAAATTGATCTTTTGAGTTTCTGATACAATCCTTTTTAATTATTACACTAAATTGATTTAGTTCTTGTAAAATGTATGCCAATATTATTCATAAAATTATATTACAATATCCATGTAAATATTTAATCACTATATCAGATATTTATGTTTACTTCACATCATATAGTTGGTTAAACTTATTTACAGTACTAATAAAAAAGAAGAAAAACTGTCACACTTTAACCTACAACTACTTTAACAATGTCAATTTTACCTCTCAAAAATTTATTAGACAACAAAAAACTCACAGTGCTGTTTGTTCTAAATAAATAATCTCAATAAATTAATACCCATTTTCAAAATATACCTCTTGAATAAATATAAATAACTTTGAAATAATATAACAAATCACATTTAATTCTCAACAAACAATTTACACAATACCTACATTCCTAGTTAAGTTGTTAATATATTTTCCCACAATGTTATTTCTCTTTATTTGTTATTAGTTGCAGTAAACCAGATAATCACCTGTCACCAGTTTACCATAATAGTTTTTTAACTATGTTTTCTCAAACATTTAATAATAATCCTTGTATCGGTATGTAAGTTTTATTTATTTATTTAATTTCAATTTTACTAGATTCTTTTTTCACTTAAATTTTTAGTTTGTTTTATTTAATCAATTTTAAAGTCATATTTCACAATTACACGCGTATAATATTGGCATAATTGCTATATATTCTGTAGCAGACAGCATCCTAATACGGGTTATTACATTTTCATCATTTAGTTAACCATGTACCGTTGACCTAAAGATGCATAGCAAATTATAGTATGCGAAACCGGTCGTTGGTGGTAGAATAAATTGATTGTAAGTAAGTCTTATTCTTATTTCGTTTAACCTATTAAAAAAATTACTTTTTTTCCACCCATGTGCTTATCTGTTACTTTTATTTCGTCTGTTTTTTAAATGAAGCTTACTCTTTTACTTAGCTTCAAGTTTCTTTTGTTGTTTAACCCCTAGTTGTACAAACGATCTGTTTCTTATTATGATGTTGGCAATCACATCAACTCATTTTATTCTATTGATTTCATCCCAGAATAGATCAATTGATGTTAGACCAATCTATTTGTTAAACATAGTCAGCTAGTATATACGTTTATCTCCAGAGTATTTCGTTCTTTTTCTTCTTTACCTAAGATTAACTGTAAAAGTCTCATTACGCATAATGTGGGCCAAAGAATTTATTGTAATGCGTATACTAATGTTTTATTAAACTTTTTCTAGGGCTATTTTATAGGTGAATTGAGTAGGTACCTTAAAAACTATTCCAGTCAATCCAAGTCAAGACAAAAGAGCAAGATTGATTATCAGGCCTGATTTCGTAAAAAGAACTATTATGAAAACAATCACAACCTCGGGACAGGACATAAAATTGAAAAAAAGAATACCGAAATAACCGAAAATGGATCTACTTGTAGCAATGGAAGGAAGTGTCATATTATCCATCCATTCTATTAGCCCAATTCAATACTCAGCAAACCTCTCCATTCAACACAGTGTATAGCTATTCTCTTCCACGATCGACTGCCAAGACGATTCCTGACGTCTTCATCTACATTACTCCCCCATCGCTTTCTCAATCTTCCAATAGGTCTCTTTCTCTGCATGCTTACATTCAACTATCCAATTTTTTAGAAGCCTGTTTTCTGCCATTCTAAATACATGGCATGCCCATGGAAGTCGCTGTAGGTGGTGTCAATGCATCGTCAATATTATTCTTTGTGATTTTGACTCCTAAATAGATAAAGCTATCTACTTTTTCAAACTGTCAACTGTCAGGTAGGGTCGTCTAGTTCTCTCCGATCGACTTATGTTCTAGGATTTTGGCTATCTTCGATCGACTGTTGCTTTGGTTCTGCTCATGATATTTATGTCAGTGTGTTGTTTCTACCTTCTGATAAATTTCTAACTGTATTCCTGTGCTAAAATAAACAGTGTCATTACCGACCTATCACCCTGTTTTAATTTTTGTATTATTTGCCCAGGCTTTGCTTAAGACCTGTTTAACCATGAATAAATGGTCGATGGTTGATCTTCCTTGCCTTGCCTGACATTCTCCGACGATATTCTCTGTGGGAGGTTGTAATCTATGGTTAAGTATGCTGGTAAATATTTTAAATCCAAATTTTATAGGATTAGGCACCCTTTTTATGGATTAGGCAGATGATAATCTTATTCTTTTGGCATATTCTCTTGTCTCCATGTTGCGTGTTTGACCTCATATGTCCTTTTCGTTATTTCCCTTCCTTCCAACTTCAACAAGCGATACTTTTTCGATTACACACTTTATCAGCTATTCGCCTTTCAAATGTATTTTTTTTGTGTTTTTAATTACCATTATTATTTTTATATTTTGTCTTGTCAAATATATTCTATGTGTTTTATTTCTCAAACCATTGGTCATCTTTCCTTTATTTAGTTCCTATCATCGATTTTGCTGCAGTTAATGTGGTTCTACTTATTAGGTTTCACTGGTCTTCTAATAATCTCTCTTAATTTTCTTCATATTCAGATAGCAGTCTCTTTATTTTTTCTGTAAATTTTCTTTGAGTTTCGGCTCTTTTTAGTTTTATTGGATCTAGATTTTTCTTTCTTGTTTGATTCTCTTTTGCCTGTCGACTGATCCTAAATCTGAAGTGTACCTGAACCGCAGAAATTTGGGAAAGATTTTGTTCAACAATAAAAATAGAAGTAAAACCAATAAACGAAAATATGCTCATATACTTAAATAATGTAATTGTTTTTAAAAATGTTTTAAAATAATCAGTCCCATCGGAAGTATATCGGACTGTCTAAATAAACTAAAGACAAGCCCCGGATATTTTTCAAGGACTATGACGATGGCAATATTAGGTTGAAATTACGAAAACACGTTTATGTACCTAAACAATTTAATAATAGCTTTTGGCAATAACCTGGAACAGCATAAACAAAACTTAGTAAAGAGGTTAGAAAGACCAAGGAAAGTTAATTTGAAATTAAATTTAAATAAATGCGAATTTATGGAAAAAACAAACTTTTCTACTTGGGACACAAAATTTCGAGTAAAAGTAAAGCACCAGATCCTGAGAAGATAATCGCAATTACTGCATAAAACACATCAATCACTTTGTAGAAATAGCCGAACCACTAAATAGAGTGTCGAGAAAGAATGTGTAGTTCGCGTGTATAACAGAATGTCAAAAAGCTTTTAATAAACTTAAGGCATCATTAACAAAACCCCCTAGTAATGTAATTTTCAGATTTTTCGGAGAAAACAGTTTTTTAAGAACTAATGCGTCAGACATTGTCTTAGTCTTAATGTACCTATTTGGTATGACGAACCCTTTAAGTAGACTAACTAAATTCAGATTGGAGTTAGAGAAATACAACTTTATAATTCGATACTCTTTTACTCTTTTCAATTCTCCTGAGTGAAACTAAAAACGTTACCGCAGGTGCCCCATCACGAAGCGAAGTTACATTAGAAAAGCTCATACAGCTTAGTAAGGACGACATTGGAGTACATGAGTATAATATTTCTGTTTTTCAAGTAACATTTTTGTACACTCAGCGGCATGTGTTACACATCGTTCGAATTAGTGTTTGGAAAACCTGTATACTACCGAGAAATGTACAAACCGAGATAGAACCATTGTACCACTTCGAGGACTAACCCACTGATCTAAGATACAGGTTACAGGTAGCCACAAAAGGAGCAAGATGACTCTATTACGATCGAAATATCCTAAAAAAAGTTTATGATATAAAAATAAGTGAAATAACTTATAAACCTGGACGTAAGATACTAGTTAAGAACAAGTCATTTAAAGCTCAAACCCTAGTTTTTATATCCTAATACCCTAATTAAAAATAAAATCATACATAAAAACGCTTTTTCTCGGGAAAGGCCTACCGAGTAGTTGTTAAGTATTTTAAGGGGTCAAGAGGCTTCTTTAAGATTAAGGAGAGTCGAAGGGTAAGAACTAGCCAAGGTTTTTTTTCCACAGAGGTAGGCAGTAAGCTTTACGCCACTTCGAGTAGAGACACCCGTAACTAAATTTTCGAGGGAAGAACTGACGGAAGCTGGCAAAACGCTCAAGGCAGGAAAAGCGCCTGGACCTGATAAGGTAGCATCTGAGATATTAAAAATCATTATAGAGGAGAAATTGCAATAAGCGCAGGGTATCTTATATACTATAACGCTAAGCCCTTTTCTTGTCCACCACTTTACTCAAAAAACATATTAGATAATTAAAATATTTTTTCAGAATATTATTAGTAGTATGTATGAGATTGTCAAGATATACTTTTGGTACAAAAATTCAATTCCGGTTTTGAGATGACCGGAAGTTAAAATTTACTTTAAGTTTTAGACCCCACAATGTATATATGGATCGAAAGGTCTCGTCGAGACGAATCTAAATATGTACTTCCGGTTGCGATCTGACACCGGAAGTGTTTCGATCTCGCTCATTTGATGGCGTAAAAGTTTACATAACTCCCGTTGCCAAGCAAAAGTTTTCAGAAAATGGAGACATTGTAACAAAAATCATTGTTTTCGACG
The DNA here is from genome assembly GCF_040954645.1 of Diabrotica undecimpunctata. NCBI lineage: Eukaryota > Metazoa > Arthropoda > Insecta > Coleoptera > Chrysomelidae > Diabrotica > Diabrotica undecimpunctata. The sequence goes on along the minus strand of NC_092808.1, from coordinate 14,959,358 downwards.
AAATATTTCGTGATATTTAATACACTTTTTACTTGCATTATTATTGATGAATGTTATGTATATTCTTGCTTATATTGTTTGTATTGATCTCTTAATTTTTCTCGCAAAATAAAAATTTCATTTAAAAAACTCAATGTCGAGTTGGTCCGCTAGTTATGAATAACCTGCTAAGAAGGCAAGAGTTCCGAGAAGATCTGAAAACGGCAAATCTCATACTTATTCCGAAACCGAAAAAGAAATTAGAGGAGCCTGGGGTGTACAGACCGATATGTCTGTTAAATACCTTAAGCGAGGTCTTTTATATTCTTGTGAAGACAAAGATAGAGAGGGAGATAATGGAAAAATGTGACATATCCGAACACCAGTGTGGAGATATCCATATGTAAAAGCAGGTGAATGGTGACTTTCTTTTTCCATATTAGAAATGCTTTTATTAGTGCTAACTGGCAAACTTCTACGACTATTGGTCGACTTGGGGATATCTCCCTATCTGCAGAGCTTGGCCGTTAATTACTTCACGGATATGTGCATTAATATTACGAGGATTAACTCTATGAGGACCAAGGCGGGAGTGCCATAGGGCCTGGTCCTGGGGCCATTGCTTTGTAATGTTATTTACAACTACATTTTGGAGGCTGGCCTGGGCACTGGTGTGCAGGAAATAACGTAAGCGGATGACCTGCTGATGCTGTTGGAGCACAACGAAAACTGGTCAATCATGCATAGAGCGAACCGAGCCCTCATCAAAGTAAAGATGTGAATAAGAAGCAGGAACCTCATACTGGCGGTCAAGAAGACTGAAGCTACGATCCTTAAGTAGTCCTAGATACGAGGCAAGCCTTTAATAAGCACGTGAAGTACGTGGTTTGTAAGGCAAAGAGGAGAACTTAGGAAGTAGATAGGTTAAGGGCAAATATAATATTGCAGATAGAAATGACAGGAAAGACGGAATACAAGGTAATGTTGGAGACAGTAAATTAAATAATCGGAAAGAAGAAAATACTAGAGAGGAATCTGCAGCTAAGGTAAGAGGGAGAGAGAGTGAGAAAGAGAAGACGGCCTATTCATGTGATGCTCTGGTCTGCAGAGGACATACCGCATGGGTAGTCCGGTTGAGGGGATCCGGTGGATGGAGCTTTCCACCCTGAATCTAACACATGCCAGGGCATCCTTACGAAACACGACCTGGTACTGTCTCTAGAATATTTATCACCTTCTTCCCATTCTTCTCAATCCCAACTGTACAGTGATTAGCAAGGAATAAGTAAAATCAAAGGTAAACTGTGTAAATTCTAGTGACAAGTGAATAGAAATATTTATGATGAAAAACAATATTATTTTAAAGATTAATACACCATAATAATTGAAGTTATATATATTAGTTATATTTACATATTAGGTATAAAGAGGTTAAATATTTTATAGAGTTATACAATAATTGTTTATCGTAGATTACCTCTATATACGAAACTAATTTAATGTTAGTTATGAAGAAATAAAAGGAAATTATTATTAGAATTTGTTCTTACCTTTATTGGAAAGACATGTGGAGAATTCACATGCTTTCCTTGTATCGGGAACAGGGAAAGTTTTTTAAAAAGTCCTTTTTTATAAAAAAATAAATGTTTATTTTATTTATTTACACACGACCGACTCTGTTTATGACGACGCAAAAATAGTTTATAATATAATGATCTACATATTAGACATAAAATATGAATGTGCATGAGAACCAGAAGGTCAATATGGTGTCTTATATTCATAAACAATTAAAATTCTTATAAAAGTTACGAATTAAATATATAATTTTATCTTTTAATAAAGTGGAATAAAAAAGATACAATTTTAAGAGTATATTTGGTAAACTATCTTATACAAATAAATACAAATGTTAAAAACTTTATAACAATATTATGATAAGTAAGAAATAAGGTTCAATAATTGATATTAGTTTTATATGTTCATAAAATATAAAAGAGATAAAAACTAAATAGAGATCATATAAAAGAGATTAAACCAATATTAGTTTATCATGTTTGACAGCTTTTATGCTGTTTTAAATAATATACGAATCGTGAAGTTATTTAAGTATTATAATATTTAAATTTTAGGCAAAAAAGGCATCAGAAATTAAACACAAGGAGAAATATATTGGATATTACAGTAAATAAAAGGCAAGTTTGACAGAAGTCGTGTAACTAGTGAAAAGAAAAACATTTTGATGACTTAAAAATGTATCAAAATGATTCCAAAAAAGAAATGTGTCAACTGAACAACAGAAACATAAAGAGATTGAGTCTAAACATGGCAAAAAGGCATATAAAGAGACTACAAAAGATATAGTTGCAGTATTAGACCTTGTTATCTAATGAGATTTATATATAAACCTTATTACATTACTTTTCCAAACAAATCAATAAAAACACTTTGACCAACAGTGGTTAATGTTGGTAAGCATTAACAAAAGACGGACCGTAAGGAGATGACCTAAGGAATTGTTGAGGAAGTGCTACTGGAGCAGAATGAGAATATGCAACTGAGGCAGGTTGAGCATATCCAACTGGAGCAGGTTGCGCGTAACTAACTGGAGCAGGTTGAGCGTAAGCAACTGGAGCAGGTTGAGCGTACGCAACTGGAGCAGCTACTTTTGCTACTACTGGTGCGACTGCTTTAACACCTACTGCAACTGGTTCTTTGCGGACGACGGCGTTAAAACCATTGTGATCATCGGCAGTGTAATCGACAGTGCGTTTGGTACCGTCAGCGTCTACCACTGAGTAACTTCCTTGTACGACATCACCGCGGCGTGATTCCTGTTGGCTTTTATTATCTCCAGTGTTGGGGTCGTTGACAGCATATCCAAAATCATAGTGAGCAGGTGCAGACGGTTCAGCAATAACAGCCTTAGTAATGGGTGCAGCATAAGCAACTGGGGCAGCCAGTTTGACTGCAGGTGCTGCGTAAGAAACGGGCGAAACAGGTGGAGACGCATAAGAATAAACTTGAGGTGCCTGTTGCTGGTATGGTAAAGCTGAAGCTAATGCTGGGGAAGAAAGCGGCGCTGATGCAGCAAATGAAAAGCCAGAGTATGGTGAGGCACCAAATTGAACTGGAGCAGCTACTTTTGCAAAAGCTGGAGGGCCGGGGTAAGCTAAAGGTGCTGATAAAGATGAGTATGACACAGCTGGAGCTTCTGAGTAGGCCACTTTCGCAACTGGCGGTGCAGCGTAAGATAATTGTGGTGGAAAGGCTTCATTTAGAACACCAGCTCGGGCTACTACAATGAAAGCAGCAAACGTAATGATCTGAAAGGAAAAACATATTGACAGTAATTAGGATAATCAGTATATAAAATTATTATCATATTATATATATATATATTTATATATATATATATATATATATATATATATATATATATATATATATATATATATATATAAGTAGAAGCTTTTTTATTTCCTGGTTTTGTCGGTCTGATGTAAATAAAACTATTTATTTGCTGAAAAATTTCGGCAAATTTGCCATTTTCAATAAGCACTTTATTAAACTTTAAACATTACATTTTACAATTAAATTTCATGTTTACACTTTTTTAAAAAGTTTAACATGGATTAAAATTTTTTTAAAAGTCTTTTAAGTGTCTTCCCAGTTATACTGAATGATTACATTCATATATACATACATACATATATATATATATATATATATATATATATATATATATATATATATATATATATATATATCTATATATATGTATATATCATATATGATAATTTAATATGATTTGGAAAGCTAATATTATTATTGTTACAAAACTTATTGTTTATTTCCTGTATTGGTCTAACTCTATATATGTATTATATAAAAACTAAAGTATGTTCAAATCTTTATCATTTTTAAATAAAAATACACCGTGTGCAATATGGCATTGGTTGGGAAACTTGGAACATATGGCCCCAAATATTTTCTCTCAAGACTAATAAATATTCAAATTTATCAATTTAGAATTTAAGATTTTCAATGAAGACGAATATTAATGTTGTACGAAAGTCGGTGATGCAATTAAGTCTAATTAGCATCATCGATTAATTGGACTACCTTGAGTTAGTTTTCAAACAAATTCTTCATTTTCATAGCGGTATATAAAACATTTCTTCCTATTTAAATATCAGTTTTAATATAAAAATATTATCTACTTATATAGATTTGTTAAATATATTTTTACTTTAGCACATATATTGTTGTCTTCTTCACCAAAATTTTGGAACAACTAGAGTAAGAGGATAAGCATTGGATTCTTGCTTTATTCCATTAAGCAGGCTTTATTCTTAATCTATGTCAACTTCATGTTAGTTTTGCAAATTAAAAGAAGTCTCCAATTATACATATGTACATGACACAAGTCAGAAGTTACATGGGTACAAAAGAAGCATTATTTGCAGTGAAATCTCTTTTGTAGAAATGTGAGAATTAAAACAAGGTTAAATATGTATGCTTCATATAGGCAGACAGATAAAGGAATTTAACCAAATACAGCATATACAGACGAACTTTAAAATTACTTCTTCTTCCTTCTTCTTTTATGTACGCTGTAAAGCATGTTTCTTCTTCAATATTGGCCTAATAAATTGTTTAAATTATCGCACCATTTTTATCTTGGTCTGCCGATACTTCTTTATCCAATCGGTGACTTATCTCGTGCTATTCCTACTATCCTATTCCCGGCCATTCTACTAATGTATTCGTTCCACTTCTGTTTCCGTTTTGTCACCTATTTAATTTTGTCTTTTATATTGCATGCTCTTCTTATTTTTTCGCTTTTCTCCCTATTCAACAGACTTTTTCCTGATATTCGTCGGAGTATTTTCATCTCTATTATTTCTAGTAGTCGTCTCGTTTGGGATGTGTTAGGTCTTATCTTCCCCGTTTATGTTAATATGGGTCTAATTGCTGCTTTATAGATTCTTGTTTTTGTGTCTTGTCTTAGGTGTTCTTTCAGATTATGTCATTAAGAGATCTTGCCGCTTTACTTGCTTTTAAGCTTTGTTGTCGTACTTTTTCTTTAACATCTCCATAACTAGTCTCTATTCCCAGATGTCTAAACCTTGCTTCCTGCTTTATTATTTTCCCATCAATTTCGATGTTACATCGTACTGGGTATTTAGATGTTGTCATGCATTTGGTTTTTTCTGCTGATATTATCATATTGTATTTATTGGCTGTTGTATTAAAGATATGTGTTATTCTTTGGAGCTCGTCTTGTATCTCGGCGATTAATGTGGCGTCATCTGCATAACATAATATTTGGATTTTTTTATTCCCCATTGTGTATCCATGACCATTACGTACTGCTTTTATTATTTCGTCCATTATTATATTAATGAGAAGTGGGCTTAACGAGTCATCCTGTCTGACTCCGCTTTATACTGGTATAGGCTGTGTTAGTTTCCCATTTATTTATCTTTGCCTGTAGTCGATTATGTAAGTAGATGTTTTCGATGGTTTGTATAATACTAATTGGTATGTTTCTTTTATACAGTAGGTGTAAGACGTCTTCGACTTGGATGCAATCGAAAGCCTTTGTCAGGTATATAAAACATAGATATGCTGGTTTATTATACTCTATGGCCTAAAATATAGATATGCTGGTTTATTATACTCTATGGCCTTTTTTGTGATTTATCTCAATACAAATACGGCGTCTACGCAGGATCCATGCTTTAGAAAATCAATTCAGAAAAAAAAGGCACATTGAAACCATAAAGTCTATATATTGATATCAGAAAGTAATGGTAAAGATGAACAAAATAGAAACAAATAATATATCGATTGCAAGATGCATCAGGCAAAAACGCGTCTTATCTTCGACGCTTTTTAATCTCATAATTAAAGCTAAGAGTAAAGAAGAGCTATAAACTTTACTAGATACAGTAAATATTAAATACATCTAAATAAGACTTCAGATTACCATTGATAAGATCGAAGTTTATGATAGTATCGAAGGATCCTATTAATAATCAACAACTATATCTGTATATGCTACAAATAGAAGGAACGAAAAAATATAAATATATGGGAGCCTACATCACTTCTGAATTGGATCCAGACCAGAAAATCAGGGTAGGAATAGAAATAGCAAGGGCAGCTTTCTTAATATTCAGGTTAATATTGTGTGACGGAATGTTGCGTCTAGCCCCAACTATACAGGTTAGAAACAAAAACCTAAATAATTAAGAAGATCAAAGTACTTGAACTTTGTATATATATATGAGATTGCGATAGGCGACCAAAGTCCACAACGAGGAAGTGCTGAGATGGATAGGTCGACACAAAAATTGTTAAGAACAATGAAATGTTGGGGAAATACTGTAGAATGAAAAATACAGTCTATTGCATGTAATTAGGGAGGGTAAAGTAAATGAGAAAAAGAGGAATTGGTAGAAAAAACAAGTCATGGCTGCTAAATATTCTGGACTAGACAAACATGGATGTAGAAGAATGATTCCACGCTGCTAAGGACCAAAACTTTTAGAAATGTGATCACTAATCTCCGTTGATGGGGATAGAATAAGGAAGAAGAAGAAAATACAAGTCTGGTATTATATTTACGAGACCACCAAAGAAATAGTAAATCTAAAAAAATACGACAATTTTACCTTCCACAAGAAAATGCTTACGTACTTATTAAAGTAAACGGAAAAATTTGTGATCACGAACATAGTTGAAGATAATGGGGGGGAAACTTCAGTGATATTTTTGACGATGCTTCTCGAGAACATGATACACATACACATATTACCTGTAGCAACGAGTTAGATAGAAGTCTCAGTGTACTGAAATCAGAAGCCTGATAAGCAATACAGCAAGCAAAAAATAATAAAGCATTTGGATCAGATCAAATCTCTGCTGAACTACTTAAACTTTTGGATGAGGCAAATATTACCTACTTAACCAGTTTCTTTAACAAAGTAGAATAGGTAATAAGCAATCTAGATTTAGAAATGGTCTAGGAACTAGAGAAAAAATTATTTTGTATGCATTTTAAGAAAGGATTAGACGGAGTAGACCACGATACACATTTCGATTCCCTGTGGGCACTGCTGTGGGATATAAGACTGCTCAAATACTTAATCAAATAGCCTGTATCCAAATTATAAATAGTGGTACTTATAAACTACCCATCAAACTTGAAGTACGACAGGGTTGTGTTTTGTCACCCAGTCTTTTAATCTATATTCTGAAAAAATGTTTAGGGAGGCACAAGAGAAAATTTACAAGATCTCAAGGCATTAGTAAACCTAGTCAGTAAAGCAAGTTATCGGAGGGCCTTAAAATTAACTTTTCGAGCCCAAAGTGGATAGCAAATGGAAAGATTAATATAGATCAAGGTAATTCTCTTAATGGAGAGGGGATAGAACGAATAAACTGCTTTAAATATCTTGGCAGCTATTAAAATGTAAATTGTGAGTGTGATAAAAAAATAATAACTAGGATTGAAATATCACGTAAGGCTTTTATGTCCTGAAAAGCAGTTTTATGTAACAAACATCTCTCGAAAAATAGTCGAAAAAAGGTCCCAAAATGTTAGGTGGTCTATCCTATTATATTGTATATTGATGTGGGACAAACATTAAAAACCACAACGCCAAATAAATAAGAAACATTCAAATCGTGGTACTATTAACGGATCCTAAAAATAGCCTGGGTTTCGCACATGTCCAATGAAAATGTTCTGAAATGATGAATTTAAAATTCTGCTCATAAACATCACAAATAGGAAAAACCGGATATTTTGGTCGCCGAATAATTCGGCCACCTCAAGTACCATCTACTTCGCCTTATATTACAAGAAAACGTAAAGGGAAAGAGATGAATTAATCTAAAGAAACCCACCAATATTCTTAAAATATAGGTTTATTTTAGGTTTATTCAAACCCTTTTTATAACCTATTAATTTCTGGTCTCAGACAATAACTATTCCCATTCATACACCCAATAAGCCGAAAGAAGTACCCTCACCCCATTTCTCTGACATGCAGCTTATGCAAAATACTGGAAAAAATTTTAAATCTTCGTCTAACATTATATTTAGAACCAAATGATATCCTTGCCATATTTATAAACTATTTACAAAAGAATAGCAACACTGAAGTGAAACTGGGCCGATCACGTGACTCAAATGACAGATAACAGATGGACAAAGTGGATACAGGAATGCAGAGTTAGAGATAATGCCTACCGAAGCAGAGGTCGTCCACCAACACATTGGACTGACGATCCAATACTCGAATATCAGGGTCAAGTCTGTTGGGTAGGGAGAGAAACGAAAACTCAAGAAGAGCATGCAATATAGAAGACATGAATGGATGAGTGATGAAACAAAAAACAGGAGTGGAATGGACACATTAGTAGAATGGCAAAGGATAGGATAGTATGAATATCACGAGATAAGTCTCTTAATGGAAGAAGAAGTATTGGCAGAGCAAGAAAAAGATGGTGCGATAATTTAAACAATTTAGGAGGCTAATATTGAAGAAGAAACAGGCCTACATACAAGAAGTAAGAATAAGAAAGAAATAACATGTTTACATGTAATCGTTTACTACATGTAAGAATAAACGAAATAACAAGTTATTTAAAAATACTAGATAATAGAATCCAACAAAGGTCCATTTTAAATCCCACCCTAACTCTACTTGCTTTTGATAATTTTTTAATACCAAATTTAATAACCTCGTTTCAGCAACAAACATTTTACAAATTATGTTAAATTAGCTGTAAAATTTTCATAACTAAACAAAATAAAACTCAATACGTTATTTTTAATAAAAATAAAACTCACCTTACAATTAATTTAACAATAAATGATTTACCTTGAAAGCAGTCAATGGAACTTTTTTGGGTCTAACTTCAGATAAAACATTCAATTGAAATCTGCATAAAAATAAATTACAACAAGCATGCCAAAACCGGTTAAACATACTTAAAATATTATCTAATAAAGTATATGGTAGTAAAACAAACTGTAAAAAATTATTAAACCTATTAATTTTGGCGAGAGAATCATCTCTGTACATAAGACGCCAACAACTAACCCTAAAGTATAATAGCGAAAATATTAGCACTGAAACAAAATCCAGTATTCCTCCAAATATGAAAATAAACTAATAGAATATGATAAAGATTTGTTGAAATATGTTGAATGAATATGTTTGAATATGTTGAAAACAGCAGATCTAGATGTAGAGAAGAAAGATAAAGTTATGTAAAATGTATTTCAGAATCATAAATGAAGGATGCACTGATCCAGTTAACCATTAGTTCCACTGATTTAGGTAAAAAACCGCCGAGGCCATCAATACTACTACGGATCAATCTGGCGAGAGACAGAGAGAGAGAAAAAGGTAGAGATCAGATACAAAGCTAACCAACATGAGAAATAAAATCGAAGATATCTACCAAAATAAAGGAAAACAAGAAAGACACTAGAAATTGGGAAAATAAATTTCAGAGTACCTAATTTTACATATAAAGAGGACTTTGTTTATAAAGTATTTACAAAGATATTAATATTATATATTTTGCAGTATTTGATTTTTTATTTTCTATTTATTTAAAAAAAAATAAAAATTTTCAAATTTTTAAATTCTTTATTTAAAGTTGTATTAATTTATCTATTTTAAAAATATATTTTAAATCAAATTAAATATATATTTTTTGTTAATTATTTTTATTACCTAGATACGCAATAATTTTTATTTTAATAAAAAAAATTATCTTTATATAACTTTAAAATTTTAAAATAACTTTAATACTATTTTAAATTATTAGTTTATTTTATGGGACTAATTAGTAACTAATATAAAATAATCCTAATCTGTTCCAAATCAAAAACATTGGCATAGGCGCAAAATGTTGCTTGTCAAAATGTTCAATGTGTTTTAAATATATTCATTTTTTTTTTTTCGAATCCTGAGAAAACTAATAAGTATTTTAAAAAAATTTTAACGCAGAATGAAAGAATACGTTATTACCGAGGGCCGAAAGTCCCTGAAAACTTCTATAATGTTTATTTTAATAAGTTACAGGGGTGAAAAGTAAAGAGTTAATATAGTGTAACTTTTAATTTCAAATATCCTCTTTAAAAGAAACTTTTTGGTTATTCTAAGGGACTTTCGGCCCTCGGTAATAATGTAATCTTTCATTCTCCGTTTACATTTTACAAAAATGCTTATTCGTTCTCTCAGGATTCGAAAAAAATAAATACATTTAAAAAGCATTGACCATTTTGACAGGCAAAATTATGCGCCAGTGCCCTTAAGACAAATTTAAAGCATCTTTAAATATTTTTAATTACTTCATCCCAAAAATATTCACTAAACACTTTTAAACCAATTAAAAGATGGTACGCTGTCGTCTGTGTACTATTATCAATCTCGCGAATATTTCACAATTTCTACACAAAATGTATGTCACACAAAAAGTACTCACTTTAAACGCCATGTTTATTGGATGAGTCTGACTGTTACTAATTTTTGGTGTCATCCGATTTTATAGTTCTAATGTGGTGGAGGCGTGGTGTTAGCTGCCCCGGACCTTTCACCGAGTCCTTATGGACATCCATCGAATTTTTTCTAGTCAAAAGTGAGGATGCTATTTGTAAATCGTCAAATTCCACAAGTGGTTATGTAATTTAACTAGTTTAGATTTTATTTCTATAATAAATATTTATATCATCAAATCTACAATTTTATAAAACATATAATTCTACAAATACATCTTTTTTTATTTAAAGCTTAAAAAATATTAATTTTACTTCTTATTCTTCTTCTTTTTCTTTTAATGTGGACGTGACTTTGTCTGTTTTTCAATGTGCCTCCAGTAAGTTGTCGTTCCATCGTTTTCTACTCTTCCTACGTGCTCTTCCTACTGATCGTCTTCCTATTAGGGAACCATCTCTTATCGTCTTTACTACTCTATTTGTTATCATTCGGCTTATATGATCGTTCCATTCTACTCTTCTATTTCTTACCCAGTTCTAGATCTTCTCCACCTTACATCCACGTCGTATATCTGTACTTCTAGCTCTGTCTCATAGTGTCTTACCATCAATTTTTATAAGTGTTTTCATCTCTGCTGTTTCTAACATCTTTTTTGTCCTCTTTGTGTTTTGTAAATTTTGCCTTTCTTTTCCTTCCCGATATTTTTATTTCTCCATATTGTTTCATTCAGGCAACCTGCGGCTCTGTTTGCTCTATTCATTTGATCTTCCACTTCATTTTAGAGCTTTTCATAGCTAGATAATGTGTTGCCTAGATATTTAAACTCCATCACTTATTCTATTATCTGAGCTTGCAGCTCCAATTTACATCTTAGTAAATTTGCTGTTATAACCATGCATTTTGTCTTTTTTGGGGAAATTTTTTTTATTGTATAATGGCTTTAGCATTGCCAATTAGCCATTGGGGAAATTAACATGAAAATTTTCTGGCAGTTATATTAAATTGGTGCAGCATACGTTGTAAATCATCTTCACTTTGAGAGAGCAGTATTGCATCGTCTGCATAGCAGATTATTTTAAGTTGTTTTTCTCCCATGTCGTATCTTTTTTTATTATTTCATCCATAATCAGGTTGAACAATAGAGGACTCAGGGAATCTCCCTGTCGTATCCCATTGCCAGCTTAAATAGAGTCGATTAGTTCGTCTTCTACTTTTACTTTTATTGTGTTTGTTTTGGTAGATATTTTCTATCGTTTTGATTATTCTTAGATGTACCTCTCTTGTGGATAATAAGTGTACAACGACCTTTAATTTAACCCTGTTAAACTCCTTTTTAAGGTCCACGAAACATAGATATGCCGGTTTGTTGCATTCTAATGATTTTTCTTGCACTTGCCTTATTATAAATATAGGGTCGGTGCATGATCTTTCCGACCTAAAACCTTGTAGTACGACAACCACTATTTGGTTTTTGAGGTTATTTTACAAGTACTACAAAGATCACTGAACAAGAACTGAAGAATCGAAAAAACGTATATATATTCAGGAATTCTACAATATTGACTGCCTTCCCTCGCTCAACCGTTTCCATCATTCTCTGTTGTCCCATTCTCCATCGTTTAGGCTTCTCTTACTCATGGCGTCGTCTACTTCGTTCCTTCAGAATTTTCGGGGTCGTCCTCTTTTCCTCCTTCCTATGGGGCTCCATTCGGGTATTCCCTTTATCCATCTGCTGTCACTAGTTATTCTTACATGTCCATACCACTTTAGTCTTTTGTGTTCTATATATGTTAGTATGTCTGTTTCTATTGATATTCTTTGCTTTATTTCGTCATTACTTCTCCTATCCACTCTTGTTACTTTACAGCATCTTCGCAGGCATTCCATCTCTGTTGCTACTATCTTACTGCTGTTTTTCTTGTTTATGATCCAATCTTCAGCTCCATATGTCATAATACTTCGCACTAATGTTTTATAAATCTGTGTTCTTGTGTAAAATCTTAACTGTCTTTTCCTTCTGTGTTCTTGTCTTTATATTTAAGTGTATCCCACCATACTGAGTTAAGTTGTCGGATTGCTGTTCTTGTTTGTCCTAATCTTTGTGTAATTTCTTCTTCTGTTGTTGTTTTTTTCGTGATTATAAACCCCAAGTATTTGAATTTATCCTTTCCTTTGATTGTTACGTTGTCATCAATCTGTAGATCTTCTATATCTTCTTCGCTTGTAGATAGGTACTCTGTTTTCGCGAGGTTAATATCTAGGCCAGCCTTGGTATATTCTTCTTGTAGTTTCTTTATTATGTAGCTGAGGTCGTCTTGGTCTTGTGCAATCACTACCTGATCGTCTGCAAAGCTTAACGTATATAGGTATTCGTTCCGTACCGGTACTCCCATGCCTTCGCATTTTCTTTTCCATGTAGTCAAGGCTTTCTCTAAGTATATTTTGAATAGGGTTGGAGATGTGGAACAACCCTGCATGAGCCCTATTTTTGTGATGAAATCTCCTATGATTCTTGTTCCTATTTTAATGGATACTTTATTTTCTTTATACAGAGCTCTTGTAGCTTCTATGAGTTCCGTCTGTATTTCTAATTTGTACATTGCCTCCCATAGTTCTGACCTTGGTACAGAGTCATATGCCTTTCTCAGGTCCACAAATGCCAAATGTATATCTTTATTTTTTGCTTTTTTCTTTTCCAACAGTTGTTCCAGTGTGTATATGTGGTCTATGCATGATCTTCCTGTAGTGAAGCCTGCCTGATCCTTTTCGATTTTGCCTTTTATCGCTTGCTCTATCTTTTCTTGCAGTATCTTCCCATATAACTTCCTATTGATGATATTACGCTTATTCCTCTGTAGTTTTCGCAATGTTTTCTATCTCCTTTCTTAAATATATATGTCATATATGCCTCCGTTCATTCCTTTGGCAGCTGTTCTCCATTTATGGCTTTCTGAAATATCCATTGTATCATCCGGTGTAATTTTTTTGATCCGTATTTTATAAGCTCAGATGAGATGCCTCCAGGTCCCGATGCTGTCTTATTTTTGATTGCTTTTATGGCCGTTCTCATTTCCCTATCCGTTATTTCTATTTCTTGTTGTGATGATCTGCTTTGTCTTCGCCTCTTTTCTTTTTCAATGAATTGTGGTCTTTGTTCTCTTAACAGTTCCTTGTAATAGTCCTTTCATTCTTTGTCCCGTATATTTCCCAATTTAATTTTTTCTTTTTAGTTTTGTTTCAATCCTCTCAGTACTTTCCATGACTCCGAAGTTCTTGTATCGCCTATGTATGTTTTAATATTTAAGCAGGTTCTTTCCCATTCTTCATTCTTTTGTTGTGTTATTTGTTTTTTTACTTTTTATATATCTTTTTCTCTATATTCTTTATAAACTTCATCGTTGCTTGTAATCAGCCATTTTCTGTATAGTTGCTTTTTTTCTTCAATTATTTCTTTTTTTGGTTCATTTATTTCATAGTAGTGCTGTTTATTTGTTATATGTTATTCTTCTCCAAGGTCTTCGAATGCTGCTTGTTTTATACTCGCCTTTATATGCTCGTAGATTTCTTCGATGTTGCCGTATCTAAATTCTATTAATTTTTGGTCTAAACGTTGTTGGTATAGTTCTTTTATTGATTGTTCTTGGAGTAGTTTTATATTGTATTGTTTTTCTCTTATAGTGTTCAACGGTTCTTCTGTAGAGGGGATCTTGTTTTTAATTAATGCCCATTTTTGCTGTCAGTAGTTAATGGTCCGTTCTACATTCTGCTCCTCTTCTTACTCACACATCTTTGATCTTTATTGTGGTATCTTGTTTGATTATTATGTAGTCTATATATTTATGAATATTTTTATGTCTGAAGAATCCGTTGGTGATTTTTAGGTTGTTTAGCTCGCATAATTCAATCAAACGTTCTCGTTTTGAACTTACTCCTTTTGGATTTTTTAAATTAAATTTTAATTAAATATACCAATTACAACAGAAGTGTTTTAAAATCCACAAGGAAACTGAATTCCTGTCGTTGGCTGTATATCATGTATCATAAAAAATTTTATTTAAAAAAATTTCCTTTATAAAATATATATTAATAAAAAATCTTATCGGGCTACATCACAGATAACTCTTCCATCATCAGTACTATCTGTATTTACATGTTTGAAGCCACAAAATATTTGGGTCAAAACCTTTTAAATGCAGTTTGAATAATTTTGAATTACATCGTCGATATTTAAAAACTATGATATTTAAGTTATAAAAGGAAATGATCAGATTGAATATTACAATAACTTATATAAACCAGTATCTTTTTGATAACCTATTGTATTTTATCAATCATGTCTTCTCCTAAGGCTTCCTTTATACTCACTGAAATGTTATGCTTCTTTCTTGTAGCTTCGTGTAGTTTACACTAAGTTAAAATTTGTTTCACGGAAACTGTTGTTTGGCAATTTTCGCACATTAGAGTTCTCGTAAAGAGGTGTTTATGGGTAAAGTTAGTATGTCCTAGTCGCAATCGCGTTATTCCAGCTTGGTGTGGTCTGTTTGATGTTAGCTGGGGCCACGGTGTCCCCACTGGTAAGCAACAATAAAATAGCTTTAGTATGAACGCTATAGCGACATCTGATAATAAATGGCGTAAGTAGAAAAGAAGATTTCTATTGACAAAACAAAAATTCAGAATTTTTGCTTCAATCTGTGCTTTCTAAGAATTTCAAGGCAAAACAGACGATGCTAACAGATGTAAGAGAAATATGAAGAATCTAAAAGTTGCATTCCTTAACATATTTCCTCATCTAAGCAAAAATCCTTGGCGAATTGGTTTCTAGTACTTATAAAGAGTATATCGAAATAAAAAAAAAAAAGACAGTTAAGATTTTATTTCACGTATAGTGCTTCTGTATATTCGCTTAGCCTTTGAAAAATCCAACTAAGGTATCGGCGTATAGCAAATGCTGTTTATTCGCAGATGTTTCATGTACTCCTGACTCTAAGTCTATTAAGTTGTCTGCAGTGGATCGATTTTGCCTAAATCCGCTTTGTTGAGGAATAAGGAGTTTTTGTCATTCTTAATACCATCACAATCTTTAATTTACTATTTTCTCTAACAATTTACATATAATATTGGTTAAAGATATTCGGGATTTATCTAGTTTAAGAAGAGGTAGTATTATTGCTTCAGATCAGGTTAACGGAACTACCTGGTTGTTCCAGATGTGATTATCTTTCACGTTGTTTTTATGTATTTTAAAATCGTCTGTGTAATTTTTATTGCTGGAATTTAATTCGTATTGGTCTGCTAGCATATCTACAATTTATTTTCTATCATTAATAATTTTCTTATTTTTTGGTAGAAAAGGGATCTTATGTGGTTGACTTTGCAGGAAATTTTCCTTAAATTTTTTCAAACTATATTTATGATTGTAGAAGTAGTTAGCGATGAGATGAATTTTTGAAAAATTCTTTTCTGTTCTTGTTTAGAGTATATCTTGCCTCAGCTCTTCGTTTTTTATATTTTATTGTGTCCTCGTCTGTTTTGTGATGCATTTGTCTATTAAAAGCTTGTTTATATGCTTTGTAACTTGACTGAAAACCACGGAAAAGGTTTATGCTTTTTTAGAATATTTATTTTCCCTACATTTTTACCTCTGAGGCTGCTGTTGTTTCTAAAAATATACTCAGAAGGTTGTCAATGTCGTTTAATGGTATATATATTTTGTAGTAAATTTGTTTAATTGGATTTGTTGGTAAGTATGGGACTGCTACCGTTTGAGATGTAGAGTGAGGAGAAATAGTAGGTTTGGAGGAAATGGTATTTGAAGTTGTAGATGTATTTGGTGTCATTACTGTTTGCGCTGTGATATTGTGAGTAGAATTAGATGAATTATTTCGACAATTAGCCGTTAATGTAATAAAATTGTACCTATGTCAGTGACCTACGCTGTCGATACACGTAAAGCTAAATAAAAACACAATACACTGAGATCTATTTTATCTAAACATAACAATGAACAAGAAAGTGAAACACCTTGTGAAATGCACTGGAAGATCAAACAATTTTGCAAGTACATGATAAAAATGGTAAATATATTCTTGCGTCTGGTGTTTGTTTTTATACATTGCCATCTAATTAATTAATGAAATGCAATTACACAAATTGAAAGTTATTCTTCACGCTAATCTATTATTTTTTCTGCAAATCGTTGTCTCTTATTTAAATACGCGAAATATTTTAATTTTCGGTTTCTAAAAACTAACAGCAATTCTTTTTTGTTAAGTTTATATCACTTTTACTTTCAACCAAAAGAGTACCATCTGTCGTGTATAATGTCTATAAGTTCATAGTTGACAGGTGCTTAACTATGTAACTAGCTATAAAAATGTTTCATAAATAAGAATAACAAGTTGTCTCAGCATAATACTGTTAACATATATGTATTCAATTTCCCTGTTAAAATATTAAAATTGACAAAAGTTTTATTTTAATTAGTTTTTATTTGTGTTGCATATTGGAATGGTCTTTTTCTTCATTCCATGGATATAGGTGTTGCTGCCTGCTCGGAAATCAAACTTTGAGTTTACCTATCGAGAAAATGAGTTGTTTAGTTAAATTAAATATGCTTCCCTTAAAGACTCTTTAGGGGGTATTCAATTAACTTAGCTGATAATATAATTATCGGATCTTCTTCTTCTTCTTTTTTCTTGTATGTAGGCTTTTTTTTGTTTTTGCTGATTTATGGTGGCAAAGGCCTTTTCAGTATCTATAAACAATAAAACTATTGGCTTATTATATTTTATCACTAGACTTCGGCAAATATGCATATTGCATATTTTGCATATTGTGCATATTTTATGCAAATATTTCATATTTTGGCATATTTGTATAAAAGTTTGCATAAAGTGCATAAAAGTTCAGATTTTTATACTGTATTTGAAAATTTTTAAACATACCAATTTATTTCAATTCTTGTATAAAATTTTGTAGTCATTTTAATCAAGAAATGATCTAAGTACGTAATCTCTACAGGTACAAAACATTTACAATTTCAAAGAAGATCAATTTAAGTAGCCCTCAACATTCTTAGAAAGTCTCGGTCACTGAGGCATTCAGTTATTGGATAATCGCTAAGGGTTCGCTCATTTGCATTTTATGATCTAATCCCCAAATCTATCTACAATTTATTGTATCTTAACAGCAGGTAAACGGCTAATAGTTTTGTTCCTAATTTAGGGATTTTCCAAAATCTCCCAGTTTATTGAATTAGGTACCTAAACATTTCTAATTTGATGCTCAGATTTGTAAATCATTTTTGTTTTGATATTCAAAGCGTAAACACTCGTTGTGCGTAACAAAAAGGAAGATTGTGATTTTATAATGCCTAAAACAACCAGTGCTTCAACTTGGATTAAACCTTATAAAGAGCTGTCTATGGATATGGGAAAAATCTACTGTTCAGTCTGTGGCAAAATTGTAAGTATCTAATATTTTCTATTAAATATCTAATATTTCATACATACAGGGTGTTTCCAAATGACACTTACAACGTTTGACTGTAGATACTTCTCGAAAAATTGAACAAAACGATATAGTTAATGAGGGGTCAAACTTATTTACTTTTCGAGATACAGGGTGTTAAAATTAAAAAAAATTAAATTCTTTTAGTTAATAACAACAATAACTTTAAAACCAATAAACGTATTTACTTGAAATTTAGTACTCGTAGGTTGTTTTTAAATGAAAAATAGCTTCCTTTAGTGAGAAAAAATTGTCCATGGTACAATACAATGGTGTGTATTTTGAAAAATTTTTCACCTTTACTTTTTTTTATGAAGTCAGCTATTCTAAAACACAATTATTTTTATTGTAATTGAATTAACAAAAAAAAAAAAACTTTTGTTGAATTTTAAAATAAGTTATATGATGTACTAATGGTTAGTAACAAAAACTAATTTGTGGATTAATACTGCATTTAAAACACTTAGCGAGTGTTTTTTTTTCCAAACCAGTTATTTGATTAACCAAAAACACCTTGTATATTTTTATATTTTAAAGGTTGGGTTAAAATAAAGGTTTTTATTTTTATTTATAGATAGCATGTGAGAAGAAATTTCAGATAGACCAACATGTGAGAACTGCTTCACACATTGCAAAAAAAGAAAAAATAGGAGGAAAACATCAAACTTCAATGGCTAAATGTTTCCAATCTACTTCAAAAAAATTAGATGAGCAATAAACTTTTAATGAAGACTTGTGTCGCGCATTAGTGTCTGCAAACATACCGCTTTCAAAATTAGCAAATGTAAATTTTAGTTCGTTTCTAAAAAAATATTGCAAACTTAATGTTCCAAGTGATCGGTCTCTAAGAAGAAATAATGTGAACGGGCTATACTCGTCGGTGTTAACTAATATTAAGGAAGAAATTGCAGATAATTATTTTTACATATCTGTAGACGAAACCACTGATTCCTCAGGAAAGTATGTTGCTCATTTATTGATTGGTGTTCTTAAAGAAGATACCTTACCAAAATCTCATCTTATTTCATGCCAGCAACTTGAGAAAACAAATGCTTTAACAATTTCGCGTTTTATACAAGAAACATTAGCAACTTTTTTTCTTCCGACAACTATTCCTTCTAATAAATTACTGCTTATTTTATCGGATGCTGCTCCTTATATGGTGAAAGCAGGAAAAAATTTAAAAATATTTTTCCCAGATTTAATACATGTTACTTGTGTAGCGCATGGATTAAACAGAGTTGCAGAGGAAATACGAAAAAAGTTTCCTCTTGTAAATACCATGATATCCAGTGTCAAAAAAGTATTTCTTAAATCTCCTATAAGAATTCAACTTTATAAAGAAATGCTACCTAACATTCCTCTTCCACCACAACCTATTTTAACGCGATGGGGAACATGGTTAGAAGCAGCTAATTTTTATGCAGATCATTTTGTTAAAATAAAGAACATAATTGATACGTTAACAGATGAAAGTTCCCAATCTCTTTTGGATTCTAAACAAACTTTTCAGAGTAACTTGCTTCAACAAGAACTTTCATTTATAAAATCAAATTTTAGTTTTGTTCAAAAAACAATTACTCAGTTAGAATCACCAAAACTGTCATTGTTCGAAAGTACAGCATTAATAAAAGAATTTGCGTCATGTTGTCGGAACGTTAGAGGTAATATTGGAAAAGATATTTTAAAAAAATTTGAAGCTACTATGGAAAAAAATAAAGGTTACCATATTCTTTCTGAAGTAGTCAGTGTTCTAGCTGGAAATATTTCGGAAACAATTAATTTAGAACCAAATGTTTTGGTTAGTTTGAAAAATGCTCCCGTTACATCAGTTGATGTTGAACGAAGTTTTTCCATATATAAATATATGTACTCAGACAGAAGCCACAAGTTTTTGTTAGAAAATTTTGAACACCACTTAGTCATTTATTGTTACCATAATTCTAAATAAGTTTATTCATACTTAAAAATGATGTAGTTACTTAAAATAAATGTAAATCTTAATGAATAGTAGGAAATATTTAGTTATGTACACTTTTTTTTTAAATAAAATTGTTACTATTTTACGATTTTTTTATTAATTTGTATGCATATTTTGTAAAATATTTGCATATTTTCGGGTAAACACGTGCATATTTATGCGCATATTTTCTACATTTTTATTTGCATATTTGCCGAAGTCTATTTATCACTGATAGTATTAGCCTTAGATATATTTTACATTTCTATTTTTTTTTGTAAGACTTAGTTATGAGCTTAGTTGTAAGCTTAGAATATGATATTGTACATATTGCTCATTGTACAATTGGCAAAAAGACTTGACTTAACAATAAAATTGGCAATTCAAGTATCGTTTCATAGTCACACGACTAAAGTGTCGGTTTATTGTTAAACAACTGGCACCCAGTAATCTAGGTGGTAGCTTTACTGTTACTTTACACATTGGTTGCTATTTTGTTACAATTTGTACTGAGTGTGGCTTTATATTTAAAACTATTAAAAGGCAATTAAACCGGTTATAGCCAATGATCAATTCCAAAACCTTATTAATTTTCTCTACAAAACCAGGCTTTCCCAAAAAATTTAGAAGAAGAAACGCAGTTTAGAATTTCTTGTTCTTCTTTTTTCTTGTTGTAAGCTTTAAAGCCGGTTTCTTCTTCAATATTAGAGTTCTAAATTGTTTAAATTATCGCGTTATCTTTTTCTTTGTCTGCCAATAATTCTTCGTCCATTTGATGACTTATCTCGTGCTATTCGTACTGCCATTCTACTAATGTGTTCGTTCCACTCCTGTTTCCCTTTTATCAGCCATCTATTTATGTCTTTTATTTTGTATGCTCTTCTTATGTTTTCGCTTCTCTCCCTATCCAACAGACTTTTCCCTGAAATTCGTCGGAGTATTTTCATCTCTGTTGTTTCTAGTAGTCGTCTCGTTTTAGATGATTGCTGCTTTATAGATTCTTAATTTTGTGTCTTGTCTTATGTTTGTTCTTCCAGATTGTGTCATTAAGAGATCCCGCCGCTTTATTTGCTTTTCAGCTTTGTTGTCGTACTTCTTCTTCATCTCCGTAACTAGTTATATCTATTCCCAGATATCTAAATGTTGCTTCCTGCTTTATTATTTTTCCATTAATTTCGATTTTACATCGTAGTGGGTATTTAGATGTCATACATTTGATTTTTTCTGCTGGTATTATATTGTATTTCTTGGCTGTTATATTGAAGATATGTGTTAATATTTGGAGCTCGTCTTTTGTCTCGGCGATTAATTAAAATTTAAATTAATTAAAATTTGTGTTATTAGTGTTTATCGTTCGCCATCAGGAGAAGCTCAGAGTGTTCTGTGTAAATTACATAATATATTGGAGCTATGCAGTAAGTCATATCATGATATTTATATTTGTGGGGATCTAAACATTGATTATCTTGTCATGTCTAATAATAAGCAATCTTTTAACGAGTTTTTAGTAAGTTATAATCTGAGAGTCACATCTGAGGCTCCTACAAGAGTTTTCGTAGATAAAGTAGGTAAAACATCATCTACAAAATTGGATTACATATTAATAAATATCGAACCACATCTTTATAAATCAAATGTGTTCGAGGGTCACTTCAGTGACCATAAAGTATTTTCACGTAGTGTAAATTTGCAAGCCAATAAAGTATCGAAAAAAGATAAAAAACCCATCAGTTACAGGGATATGTCAGATGAAAATATGCTGATGTTTAAAGCAGGGATTTCTTCTACAGTTTTTGATGAAGTTTATTTACAATTGAATGCTGAATATGCCACAAATTCATTTGTTAGCATTTTAGATTACAATCTAAATTTATATTGTCCAAGAAAAACACGGTATAAAGCACACAAAACAAATAAGGCTACATGGGTAACAAATGAGGTAAGACACGCTAGTGAAAAACTAAAAAATCTACACTGGATAGCAAAAAATATAGGGAGTCTCGAGTCTCAAGATACCTATAAACAGGCAAAAAAAGAATATAATTCTCTATTAATAAATACTAAAAAAAACTTTCATAGTGAATTAATTAATCAATCTTACAATATACCAAAAACAGTTTGGAATTTAGTAAACAGTGAAACTGGTAGGCAAAAGAACAGGTCTGATATTATTCTACATTATGATAATAAAATTATTACAAAGTCTTAAGATATTGCTAATTCGTTTGCTTCATATTTTGCTACAATTACAGAATACAATCTTCAAACTCATTTTGGCACATCGTTGCCTTCTTCTTGTACTACCTCAAAAATGTGTAACAAAACATTTTTCTTTTTACCGGTAACTCCAATTGAAATAAAAAATACAATCGATCAACTAAAAAATAAGCCTAGTACTGGTATTGATAACATATCTGTAAAAATAATAAAACTGATAAGTGATCATATATCGATTCCTTTAACCCATTTAGTTAATCTCTCAATAACAACCAGCCAATTTCCATCCATATTTAAAATGGCAAAAGTTATTCCAATCTTCAAAAAGAATGACCCTCATGATATTTCAAATTATAGACCAGTATCTGTCCTTAGCATAATTTCAAAAGTAATAGAGAAGGTTGTATACAACAGAATGTTAAATTTTATAAAAGAATACAATTTATTAACTCCAACCCAACACGGCTTTAGATCAAAAAAGTCAACACTCACGGCTGCATGCAGCTTGTTTTAGCGTATTTATGATGAATTAGATAGTAGAAACCACGTGGCAGGACTATTTTTTGATCTATCACGTGCTTTTGACTGCTTAGATATAACATTTATTCGCAATAAATTATATAACGTTGGTTTTAGAGGGATATTTCTAGAATGGATAATAAATTTCTTAAGTGACAGGAAGAGTGTTGTTAAGATGAAAGAATCAAGCTCAGAACCATACACGACAAATAAAGGAGTACCACAGGGATCCGTGCTGGGACCATTATTATTCCTAATTTTTATTAATGACCTACCAGATCACATAAGGGCACTTATAACATCAATGTTTGCTGATGATACCTCGTTAATAGTCTATGCACGTACACTAGAGGAATTAAAAATGACAATGAAGACTGTTGTTGACTGCTTTATGCGCTGGTGTAATACCAACAGACTAATATTAAACATTGACAAGACGCAAATTATTTATTTTCATTCATACAACTCATCTAAATATGACTATATCTTAACCATCCACGATAGAAATAATATGTTATCTTCCACTCACTCTACAAACTTTTTGGGTGTATTCATTGATTGTAATCTCAAATGGTCAGAGCAAGTGAATTCAGTGAACATGAAATTGAATAAAGCTTTTTATGCTATATCTAGAATTAAAAACACACTACCCATCTCGGCATTAATGAACGTTTATTATAGCCTTGCTTACAGCCACATGTGCTACAATGTAATTTTGTGGGGAAACTCAGTAGATAGTAACAAAGTGTTCATTAACCAAAAAAAAATTATCCGTAAAATTTTTAATTTGGATTATCAACAGTCTTGTAAACCAGTTTTTATTAAACATCAAATTTTAACTTTCTACTGCCTATATATCTATAAATGTTTACTATATGTCAAAGAGGAAATCAATACATTTCCAGTAAATTCAGACAATCACTACTACAATACAAGAAGTGCTGAATCTTTACGAGTTCCTAAACACAGAACATCCAAATTTCAAAATTGCTTCAGATATATGGGACTGACCTTATACAATCATTTGCCAAAAACTGTGAAAGAAATACCACTTATCTCTAAATTTAAAAAAAATGTTAAAGATTTACTCTTAAGAAAAGCATATTATTCTATAAATGAATATCTTGAGGACAAACTGCGATAGCTTCATATTTTACTTGTAAAAATGTTATTTTATATATTTTATGTTTCGTCAATTTCTTTTACACTGTGAATATTGTATTATACACACTAATGTTTTTTATACCAAATTCTGTAGTGACGTATCCTATACATTTATTTTGAATGTCTTAAAGGATCAATAAAGATGACTATGACTATGACTATGACTATGACTATGACTAATGCGGCGTCATCTGCATAACATAATATTTGGATTTCTTTGTTCCCCATTCTGTAACCATGACCTTTACGTAATGCTTGTATTATTTCGTCCATTATTACATTAAAGAGAAGTGGGCTTAACTAGTTATCCTGCGATGATCTCCTAGAATGAGACCAGATAGATTAGCGAACATCTGTAAAAACAACAAGCCGTATAGCAGAAGACCCGTTGGAAGGCCGCCAAAAAGGTGGAAAGATAATGTACAGTCAACAACGACTGAAACAGAATAAGAGGCAGACAAACAGGAGTAATCCTAGTCGCGCGAAGAAGAAGAAGAAGAAGAAGTTCCAGTATTTAAGACTTACTATAGTTGTTACGCTGAAATTCATTTGTCTTGGTTCGAAGGGCTTATCACTTCAAACGTAGTATAAAAAAGGCAATTTTTTTTCTTTGAGGTTGTATTTACCACTCCATCAGATTATCTCAAGAAATTATACAGCTTAACTGTATAATTGTCTGGGTCTGCACCGAGTTGCACCAAAATTTGGCTATAGATTCTACTCGCCCTCAACTCTAAAGTTGACCTTGTGCCGTAGGGTACAGTTCTTGTTTAAACCTTTTTTTGTATACCTACTTGGTAAATCGTTGTTTTTCGTCCCCCCTTCTCCCGTTGCAAATGAAAGGTTTAAGAAAAAAGCCCGGGGATGACAACAGCAAACTTTTTTAAATATTTTTTCAGGAGTTCAAATATTGACATTTTCAGCAAAATTCCGCTTGTATCATTTTTAGAAATTTAGTGTTCATCATTTCATCAGTTCTTTTATCTCTGATGACTGTATTATGGGGATTTCAAAAAAGTTTGATTTAAAAAACTTAGGAGGGGCGGTCTGGCACCTTTCGTTAAGAGTTAGGGTTAGCTCTTTTTTGAGCTAGTCCTACCCTTATAATACATGAAACTTATAAGAATCCTAGATCAACACTTGTATGTCAATATTGCTTTATCATTCTTAATTATTTATTGAAAAGGCCGCGAATCTGACAGTCCATTCCTAATATCGGTCTTATTTATATTCCCTATTTTACTTTTAGAATATCCAAGATACCAGTCGATTAATTAAGTCTGTTGAATTTAAGGGGACAATGGTTTATGAGATTCTTAAATACCAATTTAAGCTACAGTTACAATACAAATACGTATAGTAGAATTGGATTATTTGAAATTAATTCTTAATTCTTTCGGTTGAATAATGAGTAAAACTACACCGCTCGAGTAAAATATTATACTCCGTTTGAAAGTTATTAACAGCACAGTTTTTATAAAAATTGTGATATGGCATAAACACATGAAAATTATTTACAAATAATATACTATCAATAAAAAAACACCTAAATTTCTTAAAAAGAATTAAAATTTTTAATCGACATAAAATTTCTTATTGCCAATTATTTCATCCATTATCAGATAAAAAACAGGTTGCTTAAGTAGTCTCTCTGACTTATTATTGTGCCTGTGTCTATTTCATCTGTCATTTGGCCATAAACTCTTTTTTGAATTGCCTTATTGCCAGACTCCGGTAAGAGCCTAAGAAGGTATTCATTAAATTCTATCAGGCAGCGATGGGGGAAATCTTTTTTAGACATCTATTGTTACGGAGTAAGCGTGCGTTCATAACGAGGCGCCGACCCTCGCTCGGGCCATGGGATGGTATCATTTAGTCGATTTTCGGTAAAATAAATGCATTACTTTAAATGCGAGCGTTCGCCGTCAGTGCTACGCTCTAGGCGAGGAGACGGTGCGATGGTCTCCGTTATGAACGCACCCTAAGACACCCTGGCATCTTCCAGCCGAGTATGACACCAGACCAGAATACCCCAAGGTAGTGACGGAATAACCGTGTTTTGGTTAAAACTTCAACTACCGTTCGAGAATAGTGCTGTTATGACTCAATAAAAAACTAAAATGCATAAATTAATTATCAGTAGTAATATCCCTAGGACATTGATAACAGACGAGATAATTTCATCACAATCGAAAGCTCGTTCCTTGGTTGCTGTAACCAAGCAACGAGCTTGAGAAATTTGTCATGAAATTATGAGGCATTCATTAATGTCCGAGGGATATTCGGCGGATAATTTTTCGAAAAAAAAAAAATCATAACTCAACATAACGAAACATTTTTTTATTAAAAGTACAGTTAGTGAAAGTACCATTATTAAAATTTAAGTTAACATTAGATTCGTTGCTGTTCTCTACTATAGAAGATCTATTACCACGCATTATAAATATATAAACGTGACATTTTGAAATTTATTTGGATGAAGTTGTCAAACTCGATCGTGTTGTCATAGGGATTGAAAATTGCACTGAATGCAATTATCAGTCTAATGTTGACATGATTGGGTGAAATTGTTCCACATGACACAAAATGACGAAATTTGAATGGTTGTAAGAACAGTCGAAAAATTATCAGCTTAATAGAAAAATAACTAGATTATATTAAGGAAAACTTACAACTTAACTTATATATCAATATCACCATAAATCAGAAAAAAATCGTTCTAGAACTGCCATTTACCAATAGAAAACAGAAAAACGAAAATATTTCCATTAGGCCATAAGATAATTTTGGTACTTACCCGTACTTGGCTCTCAAGAAAAAAAAACAAAATTTCAGATCCCTCTTATTTGCCTACCCCTGTCCAGTCAGAAACTGCGTCAGCAAGTAGTCCGGTTTCCTGAAACTACATTCCCACCAGGGCCTCAGATAAGAAATAAGCTCCTTCGTTCACCTTGCCTTTCTGTTATTATTCGTTCATTCCCTCTGCCACTCCTCTATCGTACTCTTTCTCTCTTTCTTATTTATATTTCCATCCATACTCCTCGCATACACAATCGCTCGCTTTTTGCACAACAAGACGATCGGTATCACCACTCCACTAATACACAGAGCCCCATTTAAGGCCATCCTGTAGGCTCCAGATATCCTGAGAAGTATTCGTCTTTGC
Organism: Diabrotica undecimpunctata; assembly: GCF_040954645.1. Classification (NCBI taxonomy): domain Eukaryota; kingdom Metazoa; phylum Arthropoda; class Insecta; order Coleoptera; family Chrysomelidae; genus Diabrotica; species Diabrotica undecimpunctata. Next base: position 14,932,312 of record NC_092808.1, on the reverse strand, counting down.
GAAGTCTCCATCAGCTTGGCGTATTTCACAGTGTTCAGCACGCTACACCAAATGACGGCAGCGTAGATTTACAAAAAATTAACTATATTGATTCTATCATTTGCTTTACACCAGAAAATTTTTAGAGTTTAACATACAAACAGTTTAAGTGTTTATTTTAGATAATGACGTATTTCTTCTTCTTATACATCTATAGTTAAATATGGCCTTATTAAGTGTATAATTTTCCCACGTTATCAATTCAAGATTTAGCAGTGTATGTTCTGAACTGCAACTATTATGGTATGTTTGTGTCCATTCAAGAATTAAATTACAACTACTAAGAAGGTATGTAAATAGTAGACAAGATTATTGTGCCCCTCCCAATGGACATAATTTAAGTTGTTCGTAAATAGTTATTTGTAATAGATCGGGTTGCTTGGATTAGTCATGGCTGAGATTTTCGTCCGAAATTTATTAAACGTACTATGTTGGGTGTTATTCATTACAACTGTGATTATATAGGGTGATTAACTTGATTGGAAATATCCAACTCATGATAATAAGTAAGAAGGTAATGGACATGGTAAACATAAACACAATTCACAGATGAACTCATTATCATCCTCTTCTACTCCCGCGTATTCTTCGTAGGCCCACCGATGACAAGTTTGGAACCTAATGTGTAGATCCTTCGCCTTGTTTGCTTTATTAATAGGTGCTATGACAAAAATGCACAGCCAACCGTCTTTATTCTTGCTTTCACTATTGATGCTTTAATTTCTTTTTTTAATTATTTTTGCATTTTTCTTCTTTCTCGTTATTTTATTTTTATTTAAAAGTGGCTTTTATAAATATTTGCTAAGCTTTTTTTTGGCGTTAAAGAAAACGCTTTGCTCTTCTGCTTTCTTGTTTTTCTCCTAAAGCATCATTTTTATTGTCTGAAACTGCAACTGGCGATACGCTTTATAATACCTCTACAAATGATGAAGACTGAACATTTGGTAAAAGAAGATTTAAAGTTGATGTTTGTGTTAATGTAGTAGTTTCGTTATTATTAGATAAGTTTTCTACATTATAATTCACAGTCGAAGGCAGGAAATGAGATTCTTCGAAAACATTCAGGTTAAATGGATAAATGCCACTTCTTTTAAAACCTTTGGTAGCTTTATCTACTGTAGCCACTTTTTGAAATGCTCTGTCGCTTAATTGCACCAAGTCGTGTATTGTGGTCAGTTCTCTTTTATAAGTTGTCATGTAGAAATCGCATTCCTGACTGAACTGAGCCTTAAGGTTGATCTTCACCCACAATTAATTTGTTTCTGATCCTAGAGATGGCTCTACTGCTGCATGAGCTCTGGTAAATTTTTTAACTTAATTGTAGATTTCTACATGATGACTCTGTAATATTTTCAAACCCTAATATAAATTACAGTTTTCTATCATTATATCCATTGGCTGAGTTGCCAAGTTGTGTATACAGTAATTTTATCAAATACCTAGTAGACCAAGTAAGCAAAGATATCTTTAACAACATCTTTATGTATAATATTTTACTGCTCCGCTGTGTCAATCGGAATATATTAAAGTTACGAATTTGCAAGAACATTAAGTTTCATCCACACATATCATTGAAAAATGATACATATTTATTATCTAAATAAACATTTTTATCGACAGAGGTACGTAGCGGCGCTATCTATGAATATCGTATTATCATTAAATTTATACATGCAATCATATATTAGATTTTTGGTCTGTCTGGTCCAAAAAATTGTAAATCATGTGGCTGCATTTGGTGACTGCTTGCTTTTAATACACCCTCAAGCTACTTATGGCTAATTTGCTACTCCAAGATTAGTAAAACTGGCTTTTCCTTGCTTGCTTTCCAGTGGGATGGGAAAGTCAGCTTTACTATATGATTTTCTCTTGCTTTCAACACCTCTCACCCCTCAAGCTGCTTATGGCTAATGGGCCTGTCCAAGATTAGTAAAACTGGCTTTTTTCTTGCTCAGCTTAGAATGCCCTATAAAATTATCCAAATATTTATAAAAAATTCTCCCTATCCATCCAACCAGTGCCAGAAACGACAGTTGCTTAAGGCGTATCTCTTAATAATAATGGAGCATCTTTCAAGGAAACAGATAAAATTAATGAATTCAGTTTTCAGTCAGTGAAAATGCACATGCCATTGTTATGTTGAAACCTCTTTCGCCACTAACTATTCTTCCTACTTGCTTTTGTCTCTTTTTTGCCAATATCTTCGTAGGTTTCGGTACAGTGCTTATACCTGTTTCATCATAATTGTAAATGTTTTTGAACTAAAATTGTAACTGTCTGAAACTGTTTTTAAAAAACTAAAAAAAATTGTTAATAGTTCTTCACTGAAACCTAAGGCTATAGTAAAACTTGTGGCTTCAGGTTTTTAAATAGACAGTCCAGGATTTCTTTTTAAAAAACCTTTTAGCCAGTCTCCTTCAGCAATTTTTTAGTTTTATTGAATAGATGCTAGATTTTTAGTCTTTCTGCAAGTTCATAGGCTATGCATAATGAAGTAAAATCATAAAAACTGGACTGAATCTCTAACAAATGTGTTACTAGTAACTGTTCATTGGGACTAGAAAAAACAGGATTGTGTTTGCCAAGCAAAGAGCCCAGGGGCCTTTCTCAGTTTGCTTCATTCATCGAAGTGAAGAAGTTTTCGGTATTTTAAATCTTTAAAAACAGTTTCTCTGGTGTTGTTTCCGTTGTATATTGACGAAATAGCGGCTTCTACATCCTCTTGCGTTCAATCAGGTTTACAAACATTACGTTTTCTCTTGTATAGTCAGTTCACAATTTGTTGATAGTTACAATATATAGATAGATAGATAGATAGATAGATACAAGTTTAACCCTAATTAGAAAACTGAAATACAGAGAGGATAAGTAATACGATATAATAGTAAAAACCAACCTAAAACTGACGGTTTAAGACGTTTTCGACTAACTCACCTTATATCTGAAGGAATACAATACCTTATAATCCTATTACGGGGGTATTTTGAATGGTTAGATATGAACGACCAGTGTCGTAGAGTATATGATTGAAACATTTATTTGAACTAAATAAATAAACATTTATTTGAACTAAATAAATATATTTTTTAAATTGTACTTATGTAAATTGTATTTTTTAATAAAACTTATTTATTTTATTCAAAAATAAAAAGTTTCTTGCCATTTGTAAAAGATACATTTATTTAATTAAGGAAAAAGGCGCCAAATGTCGCCTGGTAAAATTTCCAATGTGTTTTAAATGTATCCATTATTTTCGAATCCGGAGAAAACTAATAAATATTTTTGAAAAATTTAAACGCAGAATGAAAGAATACATTATTACTATTGTTCTGAAGCTATTTTCTTGTGGCATTTTAAATTAATTAATATTTAAATGGGAATAAGCCACAATTAAAGGTTAAAATACATTTATTGACGTTTCAATTTCCACTTCGGAAATCGTTCTCAAAATACAAACATTAATGTTTGTATTTTGAGAACGATTTCCGAAGTGGAAATTGAAACGTCAATAAATGTATTTTAACCTTTACTTGTGGCTTATTCCCATTTAAATATTAATTAATACATTATTACTCAGGGCAGAAAGTCTCTGAAAACTTCTACAGTGTTTATTTTAATATGTTATGTAACAGGGGTGAAAATAAAAGAGAAAATATAGTATAATTTTTAATTGAAAATATTGCATGCAAAAGAAACTTTTTATTTATTCTAAAAAATATTTCATTCTGCTTTTAAATTTTTCAAAAATGCTTTTTAGTTTTCTCAGGATTTGAAAAAAAATGGATACATTTAAAACACATTGAACATTTTGACAGGCGACATTTTGCGCCTTTCCCCTTTAATACCTTACGATTACAACTACTATTACTTACCTTATATAATTACGATTAGAAAACTATTCAAATTCAAAATAAATAGGATCAACTTCGGAATCCGAGTCGTCTTGAGGGTTAATAATTAGGTTAATAATCTCTACGGTCGCATCAATTATGTTATCAAGATCCCACATTTTTTGTTCTTCTTCTATTACATGTCTTACTGCATCTTTCCAGTTTTGTTTTGTAATATGTTATAAAGACTCGTATAACAATCCACGTACAACTTGTATTTTATATGACGTATTTTTTCTAGCCACATAACTTTTCATTTGTGCTCAAACGAGTTCAATTTATTTCGCAGTGGTAGAGTGGAAGTCTAAAGACTGTGATGTTTCGCCTTTCCGCCATTTTGTCAACTACGTATTTCTTGAACTTGGATTTGTGTTGCCGGGCAATTTTTAAAAGTTCTGCTTTTACCATTCCATCTTCGTAAGGCAGATACTTATTCCGCAGCCAGTCAAAAATATCCTGTTTTGTTCCACGCATTCGTTAGAAGTCTTTCTACTAGTCGTAAATGATAAGGTGCATTATCTAATACTATAATTGAATTTGGTGGTATGTGTTCAATCATTTGCTCAAAATACTCTTCGAAAACATCAGCTGTCATCTCCTGGTGATAGTCTTTTGTGCTTTTGGAATAAAATTCCAACAAACCATGCTTAACAAATCCTTTTTCAGTGCCAATGTGAGAAATTATTAATCTACTGCCTTTACCAGAAGGTGGGGAGATACCAGTAGACCAACCTTCCATAAAGGCTTGCCTGGAGCTTAATATATTTTTATCTGGCCAAATTTTTTTTAGAGTATGACCTGAGTTTACCCACGTTTCATCCTGGTAGAAGATGGGCCTTTCTTCAGCCCGGGATTTTCGTATGAATCTTAGATAATTTCTTCTCCAACATTATCTTCTCCTCCCGGTCAATCAAAAGTGATTTTCGGTCTGATTTCTCCCACCGGAAATTTAATTCTTTTAAAACTTGCCACAATTTAGTTCGTCCGATATGAGGCAAATCCGGGTCGTCTCTAACTTCTTGTAAAATTTTGTTTAGGTTTGGTATTTCTTTTTTGAAAAAAAATCCATGAATTTTCCTTCGAATACCATTTTTGGCAAATTCATCAATTTCAATAGACTTTTTCCCTCTCTTTAAGTGTTCGTTTGTATTTGGGTTAGGTATACCGTGTTTTTTCTTTCTGATAGGAACCTATATAAAGTTGACTCTCCTACGCCAATCATGTTGGCACAACTTTCTACTATGTTGCGAACAGTGTTTGTGGGATTCAGAGAAACCAGAGAATCGTGAACATTCAGGACAATAGTCTTCTCTCTTGGTGAATAGACAGACTTACTGACTGTACGCAACAGTACCGGTGTAAAACTTGATGATGAAGCCATCACAAACAATCCAACAAAACGAGCACGAGTGAAAGGTACGTATATGTTCGTAGGTATATGGAATAAAAAATCACTCACTCACTGCATATAATTCGCAAAAGAAATATTCGAGACGCTAATTACTGCCGTAGACGCGGAAACACCGACGAGCCGTAAATTACATGCGATCAAAAACGTACTAAACAAAAAAATTGTTTTCGTTCGTAATAACTTCACCCTTTCAAGTTAAGTTTCGAATATAATTATATTATTAAAAATCTGGGGAATTCCATCTTAATTATCTTGCAACGAATAGTACCTTCAGATATGAATTCCAGGTTTTCTAGTAAAGTGATTAAACGCGAAGATTAGTATTGAAATATCCAAAGAGATAAGGTATTCTTATTTACAAAATTGTTAATGGTTAAATTCTTATTTTTATTAATATAATATAATAACCAACATTAGTCGTGAAAGTTTTAATTGTTTTTTTGCTAAATATATTAGTATTAAAATATTATCAATATTATATATAACAGTATTAAAACATTATATTATTATTTAATGAATAAACACCTTAGGAACGCCTATGATTTACGACCGTTTTATGAGTTTGAGGCATATTTCGTGCTCTCAACAATTTGTGAACGAAGAATAGTTTTTTGTATATCTATATTTTATGTTATTTTGTATTTCTTGTTTTATTTTGTATTAGTAAATAAATGTTTCTATTAAAACTGATTTTTCATCAGCGCGTTTCAAGCGGCTTTTGGTGAAAACCTACCCAAAATAGATCGGCAGTTAACGTGTTAATAGATCCATTGGTCAGAGAAGAAGAAGAAAACTCAGAACAAGGTTTCTTGATAACATCGATGAAGACATGAGAAATAAGAGAATACGTGCTTGGCGGAGAAAGGCGATGGATAGGGACGGCTGGGAAGAAATTATTGAGGAGAATACGACCCACGCAGGGTTGTAAAGCCAGAATGATGAATATTTTACTACGCTACATAGCGTTTACGTTACCTATCAACCTTTGGGACGCAGTACTCCCCACCTGAGAGTGGTGTTCAAGAAGTACTGAATAGCCCTTACTCAATTCAGCGCCCCTTCTTCAGAAGGATATTTAGATTGAATATATAAATAATTTAACAATCTTTCTAGTGCACAATACATACCTGAGAATCCGCATATAAATAGTTATCGACTCATATTTACATTTATATCTCACAACATTACGAGATCCAATTATTTAATAAATTTTATAACTTTTTAACTAATTTGGTACATGTAATATTATCTTCTGTAAATGTTAATGGAACGTGGTATCGTTTTTTAATTAGACTAAAGGCCGACTGGGTCATTGCAATAATCGTAAAAATTGTTGAAAAATATCGACTTACCTTTTAACCATTAATGGTTTAATGTGTCAAAAGCTTTTATCAACCCAAGTGTAAAAAGGTAATAAATCCATATATTGTTATGGCCTTATTAAAATTTTCTATATTAGTTCGAACGTTTTCTATTGTTCTTCAAAAGGAAAAATGTATACTAACTTTGTACCAATCCTATTATAATGTTAAACTGTGAGAATGATATATTTAGAGAGCGAAATATATGCAACACAAAATTACCAAAATATGCGCATATTATAGATGCACTGCTTTCACTAAAAATATGCAGCTATTTTTTTAAGTTTGCCTAGATATTGAAATTCATAATAAAAATACTCAAAATAAAACAAAATATTAAATATAAACATTTTTAAATCCGTAAACTAATTTTCGAAACCAAATTCAGATTTTTGCTTTAATCTGTGCCTTCTAAGAATTGCAAGGCAAAACCGATGTTGATAAAGATGTTAATGGAGACATGGGGAATCTAAAAATTGCATTCCACGACATGTTTCCTCAATTAAGCAAAAATCCTTAGCGAATTTGGTTTCTAGTACTCGTACAGAGTATATCGGAATAAAAGGAAAAGACAGTTAAGATTTGATTTCACGTACAGGGCGTCTGTGTATCCGCTTATACGTATTTCACCCTAAAAAGGATCCCTAATAAATATACCCTAAAATGGATCATCAGAGACAAATTTTCACAGTCGCTCTGAAACTGAATATAAAATAAAAATAAAAATAAAAATAAAAACGTTTATTGCCTAAAAAATATATTTACATGTCAAACTTAAAAAAATTTCAGCCTTCTTTCTTCGGCGTACCGCTTTTGCACCGCCAGCGTTTGTTGTTTCTTCCTCTCGGTTCCTGGATTTTCCTTGGTGGTGTCCTCGTCTGCTACTGTAGGTACTTGTATCGGCAAACGTACCTACTTCCCTGCATGCCTGGTTTTCTAGACCCTGATCAGTCTATGGGTGGATCTAAATATCCTCTGGATCCTGTTCTTCTGGAGGATATCCCTGGTCTTACGTAGTCTTCGTGTGGCCTGGTTGAAGAACCACCTGGTTCTGTTCTCGGCCACCTCCCTTAGTGGCGTGTATCCTAGTCTGTTCCTAATTGTCTCGTTGGTAACTCTATCCTCCCATGATGCTCCGTCGATGATTCGGTAGCATGATGTTTCAGTTGCTTCTAACTTTTTCCAGTGTGATTCCGCAATTGAGCTTCACACTGATACTGCATACAGAATCACCGACCTAACATATGCTTGGTAGAGTTGAATTTTCTTTGCCTTCGAAAGTGGACTGGACCTAAAAATGAAAGGAAGTATTAGTTTTTTAGCTGTGTTGGCTTTTACCTTTGTTTTTGGTGTATGCACCCGGAAGTTGAGTCTTCTGTCGAGGTGGACTCCTAAGTATTTGACCGTCTCTGATTCCTGAATTCTGTTGCCTCCTACTGTGATCTTGTTCCGTGGTGGTCGTTTTTCCTGGGTGAATATGATGAACTGCGTCTTTTCGGCGTTGATCTTGATTTTCCATTTTTTGGTGTAGTCCGTGATGTTTTCCAGATGGTTCTCCATGTCATCTATGATTCTTCTTTCGTCTTTTCCGGATGCATACACTGCTGTGTCGTCTGCATACAGGGCTGTAGAAGTCCTTGGATCTGTTGGAAGGTCTGAAACAAAAATGTTATATAATATAGGTGATAAAATGCTGCCCTGAGGCATTCCTTCCTGGATTTCTTGGATCGTCGAGTGTGGAAGTCTAGCCTTGTCCATCTTGAAGATTAGTGTTTTCTTCCAAACCGTGTCCAAAATGCTTTTCTATATCCAGATGTCCAGTATGGCTAATCCTCTCTTCTGTTTCCTGTTGAATTTTATCTTCGTGTCGCTGATAATCCTTGCTAGTTAAAGTTCGCAGTTTCTTCCTTTTCTCAATCCGAACTGGTCTTCTTGGATAATTCTTCTTCTTTCTGTGTGCTTCACCAGTCTCTTGTAGATGATTTTTTCCAAAATTTTTCCCATCGTTTCCAGGAGTGATATGGGCCTGTAGCTTTCCGGTCTTCTTCCATCTTTCCTTGGCTTCAGAAGAGGTATGATCTTGGCGTGTTTCCAGTTGTTCGGAAAATGTCCTTTTTCCAGGCAGTATTTGAAGATATAGTACAGCTGTACTATGATCTTCTGTGAAACTGAAAATAAATCTTTTCTGTCTTAGGAAGCAACTCTAACACGGCTTCGTATAGACGCAAATAGCGACATCTGATATTTAAATCCGTAAACTAATTTTCGAAACCAAATTGAGATTTTTGCTTTAATCTGTGCCTTCTAAGCATTAGAGTGACTGTGAATTCTCTCCAAAGTCTCCTATTATCATCGTATACGTGCTGTGATAATTCGTACTAGTTTCAGCAATTTTCTCATAAAATTCGTCTATCTCTTCATCGAGATGTGCTGTGGTTGAAGCGTATACTTGAATAATTTTCAGGGTGATGTTCTCGTTTACATTTAACCTAATCATTAAAATTCTTTCAGATATTCCTACGAATTGCTCTACTTTAAGTGCATATTTCTTAGAAATTAGAAATCCTACGCCATCTAGGCTTTGTTCTTCTCGCCCTTTGTAATATAGGACGTTATCGGACTCTAGTGTTATGAACTCTTCCCCTTTTCTTTTTACCTCTGCTAGACCAATTATGTCCCATTTTAAGTCCTTGATATCTTCTTCGAGTTCGTAGACTTTTTCATCTTTTCTTAAGGACTTTATATTTAGAGGTGCGATGTTCAATGGTGTGGTTTTTAGCGATTTCTTGCTTCCCCCAGATCTCATGAAGCTGTCCTTTTTTCCAAAGGAGTGGGATTTTCCATTACTGTATGGTCTACCCACCTGGGGACCCATTCCTTTTGTTTTAGATATAGCCGTATTCCTGTTAGGAGGTTTTTAGCCTTAAAACACCACGTTAGCTAGACGGGTTGGTGAGTGATTTTATACAATCCCTAAAATCAAGGGATTGCCACTTTCGCCATCCACACCATACCGAAGGTATTCTTCTCCACCGTGGCTGCCATTGTGGACTCCATTCGTGACCCTGAACAAGGGACCCTAAGCAGGTACTAGTTTACCGGGTAAGGAAACACCTAGAATCTGCGGAGGCAGGGATTGATTCATTTACCATGATAGGACTATCCAAAGGAGTTCCTACCCGCCACCCGTAGCAGGATGGTGCTTCATGCTATATAGCTAAAACAACTCAAAAATGATTTGAAGACAATAACATTAAAGTCATCTCATGGCTTTCGATCAGTTCAAACCTTAATGTTATTGAGACATTGTGGCATAAGATAAAACCGACTTTACGTAATGATCCCCAGAGAACCGTCCCCGATTTGTAGAGTAAATTAGATGAATTGTAGGACAGTTTTGACCCTGACTTGTGTAAATCCTTAGTACAAACAATATCAGACAGAATTGCCGCGGATGTAAAAGTGCGTGCGTGAGGATGTAACCCCGTATTAAAATAATATTTTTTTGAATTTTCCGAACATTTAGTTGTCACGGTTTTATGCAACATTTTCGTTTATTTTACCGCCAACGCTGCAATTTAAAGTTTATAGAGACAAAGTCATTTTAATATTTTGCTATTAATAATAGAGTTTAATATATTATTGACCTCGTTCTTTGGTTCAATAAGAATTGTCTATTTCCAACTGAAATTGTGAATAATTATAAAATAGTAAATAATTATTTCGGTCATTTACATACTTCTGTGATTTTTAAACTTTGGGTTTTCCTTTTTTTCGCTTTTCGTGAGGTTCCTACAGCCTCTGCCGATTCTCACATTTCGACCGCCATCGTTTTCTGTCCATCCATTCGTATTCTTTGATGACTCTATCTCTCATTATATGTCGTGCATTTTCTTCCCAGGTAACTGAAGGCCTTTCCCTTCTTCTTCTTTGTTGTGGTATGTAATTTAAAGCTTTCTTTGGCCGTCTATCTTCATTTATTCGCTTCACGTGACCATAACACACTAGTTGTCTCGTTTTAATTCTGCCTACACTGAAATATACACAGTATTTGTCCTCCTTCTAATATCTTCTTTCCTGATATGATCTTTTTTTGGATACACCACACGCTCTCCTTAGAAAATCCATTTCTACTACTTTTATTCTTTTTCTATCTTTTTTCGTGTTCTGCCAAACTTTTGCCCCATAAGTCATAATAGGCTCTACCACGGTTCGATAGATTGTCAATTTCGTTTCTTGTCTAATATCTTAAGACCATAGTAGAGAGTTTAGAATCACATACTTCTGTGATTTTTAAACTTTGGTTTTTCCTTTTTTTTTAAATAAAATAATTATTTCAGAATTTCCAAATATAGTTTTGCTATATGGTTATACTTATTATAAAAATACATTTTTGTGTGCTTAATACATCTATCGAATTATTATTTAACCATTGCATACTTCACCTAGTAGAAAACTTGATCTACCTTGGTGGGCCGTCAGCCAGTGTGTACTACATTATTGATGAATAGACTAATAATTAGAATTTGCATAAAAATGTGTCCAGTTTTTAATTATACAAATAAATAACAAGTTAATAATATAACAGCGTCAATAACGTTTCGACATTTCGATTTCGTTTTTCATGGTCATCAAAAATTAGAGCAAGTAAAATGATGATCTAGAATTGGGTTTTAAAAGTCGTAAATACAAACATAAAAACGTCTTCGGATGTATAATTTTCTTTTAATTGATGCTTGTGATTTACTACTCTGAGCAAGATAATCAAAATAAAGATCATGGAAAATATCAACATATCAATGATGTGCGTCATAAAGTTGACATCAAAAGATTTTTTTTATTTAATTTAAAGTGTTTTGGTAACTGGTACTGTACATGTTATCAAAATAGAAAAAACGCAGCAAATTAAAAAATCATCGACGCAGGTTGTACACGGAGAAAAAAAGAAGAGTAAAGACGTCTTAGAAGAAAGAAAAACCGTATCCATCGACAAAGGAAAAGGGAATACGAACAGAACAGTCTCAATGAGATACAATGTTTATTCGATGAAGATGAAACGAGGAAATAGTACAAATCCTCAAATAATAGAGGTGGAGAATTTAAACCACTATTAAAAATTTGTAAAGACACTAACGGTGAAATTCTACATGATAAAAACTAAGTTCTTAACAGATAGGCACAACATTTCAGCGAACATCTAAAAATATAAACGATATTGAAGGAGGTTACAACATAGAAAATCAACAAAATTTACAACGTCAACTACACAGTGAAGACCCAACAGGAGAAGAAGTATCAAATGCCATCCTACAACTCAAAGACAATAAAGACCCAGGAATCGATGAAATCTGTTTGGAAATGTATTAAAAAGGTGGTGATGAACTTTTTGCAGCAATCCACAAACTAATAGTACTTACTAGCGGACTAACTCGACATCGAGTTTTGATGTAAGTTTTGCTGATATTTAAGAGGGGCGGAGTCTAACGATCCATCGTTTCCGTCGCCTGGTGTAAATGTTCCAAAAATCCTAAAAACAAACTGTATCGACGCCAATTTTTTTAAATTGAAAATCGATACAGTAGTTTTTTAGGATTTTCAGGAAGATTTACATTAGGAAACGGAAACAATATGATTGTTAGACTCCGCCCCTCTTAAATAAAAAACGGAAGTAAAACCGGAAGTAACTTTTTTTTTGCATAATTTAGATTGTAAAATGCCACGTTTAAGAAAAAGAAGTCGGTTTGAGAATTCTAACTAACTAACTAACTAAATTTATATTTAAATATTATTTAAATTTAAAAAATACAGAAAACAGTATGATGCTCCGCGCTAGTCTACACTACCGCCTACTGTTCCACTTTTTTGAGAATACGCCACAATTTTACTTTATAATAAGTTTATTTTTTATTTATTTATTTAAAATAAACCTAATTTAAAATAAAATTGTGGCTTATTCCCAACAAAATTAATAATATATTTCTAACTAATAAATTAAAAACAAAGTAATGCTTACCTCAATATTTTATTCTTCAAGTATTAAACTCAAAACGTAGTCTAAATCTCTAAGTATCAATCACAACACCTCACACACGCTGCACTTGTTGGAAACAGAATACTTTCTAACTAAACATAAAAATAAAAAAATACCAACTCATCAGATAGTGTAAAACAGACCCCATAAATTAAAATCGGAGACAGGAGGATCCCGAATTTTGAGTGGTCATTATCGTTATTCCTTAAGTGGAAACACTTGTTGGTGCATTCCAGCATTCGAAAATTCGAACCGGAAGTAAATACTTTCGGTTTCATAATTCTGAATTCAATCGGTAAGTATAAGAAAAAAGTAGACGCGGGCATATTTTAAAAATACATTGAAAATTAGGACTTTAAATTTTGAAGAATGAAACCTGTAAAATTCCTATACTTTACTATAGAAAAAATTTATTTTATTGCCGCCAATTTTAAACCGGTTCGAATTTTTTAAATTTTAAACCTTAGGGGGAATCTACTCAACAATCTGTTTAATTATTCAAAAAAAATATTCTATTATCTATTACCGTTTAGGAGGAGTATTGCGCACAAGAAAAGGGCTTAGCCTTTTAGTATATAAGATATGGCAGAATGAATTGGTACCAGAAGAGTGACTAAAGGGAATAATACGTTGCATAAAAGGGTGATCAACTGGAGTGTAAGAACTATAGAGCCATTACTCTGTTAGCATCTGCGTAGAAAATCTTCGGCGATGTATTGTTTGAAAAACTTAAACATTTTACAAAGGATACTGTTGGTCCATATCAATGCGGATTTACTACTGGAAAATAAACTACACATCAAATTCAAGCACATAGGCAGATTCTAGAAAAGTCACTAGAATATAACATAGATACACACCATCTCTTCGTCGACTTCCAAGCAGCCTATGACAGTGTGAATAGAACTGCAGCCTATGATAACTGTACATCATAGGGGCATCCTCATTTGGGGCATGGTGATGGAGGTAAAAGTTGGTTGAATTGTGCGTAGTTTTGAATTTGCGCATTCCAGTGTGTTGCCAAGTTCTTAACACGCTGTTGTTGATGCTAACCTTTAGATATTGGTGAAGTTGTATGTTTTCCAGATTTTCTAGACAGTATGCCTGTTTTGCTGCTTGATCAACGTTTTCATTTACATTGATATCAACACGAGATGGTATCTAGATGAAGATTACTGAAACATCATTTTTTAACTGCTGTTGGTAGATACTGTGGATGCACTGTAAAATAGGATGTATGGAAACTCAATCGCAGAGATAAAATCGGTGCATTTTTCTAATGATTTCTCATTAGTAATGGACGGGTCTAATGTCTTGAGTATTCCGTACAGTTCAGCTGTGTGTATACTACATCTGGGAGAAAGTCGATACGATTCTACTGTTGTATTTGAGGTGCTGATGACACAACCGACGACCTGTTCTTCTTTGGAAGCATCTGTGTAGAAAATTTTGTCATAATACCGTGTCTTTATAAGCTCTTTAAATGTCTGTACCAAGAGAGTTCTGGGCGTTTCTTCTTTTTTTCCATCGATTTAGCTGGTACGGACAGTAGGTAGAAGGTCCACGGGGGAGTTCTGGACGTAGTAACGGGAGTTATGAGTATTAGGTATAAATTTTTTAGTAAAGTTTTTAAAATTTTTGAGAGGGAATGTGCTCGAGGGTGACTGTTATCTGGAACAGAGTATGGAGTATTCATTAGTTTAATTGCTGTGTTTTTTGGATTAGCAGGAATTTTAGAGAAGTAAGATAGTAGTAAACGTTGCCGTCTTATAAAAGTGTGGGTTTTGAAGATTCCATATAAAGACTTTCAGAAGGACCTGATTTAAAGACACCAAGGCTAATGCGTAAAGAAGTGTAAATTGAAGTCAGACTCTTAAGGTAAGCATCGGAAACAGATATGTAGAGAACGCTTCCGTTATCGAACTTAGAGCGGATCAAGGTTCTGTAAATTTTTAAGAGGACTTTCTCCTCTGCCCTCATTGATGATGAGCTAGAGTTTTAAGATATCGGTTCTATTTAGACAGTTTGTTTTTATATCCTGTATCTGATTTCTCCATGTAAGTCTTATTATTGAATATTACTCCTAATAATTTGTGTTTATCAACCACTTGAAGAGGAGATTCATTACATTTATTACTCCTAATAATTTGTGTTTATCAACCACTTGAAGAGGAGATTCATTAAGGTGAAGTATAGGAGGTTGAGTGTGATGTCTACTAGTGAAGTGTAAGACTTTAGATTTTCCAGATGAAAATTTGACTACAATTTGTCTAATTGTTAAGAGTATTTAGGAGTAAAGAGACTTTGCTCCTTGTAACTTTACATTGGCAAGAAAGAACAAGATCGTCTGCGTATATTAAGTATTTGAAAAGAATTTAGCACTAGCAAAACAATGAGACAGAAAATCAGAAAGTAAACAATAAAATCCTATATAGGGTTTAAAGAAATAATGTGATCATGTAGAATAATCTATATATTTAATCAACCAAAAACATCGATCTTTGGACCCTTCCTCGTAACTCCATCGTCCTCTATTCGGGACTATTTACCAGGTAAATAGCTGATGGTAAATAGCTTTGGTCACTTTGGACCTTTTTGTAGAATATCTCGTTTAATCTCAATAATTTTATTGGTTGCAACACATTGCACTTTGTCGCGAAAAAGCTGAGAAAGGTTAATGATAAAAAGCTTCTCGCTCACAATACTTAACGAAGACCGCGTTGCTCAAGTCAGGGAGCTTTATTGGGGGTGGGTAAGGATATAAATAGTAGAAAATTTTTGATCAAAAATAGATAGGTAAACAATAGACAATAATTAGATAACAAAATATAACAGTTTGACAAAGCAAAAACAAGAAACACGGAATACAGCTAAACTTTAAAACAAAATGGGTGCCATTAAGTGAGACTTAAATGGCGCCCATCTGAAACTTTTAAAGTAACTCAAGATTAAATCAGCTAAACAAACATTTTTCTGAAAAAGATTAGAAAAACCCACGTCAGAAAACTTATCAGCCAATTATTAACAAAAACCAAAGTAATAGACCAAATTTTTACAATTAAACAGATCCTGACTAGATCATAGGAATGTAATATGTCACTAAACACACATAAATTAAGTCGACACAAAATATTTTGATATTTTGGGTAAAATAATACGATTTACTAATAACATGAAGACCAACAGAATTAAGATACATTTTTAAAAGACTTGAGCGAACAGCAGGGAGTATGGGCTAGAAGTAAATGAAGAGAAAACAAAGTATATGGAGATGAGAGGAAATAATGAACATTTGGGACAGTTTTGGAAAGTATCTGCCCCAGACAAGGAATATATCTGTAAGATAGTTGGACAGTTCGATCATTTAGGAGTAACGTTAACAAAAAGAAATAAAGAGACTCAAGAAATCGAAAAAAGAATGGCTAATGGTAGATAAGTGCTGGAACTCTAAATAAGATATTGAGATCAAAAAAAATATCCAGAATCCAGAAGAAAACGGTATCAAACCAATAGTGCTGCTTTATGCTAGCGAGACCTGGATCTTAAGCAAAACCATAGAACTGAAGCTAGATAGATGGGAGCGAAAGATACTCAGAAGAATATATGGAGGTATAAAAGATCAGCATATATAGAGAAGAAAAACAAATAATGAAATAATGCAAATATATGCACAACAAAAAATTTCAAACATTGGAAAAGTTCAAAGACTAAGATGGCTCGGACACGCAGCTAACTTTGATCTAATATTCAATCATAGGCAAAGAGCTGGCATAACAATATTTTAAAATTGATGCTACAAAGTACCTGTAGGACGGACTTTCATAATTTATGTCAAAGTGTGCGCTTGTTTAATATTACCCCGTTGTATATTTACAAGTTTTTAATTGGCTATTCCTCTATTATCTTTTCCAGATTCCACCATATATCTACAAATTTCTTCGACTCCTTGTCGTAGTTTTCTTAACTTCTCTATTCAAGTAACTATACATTCTCAATCATCTGCATTTTTCTGCATTAAAAACATTTTTTAAATGGCAAATGGGTTCAGTTCCTGTAGCCATCACAAAGAAACAAAAAAACCTTTTTAATTTATGATTAATAAATTATTTAACGATAAACATTAAATATTTGCAATTCATTTACATGATTGGAAATTGTTCAAATTACATTGACCTTAGTACACTCATACTTACAACGAATTTGTTAATTATATATCAGAGCAAACCTTCACTACACATTTTACCGTAGGTGCAAATTGTGATCCAGTTAACAAATAAAACATTCATGTCTTTTCTATTTACAAAAAAAACCGACGCATATCTCAAAGGTCATTTTACGTCATACAATACTTGGCACTCAAAAATGCCATTCAGTAATATGCAAATTTTGATATATGGGAGTGATATTTTAATCTGACAGCTACAGATTATGCCATCAGATTTATGGTATTGTATTTAAAGAATGTATCAGTCGATATTTTTTGGCATAGATCGAAGTTAAATAGTGTATTCCAAACAATTCGATAGCTAATATAAGATAATTAGATAAACCAAATATACGTAATAGATATTGTCCCGTTGGTGTTTCTTTGTGACCTCTACCTTTCTTTGTTATATCTTTTGAAATAAACTCAAGCCTTATAAAATTACTTAAATAAATGAAATTAGATTGAAATGTAAAATATATTTTTCAATTGAACAAACTATATTGTCAATATCGTAATAATAGCCATCTTCTACGCGTGTCAGTAAGGAATTAACAAGTAAATGCATAGCATGTTCGTTTTTTTTTAATGGGACACTCTGGATATTTTTTATAATTTTATAAATATTCACGTTTTTTTGAACATTTTTTATTAATAATTCCCTGTACCTATTGTTAACCGTTTTTGAATTATAATGGTTTTATATGAAAATTACACTTTTCTAATATTTTTACAAAGTTCAATATCGTCTAATATAATTTGAATAAAAGTTTAAATTCCTTAGGAACTTATTAACAGCATTATCGTTTACAGTGTAAAGTTGCCTTTTACATTATACAGGTTACTGTCAAAATTGGCATAAAACCTGCATCCTAAATTTAGCCCAATTATTTTTTTCAAATGGGACACCCCAAATTTGATTCATTATTTTAGAAGAATATATTTTTTTCTATTGATCTGTATTACTATGCATGTAATATGCATTAGTCTGTATTTATTAGTATTAATTTTGCAATTTTTAAATTTTAAATTAACTTTCTACATTTTTGTCACATAAAATTTATTTTTTATAGACTGGTATTATACAGTGCCAGTCAAAAGTCCGTTCCCCCCTTGTATCTTTTGAACGATTATTGTTATAATATTGAAATTGGGAGGAAGGTAATAAACAGACGTAGTCTTTTCAACTAGTCATAACAAGTGACGTAATAGTGACAGATGACGTTACAGCGCCACTGTGACAGATAATGTTAAATGGGACCTTATGGCAAGTGATACCTCGTTTGAAAAGTATTCAAAATACCTATTTAGTCATAATAATTTTGTTTAAGTTTAAGCTCATTTTAATGAATAAATTAAATAAATACTAAAATAATTGTAGCGTCTTATTTAATTAATAAATATTTAATAACCACTTCTTATATTAAGTATTCAAAATGTGCTCGATCTACTTTCTGACAGTAATGCATCCCATTTCTACACTCTTGCCGTACTCGTTCAAATGTGTCGGAAGTAATTGCTCTACATTCTTTAACAATTCATTGTTTCAAAATGTCAATATTGTCGGGTACTGTAGCGTAAACTTTAGATTTCAAGTCTCCCCACAAAAAAATCTGATGGTGTGAGGTCCGGTGGCCGAGCTGGCCATTCTATCGTACCTCGTCGTCCAATCCATCTACCACGATATTCCTCATCTAGGTAACGTCTTACTGCATCATAATGATGTGCAGGAGTATCATCTTGTTGAAACTTTATTTCCAAGTTACCGATCTGGATTATCCTCCAGAATTTCAACTATTAACAGTTCAACTGCATTTTGTAACATCTCCAGATACACTTCACCGGTTAAGTTAGTGTTAAGAGAAACAGGTCGAACTATGTGGTTTCCTAAAATACCTACCTAAACATTTATTTTGTTTTTGGAAATTTAGTATGTGTTTCAAGAAAGACATGAGGATTTGTGTCACTCCAATACCTTACATTGTGTGTGTTAACATTTCCATTGAGAAAAAAAGTACTTTCATCACTAAAACAAATTGTTTTTATGTAATCGGGCTGTTGGTTAATTTTATTGGACATGTTTTCACAGAATTCTAGTCTTCGGTCTGGGTCATCATCGGAAATTGGTTCACAATTTTTAATTTGTATGGATGAAATTTATTTTTAGCCAACACTCGGTGTACTGTCTTTTGACTGATTCCATAGATAGATGCAACTTGGGCTGCAGAAGAAGTAGGGTTCACTACCATTTCTGAAATTATGTAAATTTTTTTGGTATCACTAATTATTGGTCCACCAGATCATTTGACATCTTGAACACTGCCTGTTTGTTTAAACTTCCGAAGAAGCTTCCTCAAATAAGTTCTCGATGTAGGGCGATCGGGGTACCTCCAAAGACGTTCCACTGTATGGAAATTATTTCCACATTCACCAATTATCAACACAGCTGCTACTTTGTCGGCTACAGTACGTACCATTCTGCCTTTGCAAAAATGTAAACGTCTCGTTAAACAATAATTAAACTAAATATTAACTAAGAACAACTAACTAAACACAACTTGACTAAACTTGAATTCACTAAACTAAGCAGAAACAGAAACTAAATATTCAAGTATAAACGCGTTTGCAAACTAAAAATAACTAGAGAATTGACTAAACTAAGCAGAAAAAGAAACTAAATATAAAGGTATAAATGCTTTTGCAAACTATAAACAACTAGAGAATTGACAAATATCAACTTTTTTGACAAATAACCAAAGGGAACGTTAGAATTTTTATTAATTAAATGCCAAACTAGAATTTTAGTATTTATTTAATTTATTCGTCGAAATCATCTTAAATCCAAACAAAACCCAAACAGCACAGTACGTGTTGAGTACGTACAATTTTGGTACTGTACGTACATGATGTGAAATATACGTTTTAAGTACGTACACTGGGGTACATACGAGTACGTACAGACGAGTACGTACTATTACGTCTTAAGTATGTACCAGGAGAAAGAAGAGCTAAAGCATATTTATTATGTTAGGTTATGTTAACCTAACCTAATTTATTTGGTTAGGAATTTTCTACCTCAAGTACAGTTTTGATGTGATAATTCATTACAAGACAGTTTCATTTAGATTTTTTTAACTTATTTTTGGTGTTGGTGCTTATAGTGTGGTTTCCTGTTATCTTATTCAGTCGAGTGTTTTTTAACTTATATAGTCATACTAAAAAATGTATTTTGTGTATGAGGAAGTATATTTAAAACAAAACCATTTGGTAAACTTTAAGATTCATCAGTTTTGCTTGTTTTTGTACTTCAAATATGAATAATAAAGATATATTCACCTATATTTACTTTTATTTACATAAATGATCATAAGTGTGTATAGTATGTACATAATATGTATATATAGTATGTATTAGGTATATACCTTCAATATGTACTAGGTACGTACCTTCAGTACGTACTAGGTATGTACCATCAATTGGAAAATGTATGTCAGTAAAGAATATGCTAGAATATGCTAGAATATGCTGGTATCTGATCGGCCTATGGTGGAGCAGTACGGCAAGAGATAAGGGCTTGCGGCTAGGTGATACTCCTCCATAGATCCCTACCGGAAGGGCGTCGAACGCCTAAAATACCGGGTATATATATATATATATATATATATATATATATATATATATATATATATATATATATATATATATATATATGTCAGTAAAGTACGTACATTGTACATACTTTATGTCCCATCAGTACGTACTTAGTTTATCTTATGTATACTCCATTGCACGAATATACGACTGTTTTAAATTCGCTTTAAGGTATCGATTTAAATGGTCCAATGTGCTGAATTGTACAATAGTAAATTCTCCCCATTTTTATAATACTGTTATGATAGATTTGATTTAAACCTTAGATTTAAATATGAAGATATGATATAAATATAGAGTTAAAGTTTATAGAACAGTAATTCAGATTTTGAAGTATATAATTACTATCATTGAGTTTAGTATTGTATTGTGAGGTTTTTAAATTAAGTTATTTAAACGAAGTGTAACAATACTTAAGTGATCAAATAGTGTAATTTATTTCGTCGAATATTCAATTAGTATTAAAAAAAAACAAAAAAACTTACTTATTCTCCTAATCTCCTTAAACTATCAACGATCAGATTCACAGCCATAATCAGTCGGCAATATATGAAACTGTATATAAATTTTCGTTACTTTTTAATATCTGTAATGACTTGTTACTTTAACTATCAATAGCCGATATGTTATACCCGTTACTTTCGGATCTTTTAAGAGTACATCCACTCAAAGCAAACAAATATTTAAAAACAAAAAAAGAAATCAAACGATTTCTACCTGGCGAAACCGAATTCAAATTTTTACATGAAATATTTAAAACTAACAAAGTGAAATATTAGATTCTTTTTCTGGTTTCTGAATCATCGATCTGCCAATTTCTATTCATTTATATTAAAAATAGTATATTTCTTTTTATTACAGTTGTAGTACCTAAAAAAGTAATAAAATAGTGTAATATCAAAGAAACCCGGCACGCCTCTTTGGTGTTTACATTTCACGGAAAGCTTACCCAAATGTCTGTCATTATATTTATTTATAATAGAGTTTGTGTAAAAATTTTTGTTATTTTCGGATTAAATTTCACAATAAATTTTGCGTCTGTCTGAACATCTATTAACTGAAATAATTTTAGTTTAGATGTCATACTAGTAGATCCTTTTTATTGGAATAATGATTAGACCAATTTATCTTCATACTTCTACTTGCACTGTAAAATATTCGTTGTCGAAGTAATCCAAAATAGTCGTATACTCGTGGAATAACCTATACATACTTGTGCTTACTGGGAATTAGTATGATTGAATAGGTATATTAAAATAATTATAGTTTCGAATTTAATTAATAAATTTTCTAACGTTCGCCTCTTGTTAATTGTCAAAAAAGTTGACGTTGACTTAAAAACAATAATTAGAGAATTGAAAAACGTCAACTTTTTGACAAGTATTATTATTTTTTTTTTGTAAAACCTTGATCTTAGTAGCATTTCATTAAAAAAAATTTACAAAATTGTACACGTCTTACATAACCTCCAGGATGTAAACGTTAAGCTAGTGTATAAGAATAAGGGGTCCAAAGAGGTGTTTTTTTTTTTAATTCCGTGCTCTAGTAGATATCTGTAACAATTGCTAACATTCCCGTAAGGATGAATAAAATTCATATAAAAAATATCCCAGGATATCTATTTTTAAGTCTTTATTATCGACATAGGTCTTGGGCTTGTTCATTTTACGTATAAACTGACCTGAGAACAGTTGTTTAACAAACGTTTTAGTTTTATGATTAGGTTGAAGCTTCTCAGTATATCTCTCAGCAAAACACAGCAAGTTTTGCATACTATTATTTTACACTAACCGTAAATTATAATTAAATAATTTAAAAATTATCGTTTTTATATCCTTAATGAGCCATTATTATTTTGTTAGGAAAATTAGGCAAATTATTATTATAACTGCAACCCAAAAGCATACAAGTTTACTATAAATATTAACAACAACTGACATTTGTCAGAATATTCCATAATATGGATATCCACTTGATAAATAAT
This sequence comes from Diabrotica undecimpunctata, assembly GCF_040954645.1. NCBI lineage: Eukaryota > Metazoa > Arthropoda > Insecta > Coleoptera > Chrysomelidae > Diabrotica > Diabrotica undecimpunctata. The sequence continues at coordinate 14,909,741 of NC_092808.1, read as the reverse complement.
TTTTTTGTGACAAAAATGTATGCAGTCAATTTATTTGAAAACTGCAGGAGATAGGTATAGGGAATACTTATACAGATCGATAGTGGGAAACGTATTCTTCTAAAATAATGAATCACGTACAGGGTGTCCCATTAAAAAAATGCAAAAATTTAGGATGTGAAATGAAAAAGCCAAGTGTATAATAAAAACGGCAACTATATACTGTAAACTGTATGTGGTTAATATGTTCCTAAGGAATTTAAACTTTTATTTAAACTACATTAGAAGATATGGAACTGTATATACATCAAGGGAAAGTGTAATTTTGATATAAAAACTATAATAACTAAGAAACTGTAACTAAAAGATATAGGAAAGTAATAACAAAAATTAATCAGAATAATGTGTGTATGCAAACATTAATACAGAATTGTTTAGATCAAAGAAAGGATGTTTTTGTCTGTTTCATCGATTATGAAAAAGCATTCGATAATGTAAAACACGAATTGATGATAAAATACATACAAGAGTTCGGATTGGACGACAAGGATATAAGAATTATCGCCAATCTGTATTGGAACCAGACAGCAACAGTACGTCTTCAAAATTTCAACGAAACACAAGATTTCTCCATAAAAAAAGGAGTAGGGCAAGGTTGTATACTGTCTCCAATGCTGTTCAATTTATACGTGGAAAAAGCCTTCGCAGAAGCAGTGGCAGATTCTAATAAGGGTATTCAAGTTAACGGCATATTTATTAATAACATCATGTATGCCGATGATACAGCCATAGTGGCAGATAACATCGAGGATCTTCAATGCCTTCTAAATGATCTAACTCTTGCAAGTGAAGCTCGGGGTTTGAAAATAAATATCAAGAAGACAAAAACAATGATTATAAGTAGAAATGATTACCCCAACGCAAAGATATATGTCTCTGGAGAAGAAATCGAACAGGTCGGGCAATTTAAATACTTGGGTTGTTTGCTGAACGAGGGTTGGGACCCCGAGAATGAAATGAAGAGCAGAGTTGAACAAGCCAGAAATGCTTTTTTGAGGCTTCGTAAGTTTCTGACTGATCGCAAATTGGACTTCAATCTCCGATACAAGATGCTTAAGTGTTACGTTTGGCCTATTCTCTTGTATGGAATGGAAGCATGGACGTTAAAGGCCAGTTCCATTAACAAACTTGAAGTGTTTGAAATGTGGTGCCTGCGTCGAATGCTTAGAATATCATGGACGGACAAAATCATAAATGAGGAAGTACTTAGAACAGCGGGCTTACAGGATAGGGAACTTTTTAGTTATGTAAAAAGTAAGAAGACTGCATACTTGGGACACATACTACGAGGAGAAAGACATACTTTTCAGCAACTGATACTCGAATGGAAGATAGAGGGTAGGAGAGGTCTGGGACGTAAAAAAATGTCATGGCTGCGCAATATTCGACAATGGACAGGAATCCACAGCTATGAAATGCTTCGCAATGCTGCTAAAAACAGAATTATTTAATCCTGACTATTTAACATCTCACCTGACAAGACGATGTACGGTGGACGCCTACGCAGATATGCACGGCACCTTAAGAAGAAGAAGAAAGTGAGTATTTCGAAAATTTAAAAAAATACAGGGTGTCCCATTAAAAAAAACGAATTTTTAAACAACTTCCGGCATAACTGGAAGTGGCAAATAAATGCAAAGATTTTCATTCGACAGTTCACTTTTCAAAACCCCTTTATTTCAATTTTCAATATTCAGTTACCATTAGTTCTCGAAATATTTCTAATTAACCGGTTATCTGTGGCGCCTTGGATATATTTACATTATAATTAAAAATTGGGCCTGGAATTCTGAAAGGTTGAGATACCCTGCTGTACACTCTTGTCTCATATTATCTCGTAGACATACCGAAATTTCAAACAAGGTACTTTAATCACAAATTTACTATTTCTTAATAAACTCTTGGAGTGTGTATACACTACTATTTTAATTGTTCCCTGTAAAAAATATATTTGCTAATTATTTACAACTATGAAAGGACATTAAACCGTATAGGTATTTCCTATTACATTTTTTCTAAAACATACCAGTTCGCCTTATTCTTGTTTGGTATTATGTCATCTTCTCTGCACCATTTGTTACACTTTTTGCCAAACGTCTAAATAAGGACAACTCTTCACAATTATAACAAAAAATATGTGAATTTAATTAATCGCACGATTACATTTTTCTAAAGAAAGTTTTTTATCATCCATTTTAATCCTTAAAGCTGTTAATTAAGAACAAGAGCCAGAAAAATGTACTGTTTAACAAACTACGAAATTATGTCATTAATTGTTTCCACTTTTCGTTTGTGTTATAGTTTTTATGCATCGCAATTTTCATAAAAATACGTAACACGTTCATTAATTCATCAACGGTTTAAGAAACCTGAATGGACATGGAGAAATGGTTAGGAGAATAACCTAAAAAGCAGCAACTTAATGATTTGTACAATCAATTTCTTTGCATACTTATATCACCGTTGCCCATTTTATATGGAGCATGGAACATGGTGCGCGGCTAACTATTATTTATAGTACAGTAAATATAGCAAAAAATTTAGATTATTTAAATAACAAAGAGAATTCAATCATTTACAATTATGTTTTTATTAGAAAAATAAAAAAATAACCCTGCATCAACTACTACCAGTGATTAGCAAAGGGTCAACACAATTTTTAAAATATACCTTGAACAAGGTTTATACCATTGACATAAAGGGAATAAGCGAGATGAGATGGCCCGGAACAGGAAGCATTGACAAAAAAGATCACAGAATATTCTACTCAGGGTCACTAGATGGAAAACTAGAGCATGGAGTTGGTGTGATAATAACGAGAAAAATTAGTAGATGTATTTTAAATTTTGTCCCAGTGTTACTGGGACACAATTGCAACAGAGTAATACTACTGCAAATAAGAGCCAATCCAGTGAATGTAAACATAATACAAATATACGCTCCCACTGCAGATAAAGACGACGAGGAAGTAGAGACTCTCTACCAAAGCATAGAGGATATATTAGAACGAATACCTAAACACGAAGTCAGCATCATAATGGGGGATTCCAATGCAAAACTTGGGGCCGAACGGAAAACGTCTCTAATCGGACCTTTTGGGTTAGGACAAAGAAACGAAAGAGGTGACAGACTAGAAATATTCGCCGAAGATAACAAGCTAGTGGTTCTAAACACATTTTATAAACTTCCACCGAGGAGATTGTATACATGGAAGGCACCAGTAGATAAACCCCATAACGTAATTAGAAACCAGATAGATTATATATTGGTAAATAGAAGATTCAGAAACAGTTTTAAATCTGTCAAAACATATCCAGGGGCGGACATTGAATCTGACCACATACCTTTAGTGGGAGTCATGGATGTGAGACTGAAGACAATAAAGAAAAAGTCTAGACCTAAACAAACATCCGGAAGTTAAAAAGCAAGTGGGGGAATATATTAACAACCAAGTTAAACAATTAAAAGAAGAAAATAACATCCAACGAGAAATCAATCAATTCGAAGAAATAATTAAGAGAACTAAACAAGATCTGCTAAACCCAAACAAAGAAACAAAGAACAAATCTTGGATGACTCCAGAAATCCTTCACTTAATAGAACGCAGAAGGTTAATTAAAGGAAATAAAGATGAATATAAAAAAATGCAGGCTTACATCAGAAGAAAAGTAAGAGAAGCTAAAGAAAAAGAAACTGTAGAGAAATGTAAAGAAATAGAAAGACTACAAGCCAAGCATGACAATTTTAATGTACACAAAAAGGTAAAAGAAATAACGGGTACTTTAAAAAAACGAACACAAATGAAACTCATAGACACCAATGGAAAATTAATCATTGACACCCAAGAGATGAAAGACAAATGGAGAATATATTTGGAGACACTTTTTCAAGATCAAAGAACGGATTATAGGCATCCATTTTCATAGAGGATGACGGGCCCGGACATACTTAAATCCGAGGTAGAAGAAGCAATAAAACGGATGAAAAGCAGGAAAGCTGTAAGGCCTGATAATATCGAAGCTGAATTTTTAAAACTCTTGGAGGAAAAAGGAATAAATTGGATTACGGCTGTCTTCAATAAAATATACAATACAGGAATCAACCCTGATAAATGGCTAGAATCAGAATTCATAGCGATACCTAAAAAACAGGGGGCTTAAAAGTGCGAAGAATATCGAACAATCAGCCTAATGAGCCACATGTTGAAACTGTTTCTTAGAGTCATCCATGGAAGAATTTATAAGAAGTGCGAGGAACAAATATCGGACAGACAGTTCGTCTTCATTAACGCAGTGGGTACCAGAGAGGCACTTTTCGGAGTACAGGTACTGATTCAAAGATGCAGGGACGTTAACTGCGACGTATACGCGTGCTTGATCGACTATGAAAAGGCATTTGACAGAGTTCAATATCAAAAGATGATAAACATTTTAAAAGAAGCAGACCTGGATGACAAAGACCTCAGAATAATTTCAAAACTATACTGGAATCAGACCGCATACATAAAAATTAACGGAGAAGAAACAGATCACATAAAAATACTACTCAGTATTTAATATTTAGATCAGATATTTAATATGTACTCAGAGAAAATTTTTAACGAGGCTCTTTACGGAATAGACGAAGGCATCCTTCTAAATGGTGAAAGAGTAAACAATGTTAGATATGCCGACGACACCATGGTGATAGCAGATAGTTTAGAGGGACTTCAGAGGCTAATGGACAGAAAGTACAGTCAACAGTACGGACTAAACATTAATACCCACAAAACGAAACAAATGATTATCAGCAAGGAGAATATAAATGGGGCTCATCTATAGATTAATGGGACGCAGATAGAGCAAGTAAAACAGTATTGCTACCTGGGAACTATTATAAACGAACAGTGGAGCAATGTACAGGAAATAAAGTGCCGCACAGGAAAGGCAGGAACGGTCTTTCACAAAATGAGCGCCATCTTCAAAAGTCACAACATCCTAGATACAAAAATGAGACATTTGAGATGCTATGTTTTCTCTGTGTTGTTGTACGGGGCGGAGGCATGGACGCTTATAGACACCACTATTAAAAAACTTGAAGCATTTGAGATATGGCTTTATAGAAGAATGCTGAGAATATCATGGACAGCAAGGATCACGAACAAGGAAGTTCTAGAAAAAATGAAGAAGGAACCAGAGATTGTGTTTACGATCAAACGCATAAAATTGCAATATCTGGGACACGTTATGAGAAATCAGCACCGTTACTCCCTGCTGCAGTCTATATTGCAAGGTAAAGTCAAAGGTAAGCGGGGACCCGGTAGAAGGAGAATATCATGGCTGCGGAATTTAAGAACATGGTTTAAGAAAACCTCAACGGAGCTGTTTCGAGCCGCAGCCAGCAAGGTCATGATTGCCAATATGATTTTCAACATCCGAAACGGATAGGAACCAGAAGAAGAAGAAGACCTTGAACAAACACTGAAGGTATAGAAAAGGAAATATGAAGGAATGGTTATTCCATCAAATTACAATAAAATCTATATAGACTGTGCTACGTAGACGATCAGATGGTAATAACACAGGAACACGACGTTTTGGAAGAGATAATAAGAAAAGTCGTTGAAGAATGCAGTAAATGAATACTACTAAAAGTAAAAGTAAATAAAGAAGAAACTATGTGCATAGGAGGCATGCATTAGGACCTAATATTACAAAGTGGGGAACACATCAGGCCCTGTGAAAACTATAAATATATAATGGAAATGGACCACACAATACGAAACAGAAATATACAGTACAATATATAATACAATAATCTTGAGCATTAAAATTTACGGCAGTGTAGTCTGGCAAATAAAAACCAAAACTGAACAAATGCCAAGCGCCACAGAAATGAACTTTTGGCGAAGATCTATAAGAAAGTCCAGTAGAAAACATATAACAAATGACAGTAGCAGACAAATAATGAAAATAAATCACGGAATTATAGACCAAACCAAAAAATTAGAACAAAACAACTTATATGGTACGGCCATGTACAGAAATTGACAGAAGATAAACTACCAAAGAAACTATTAAATTGGGTACCGTCGGGAGGCAGAAAACGTTGAAGACCAAGAACCAGGTATTTTAAGACTTGATTAAAATGGTAATTCAGTAAATTGTTCATATGGGTATCGATCTATTTTTTTTTTCTTCTTTCGTTGGTGTATGCTTGGCATTCTAAAAGGATACGTTAAAAGGGTGATTGGGACGGTATAGCTGGGGCAAGAAGGAATGGGTTCTTTATTTATTAGAAGTATTTGGATTATTAAAATACAACCCATTCGTAATCGATTTATTATTACTTCTTACTCACGGCATTTGGTTGGGAGTGCTCATTTACTTACAACACATTCTATACTATTTTTAACTTGTTGGATGATGTCTTCTAGATTGTCACGGAGGCCTTATGGTCACTCCTTGAAAGCATTTTTGCTTCATTTCCCTTGATTCCTACGTGGGATGGCAGACATAAAAAATATTTTTTTTTATATATTTTTTTTTTTGATAGTAACCATTTAACCTTTGATAAGTCCATTTTAACTAGAACAATAATATTATTTGAGGGATATAGTGTTTGCCATTGCATTTAATGTAATAATAACCACTTTAATAATAACTTTATTGACTTAATAACTATACATTTCGTAGTATTCTATTCTTCAATATGTTCTAACCTCACAACTGCCACATATCAAGCCAAGTCACATTATGTACTCTTCTTAAATTCATTGCAATTTACGAAACCAAATTACCCAAATTTTGAATGAATATCAGGTGATCAGACAGCACTCTACATGCATATCATGAATGAGACTGAATAATCATGGTATTCCTTTCCTATACTAATCTATAATATAATATGTAACATCTATATTAATCAGTTAATATTCTAATAGTTATTCTATATTATAGCGTACTTAATTAAGCGGTTCCTATTTGTAAATTTATACAAAACAAAGTATGTGTAAGATATTGAAATTTTTTATTTGATTGAAAGGCCTTACGATGCCATGATGTATGAAATATAAGCTCATTCAACTGTCCGCCGCGGTTGCGCTGGATGGTGCGCATTAGAAATGTTCAATTTTCCATAACTTTGGCGAATAATTCTCGTATATCTACTTTTTAAGAAAATCCAAAACCCACATGTGTTCAGTTTACATCTACTCCACGTGAGATAACTATGCTCTCAAATCTCTCGTGCAGAATATCCAATGTTGCATGAGCTGTGTGGCACGCAGCGTTATTTGGTTAAAACCACATGCCATTGGCGTTCATATCATTAAATTCAGATCAAAAGATGTTATAATTATCGACCTATAGCCCTTGCCATTGACGGTGAGGGCCTGCAAAACGTAGTTCTCAAATAGATTGGATTAGATTAGATTAAGAGAGGTGGCCTTTCGGCTTATTCCACTGCGACCTTTTCAGATCTATTGTGGTCCTCTAGTCCTAGATAACATTCTCTAGCCTGGCCCTTTTTATAAAGTCTAGTAGCTTTGAGACTGTACCTTCCTTGTAGCTATTTGCCGGTGGATTTTCTTCTCCTAATGCAAAGAACCGCACATTTGCCAGACTGTCACACTGTCTTCTTCGAGGTGACAGAATCTGCACAGGTCATCATCTGATAATCCCATCAGCTTCAAGTGCCTATTTAGCTTACAGTGCCCTCTTAGAAGACCTACTATGACCTTGACTGTTTTCCTGTCTTTGCTTATTAGGTCTGCCGTAAATTTTGGCGAATGTTCTGTAATGAACTGTTTCGCCTGTCTTTGTCCTGGTGAATTCCTCCACCATTCCAGAGATTTGCGAGCTACCCACTTCCTTGTAGCCTCTCTTGTTACTAATTTTGCAACACCGCAGAAGGGTTCCGGTCCAATGAATGGCAATGATGTGCCTTGCTTGGCCATTTCATCTGCTTTTTCATTGCCCTTATGACCCTCGTGCCCCGGTACCCAGGCTACCGTAACCTTGCTACGGTCTCCTAGTTTATTTAGGGCACACACGCAATCCCATGCTAGCTTAGAATTGACCTCTACAGAATTAAGTGCGTTAAGCACTCAATTTAGTTCTCAAATAAATATAAACCGATGATGCTGCCAGCTCAAAATCCATACCAAATAGTGACTTTTTCAGGATGCATTGTCCAGTCTCCTGGTCTCTCTGTGATATTGCCCTTTGGACTTCATCCTGTCATGTTGTTCTTGGTCTTCCTCTCTCTTCTTATTATTCTATTATTCTTATTAAGCTTTTTACGTCCCAAATTCGACAATTCTGTTTGTTGACGTACTCATTCATCCAAAAATAGGCCTAATTGCTGAAAATTAGTTTTCGATGAAAAAAAGGTCAGTTGACAACTACTTCATTCCTATTCAGCAACCATACGTCGTTACCTATGGTCATATAAATTCAACTCCTGGTTCAGTTGAATTTTTTGCTGGTTCAGGTCGCAAAATTCGCCAAGTTGTGTTCTGTAACGGTGAGTTCTTATAAACAACGTGAAATCGACTGACTCCGAGTTTCCTATACATTCTCATAGATAGAGGCGACATTTTCAGCAGATCTTGCGTTTATTTGTCGTACGGGTGTTGGTTATTTGTTTATTATACCGACATTAAAATGGTCGAAGCGCGCGTAACGTTGCCCTAATAGAACATCCCTTTTAATGAAACAATTTTATCATTTGGCAAAACAGATTGAACAAATGACAGCAAATGGTAATTATTAAAGTTTAGAAGTTCATATTAAAAGACTCTTTATAGCCAGTACAGATCAATATTTTTAAAAAAATCGCACAAATGAAGTTAAACTTCGTCTAAATATCACAGCCTTCCGACCACATAAACGTGTACGACGAGTTAATTAAGTTCATAAACAGGGCCAAAAGAAAAATATAAACACCTACATTAATTGCTTCATTCTATACAGCATATCCGACATTATGTGACAACTAGACTTAAATCCTATGGTAAATTCAGAAAAAAACATGGGGAAATAGATAAATTTCTTACAGAAACTTATGTTGTTACGCCTCAGGTAGTAAAATAAGTTTTACTTTCAGAAGATGTTTTCTACCCTTCAAAAACTTGTACACTGAAAATCTTGGGTAACAAAAATTTAAAAAGGTGCTTTTACCTAACTAATATAAATTTCAAAGTTGTTTCCCACCAACCCCCTGGTAGGCATTGCAATTATAATTTGAATATACTGAGTAAGAAGTTAGAAACCATCCAGGGTGGATTTATTGGTATCATTTTAAATCCAGCGAGGTCTGGACGCTATTCGTTTAGAGTAAACACTTTCGCGTATGTTATATAGGTGGGTCTCGCTTATAGTTAAAAAGCTACGCGCTTCGCAAACGCTTATTGTTAATTAAGTTTATTAAAACTAAAGAAAACATCCTTAGTTCATGTTCTAGTTAGTGACCTTTAAACTGTATCAGTGCTATAGTGTTTTGTGCTTTGCGGACTTGTGTGAATCAGACAGTGAATCGGAGGTTTAAATATAAGAACTCTAAAAATTTTAACCAGATTTTAAGTTAGTTATAGTAACAAAGTGAGTCATTAAATTACATTTTTGTTAATGTTTGTATTCTTCATGATCTTTTAGCCAAATTTCGAACCAATCTTCTACCAAGAAAGCAATAAAATTGACTTTTGAAATTTGTTTAAAAAAAATTGATTAATAAATGCTGACCACTTTTGCGTGGGATACATCTTAATTATTGTCTTGGGACACTGTACGTGTAATTAAAAGAAATTAGTGGGAGAGTAATTGTATTTTTGCTGCGGTTTGTGGTTGCGACACAATTTGTCGATACAAATTTTATTTTGGTTTGCATTTGTATCGTTTCCCAAGCCATATCCTCGTTGGCTTTAATGATAATCAAACATAAGGTGTAGAAAATCATCTTACCACTTTTTGTCATCTTATTTTTACCGTAAATATTAATATTTATCTTACGAACGCTCCACAAATTGTGTAATATTAAGTAAGTTATTTTCTATATTATAAAATACTTGGTAACAATAATTAACCTTATGTTAAACGATGCATTATGCAGAATAATTTTAACCTACGAGCAAAATTTGACTGTACTATCCTTCTTAAAAATAGAGTCACTTTTCTGGGACTCCACTTTGTCCACACCTAGTACTATCAACGGTGTTCAAATATGTAAACGTGTAATTCAATAAAATAATGTTATCGTTACTAAGTCATTTCATATGGTGAAGTTGTACGGACTTTGTTGAGAAATCGGTTAAATAACCAACTAACACTGTAATAAATAATTTAAACCGTATGTGGGATAAACCGTAAGAATATTAATAAAAAACTTTAAAATATCGGTAGGAAAATTCTGGTAGTACAAATTATTATGATGGTTTTCTTATTCTATGATCAAAAAATGTACCTAGTTAATGTCATTACCACTGTAAAAAATTATTCCACTGGTTGATAGAGAGGATGAAATATCAACAGACTCGCTTAAATCTCTATTTGTGATGCTTCCAAACAAAAAAAAAAATGCTAAAAAGTGCTTCGACTATAGGACAATCCGTCTTATGAGTCACGTTTTAAAAATATTTCTTCGGATAAGTCACTCCAGAATTTCTGCTAGAATTAAAGGAGAAATTGGTGATACGCAATTTGGTTTCCGTAATAATATTGGAATAAAGGAGAGGCACTATTCAGTGTATTGGTTTAGAGATATAGAGAAATCAATCATCCTCACATGTGCTTTATTGACTTTAGGAAAGTATTCGACAAGGTTAGACATGGAAAATTCTTCAACAAGTAGCAATAGACGACAATGACTTGAGAATAATAAAAATTAATTTTATCACCAAGCAAGCAAACGTCAGAATTGGCCTAGATGCTTCTGAATCAATTGAAATTTTCCATGGGATTAGACAAAGATGCATCTTGTCACCACTGCTTTTTAAACTGTACTCTGACTATAATATTAAAGAGACACTTGTCAGAGTTGATGTCGGTACAGAACGGTACTAGATAATGTTGTTGTTTGTTGATTAGTTTTGTTTTTGTATAGTGTCAAATTTTACACACATATTGTCACTGATGTATCGACTTTGAACCATGAAACTTTGAATCCGTAATATGCTTATCGAGCACCAGAGTCTTGCCAAGTTTAGATATACAATCTACCTTTACGAGCCTCCATGTTTTTCTTCTTGCTTCATCATCATCATCACTGGCTCGACAACCCTTTTTGGGTCTTGGCATGTTCCAGGATTCTTCTCCATTCTGATCTGTTTCGTGCTTTTTTTCTTCAGTTTTTTATTTTTAAGGTTGTTATATCATTTTCTATTTGTTCTAAGTATCTCAGCTTCGGTCTTCCTCTTATTCTTTTTCCTACTGGCATCTGTTTGAATATTTTGTTTGGCATTTCGCCTTCTTCCATTCTTTCTACATGTCCTATCCAACGCCGCCGTCCTACTTTAATAAATGTTATAAAATCCGGATCCTGGAATATTTTGTATAGTTCAGAGTTGTATCTTCTTCGCCATATTCCGTTTTCTTTTGTGCCCTTATATATGTGTCGCAAGATTTTTCTTTCGAAGGTGGCTAACAACGTTTCTTCTCTTTTAGTGAGTGTCCAGGTTTCTGAGCCGTATGTGAGTACCGGTCTTATTAGGGTTTTATATATTTGGCATTTTGTTTTTCTTGCGACGTTATCATCTGATCTTAGTTGCCTAATTAAGCCATGGTAACATTTATTTGCAATAAATATTCGCCTCTTCACTTACTCCGTAACGTTATTATCAGACGTGACTAGGGATCCCAAGTATATAAAGTTTTTTATCCGTCTATGTTGTATTCTCCTATTATTATATTTTGTGGCTGCCTTATTTCTGCGTTTTTACTTACCTGCATATATTTTGTTTTGGTCTGGTTAATTTTAAGACCACTGTTTTGTGCAGCTCGTTCTATTTGGTTGTATGCCTCTATCATTTCTCTTCTTGATCTTGCGATTATGTCAACTTCATCTGCAAATGCTAGTATTTGCACGCTTTTATTAATGATTGTTCCTCGTGTATTGACTGTTGTGTCTTTCAGTATTTTCTCGAGTACGATGTTGAACAAGATGCATGATAGAGCGTCTCCCTGGTGTAGTCCCTTTTTCACATCTATTGTTTCCGTTAATTCATTTTGTATCCGGATTTTACTTTTTAGTTTTAGAGATTCTTTTATCAGTTCTATTAGTTGTGTTGGTATATTAAATTCTTTCATTGCTTTTCTTAAGAATTCTCGGTTTATATTGTCATATGCGCTTTCAAAGTCTATGAAGAGATGATGTGTGTCGATGTTATATTTACCTGTTTTTTCGAGGATATGTCACAGAACAAATATCTGGTCTATTGTTGACTTCTGTCTACAGAAGCCACTTTGGTATTTGCCAACTATGTTTTCAGCGTGTGGTCTAAGTCTTTCATAAATGACGTTGGACATTATTTTGTATGCTGCATTCAGCAGCGTGATTCCACGGTAGTTTCCACATTCTAACTGATTTCCTTTTTTATGTAATGGTACAATAATACCGCTATTTCACTCCGCTGGTAGCTGTTTATTCGACCATATCTTTGTTATCAATTCATGTATTGTTTTTTCTAGTGCGTCTCCTCCTTCCTTCAGTAACTCCGATGCTATTTGATCCGATTCCGGTGCTTTATTGTTCTTTAATTTGTCTACTGCTGCTCTAATCTCGGCTATTGTTGGTGGAGTCTTTTCTCTGTTGTCTGCTTGGTCTAATGTTATGTCAGGGTTCGTCTCTCTCCGGTCTCCTTCAAACTTTTACATACTTAGTATCTCTTGCTGTTCTGTCAATATATTACCTTCCTTATCTCTACACATCGTTATTCTCGGTTTGAAGTCTTTTCTGCTTTTGTTTAATATCTGATAAAATTTTCTTGTCTCTGTTGATTTACTTAGTTCTTGTAGTTCTTGAAGTTCTTTGTTCATATATTCTCTCTTTTTTCTTCGGTGACTTGTCTTTTCTTCTTTGCGTAGTCGTTTATATTCTTCTTCTGCTTGTCAGGTTCTGTGCCCCTGTTGCATCAATAAATATGCTCTGTTTTTTTTGTCTATTATGATCTGACATTCTTCTTCAAACCAGTCATTCGTTCTTGTTTTTTTTTTCTTCTTTCCTTCTTGCTTACCCTAGTCCTAATTATTTTTTGCAGGTAATTTTACTTTTGAAAAACTATTGGATAAATCCCGTCTGGACCCCTTAATTTATTACCGAAAATCTTTAAGTAATAATCTCTAGATACCAGTGTTACGCCTTGCGTTAATAGTATCCTGTACCTAGTTTTGAGATCAGGAAAATGCATCTTAAAAATATTTTTTAAGGTATACATATCTGAGAGTTCTTTGAGAGAACTTTATAGAGTGTTGATATTTTTGCAGTCTGTTCTCTCTTCTCGAAATGCTCTTCTCTTTTTGTCCTTAATGAAATGTGTGAAATTTAAAAAGATCCATAATAAAAACAGATCATATTAAGTAATGATAAAAAAATTATTTTAAATGGATTCTTATCAGAAATCCGAAGCGATAATAAAAATTATTAGTGTATTTATTGCACTTGTCAACAATTTTTATTATGCCAGTGTAACAAGGTTTTATGATAATTTTAAATCCTTAGTCGAAAACAAGCATTACAACGCCCAAAGCAATCATTAAATCTTCGACCAAAATATTGTACAAAAAAAAATAATTGATTACCATATTGCGTAATCCTCCAAAAGCGATTTACTTTTTTATGTTTTTTTAAAGAACATTTTTGAATATGTGACCTTATTTTTCAGTAAAGGTGAATGTCGTGAGAAATTAAGAAGTAATCAGCTCATTGTTCTTATTCGCAATTACCGCATATAGCAACAAGTTACTTGCAGTTTTACTGCATTCTTTTATTTTAGCTTTTAATGTAAATACTCGAAAATTGGGCCCTGAGGACTATGAAACTAGGTCACAGGTGATGTTTAATGTTGTTTTTCAGGAATCTGGTTGTCTTAAAGGTTCTTGTTTAAAAAATTTAATTTCAAATTGTTCAAATAAAAATGTAATATATTCAAGTATAAATTTGTCTATATTCGTTGCTTATTCGTTATCTTGAAGATAGTCATAATCATATAAGCGGTTGTTGGCTTTATTGCAAAAAAATCTGCATCACTTACGGTTTTGCAGGAATAAAAGCAGCAATATCACATAAAACAGACAAAAACCATTATACATTTTAGTGATTTATTTGTTGTTGTTTTTCTGCCAAAGTTAGATTTTGTTGTTCTCCTGCTATGTACATCTATTCTCGTTTTTTTTTATATTTATATCTAAGCTCCATTCTTAATATTTAGCGTCTTTACCAAGTAGATCTTAAAAAAAAAGTAGGGGATAGACATTATCATCGTCCTTTCTCTATCACAAATCCTTTGGGTATCTCTTGGCCTATCTTTATTTTAGTCGTATTATTTTTATAGAGTTCTTGCATTGGCTTGATTAAAGTTACATTGATGTTTGTTTTTTCTAATGCTTCCCATAATCTTGGTAGTGGTACACTGTCGTAGACTTTTCAAAGATCTACATATGCTTCGTTTCATGCCGTTTTTTTTTTATAAGTTGGGTAATTGTAAAGAGATGGTTAATAGTCGATCTACCTGCTTTAAAGCCAGCTTGCTCTTCGGCTCCATATCACTGTATTCTCCCTCTATACTCTCTTTTTATTAATTTTCTCCAGTTAGAAATTTTGGTATATTCTCTCCAATTATACATTTTATATACATGCTGGTTAGCTGCTTGTATAGTTTGTTGTTTTCGTATTATAGCAGATCGGGTGGGATATTCCTGGACCTGATGATTTTCCGTTTTTCAACAGTTGACTTACTTAGAAGTTGTTTTACTTCTCTACTGCCAATCCTAAGATAGGATGCTACTGTTTTCACTTGTACATAAGAATTTATTTGTTGTGTTTGTAGATATCCTGTACTTTTCTCCATCAGTAGTTTTTTTGAAGTATTTGTCCCATTCACGTAGGCTAATAGGAGAGATGATATATCTGCCAACCTTATATGGCAGCTATAACAGGACTGTAGTAAAGAGAGAAATTGGGAAGCTGAAAATCCATCCAGTCAGCGTCAAAAAATTTATTTGAGATACGTTTATAGGTTTCTACCCATAGTTATTGTAGATGTGCCAAGAGAAAAAAAGCCATGAGAAAAATTACCACATTCTAATACTTAAAGGCGGCCATAGAAAACTAAACATACCTACAAAACCCATTCAATGCTACACCTGTCAGTCAAATCAATATAGATGTAGATCAATATATAGATATCACGCTACCATTTAGTGAGTGAAATGCATCATAAACCACAAGGTGCCAAAGTAAACACTCCCGCGATAACAACACGAAAAGTACAAATTGTGTTGGATCTCGCCCAGAAAATTTCCATATAGACCAAAGCACGGAAATATATCGAGAAATAACCCAACATCTGAATAAGGTAGCAGATTACAAATAGACACCGTACAAGTGATGACATTTATGGAATGATGGCAAAGATGAAAAACTAAGATAAACCCTGACAGGTGACACCAGGTGAGTAACTAATCTGAAGAAGGATCCTAGCCTCCTCAAGAATTTCACTCCAGTCGTCTCTATCCATCACCTTCCTCCTCCAAGCACGTATTCCCATATTTCTCATGTCTTCATTGATGTTATCAAGGAACCTTGTGCTGGGTCTTCCTCTTCTTCTCTAACTAATGGGTCTATCGAGGAGCGTTTATCGAGTTGGGTCACTTTGTTTCATCCGCATTACATGCCGTATCCACTTTAGACGTCCTATCTTAATATGTTTTACGATATCTGGTTCCTGGTATATTCTATAAAGTTCGAAGTTGTATCGTCTTCTCCACACTCCATTGTCATTTACTGTTCCATAGATTCGCCTTAGTACTTTTTTTTCGAGACATCCTAACATGTTTTCATTACTTGTTGTAAAAAAGCAAAATAGCATCTGTTAGCCGTGCAAATTCTGCAGTTTATTTCTGCGGTAGTATTATTTTCAGTGTTGAGGAGTGCTCCCAGATATACAAATTCGTTCACTGCTTCGATGACGCCGTTTTCTATAACAAGTGGTCGTAGGATTTGTGGTTGCTTGCTTATTTTCAGATACTTCGTTTTGTTGGTCTTTATTATAAAACCCATTTTTATAGCTGATTCTTTTAATGCTACATACGTCTATAGTACAACGTTTTCCGTTCTACCAACAATATTGATATCATCAGCATAGGCAAGGATTTGCACTGATTTATTATATATTGAACTAATGGTTGTGATTTGTGACACACGTATTGCTTTTTTCAGAGCCAGATTGAACAGTATACAGGAGAAAGGGTCCCCCTGAATTCGAACTCTACATTCAACTTTTCTACAGTTCTTCTTCTTTACGTGCCATCTCCGCGACGAACGTTGGCAATCATCACCGATATTCTAACTTTTGACACTACAGCCCGAAAGAGTTCAGTTGAGCTACATCCAAACCATTCACTGAGGTTTCTCAGCCAGGACATTCTTCTTCTACCTATGCTGCGCTTTCCTTGAATCTTTCCCTGCATTTTTAGTTTTAGGAATTCATATCTGTCACCACGTGAATCCAGTATCTCCCTGCTGTTCTCTATTCTTCTTAGTACTTCTTCATTGGTTCATAGTTCTTCATAGTTCACATTTATTGAGACTGTTATTGAGACATGTCTCCACACCATAATATTTGTTTCATATTGAATGCACGTCTAGTCTTTTCTATTCTAACTCAATTTCTTTGGTATAATCGTTTGTTTCATTAATGTTTGCCTAAATAGTTATAATTCTGAACTGGTTCTATCGTCTTATTATTTACGTTTCTTTATTTATTAAAGAGTTTCTAAGTTTTGTTAAATTTACCAACTGATTTGGTGTTCCTAGCTCTTTCATTGCTTTGAATATTTCTCTTCTACTCGCAGAGTCGTAGGCTGCTTTGTAGTCTATAAATATGTAATGAGTATATATGCTACATTCCATTGTTATTTCTAAAATTTTGTTTCATTGTTGCAATGTGATGAATTGTCGAATAACCCCTCTGAAACTAGCCTGGTATTTTCCTACTATTCGTTCTGCAGATGGTGCCGTACGGTGACATAGTACTGTGAAAAATATTTTATACGCTGCATTTAGAAGCGTAATTTTTCTGTGGTTAGAGTATTCAAATACATCTCCTTTTTTGTGTATGGTACAAAGTAGTCCAATATTTCAATCATTGGGAAGGGGTTTCTGTATCCATATTTCTTTTATAAGCTGCTGTAATGCCAATATGGTATCGTGGTCACCTTCTTTATATAGTTCAGCTGGGAGATTATCTATTCCGGGTGATTTGTTTCTGGCTAGGTTTTTAAACAAAACTTTAACTTTAAGAATCGTTGCTGGTTTTTCTTCCCTGTCGTCTGTTTCTCTGTTCGTCTGAGTGTTTCTTCATTGTAAAAGATAAAACAATCAATTCTTTTCAATCGGATTAGTAATCAGAAGACGACAACTTCCTAAAATAAGTACTGCACAAGAAGAAAAAACAGTAGAGGATTCACATACTCGCGGAGACATCCCAGTCCTTTAAAGGCTTTTAAAAATGCCTTCGACTGGGTCGATGGACACAAACTATTTGAAATTTTATTTTATAAATTATTTGAATTTGTCGTTATATTGTCGTACTGTATATACTTCCAAATCTAAAAGAAAAAGTAATATGTTTTATCTATTTCAGAACTACGATATCGTTTTGTTACGCCCGGTAGATGATCTTAAATAGGTACTATATACAATCCTTCTTTGAACGTATAGTGTTACAATATTATGTAAGTTCTTCCACCTGCATGGCACACCACAGCGCAGCACACTTACCTTTTTGACCGACTGCGACCAGTAAAAAAGTTGTTCCATTTACCTTTCTCATGAATAATGGATATAAATATATTGTTTAGCAGAGGTTATAAAAATTGGTTTGTTGACTCAATAGTATTACAAAGTTTCATTCATGTATTTTATTTATATTGGTTTAATTATAGAGGAAAAGATCAATAAAACGATAAAGGTGTAGCTTATATTAATAGTTAAAATAATAAATAACTATCTTTTATAAAAGTGCATAAACTAAATAAAAATTTCATAATACATATTTACGAACATTACCATCTAATTAACATTACTTATTGATAAATTTTTCTCTAACGTTAATTACCACTAAGACGCATAAAACTAATTAAACTCAATTTATTACACAAAAATTACTACATTTTGTTGTAAATGCAAAATGTGTAAGAAAACGCACTTTTCAGGAGACAAAAAAAAAACTAAATAATATAATTTACTGTTTTGACTTAACGTGTCTCGACGACGAGGTCATTGACACGATGACAGTATTATACAATATAAGAGTATTACAAATACAGTTTTACATTTGACAATACACAATACATAATACTGAATACTTATTTTTTACAAATTTAACTGTTATACATAATTACAATTCAGAGTGTATAAAGCACTTGAATGTCTTTTAAATATTGAAACAGACTTGCATATTTCTCAGTTTCATTCAACATTTCTTGTATATTATCTCCCAACTGGTGTTGTTTTCTTTTAGTAGAAAGATGTGGACATTCTTTAAGAAAATGCTTGACGGTTAAGGGACTGCCGCAAAGATCGCATGCAGGTGGATGGGTAGATGCCATGAGAAAGCCATGTTTAAGCCGAGTGTGTCCAATTCTTAATCTTCTTAGAATAACCTTCTGTCTTCTGAGCATAGGTGGTAGCTCTAAGAAAGGTATAACTGGTTGTATATCGTGTAAGTGACTCGAAATTGTGTTCCAATTAGCTTGCCATTTGTCATATATACGCTTTTTGAACATTTCTTTAATATCATTATGAAGCTGGATATTTGATATAGGTATATCCAAAGTAGAAGCTTCTTTTGCGGCTACATCTGCAGCCTCATTTCCTGCAACGCCTACATGTGAAGGTACCCAGACAATAGTGGCAATTACTCCATGGTCCGTAAGTTTATTATATGTCATGTATTAAATTTCAACAAGAACATGTTTTTAATTACTTGTATTGATGATAAGGAGTCTGTACAAATCGCTACATTGCGGTCAGTTGGTTCTAACATACAAAAAGCCTCGACGATACCATAAACAAATTACAAATAATTTAAAATTAGAACAGAACATATCAGTCTTTAAGAACTATCTTAAACAAAAATAAAACATAAAATTAAGCCGGAATATTGTTACAGTCATTGCAAATTGGATTTACATGTTGCAAACAAAGATACTTTCTACAAATCGAACAAAAATATTTCGTTTTTCGATTGTTTTTCCGTCCACAGTCACCACACCTACCAATTACTCCCGGAGTTCTTTGAACTGGCACGACATCTTCATCCAAATGACAGATCTCCTTTAGTAGAATTCTTATTGTCTTGAGTATATAGACATTTTGGATTTGATTCTTCTGGTGGTTGTACGTGATACTAAATGCTAAATTTGTCAAATTTTCTCGTCGGGTCTTTGTGGAATTTGAAATGTTACAATTGTAAATAACAGAAATTTATTACTGTAACATTTAAAAGGCAGTACAAAACAACCGCAGGCCATTTCTACTACAATGTGCCACATCATATTGTGCGCATAATTTATCTACTGTATCAACACTGCTTTTTGTGCTGTTATATGGTAATATGATTTTCGGTTTTATAGTTACAAGATCAAAGTCATCCCAATGGTACATAGTGGAATATAACAGAACGTTTTTGTTTTTTTTTTTGTTTATATGACACTAGTGTTCATCTTGAACCAAACATAAATCTACTAGAGCCAATAGATCATCCTTGATTGTTAGAGAAATATGCAGGAATTTCTCTTTTATTTACTTTTATTGTCCCCAAGAGAGTTAAACCATTTGCCTTCAAGCTTATACCAAGATCAACGCTGGTGTATCAATTGTCGGTGATAACATTTCTCTTAGATCGGTAGAGATGTTGACAGGCCCGTTCCGCCACCGCCTTGGGACTAGTGTCCAGATAGTTTGGACCATCCACTTGGTTTTTGCCAACGTATACTTCCATATTCCTGATATAAAATAACTTCGCATCAGACAGTGCAAACATTTTTTTACAGTATCTATTGGGTTTGCTTGGCACGTACTGGCGGAACGAGCACCGTTTTCTAGAAGCCTCCAACTTTTCGTCCATGATTACGTATTGCAAATGAGAGAAACATTTTTTCTAATTTTCGTTCCATTTGGTAATAAGATCTCTTCTTCTTCTTCTTCAAGTACCATCTTCGCTACGGAGGTTGGCAATTATCATAGCTATTTTAATTTTTGAGGCAGTAAAGTCTAAAAAGTTGTTTTGAGCTGCATCCAAACCATTTTCTCAGGTTCTTGAGTCATGAAATTCGTCTTCTTCCGATGCTTCTTCTGCCATCTATCTTTCCTTGCATTATGAGTCGCATAAGATCTCTTATTGGTGCTTATTTATCCAAACTAACTCTATCATGCCTTGTATTGATATCATCAGTTCGCATGTACCTTAGTAAATTTCTAAATCTGGTGATGTTTATTGTCAGTCATAAAACCTCTACACCAGTGCTGTCCGTTTTTCACAAGTCTATTGTATTTAGGTGGCTTGACTTTTTTACACTTGCAAGATATAAGAGACCTAAAAGGGCACGAATTTCATCAATGTTTGTTGTGTATATATCTCGATCGCGATTGAACTTCTGCTTTCTGCTTCTATTTTTGTATTGGTCCCATCAACAATTATTTGCAACATATCAGTATTAAATAGATTGTTCCAGATATCTAAAATATCGGTTTTCTGTCTGACACATTGTTTTGAACCCGGAAGCTACAGAACAATATTTTCACTTCGAGTTCTGATGTTCTTAGAGGCAATATGCTTAGCCCATTTTATTTTATTATATTTGCCCAAAAAATATGGACCAATGGCAAAATCTGACTCATCATTTACCTAATTCCTCATTTTCCTGTTCCGTATCGCTTCCCTTTAAGTTTTCTTGCACATGATCTTCTTCTCCCGATTACTATTCATCATCATACTCATCACTCGTCGAAACTTCTTCAAAAAGTGCTAAAAATCTTTTTTGCTTTTTTTCATAATCTACAAACTTACAGTTGGAGCATCAACACTGCAATGACGCAGTCGATAAATGTACCTAACAAAAGAAGGTACAGAGCTGGAGAAGCTCGAAAGCTTCCGATTGGCTTTATACTTAGCCCTTATCGACTCCCACCGGTCTAAAAGGTTAATAATTATTTTTCTCCAAATTAGAAGATATACTTAAAAACAAAGGACAAAACATAATATGTATAAGCGTTTATTAAATTTTAGCAAACATAATGCATTTTGCGTTATATTTAAATTCCGAAAGTAACATAAATCATTTTTCACAAGGTCATGAGACATTTTGCAATTATTTTAGCTCTGGGGTATCATCAATCAAGAAACATAGTTCATTTTGCAATCTTATTTTGGCTTTTATTAATGATAAAAATTATTAAAACTGATCAAAAACTAAAAGCTGGTATAACAATCTTGTTAACAACATTGAAATGACAGCTCAACTTGTAATAACATGCTTGCATTGGCCTGGAATTTGAATTGGATAATCAAATTCATGAGGTAGGGTATCATAGAAATGGTAGTACTCTTCAGGAATTACTATCTTCGGTGATTGCAAGTCCTCAAATTTCCTCTTTGTTATTCTGCAAAGAGCTTTGTACAAAAGAGTTAGGTGTTCATAGATACCAGATGACTGAGGTTGCTGCGGAAGTTGAGCCCATTCATGGATCGCCTTTCTTTAATTCTGGCCTTAGGCTATTATAATATCGATTTAAAAAAATTAAAGAAATCAGTATACTTCAATAATCCAACTTTGAATGCAGTAGGATGGTTTCTACTTTTCTTAATGGCTATCAAGTAATCAAATGGCACATACAACTCTCTTCCTCTTACCTTTCTGTCAATCTTACTATAAACGGAATCTACCTCCATTTGGGTATGCCCAACTTCAAAATATTTTTGTTCAATAGCAACTCCAGTTTACTGAAAAAGATGAAGAAGAGCCTTTTCACACCTATTTTGGTAGGTACAACCATCAGTCCATGCTACAATTTTAGTCAAACTTCGCTCATTAATTTCCTTTTTCAAAAATGTATACAATATAGAAGCAAAAACATCGCTTTCCAGACTTCCTTTGGCCTCATGCTATATAAAACAATTAACTTGCTATTCTTCATATTTTTTTTTTCTTATATGACGCATCAACCACGCAGGGTTATTAGCGTGTATGGATTGTGATACAAAGTTAGAACTTAACAATAGAATATTAAGTATAGCAATACATAAATAGAAATAAACCTAGATCTATACACAGTAAAATATTACATTTTTGATATCAGCTTGCAGTCTTTGAGAAAGGCGAAAATATTTTTAGTATTACTGTCTTTTCCAAGAGCACTATTTAATGTTGATGGTATGTTATACATTTTGCGTTGCACATCGTACTTGGGGCACTGCAATAAACAATGTTTTACCGTTAAGACACTTTTACACATATCACACACAGGTTTATCACTACGTTTTAGTAGGTAGTCGTGTGTTAACCGAGTATGGCCAATTTGGAGGCGAGTGAAGGTTATTTGTTGTCTTCTATTGTTAAATTTTGAGAATTTTTTATGATTCTTATCAACTTCGTACAGCTTGGTTGGGGAGTTCTTCCATGTTTCCTGCCAGATTGAATTAATCCTTTCTTTAAAGAATGCTTTCAGATCGGTGTGAAAAACTTTCGTATTCTCTTCTGCGTTTGGGTTAGTAGGTGCATTTTTTGCTATTTTATCTACAACCTCGTTTCCTTCGATTCCAGTATGTGACGGTACCCATATAAAATTAACTTTAATGTTTATATTTTCTGCATGTTTTAGTTCCTTTTTAACGAGAAGGAGTAGTGGATGATTACAGTAGACTTGGTTTAATGCCGTTATTGAGCTGAGAGAATCTGTAATAATGATATTTCTCTTTTTATTTTTGTTAACTATCAGAACTAGTGCTTTTAGTATCGCATACAGTTCAGCTGAGAACGTTGTTGTATATGAAGGTAATTTGTAAGCTTCTGTATAATCTGACGAGTAGATTCCTGCCCTAGTTTCGTCTTCGTTTTTGGAGGCATCGGTGTAAACTTTGAAACAGCTACCATATTTGCTTAATATTTTTAGAAATTCTTGATTAATTTGACTTGCTGGCGTTTCTGATTTGTTTAGGCGCAATAAGCTGGTGTCAGTAGAGGGAAGTCGAATTGTCCAAGGAGGAGGGGTTTGAATTGAGGAGATATCGTAGGTGTCTGGAAAATGGATACCCATTGTTAACAAGTAGGTATGTAGGCGGTAATAGAAAGGGTGAATTCTTCATATTTTAAATTGTATAATTATGTAGTTTTATTTTAGTTTTGTAGTAAGCAGAGGAGCTCATTAGACTGGACAATAGTAGAACATTTTGAACATCAATTGTGTATGCTCCAAATGAATCACTAGTTAATGCCTTCTCTTTATGCTTTTGTTTTTCTTCTCTAAACTGTTTTTTCTTTTTTTTTTTTCGTGAATTTTGAACTCTAAATGTGACACAGTCATGTTTATTAATACAAGTTTCACACTAGTCTTTTTTAGGCTGATAAAGATTAATTTTCAATTTATACATTACTCTTGAGAATAGAGCCTAACTTGCAAGTGGTTCTCTTTGAATTCTTTAAATAAGGCCTCTTTACTGTCTGAAAATTGCTCAAGGTAGAGTTTACTAATCAAAGACCTACAATAATGGGACTCTCTTGGGACTATGGTCTAAGAATCTGAAGAAACTCTTTCACTGACTGAGACTTGGCATTCACTAAAGGCGCCTTTCTTTTGCAAAATCTGGACAAAGTTGTTGACAAAGATGTTTTTGAGGAAGATAGATCAACATTTATATTAGCATCATCACTGTTGTTGTCGAGAATAAGTTTTTGTAGCCATGAACGAAAAGTTCTCTCGCCCACTGCAAACGTGTTTAAACAATATTTTTGGCACACGTTGACACTGGAATCATCTTTTATCAAGTAGTACTTATACGTAATATTTCTTTTAATAGAATCAAATGAAGTGAAAGATTTTCGCGTCTGTGCAATTTGCTTTCGTTCAACCGATTCGGAGACATCTAAAATTTTACAAAAATAATTAATTTTTTTTCTGTCTCTCTCTAGTACATTTGTAAAGCATAAGGAATTAGTGATTTAGTGCTTCATTTGCAGGTACATTAAATTTTAATTTTTCTGTCAGCTATTATTTTATACTTTCTACTGTCTTTAGCTCTTTATATATCTCGCCTCGCATCCTTTTTGCTTTATTCAGTTCACGCGCCCAAAGATCTGGAATATATAATCCTTTGCGGATTTAAGCAATTATTTTATACTTTCTACTGTCTTTAGCTCTTTATATATCTCGCCTCGCATCCTTTTTGCTTTATTCAGTTCACGCGCCCAAAGATCTGGAATATATAATCCTTTGCGGATTTAATTCCAAGTCCCAGGTGTTGCTGTAGGTACTTATTGATGGGCACCATTCCCAGGCTGTTCACCATTTACAGGATTATCTACGTTATATTCTCCATTGAGGTGACTCTGCTGTGTTCCCATTTCTACTTCTTGAGCGACTGGTACATTCAAGGCCATCATAGCCTCTTTGACTTCTCCCTCGGGCACAATTACACATTTAGCATGTTGTACGTCCGAGTTGGGCATATTATTTTTTTGTTTCTTGAACTATAATTTCTATTTAGGGAATTTTCCTTTCTTGTTCCTGTTTTTTTTTCTATCATCCTTATCATTACAAGATGCATTATTAAAACTAGATTTGAGGTTCATATTAAAGGTATATTTTAAATGGAGCTATTACCAGTGGCATAGTTGATACCAGTGGATCTATCTTGAATAATATTGTGTTTTTGATTAATAATAACACTATTGTCTACATTAGTTACAATACTTGTATTGGGATCACGCCCCTCCATGTGATGTGGTGTTTGCGAACTAGGTAGCCTGAGATTTCACCTTTTACTTTGTAATTAATAGAAAATGTTACTAGTACTAGGACATCAAGGACGAAGTCAGAACCAAAGGAGGGAGGAGAAATGTGCTAGAAGCGCTCGGACTATATCGAGTCAACAAATACCAAAAAGTCGCGGCTTTAAAGAAGGAAGAAAGGAGACATCAATTATTATTATTAGTGTTACTCGTTAGCAGTAGTTTGACGTAGAAAAGTATAATTTTTTTAACTTTTAAACTACGAGAAACATTTTTATGTATATAGGTAGGTTAAGTTGAATTAATAATAAAAACGTTGCCTTGAAAATGTCGAATTTGATTAACAGGTTGACATTAACAAGTCAAATCCATCAATGATTTTATCCTGTTCTATACAAGACACCTTGTACACATGTTTCGCAACTCGTCTTTTTATGGATAAGTCCATTAATTCTTCAAACGAAATCCCTTGTGAAACTATGAACCAATTCGTAAATATTAACATAAAAAGCGGCTCGAACCTATTGAATTGTATCTCAACTTAAAAACCTATTGCGAAATTTGACAAATTACTAATCAAAAGAAAAGCTACAAATCATGATATGTGGGCAAACAATTTATGTTATTGGTTGTTGAAGTCGCTACACTGATTTTTAATATTTATGGCAGCTGTTGACTTGCTCAGCCAATTCAGTTCCAATTGCAGTTTTTTAATCACGTAATTGTATTGAACTTACAAGGCAGTAAATATTTTTGAGCGTAATTCACTCAGTAAGATTTGACTAGACAAAAAAAAAGTAGAGGTACTCGAGAAATAAAAATCAATAAACTCTTTAAGTGATTTATCTCTTTTACTGATATATAGATATTACGGAAAGAAATTAAAACGGTTGCAACTTCAGAGCGCTGCAACTATTAAACGCTATTATGTATAAACTCCAAATTTAAAAAAAAAATATCGTTAAAAAAATTATCCTAAGAAAAGTCGTACAAAAAATCTTTGTTGGAATAAAAATATAGAAAGGAAAACGAAAAATAAAAATTATTACATAGTTAATGAAGATATATATAGACTCAAAATAAAACAGAAAATTAGGACACGTTTGTTATGGATGCCAAACAAAAGAAATACCGTAAAAATATTATAGGCGAGTGAAACAGAGAACAGAAGAAAGGGCAGCCAATAAAGAAATGGGTAGATGCAATTAATGGCTAGCCTTTAACTCTCCTGATTCCTTGTTTTAGCAAGGCAGATGTATATGGACGGCTTTATTTTTGATAGACAAGCTTCTTCATAACACTCTATTATCGTACTATTCAACCACTCTAAGGCCGTTTTGAGCTTCTCGACTGTTTCATCCATTTTGGCCTAAAATTGTTTATGTATGAACACCAGTCAGTTTGTTTCGTTATACTACAAGACTACACTTGCTTACGCTCGAATAGATCAACTTGATGACTTTTTTTGCACTTCTTTAACAAGTCCTTTGTAACCCCATAGCTCTTGACTTAGTCTAATATCATTTTTTGTTGAAGCTGCTACTAAGCACGCTAGCCTAGCCAAATTTGTATTTGATCATATAGCCATCGTTGTTTAAAGCCTCTATAGATGTAGTGTACACTGGGGGGTCAGTTTTATCATAGGACAGTTGTCTATCTTTTTTATAGTTCTCAAATTCTTATTATTGAGGCCATCATTATGTACCTTTAGTTATCTAAGTATATTTTCCTTCCTGTGACAGCTGTCCTTGAATTATGGTTTTTGGCCATTTAACTGTGACTTTACACCATACGATAACAGCATGTAGCCTGGTCTGAACTGGCCGTTACTGAAATTAGATTTTACATGTGCCTTTAAATCCAACATTTTGTCCAGAATCATTTCTTTTATTGCTGCTAACTGTTTCCAAAGTCTGTGCCCATCGACTGTTTTTTGGTTCCCTATACTGCCCTTTGATGTGTTGTCTTCAGAATAAACCCTCTTCAATCTTTTGTCGACTTTAATTTCGGACTAGGGGAAATACTTTTCATTGTGTCTTCTTTTTCTCCAATATTGTTTGGTTTCCCTGCTTGTCT
This sequence comes from Diabrotica undecimpunctata, assembly GCF_040954645.1. Classification (NCBI taxonomy): domain Eukaryota; kingdom Metazoa; phylum Arthropoda; class Insecta; order Coleoptera; family Chrysomelidae; genus Diabrotica; species Diabrotica undecimpunctata. The sequence goes on along the minus strand of NC_092808.1, from coordinate 14,882,424 downwards.
GTTAAATGGCCATAAATGGTCACTTCTGTCAGAACCCTGTATGGCAAGAGAAGGCTAATGAAACTTAATTGGCATGGTATCCGGCGTTCGCGTAACTAATCAACCCATTAGCACTATAGCGCTGTTTCTGCACTGCATTAAGCACTCAGCTTAGCTGTTTCACGACTTGCTCATGAGGATTTTTTTTATTCGTATTCACTTGATCTAAGTAAGGAAAAACCCCATAAGTTAGTTTTCCTCGTATTTTTATAGCCAAAAGTTGTGCTAGTGTCATATCTTTCAATCTTTTATATATTTCAAGTCATCGATTGACTGCATTGCCTCAATCCGTTGTCAATACTCAGTTATTGAGAACTTTAACCACCTATCTTCACTATCCCTGTAAATGTCAAACACTTTAATTTGTGATAAATTGTCTACCTTTTCTCTTTTTATCTACTTTACTAGAGTCGAAGAGTAAATGTCTCTAGGACACACGACCAAACTAGGAAAGTGTGGAGAAACTGGCACCAAATAGCACAAACCAGAGAAAAGTGGAGAACTCATGGGATGGCCTTTGTCCAGGAGTGGATGCATAGAGGCTGAAGAAGAAGAAGATTCTACTAAATATACTTCCTTTCTTTCTTCATTTCCTTGTTCTTAGACAATTAAATTTCATAAGGTAGAAGGTTAATACATGTAAAAGTTGTAATGATTCAGCAAGAATAGATTTAACAACAAACGATATTCGATATATTTTCAAGAACATCTCGATATCGATAAGAATCGTTCTTCAGCCCAAGATGGAATTTCTTCATTTATTTTTGTAGCGAATTATACCGATGTATATGGACACGCCTCATACAATATGACATAATTCTAAATAAAAATCGAAAGTGATTTCCATCGGCCTTGAAATGCACTCTGGTAGCATACCATTGTCAAATAATCTGAGATCGGTGTTGCCACGTCGACACAGTTAAACTTATAATCATCATTCTCTTTGCATTTATCTAAGTGGTTTACTATTAAATTAAAATGTATCTTTCTTACTTACTTTCTAAATAAGTTTTATTTTGCAAAATTATTTGTAGAACATGCAGGTTCTTATCCAATTAAAAAAAAAATACAAGATACGGGTGATTATGGTATCTATTAATAACCACCTATACGTTAAGTCACTTAAAACTGACCAAAACTCCCTTTATCCTGAATTAAAAGCACACGAAGATCCAAGCATCAGTCCGTAATTTGCCTTATCATCATCGTTTATCATTCCAACCTCAGCTTGTCGGGCGATCAATAGAAACTCAGAATTTGTATTTTGTATGCGTCACTGAACAATTATTATAATATCTATCACACGAACGACTTGAAAACGTTTTGTTCTGTTGAAATTTAAACACTTCTTGGACAAAAAATTATTAAATATTTAATAACATTATGGATAATAATGAATCATTTTGCTTTCCCGTGGAACAAGGAAAATGGAGATGCAGTTCCAGTGATCCTACAAAATGGAAGAAAAATAGCAAAATTGACAATGTAATCTATACACGTTTCTAATTTGAACATTTTAGGTCATGTTTTTGTTCCTCTTTTATAGACACGTAAATTTACAACTGTTTTCCCAAAAAGGAAGCATTCAACGGGAAAAACATATCGCTATTCAATACTTACAATGCAAGCGGCGGGCGAACTTTCGACACCAAATTGTCTTTGTACCTGGGGTAATCGAAGGGTCAAATTTTATTATAGGAAATTTCGACACCGCGGCGTAAAGCAGGTAGGTAGGTAATTAGCGGCGATGGACATTTGCACCCAAGCAGGACAAGCGGATTTTCCCAATATTTATTGTCACGGCGGGGGGCGTGGCACTTGTGTACTTGTGACTAAATTATTTCAGTTGTAATTTATTTCTTGCTTGACGTTGACTTGTGCACGTATACGGATATTTAAAAAATGAGTTTGATAAAAAGTTCCCGTGATCGAGATTTATTAGTGGTGGAGCATCATTCGTTCTCGAAACAGAAAGTGTTAAAAAGCGGCGAGATATTTTGGCGCTGCATTCAAAGAAACACTAAGTGTTCCGCAAAAGTGTTTACAATAGGCTGTGAGGACCTCACCATCACAAGAAGTGATTTATTACATAATCATGAAGCCGATCCAAAAAAGCTTGAAGTAAAGATGGTAACCAATGCATGTAAAAGAAAAGCCCAAAAGGACATATCGGAAAAGCCTGCCAAAATTACAAGAACTGCTGTTGCTGAGTGTGATGCCAATTTGCTGACGGTTCCTGACATAGCTAGCATAAGAAAGAACATTTACAACTGTCGTCGTAAACTGTTACCAGGTCCGTTACCAAGAAGCATATCAGAAGTCCATAACGCGGTTAGTAATTATTCTCCTAAAACCTGTCGCAATGAAAGTTTTTTGTTTTTAAATCATCCTGAATTAAATGTAATTGTATTTTCATGCGAGACAAATATTCGTTTGTTGTGTAAATTAAAAACTTTGTATATGGATGGTACATTTTCATACAGTACCAAATATTTTCTACAATTATTTACTATACATGGCTTGGAAAATGGACATTATGTTCCTTTAGCATACTGTTTGTTAAAGGACAAATTGTCAATGACATACAAAACTTTATTTTCTTTATTAAGGTCTAAGATTTTTGAAACATTTCAATTATCATAAGAGCCAACTGAAATATTTGTGGACTTTGAAAAAGCAATTCACTGTGCTTTATTGTATATGTGGCCCAATGCAAAAATTAGTGAATGCCGTATTCACTTACACCAAAACTGGTTTAAAAAAATTCAATCTTTGGGTTTGGTACAAGAATATAAGGATACAAATTCAGAAATTGGAAAATGGTTAAGGCATACGTTTGGTTTAACTTATTTAAATCCAGCAGAAGTTGAAGAATGCTTTCTTTATGATTTAATGTCATATAAACCTATAAACGCAACACTTGATATATATGCAGATTATTTACTGGAAAATTACATTTTCGATAGCGCTCTATTTCCACCACACATATGGTCTAATCAGAATCCGTCTATTGCGAGGATCACAAATGCCTGTGAATCCTTTCATTCGAGATTTAATTCTTCTTTTTATTCAACACATCCTTCTATTTTTATTTTTATTGAAAAATTAAAAGAATTTCAAGTAGACACTTATGTCAAAATAAATAGTTTACATATACCAGCAAAAATCAAAGATACTACTGTTAAGGCTAAATTGGCATTTTTGGAGAAAATGATGGATAAACTACGATCCCAACAAATACGTAGGTTAGATTTTATAAAAGCTGTATCTTATCATTCCTATAATAGCAAATAAATCATTGTATACTAGTATATTAACGGTAAAATGTACAAAAATTAGGTACTAGTTGTATTATATTTAGATATTATTACAGTTATAAAGAAATAAAATGCACATTACTCTTATTAAAATAAATAAATTAATTAATTATGGTATTTTATTTATGTCACAGCTATATTTATTTGGTGTCGAATATACCTGTAAGATAAAAACGGAAATTGGGGCTGGTGTCGAAAATTGCCATTAAATTTTAGTCGCTACCTGCTTAGTGTCGAAATTTCCTACGCCCAGTGCAAGATAATAAAAATTTTCATGTCCTATTTTATTCTCCAAAAACTAAGACTGAACAATACAACATTATCTTGAAATATAATGTCTGTCAGTATCCCTTCAAGATCTAGAGCAAAAAAAGCAGGTTCATCTAGAAAGTCGGTAGCTATCAAATACTTTGTAAAAATAAGTGAAACGAAGTACTTCCAAATACAGGTATGTAAAAATGCATTTAAGGATATTCTCTAAGTTTCCAAGAATCGCATTCAAAAAATTGGTCGCATTTTTTACAAAACGGCTTGCCTTCGAAAGAGAATTGAGGTGGTTTAAAACAAAAACCACTTTATGGTCAAAAAACACAGGCAGTCAAAATGTTTCTTGAAAAATTGCAATGTTCTGATGTCCAGTATTGTAGAGAAAAAAGGAACCGACAGTATTTGGCTTCTGATTTAACTATTAATAAACTACTCACAATGTATAATGACCACGTATCTGAAACAATTTAAAAGATAAAAAAAACTTTTTTTTTAAATATATTTTGCCTAGAACATAACATCGGCTTTGGTTTGCCAGAATCTAATACACGCTCCCGGTTAAGTTCTTTAACTGAGAAAATAAAACAAAAAAACGAGGTACATAATCAGCTTCAAATTCAGGAAAGAATTTATGTACTTAAAGGCAAAACATTTTTATATAAGTTGGGGGAAACAAAGCCAGATATCCTCGTTTTATCTTTTGAAAAGAACTTGTTCAATCCGAAAGCACACGACCAAATCGCCTATTACAGCCGTTAACTATACACATATAACTTTACAGTCGTAGAAGGTTTCTCAAAGGCCAAACTTTACAACAGTGTGTTTCTACTCACCTGGATGGCGCAAAAATTTCTTAAAGGATTAAATGAAATTGCTTCAGCAGTTTTTCATTGCTCATCAAGTCTAAAATAATTTATCCACTTACAGCAAGATTATGATTATGTGCGGATTGATTTAAGATTAAGTGCGGATGTCTGCGGACGACAAAACAGAAACTTAACTATGGTCGCAATGGTCGCAATTTATTTTCTAGTTCAAAACACACCATCACACATTAAAGAAATTGAACTGATATCTCCCATTAAAGGACATTCCTTTCTACCATCAGATCGGGTTCTTGGTATCATAGAAAAAAAATTAAGGGCGATTATTGAAATTACTAGTCCTGAAACGTACATTAATATTTTTATGGAAAGGCAACCATTACTAAATTGAAAAAAAGTAGTGGAGTAAAGTCCTGGAAGGAAGTGGCAAAGCAATATTTCAAATGTGTTTTTTGTCCTGGCATTTTAAGATTTCGACTGTCAAAAGAATTATAATTAAAAAAATGAAGTCAAAATAAAAGTTATAGGCGAGGAAAACTATAACAGCGATATAGGAGAGGCAAAACCAATTTTTAAACGTGGAAAACGAGCAACCCAGATGGAAGTTGTTGAGATTCAGAAAGTTAAGGACGTTAAGCAGTTAGTAGACTCCTACTTTGGAGAGCATTGGGTGGAGCAAGAAGATTTAACTTATTTTAAGAGTTTTTACGACGAACAAGCCAAAATTATTGAAAGATTAGATGGGGACACCAAAACGTATGAGTTTGCGAAGAGGGCCTTAAGGACGACATTTTGTCAATAATTTAGAATACAGAAAATATATTACTTGTATATTTTATGAATATTTATGAATATTAGTTATGTATTAAAGCAATCATGCCAAAATTTGTTTTGTGCAGTTTTATTTATTGATGTCTTCTATTGAAGCCTACCCCTCTACCCCTACTGTACCGGGTAGCTGGATTCGCATCACCAGACAACCGTAGATGCGCCTCACAATATGTGGAGAAGTTCAGGCAAACTTTAGATGAAAGTCACCAATTATGCGGGTTTGACGAACCGCCAGGAATCAGCCGACTTAAATCAAGGAAAAGGTTTATGCGAAATGTCAGCGTCGAACCACCCGAACTGTTTCCCCTACATCCAGTAGGACCTAATGGAATAAACCTGGACTGGAGAACCTGGCGGACACTCAATCGCATACGCACAGGTGTTGCCCCTGTAAAACAGAACCTCATTAAATGGGGCATCAAGACAGACAGCGACACACTTTGTGAATATGGGGAAATACAGAACGTGGAGCACCTGAGAGTATGCACTTTGCTCATCACAGTGCACTCTCGATGATTTATGGCTCGCAAATACAAAGGGTGTAGACGTAGCCCGATATTGAACAGAAAAACTGTCGGATCCAGAAACGAAAAAGTAAGTACTTATTGAAGTTTTTCGAAATGGATTAAACAGGATTTAACTGAGGGCTGAATTATTAATGTCAATGTTGCAATACAATTCACTACTGTTTTATGAGGTTATCTAATTTCCGGAGTTCTAGTAAAACGTTTTTTGCGAATTCTAAAATAATACTTAAATTGGTCAAAGCGAGAATATACGAAGAAAACGGGATAATATATAGGAACGAATAATAAGCTGAAACTATTAAAAACTCCCTGGAAAAAGACTAGTAATCTACCACCAAGACAAAATATTGATTGCATAGAAAAAGTAGAACAAATGACTATCAAGGTATTTAGTAAACGTTGGAATAGCTTACACCTTCACAGAAGGATTTATAAGGATAATAACATTTATAAAAGCAAATTGTGCTCCTTCACTTTGTAAAGCTTTTCGCAGTATGTTGAACTCTGATTATGGTTTAAACCTATATATAGCTTAAACTTAAAAGATTTTCCTTCCTTGTTACATTCCGTAAATGAACAAATCTAAGATAAAAATTTAAATATCTTTATAACAAAGTTATTTGGCAAGAAATTCTTTTTTTAAATGCTATTTTTCTCTCCACACACACATACACACACAAGCGCGCGCGCGACACGCACACACACGCGCACACACGCACGCATATACACACGAGCACACAGGTATGCACATACGCACGCACAACCTGTTTGAAATAATGAACTAGTTACGCAAATTTTTGCAGCTTTACTCTTTTTCTATAAAAACGACGTCTATGTAACCCAAATATTGTACCAGCATATAAAAATTTAATCAATACCCAAAAATTTATAACTTTAACTAAATCTAGTAAATCCGGCAATGTTGCTTTGTTCGATTCGCGTTGATGATGTGAAAGGACCGCGCCTCGCAGCACCATCAGCAGGAGCTCCGGCCACTGTCGCTGTTTGAACCAATTATTGACCATACTTTTTGTACATTCTGATTGCTCAGATCATGAGAACGTGCGAGTACCTAATATATTGGTGTAATTTGTTTCTACAGGCGATGTATATTACCAGTTAAAGATACGAACCGTTTAATATGTTCATAATATGCGTATGCTCTATTTTTTGTTGTCATGCAATCCATTCATCTTTGTGTTTGTGTGCATTGGTTACAGTTTTTGTGGCACTGAAATTTAGTTTTTAAAAAGCCTGACAATAGCAACACTCGGCTTTTTTGTTAACATCGTCTACTGGTCAAAAGAGAGTTTTGTTTACCATAGTATTAAAGATTATCTCTTCTCAGAGAGTTTTGTGTCCAATAGCGATAAAATGAATTGCTTTAAATCTTTTTACTTTGAGCTAAAGAAAAGTTATAAGCAAAAATGTCCGATATAGTTCATAATTTGTTATTTTCTGATAATAAATTTACAAAATATCGGCTTTTAATAAACCGATTTTAATTTTTCAAAGTTTGTTTAATTTGTCTTTTTAAAAGAAAAGAAAAGAAAAGAAGACATTATTTGAAAAAGGGTATATCTTTATTAGTTTATTAGGTATAAGCATTTAAACAATTAATTTGTTAATAACAAATTCCTGTTCAAAAATTCGGATTATCACGTTGAAAATTAAGATTAGGAATCTGCTGTAATATCTCATGGACGTCAATCGGCCACAAAACCCCTTTTGCCCCTAGTAGACCAGTTGTTAAAAAGTTGACCCCTAAAAATCAAACGAACAAGCTGAATTTTGCAGAGAATATTAATTTTGGGACCACAAAAAAAATGCAAAAAATTTTAGAACTTTTACCCCCGGGTTTCCCCCTAAAGCTCCCCTCGCTGGATCCCCCCTCGCGAAATTGTGGATATTCCCAAAAAACCCTTCCAGATCCCACATCTAACAGCAGCAAAAAAACAAAATGTGAATGAATAATACCGAGATTTAAACATTTAAATTTTGTGATCCCAATTCGTCCAAGGTAACGAACGATCTAAATTAGTTTCTTCACAAAAAGAGGACATTCCCTTAACTTCAGCACAATTTGCCAGACATCGCCCTTATTTGAAAACTACTAATTTTATTTTCGCCACCTTGCTTATAATATATTATAGGCAACCGATCTTACACGTCTAGAATTGTTTAAATTTTTGAAAATAGAGGTGGGACTTTCTACTTTAAATTTGGAACGTAACAAATGCATCTCGATTTTTGTCGATAGGTCACTTGAATCAAAAGATATCGAATTTTTACCGTCGAGATGATACAAATTTTATTGAACATTCACAAGGAAACTAAGTTCCTGTATTTGGCTGTATACCATATATTAAAAAAAATTTTGAATAAAATCCTTTATAAAAAGGTATATAAAAAAACCCAGTTGGGCTATGTTAAATTGGCAAAACGTTTTCGGAATAAGTATTCCATCATCAGTGTCCTAAAAAGTATTTAACCACTTAATTAAAAAGAACATGAAATAATTTAAGTTTTGACTAATGTTAATGTAAAATGTGGTTAATACTTACAAGTTAATACATGGATGTAGCCACTAAATATGGGGGTAAAAACCCTTTAAAAATTACTAAATGAAATTTAGTTTACATTATGTCTAATTTAAAATTAAGATGGTAAAGTTACCGTTGGATTGGTAACATGGAGACATATGACTCTACATTAAGTTGCAAGTCCTGAGACGGTATGTCTACGAGGACTTTATTAAAGCAACTGATTGAAACGACAATCTTGGCAGGTTATGACGGAAGCTGTGACAGAGCAGTCAGTGTAACTGTAGATGTCTATTTAAGACAGAAGCCAACCTTGTTTAAAAATTGTGAAAGTTGAAATAAAATAAAATTATAACAGTATCAACCATCAATGTTATTGTTATAAATTATGTATGTGAAATGAAATTGTGGTGAGAAAATTATGTGATTATAGTTAGGCAACCAACTATACAGTGTCAAGTGGTGTGATGAAAAGATTCTAATATAAGGCCCTTTATGTTTTAATAACATTTGGTACCTGGAAAATGGAAACTGGACACAGGTGGAAAGGTTGGGTACTTGAAAAAGTATAGGAATTAATATATTTAATATGTGAAAATTTAATTTAATATTAGTCAAACCTTAGTCAAAACTTAAATTATTTCATGTTCTTTTTAATTAAGTGGTTAAATACTTTTTAGGACACTGATGATGGAATACTTATTCCGAAAACGTTTTGTCAATTTAACATAGCCCAACTGGGTTTTTTTATATACCTTTTTATAAAGGATTTTATTCAAAAAATTTTTTTATTGAACTTATTAACATTTTTGATTAAAATTATCTCAGCTACATTTTTTATTTGAAATATTTTTTCTAAGGTGTACAGATTCTTGGTAAATTGATTTTTTTTTTGTGTTTTTGCCCTCCTCCGTGGGTGTTTTAGGGAAAAGCCCGGGGGTAAAAGTGATAAACTTTTTAACATTTTTTTAATGTCCCAAAATTAATATGCTCGACAAAATTCAGCTTGTTCGTATGATTTTTGGAAGCATTTTCGTCTCTGACGACTAGAGTATCGACTTTTATCCATTTAAAAATTCTAAAACTGCTTTAGTTGTATTAAAAGAAAAAAAGTAGGAAAAAATTACGTATACTCGTAGATATCTCTGCTATTTATGGTAATGACTTTAAAACAACGAAATATTATAAGATTAAATATCGTGGATCATTATTATCAAATATTTTATGTATCAAATAACATTTCAAGGAGTTATTATTAATACCATTCAGGAATTCGACTATATTCTTTAATTATCTTAATGACTTTCGGGCGGATGCATATATCAACGAACCTTGACTACTTAAACGCCAGGCAGATCCTGAAGAATAAATTGATCACCTCTTACATCAACACCTAAGACTTAGGCCACGCACTGACCATTATCTTAAAATAATGATCTAATGTATCATTTCATTCACAAATGTATCTACCATTGACTTATGACGAGGTCAGACGGTAACGAATTACAATAAATGGTTTTATTGTCCATGAAAATGAGTAATTACCGTTTATAATGCAAAATTTACATTGTTTGCCGGACTAGAACAATTTTTTATCTATAATAACGGCACCTGGGGCTAATTTGATTTGATGGATGTTTTATTGATTTGGAAGTATTCTTCAGCGTCTTATATTTCTGTTTTCGTCTGTTTTACATTAGATTCAAGACTTGATCCGTCATCAATTGTTGTTTGTATATCAATACATAAGCAGTTTAATAATAAGAATTTAAAGCAGTAGTTTATAAAGAACAATTTATAACAAGTTTGTACATACATTGGTAAAGAAAAAAAATAAATGCAAAAAAAATAAATAAATAAAAAGGTAAATAAATTGAAAATATAAAAAATCATTATATTAATAAAAAAAGTTATTAAACAATATAAATATAAAAAAAATAAATACATAAATAAATATTGATAGTTAATCATTCTAAAAGTGCTTGGAAAATTATATCCGATTTTTCAAAATGTAAAAAAATTAAAGTAACAACGCTATCAAACAAGGGTAATTTAGTTACAGTTTCAGTTTTCAGTTCAGTTTTTAGAAGTCGCAAATAACTTTAACCTGTGTTTTTAACCCTCTATCGTATACGAAAGCTTTTATGGTTTCAATATTTCAAAGTGTTGTAGTATGCATAATATACAATACACCACCCATCGAAAATTCTGACTTATCGTATCGGTTTGTTTGCCTACCAGTCAAGAGAAAGATCGTTATAACCTCATTCGTTTGTACACGTGTAGTGAATGAACGGAATGGACCGTGGAAGTGATGACGTAGATTTTATTGACATCTGTCAATTTCACTTTCCAAACAAACCTTGTTTAGTGTGGATAGTTTGTATTTTTCATATTATTTTTTCATTTTTTTACAGAATCTTTCCGCTTTTAGCATTATCTAAGTATTCTAATAGTTACTACAACAATTTTACAAGGTTGTGTAAATAATAAAGCATGTTGTTTTATAAAAATAGCAATAAAATGCATGTATCAATAAAGTAAGGTTAGAATGTCTTTAATTTAAACTTTTAAACTATATTTCATAGAAATAGAACACTAAATTATGATGGTATTATCGTAAAAAACACTATACTTAAAAGAAAAAGTAGCAGATGAAGCAAAATGTTAACTTTATAGAAATTAAAAAGTCTTGAGATTGGACATTTCAACTTTTGTTTGGAAAGTAATTGACAGTTGTGACGTCACACTGCCACTGTCCATTATATAAACATAAACAGATAATTCCATTGGAATCCGCCGACCACAATCCATCCGATCAGAAGGTATAAATAGGCCTGCACTTGTTTATAATAATTAATTAATTAAAGTTAAGCATTTAAGAAGTTAATTGTTAATTGTATTCAGAGCGTTTATTTATAGTTCGACAACAAGTATATTGTATATATAAAGTTTTTAAAAAACGAAGTTTCCACGAAAATAACGAAGCTTCCTCGGAGGGGGGTAAAAACGCAAAAAAAATCGATTTACCAAGAATCTGTAGACCGTAGAAAAAAATGTTTTCTCAGAAACAAAGCTTGAAGCGAAATTCTAATAATTAACTGCAATTAATCTCCAAAGAGACAAATTCTTGTTTTATATAAATAAAAAATTGCAGAATTCTTAATATAATATAATCAAAATGTACTTTTCTAAAGCTTTATCTTTTTATATTTGAAGCATATAGCATACATTATAAAAACATGCCAACACTGCTAAACCGAAATTTTTTGTTCCATGTTTGACATTTGCGGCTATAATCAACTTGTACTTTCGTTAAACTCAACCAAAACTGGAGTTTGTTCATTTTGATATGACAAACCTCAAATATTTAACAACATTTTATAATAACTCGTTAAATAAAAAACCGATCTATTTGAACTTTTGCACACTTAAGTATATAGACACATAATACCCTTATTATCAAAGTATTCTATGTTACTTACGGCAACTATTGAAGTTATTACCATTTATTAAATAGTGCAACAAAAAAGTTTTTGCAATTATGTCGGCAAATCGTTTATGCCATTGAACTTGTAATCGTCAATCAAATTAATCGTCTCTTCGTAACACAATAGTTTCTAAATACAAAAATTGCTTCTAGTTTAACCCCGAGCTTAACGTACTCACCCGAGTTAACTCGTGAGTATTACTATGATACGAACATGGTGCAAATTACAGCCAAATGTCCTGTCTGTATTTCTAATGGAGTGGGATTAAAATGTGAGTACGAAGGGTTGAACAATGAGAAATAATTGTAAAATTGTGGTAGTAGAACAGTAGCTAGTAATACAGCGAAAAAATGACATGATTTTTCGCATGTGAAAAAATTGACCAATGACCTAATAAATTTTATTGTAGAAGAAACTAATCAATATGCGGATCAAAACAATAGAGACAGTAGTTGGTATTCGGTAACTTCGGCGGAACTGAGAGTTTCTTGGGCCTTAATATTTTGCAAAGCGTAATCAGGAAACCTGAAATACGACAGTATTGATCTAAGAATCCACTAATAACGACACCTTTTTTCTCAAAGTGTTTAAGTAATAAATGGTTTGAAGGAATAAACCAAAACCTTCGTATCAGCAATGAAGCAATGATAATTTCGACGCCGCAACACATCCTAATCCTAAGTTGAACAAAATTTGGCCAGTGTACCAAAAAGGGTGTGCCAAGTTTCGTGACGCAGTGATACCTGAAAACATGTAACCATTGATGAAAGTCTACTATTATACAATAGTCGGCTTGAAAAGAGCCAGATTTGGAATAAAAACATATCTATTGTGTGAATCAAAAAGTGAATTAGTATTTAAATGGGAATAAGCCACAATTAAAGGTTAAAATACATTTATTGACGTTTCAATTTCCACTTCGGAAATCGAGAACGATTTCCGAAGTGGAAATTGAAACGTCAATAAATGTATTTTAACCTTTAATTGTGGCTTATTCCCATTTAAATACTAATTAATTTAAAATGCCACAAGAAAATAGCTTCAGAACAAAATCAAAAAGTGGTTACGTGTGGAATTTTCACATTTACACAGGAAGACAGACCAATCCCGATCCAGATTACACAGACCTTCCAGTTTCAGCTCAAGTAGTCATGACTATGTCAAAGCTATTACTCAATTAAGGATACTGTTTGACTATGGACAATTTTTATAATTCTCCACAACTTGCTGATATACTTATTTCCAATAAAACCGATGTGTACGAAACATTGAAGGTATCCAGAAAAAGTTCCAAAAGAATTAAAAAATAGAAAGTTGTGAAAAGACGACATTATAGCCTTTCAAAGAGGAAAGGTGTGTGCTCTCAAATGGAAGGACAAAAAGAATATTATTGATTTCAACTGTCCATTCCAACGCTACCCGGGAGGTAACAAAAGAAATGACAAAAAAGTTAAGCCTACAGGTGTTATCGACTATAACGATACGATGGGTGATGTCGACCGTGTCGATCAGCATTTAGCAGATTACAGTCTTCCACGATAAGGAGAAAAAAAGTATTATAAGAAAATTTTTTTTTTCATCTATTAGATTTGGCTTTGTGGAATTCCTTTGTTTTATTTCGCAAAACTGAAGGGAATAAGTCATCTTTAGTTTATAGACTGGAACTAATACAACCTATAATGGAAAAATATCATCGAGATAATTCCGCATGTCGCAAAGGACGTCCATCAACGAGTCTTACACCTGTTAGACTCGTTGATGGACGATGGACTTACACCAACTCGTCAACGTGGAGAATGTAGCAGAGTTCGAGATGCGCGTGAAAAAAAGATTAGAAGCGAAACAAGATATTTCTGTCCTGACTGTGACATACCTCTATGTGTCACTTCTTGCTTTAGAGTGTTACCAATATTTAAAAATACGTGAATTGTGATTTTCTTCTCTTACTTGTAGTATTTTTGATTTAAAAAGATTAGGCCCGATTAACTCGGGTGAGCGCATGAGGGTATTTGTTATTTTACATTTTTCTAATAAGATATGCTTTAAAAAAAAATAAGAGCTCTTACAGAGTGCAATATTCATCATAGGTACACAACTCTTCTTTGGAATATATATAATAGCGCAACAGCTGCAGTTAGAATGTATTATGGCAACACAAGTACATTTACCTTCGAGAGGGGTATTAGGCAAGGAGATACCATCTCTCCTAAGCTATTCACCTGTTTGTTACAGAGTGGTATGGGAAACAATAATTGGGAGAATATTGGAGTCAACATAAATGGAGAATTTCTGAACAACTTCAGATTTGCAGACGACATAGTCCTTATTGCATACCGGGTAGATCATGCCTGCCAGATTCTTCAAGACCTTCTGAGCTCGTGTACTGAAGTTGGACTTAAAATTAATTTCTCCAAAACACAATATATGACCAACCTAGTACTGGCGAAAAACATATCAACTAACGGCACGCAAATTGAACAGGTGTATAGCTATAAATATCTGGGCCACGAGATTAAATTAGGAAGAGATAATCAAATAACGGAGCTAAACAGGAGAATAGGACTGGCATGGGCGGCTTACAGAAAACTGAGAGAAGTCTTTAGATCAGATATTTCCATGTGCTTGAAAAGGAAGGTTTTTGATCAATGTGTACTCCCAGTTCTAACGTATGGAGCAGAAACATTGACCCTTACCAGAAAAGTAATCAATAAAATACAAGTGGCACATGGAGAGGTCAATGCTGAATATATCCCTCAGAGACAGAGTATCAAAAACAATAATTAGGAGAAAAACTGGTGTTACTGACGCAGTTCAAAAGATTACAACATTGAAATGGAACTGGGCGGGGCATGTTGCCAGATTAAATGATATAAGATGGACGAAGAAAATTCTGGAATGGAGACCTAGACACGGTGCTTATCGTAATCGAGGACGTCCTCCAACAAGGTGGTCAGATGACATCAAGCGCAACTGGATTCAGGGTGCTCTAGATAGAATGCATTGGAATTATTTACGGGAGGCCTATGTCCAGCAGTTGACTTGAAACGGCTGATGATGATGCTTTTTTTTACTTTAGATTATATCTAGTGACAATAGTCTTCTTAATAGTTTATTTTACTGTAATAAAATAAATAGATAATTTTGTGACGTATTTTTGCAAATAAATCTGTGCGTTAAGCAGTTAATCAAAAAATGCTACAAGTAAAACTACATTTGATATGTATTTTTCATTAACCCTATAAGTTAAAACGATTAAATGTACTTCTAATTTTCTCTTCACCCATTTTGTTTTTATGCCGAGGCACATGTGATTTGACCGAAAAGTACCTATATCGGTGAATCGCTTACTTATATTATTTATGATTAGATTAACTAGGCGTGCGGTTTACTTAATATAAAAACAGTCCTAGGTCCTAACAGAAGGAGTTACCTCATAAAAAACCAAACTAAATTAACATTGATTTATTACCATCGAATATTGGTTTGCGACTTGTTTGGACACAATAATTAAAATTATATTGATGGAATCGTTAAAGAAAATTGATCTGATATAAGAACCACTTCGAGAGTGTTAATTTGTTACGTTTAGTGCCTATTTCATTTGTGGATAACTCAATATCGACCAGTCGCCTATATAATTATGCTGAAGTTTGACGTAACAAGTAATTTAAGAAATTAAAACATTATACATTTTAGTTTCGTCGTAAAAAAAACCTGTTACATTTACTTCATCGGTATATATTTGAGGTATATTACTAGCTCTTACTTGTGGAAATAAATTCATGCACGATCCTATTCGAGAAAGGCAACACCATCCTAAAGCTATATTTTTGAGTACGATTTTCGCAGTGAAATTTAAAAAGTCAAAATAAATTTATTTTAAAGTAAAATTGTGGCTTATTCCTAATAAAGAAAAGCCACCATGTTACAATCAGTGTTAAACATAGACTAACAAAAGAACCTCTTCCACTATTTTTTATCGATCTGGAACCCAACACAAATAATAAAAAAGCATACGAAATAGAATTTTTATTTAACTCAAAAATTAACTTCTCCAAGACAAAACAACAGTATAACTCAGATGCCAGACCTATGAAGACTCCAAATCATATTGTTAAAAGCATATAATTGCGTAAAATGCGGTGGTCGCCATGATACAAAAACATTTACTAAACCTAAAGATACTCCTGCAACTTGCGCTTTATGTAATGGTAGCCATCCAACTACTTACAGAGGTTGCACTGTATATAGAGACAACACAGAAACATAAATAATGTAAGCAAAACACATAAAAAATATCCAGACTACAATACAGCGTACAACCCAGAAAATACAGTGCAGCAGCCAATCACATATAAAAATAGTTGTTAAGCCGCGTTTACACGATGACAATTGGCGAAACAATTGTCATTGGACAATTGTCATAACGTGGTTGCGGATTGTCGGAGGCCAGTCCAGTTGAACGAGAAGATGTTTATACCGGGCCAACTATTGCCATGGCAGTAGACAGCTAAAACATGGCCGCTGTTGTGTCCGGTGAGGAAACTGGTGAGTAAACAAGACAGCACTACTGGCCCAGGGCCATCTATTCCGAAGTGCAAATTCGCGTTAACCTTGCGCAGCTACGTCACTCGCAGCGTAGTATTCACATTGTATACATAAGCACTCTTAACTTAGCCACCCTAAATAAGGATATTTTGCATATTATTTTACTTTCTTCATACATTTCAAATAAAAACAAATGTTTATAATGTTTTCTTAGTCAAATATATTTAATTTTTATGCGACTTAGAACTAATAAGGTATTAGTACAAACAAATAGCTACTTAGTTAGGTACCTACATACTTGCACTTTTCATAAACTTTTGAGAAGGAAAAAAATTTTTATATTATACATAATTGGTAAATATATACTTAAATTTAAATAAAACAACAGTCACTTACAGAAGTACGATGCCAATTTTCAAAATAAATATTACAATCGCGTTAATTCTTGCTAAATAACTATAATATATAAAACAGTTTTTAAACAATTTACGTTTAAAAATATAAAATTATATACATTATGCGATAGTTTTTTGTATTTACTTGTATTAGTACGTGGCTAAAACAATTTTTTTATTAAAATCTTTTATACGGAAGTATAATGTATGATTGTTTTTTTAAGCAAGCTTTTCTACCATACTACCGCTAATAGTTAATGTAGGAGTACCATCGTCTTCTACATTACATTAATTTAAAAAAACACCTTCGTTTTTTTTCCATTAAATAAAAACGCAGTCGGTATTTAAAATTTAAAGAAGTTGGATGATCGTTTAAACCACCTTTCGCTCTTATGACCCTAAAAAAAATTCTCCAAGGGATCTTGGTTTAAGCGCCTCGTCAAAAGGTAGTTTATATTGTATCGTTTGCCTACATCTTCGAGCAGCAACTGCAAAGCCTTATTTGATATAAGAATACCTACAACGTTTTGGAAAATGTTATAAATGTGTTTTTACTTTGATATATTGTGTTACCTTTTTGGAACGAAAGCAATGATTTCTTGCCTTTAACTCGCATTGTTGAAATCATATCAGACATTCTCTGCAAAATTTATTTTGCGCTTCTACTCCACCAGACCTCAGGTTTCATCATAGGCGATTTCTTGTTGGGAACAACATCTTTTTTCAAACCCCGATAATTTTTCGGTCGATAATTCAGCAGTTGATGTTTAAGATTTACATGAAAGTCAGTCTCTGTAAAATGTTTTGAACAAATATAAGCCGTCTTTGGGTTAAATTTATCTTTCCTACCAGTGGCATGCACACATTGTTTAATTAGATTTTCCTCTTTAGGGAAACGAAAAAGCCTCGTGTCAGGGCAACGATTTCGCTTGCTCTTGTTATTAAAGGAACAGCCAAAAACCGCACAATGCATATCGTAAAAATTAAAAATATATCTGTAAGATATGTGAGAAAACTTCGAAACTGATAACTCCACTCTACGGATGCTAGTTTCTAACTGATTACGCTGCGGGTGACGTCACTCCCTGGCCGACGGTCATGCGGTGTGCGCAATATGTTACCTTTGTCGTTTAATATACCATGCTACTGGCCTACACCGTTCACACGGCGCCAATTGTCGCGACAATTGAGATTTCGAGTGGTGGGGGGGCTCACTGGGCGCAGCTCATTGTCCTCAGTCTACTCCCGGAGACAACTGAATTTTGGGCTAATTGTGAGGGCAGTTGGCAAGGCAATTGGCCTGAAGTGTTTAGACGAAGACAATAATTTCATGCCAGTCAGTTGTCTTCTGACAATTGTCTCGCCAATTGTCATCGTGTAAACGCGGCTTTATTCCCAAGTCGCTTCAGGAAATTCCCAAAGATAAAATAAAAACAGTAATAATAAAGATATAAGTATGCTAATGTCAGACTTCCTAAATGAATTTAAAATGTTATTTAATCAGTTGCTTAATCAGAATAGCATGACCTTTAACATGCTAACAACAGTTATAAGCAAAATAACAAATTAATGTTTAAGCAAATAAGAATTGCGGCCTGGAATTCCAACGGCCTAACAAATCATGTCCAAGAAATTACGTTAATTTTAAAAGTTATTAAAATAGATATATTATTAGTTTCAGATATATTTTACCCACCATCCCCTCGGAACAGCCCATGCAGGATCGGCAATCATAGTCAGATCATCTGTTAAACATAACATTTTACAAAGTTATTCCACACCTAAAATTTAGAGCGTTTCAATCAGAATAGAAACCTTCTCGTGGCCATTGATTGTCGCAGCTATTTATTCACCTCCTAGACATAGTATCCTAGTTTAAAAATACGACAGATTCTTTTAAATCCGTGGCTCCTACTTACTGATAGTAAGCAATGGGAATGCCAAAAATATTTTATGGGTATCATGACTAACTACAACGAAAGGTAGAAACCTACATCGATCATTACAGAAAAACAATTCATTCTTATTATGTCCATAGTTATTATTATTGTCCACAGGACAACCAACATACTGGCTAGCAGATAACAACAAAAATTCCGTATTTTGCAATATTTAAAGGTTTACCTACACTCATTCAAAAATCGAGACTAGTTTTAACCTAAGTTCGGAACATAGCGCCATATTAATAATATTAAGCACAACTATAATATACAATCAACAGTCATTAGGACTATCTAAAAAAAAACAAACTGGATCAATTTGAAAACACCATTAACCAGAATATAACGTTAGATCACTGAATAAAAGAATCATATGAGCTGGAATTTGCAGTACAAAAACTAACGGCTTTAATACAAAACGCTGCTTGGGAATCTACTCCTATAAGTAAAACGGGTAATCCTGAAGACAATAATGTGCCACTACATATCAAACAAATTCTATCCGAAAAAAGGAGAGCGCATGAAAAATGGCAAAGGTCCCGAAATCCACTCGATAAGACACAGATAAATAGACTAACACACCAGCTAAGATCAACGCTAAATCAAGTTTGTAATGACACTTTCAATTTTTATATTAACAATGTCTCTTCAGATTACCACTCTATATGGAGAGCAACCAAAAAAATTCAAGAACCTGACACTGTTGCTTCCTCCAATAAGAAAATCTGATAGAAGTTCATGTCAATGAACGAGCTAATAAATTTGCAGAATATTTAGAAAATATATTTACTCCAAATTTAGGCCAAAACATAAATGATGATGTAGTTAGCAAATATCTAGATGCAACCTGCCAAGTATCACCTCCAATAAAAGCATTCTCCCCATTCGAGGTTCGCAGAATAATAATGAGTACCAACTTTCACAAAGCTCCAGGATACGATTTAATCGATGGGAAAATTCTAAAACTACCCAGGAATCAGTTCTTATGCTTACTATTATTATACTATATTATTATACTATTAAAATCAAAGAAAAGTTTGGAAGAAAAAAATATGTGCCTCAGTATTTCTCGATAATCAGCAGACTTTTGATAAAGTCTGGTAAAACGGTTTGCTATATAAATTAAAATCTTTATTGCCCAGCCATATGTACCTTATCTA
Organism: Diabrotica undecimpunctata; assembly: GCF_040954645.1. Lineage (NCBI taxonomy): Eukaryota > Metazoa > Arthropoda > Insecta > Coleoptera > Chrysomelidae > Diabrotica > Diabrotica undecimpunctata. The sequence continues at coordinate 14,862,542 of NC_092808.1, read as the reverse complement.
TGTACCTTATCCTGAAGTCCTATATTAACGAACGTTCGTTCCAAGTAAAAATCAATAATGATTTCTCAACTTATCACTCAATCCAATCCGGAGTTCCTCAGGGAAGTGTTCTCGGTACCTTCCTGTACTTAATCTTTACTGCTGACATACCTTTTACAGATGACGTGTTATACATACACTATCATACTCTATCAGATATTATTATTTACTTATACTTCACAAATTAAAACTAAAAGTGAGAAGTAATAATAAAAATTAAAAATAATGCGTTACTCCTGTCTAATCATTTATTATAAATTCATCTACTACAACAAACAAAAAATGTACAGGCCAAACCTTCAAAATTTACTCGTCCAATAATTTCTTGGTGATTCATCAGGTTGTACCTTTTGTACAAAGTGTGTCAAATCAAATCTACAAATAAAAAGGAAGTACTTAAAAATCAATTAGTGACAAACCAGTTCCGCCGTCTTTACACTAACGAATTAAAATAATAGTAGGTACATTACTCCCCTGGTGGGATGATACCGACTATTAGAACCGCCTTTATTATTGATTTCGTCCACTACTACCAAGTTAGCAATATAGAACTTACATTAATTTATGGTTTTAGAAAGCAGATAATCACACTAATCATCCAGAACAGTGTTAGCGGACGAGGACTGTAACAGAACTAAAAATAAAGACAATTTATCTACAATAACTATACACATCAATGTGGTTCTCTTTTAGTAGTCCTAAGATTTCTGTAGGTAGGCAGGTATTTGATCCGGTTCTATGGCTTTATCATTTTTCATACGTTTTAGTGCTTTTTTAATTGCCCCCTTGGACAATTACCAAAGGAGAAATCAAAAAAGTCAAAAAATCATGTTTACATGACTAGGGAGCTGTTGTTCGTGACTACTTACCATCTTCTTGATAACTTTGTCTACATCTTCCATCTCAAGGTCCTTGTGAAGATTGACATTTCTAATGTACTAAGGAGCATCAACGATGTTCCTTAATACTTTATTCTGGAATCTCTGGATGATCTAGATATCAATTAACTTGGCACAGCCTCAGAGTTGGCAATCATACGTTCATACTGGTCTCAGTATTTGTTTGTAAAGTAGTTGTTTATTATGTATGGATAATGCTGAGTTTTTTCCTATCAGCCAATACATTTTTTTGTAACGGATACCTAATTCCTCCCTTTTCTTTTTAATATGGACTTTCCAGCAAAGTCTTGCTTTAAGTGTGATAACAAGCATGTTTTGTGGAAGACGCATGTGGTTTTTGAGGAATTATTTGTACTAATTGGAATGTTTTGAATTTTTTTATTTGTAAAATTAACGTAAATTTAGATTCATTTAGTTTGAAGCCCAATCATGGATTTTATTGATTAACTATGACTTTTCTGCTGTTTCTTCTCTGGTATCACCTACTGCTAAGATAGCAGTATCATATGCAAATGTGGGTATAGTATCATTTCATAGTTCAGATATGTCGTGTGTATAATAGGTAGAGGACCGGACTTAATACACTTCCCGGGGGGACTTCTGCTTTAATTTATTTTAGATCTGTGTACACGTCTTCTTGCTTAATTCTAAAATATCTATTAGATATGTATGACTGCAACATTTCTAAATATTGTTTAGGCATAAGATTTTTGTGTTTGTAGATGCCTTCATGCCATACTTTGTCGAAGACCTTAGCTACGTCTAAAAAGATTGTAGAACAAACTTTCTTTTCTATTCATGATTTTTCAATTATGTTGGTAATTCTGTGTACCTGATCGAGGTAGATCGAGAGTATCGAAATATGAACAAGTGCTGAAAAAAATAATCATATTCTACTAGTTCGTTGGATGGAGTCATTAGTGGCAATGTGTTCTGAAGATGCTGGTATGCAACCATTATGACAGGTTCAGAGATATTCTCATAAAAAAAACATATTGCTGCCTTGTCCTCAATGCATTAAAGCCTATAATAATAATATGGGGTAACTGATCTTATGGACCAAGGAGTAGCTGCTTGACAAATTGGGATTCGAGGAAAAAAATGGTATTCGCCGATTTTCACCTGGCGTATAGATGTAGCTATACAAAACGTATGGTATTTGTACAGAAAAAATCATAATGCATCAAATCTAGATTTTAGGTCCGCTTGCCATTATGCTAATTTCAGTACTGATTTCAGTACTAAAAATAGTAGTTACAAGTCGATTTAGTAGGAAAATATGGGTTTGTTTGTGCAACTATCTTAACTTCTAAAAGATGTTAAAATTATGTGCAGTAGGTTAAGTTGTAATAATGATGCTTAAGAAAAAAATAATACACTTTTTAAGAAACAGCTTATTTATGCAAAGGAATATCAAATATGTTGAATGAAGAATTATTAGTAGAAGACTCTTTGGCATATAAAAACTTTTTACGAATGATTAATAATTTGTTTAAAAAATTGTTACCACCAGTTGAGAATAACCTCACTTTTAGTTAACATTTTATCATTTTTAGTCTTCTTCTTCTTAGTCGTTAACCTGATGCAGGTATCATGATATGATGAAGCTATTAGCTAAATTTCCCAATGTTCCTCCACGTTTTTCTATCTTCTGCCATTCTAGCACATTCTGACAATGAAGCGCCAATGGTAGCAACAATATGGTCCTTGTATCGTGTGGGAGATCTACCTCTATTTCTTTTGCCTTCTACTTTTCCCTGGATGGTAAGTTTTTCAAGACCATTTCTTCGAAGCACATGTCCAAAATAGCTTATTATTTGTTCTGATATTTGTGTTCTTTGTCTTTTCTTTATGTTTAGCTGGTCCAGTATGGATTCAATTGTTCTTCGGGCCACCCATGGTATTCCCAGCATTCGTCTCCAGCAGTACATCTCAAATACATCTGTTCTTTTTGTCTTTCTAAGTAAGGGTCCAGCATTCCGATGCATGTAAAAATACCAGGAAAATACCAGTATTGGTAAGTCAGTAACATATAGAGAATACATCATTTATGTTTTTTAAATAACAAACATATAAAATCGGAATTTGGTGTTTATTGAAGGTAAACTAAATGCACGATCAAATACTTACCATGTCGGGATAGTATTATGAGGTTTTTTTCCTGGTTTTTCCCTCATAATTTACTATGGAATCACTAACAGGAGAATTTTACTGTCATCATGGCATGTATTTGTCTTTTTAAAGACGAATTACATGTTATGATCTTTTCTGACGGATATTCTCAAGTTAAAGTTGATTTCATGTAATCGAATGAACTATCTTATAAGTAAAGTCGTCCCAGGAACGCAACTCAACAATATTGGCAATATCATTTTAAAGTCTTCTACTTTAAAATGTATAAGGTATGTCTGAATTGTCAATATAGATGAGTCAAATAAAATTAAATTATTAGAAGAATTTTTCACTAAGTAACAAAAAACAAAATTTGTTTAATTTACTAATGTTTGTATTTTGAGAACGATTTCCGAAGTGGAAATTGAAACGTCAATAAACGTATTTTAACCTTTAATTGTGGCTTATTCCCATTTAAATATAAATTAATTTAAAATGCCACAAGAAAATAGCTTCAGAACAATATTAGTTTTTGATATACAATTAAATATATGTACATATTAACATTCGACAAGATAGGAGCAATGTTTTTATGTTAATTCCAAAATTAACAGCAATCAAACCCACTAAAATCACACGTAAATCTGTTTACCAATCACAAAGAGTTGATCCCTTAACTTCTTGAACAGTTATTACTTTAGCTACTAAATTATAAAAATAGAATGAATATAATTTAATAATAATAAAATTTTTTATATTTTTTTTAGTTTTGCTATTATTATAAATCATGTAATCAAATTATGACAACGATACAAAAACCAATTTCTTCACGCTTTATTCTTACAAAGATCGTCATAATGGGATTTTACGCTTATCAAAAATATAATGCCAACAGCTTATCTGAATATAATTTTGCAGAAATGATCCTGTCCAAATACGTCGAGCAGGTCAATGCCAACAATAAGAACTAATGTGTAGCATTTTTCATTGATACAAGTTAAGTGAAAGTGATCTAAAATCATACCTCGGGCCAACATCGCCAACTATATATACTCCGCAATCATTGAAAAAATTAACAAAGTCTCACTTGCAATCATGGTGTTCAAAGTAAGTGTTTTAAAAAAAATTTAAAGTTAAAATTTTGAAAAAACATTGTGCTGTAACGTTTTGTTGTGCATAAAATCATGTTCAATTTTTATTTTTGTAGTAATTACTCTTTGTAAATTGTATTTGTAAATTTGATTATAATCTTGTTTTATTTGTTTTTCAGTTCGTCACTTTCTGCGCCTTCGTCGCTGTAGCCAAAGCCGGCATCTACGGTGAAACTTACTCAGCTCCACTTAGTTATGCTGCGCCAGTAGCTAAAGTTGCCTACTCAGAAGCTCCTGCTGTCTCATACTCCAGTGTATCAGCCCCAGTAGCCTACGCCGCCCCTGCCATCGCTAAAGTAGCTGCTCCAGTTTCATACGCCGCTCCAGCACTCTCATATGCCGCTCCAGCTCTCTCCTATGCCGCTCCAGCACTTAAAGTAGCTGCTCCAGTCGCTTATGCCGCCCCAATCGCCAAAGCCGTCTATGCTGAACCATCTGCACCAGCTCACTACGATTTCGGATATGCCGTAAGCGACCCCCACACCGGAGACAGCAAAAGCCAACAAGAATCTCGCCATGGGGATGTCGTCCAAGGAAGCTACTCCCTAATTGAAGCCGATGGCAGCAAACGTACCGTCGAATACACCGCCGATCCCCACAACGGTTTCAACGCTGTTGTACATAAAGAACCAGCTGCAGTAGCTGTCAAAGCCGTTGCACCACTCGTAGCTAAGGTAGCCTCCCCTTACGCTTATGCTCAACCAGCTCTTAAGGTAGCGGCTCCCATTGCTTATGCCCAACCTGCCCTTAAAGTTGCCTCTCCTCTTTCCTATGCCTCTCCATTGGCCCACTACCACTAAATAATTTGAAGGATATGTATATAGAAGTAAATTATTTGAATAAAGACTGTTAAAAAAATTTATGCCTTTTATTTAACTAAACTTTGTACGTAAGTGACTAAAGATGTTTTGAAATCACCAATTTATATTCATTAAATATATTATTAGAAATGCACCACAATAGGTTTACCCTTTTTAAATGAAGTTTCAACTTCTAGATCAGAAGTGGTTTCTAAATTGCAATATTTTTATTTAAAAAAAATGGGTTCTATTAAGTTTGAAACAAGACGAACAAAGTAATTCTCCTTATAAATATATAGTAATTATCTTTACTATTATAAATAATAATAAAATTAAATAAAGCATTTATTCTATAATTTATATTTTATTTTTAACAATAAATTTATTAAAAACTAAGATAAAACAAAAAGAATTTGAGAAAAATAACAATTAAACTTTGTCTTTTAAAATTTATTTTTTAAGAATTAACAATTAGCCGTCGGTTTTTTTGGCCCTTCCTTCCTATTAAGGCTTAAATGCAATCTTTTTATTAAGGTCTTCTTTCGAAGTTTGGCGATCATTATGATTATTTGAACTCTTTTCACTGCTTCTCTAAAACGCTGATTTAACGAACAATTAAACCACTCTCTAAGATTACGCAGTCATGTCATTTGTCTCTTTCCAACGCTACGCTTTCTTAAAATTTTTCACTGCATGATATTCTGCAGAAGTTGTTATTTTGTTTCCTTATCTTTCTTTTATTGTTCAGATCTATTTGAATCGCTAACTGCAGAAAGGCAACAAGTCCAGTTTTGCCAATTTTTTAAGAGAGACAAAAGACTTGGTAAACTCAAACACACTACTGGTATTAATTTTTTGCATTTAAGGTTTATGTGATTGGGCACTCTACTACATACTTATAAAATATTTGTCATGTTCCCTTTCTGCCGTAAACAAGAAACTTTAAAAAGTTCTAAGGAAAACAATCAATATACAAACAGAATATTTTATGAGAATTAATTTGAATGAAATAAAACAATGTTCTATACATGAAATAAAGCAATTAAATCATAAATTAAAACTTTGAAGCAAATTTCAGTTCAAGTTTTTAGTTTTCTTCTGTAAATGCCGGTGTAATTGGCCATGACAAAATCGAATTCCAAAAATTCATTTTTTGTTCTGGGATGTATACCAATGTTTTCTACATGTCTTCCATTTTCCTTCTTCTAGGCTTCTAGTAGGAGCCTGAATTGGCTGTACTGCATTCCGTAGTTTGAATTCATCCATTATGAAGCCGCCGATGTTCATCTTACATTGAACCATGTCAGGATTCTTTGATGAAAAAGTCATTTCTCTGTATTGTGATATTGCAAAAGCCCTTTTTTGGTTTCTTGGGGCATTTTTGACATACGAATCATCACTTAAGCTTTTTTTTTTATAAAACTGGAGCCACCATAAACTGAAGTCAATGAAATCATCAGCAGTCATTTCAATAACAGAAAATTTGCCGTCAATTTTTGATGATTTCATTATAAGCTCTTCATCCTCATTAATAGTAAAATATCGTTCTTCTTGCTTTAGTTTTCTTCTGATGATGCTAAAATCTCTGTCATTTGGCATAAAAGAGTGGCCCCTAACAGGAAAGCTTAGTTTGACTTCATTAAACTTTTTTATCTCACACAAGTACAACATCATGCGAATCACAGTATTATTTTTATTTTGCCCTGCGCAGTTGTCCCCAAACAGATAATGGTTTTTTACATCTCTGCCAATTTTGTTTTTTATGTACCAATCTAACATAGTACAAACTTCGTTTGAGCCTTTACTCCCTTCACCTTTATGATAGATAAAAATTGTACATTCCCGTGTCGCGAGATTATGCACACCAAAGACGTTTACAGTGAGCTGTCTAAGGTAATAGGTATCGTAGACACAAATACAAAATAGAGATATGTCTATGCAGATGCCAACATTTTCTTCAGGCTTACTGACACACTGCTTGGTCACTTCTTTCAGTGATGCATAGAACTATTTAGATTTACGCTTGTGTACTGTCATCTCAGCGACAGCTGTTCGCTTTGCATTCTCATTCAAAACAGGACTTTTTAAATTTAGTTCCTCACATGTAACACATGCATCTTTAACTGGTTAAGCAAAGCCAACAGAAGGGTAGTTTTTCTTGAAATATGTGCAAAAAAACTTGTAGGAGAGTCTTTTCTCAGTTCCTAATGTTGAAATAAGGAAACTATGTTCTTTTTTAATGAACATGTCGTACATGATTTTTAAATTCATATTAGCTGAAAAATACTTTTTTTCTTTTCCTGTATAATTATGTACTTTGATGGGGAATGATTCTACATGGATCCTTAATTCAGACAGTACGGACCCAGGTATTGCATTTCCTGAAACGTTTTTTCCTCTGTTGTCAGTTGGTGTTTCATTTAGTTGCAATAGATTAGACAAACGGTAACGATACACTTAGTTACGATATCCATAGTTTTTCATAAATCTATTTTTACATACTTTTGTACGTTTTCCATTGTGTACTACATAATAAATCACACTGAAAGCCTTGGGTTTCGCGATTGACAAACTAGACCTGGTTGAAATCTACCTAATTTTCATAACAGATTGGATGTAAATATCCTGTTCCGTTTTGGTTGTCATGTTATGTAGTTTGTCGGATATTTCAATCATATCTTTTTCAGTGAAAACTCCAAGGCAATTGGATTTGCAACTGAAACAACAAAAGACTTTATTGTAACAGTAATTAAGTGAAAAATATATTGGAGATAAGTAAATGACTTTGAGGTTAGGTTTTAGTAGCCTAATATTACATACTTTGAAATACATACAAGATTAAATTATCAGTAAAATGGTATTTAAACCAAAATGTACAAATTAACAACAATGAATAAAAGCAAATTCTGCAAAAATTTGAGCCTGGTTTTTTAGCTGGTACAGTTTTGCCAACCCAGTTTAATCTAATTCTAATCTAATTATTAACCACAGTAAAGACGTCAAGAATCATCAATAAACAAAGCACAATATTTTCTGACTAAACTCAGCTGTGAGGATAGTTCGAATATTTGCCACGCAGTTCTAGCGCCGCAACTGTTTACCGCAGAAAGAGAACTAGTCCTGGACTAGTTTTCTTTCTGCAGTAAATAGAATATTGAAAGCGTTGCCATGCCAATACTAATATGCTAACGTGTTTCCTTTTTGTAGTAAATGTTGCGTTTTGCTACTGGAAAAAATTTTAATAAAATACACAAAATTCGTACATATTGGACATAATGCCTTTCTGCAGTTAGCGATTCATTTATTGTCAAAGTTTTCGTTCGAAATTTCTTCATTCATGCCTCTGTCCCCAACTTTCTTCTTCTTCATTGCGCCCGAGAAGTCCATGTTTTCTAATCAAATCTTTGCATTATTCTTTGTTTAACCCTGCTGTCCCGTTCGATTCAACTACATAAATGTACTGTTCGGGTCAATATGACCCAACTATGGCTTGCGCTCCTTAATCGAAATAAAATAAGCTAATAGTGCTAAACAAAACTTTACTAACAAAAAATTATGGTTAGTTAAACAAAAATGATGTTGTTAATGTAAATTAAACCTTATTAACAAAAAAAAAAGGTATTTTTTTCTTTCATTAACCAGAAAAGCCTAATAACAAATATCTACAAAATTTAATTCAGTTTACAAATGGGACAGTAATAAAAAGAATGGGTTTTACAAATATGTTTATGACAACATAAAATATTAGTCTTATTATCGTTTTTAGAACAAAATTTACAGCGTGAACGTTTAGCAGGTGGAGTTGGATTGTTCATAGACGGTTCACACGAACTAGAATTTCCATCTTCTCTACTCACTTCTGCTCGTGTCCTTTTTACCAGTTCTTGTGAGTCTTTGGTTCTTGGTAAATTTTTCCTGGAAAGGATAAGTGGTTTCAGCAGTGTTTTTCCCAATTCCTCAAGAAAAATTCGCCGTTTTGTAAGTTTATTGGTGTTCCATTGGGGATTTATTGATGCCCATAAAACGAACCCGTTGTAGGCAAAAATGTCCAGCATATATACAGAAATGTCCAGCATATAAAAAACAATCATGGGCCAGCGATTTGTCTTTCTCTTACATGTATATGTACCAACAAGCTGATCTAGAGTATCCACTGTTCCCTTACTGGAATTATAATCTAAAATAATTTGGGGCTTTTTGTCATTTCTGTCACTAATAGCCTTTTAATGATGCAAAGTACTCATAAGAACAACATTTTTATTCTTTTTAGGAATATAGTTAACAACAGTGGTATCTTGCGTGAAGTAAAAATACGAACTATGAACTTCTTTATTCGCAATTTGTGCTGGAAGCTCTGGTTTATTTTTTCTTATAGTCCCCAGCATTGTATTTTTTTTAAGAAGAGTTGGCCTAAATTGTACGATGTAAAAAAGTTATCGCAAGTAATATTGTGGCCTTTCAAATCATTAGTCAAGTCGCACACCACACGCATTCCCTGATTTCGTTCTGGCGCGGCACCTGCTTCTTTTCCTGTATAGATCTGCAATTTTAGAGCATAAGAACTTTTGGTGTCACACAAAGCCCAAATTTTTATGCCATATTTCGCTGGCTTGCTTGGAATGTACTGTTTGAAGGGACAGTGACCTCTAAAGGCTACTAATTGCTCGTCGATAGTAACATTTTCATCAGGGTTAAAAAATTTTGGTAGATTTTCCACCCATTTTCCCCAAATTTCACGTATTGCAGCAAGTTTATCTAATCGTCTCCTATCCTGTCTAGTAGTCTTGTTATCAAAACGTATCACTTGCGAAATTTTTGTAAACACTTCAAGGGACATTGTTGCTCGAAATATACTACGACCAGTTTCTTCATTCCACAAACTTTTAGTTGATTCACCATGGGACTTAAAAACTCCAGCTAACAATAAAAGACCAATGTATGCTTGAAAACCAATTTTATCCAAGTCTTTCCAGTTGCTTCCAAAAACACGCTGGCCTTCCATGTTTGTCATATTAATAATTTGGTTTGCAACTATGTCAGAAAAGAGCACGTCAAATGAATTTTTGATATCGAAAATTCGTGCACATGCATACCTTGTAACTCCTGGAGCATTATTTATAACATTGGCCGTAGAAAAACGACCGCGTTGATAAGGAGGATCAAGCGACCACTGAATATTACAGGATGTGGTACGTAGAATGGAATAACAGAATCATCACTACTTTCTTCTTCACTCTCACTACTTGTATGGTTTTCTGTTTCTGATATGTATTCATCACTGTCTGACACGTTCGCGAGCTTGCGCAGCTCATTTTCGGTTAGCGTTCTTCGATGCGACATTATCAACATGCAAAAATAGACTGAAATGTATATGAATGGCATGAATGCGCTTGACATATTATCAGTGTCCTACCACTTGTCTATCACCCCCACTTCCTTCTACATGACGTGCCCTTCTACCTGACATCGTCCAGCTACACTTCAAATTTTTTACAAGTTCTAGCTTGCAGAAACTTGTTTTTATTTATAAACTTACATGACTGACAAACACTGCCAACTAAACATACGTACACAGGAAATTTTTAACGGTTTAAATACGTGGGTCATATTGACCCGAACGTATCATAGGTAACAATTTAATTTTTATCAAAAAAATCAGGAAGTTGAAATATAAGTCTCACATGCAATTGAAAGACCTCAGATTAGGTAATAAAGTCACGGAATACCAAAACGTTACGCCGCGTAATAATTTGTAAAATAAGAAGAAGATAATTTTTTTTTGGGTCAAATAGACCCGAACAGGACAGCAGCGTTAATATTACCGTAAAATTCTTCGATATCCTTGTTTTCGCTCTGATCTGTAGGTGCATATACTTCTACTAAATTAATTTTAACTTTTGAAGTATGAAGTTTTTTACGGTCTGCAAAAGAAAATAAGGCGCTTCATAAGAGGTCAACGAACAGAGGTAAAGGAACCAATAGAACCAAAACACAGAAAAGGATACGTGGATTGACTACCTAAAAATCTCTACGCAGAGTAAGAACAAACGACGCTAGAACCGGAAAAATCAGAAATTATCACAAATAAAGAACTTAATAATTATCACAAGTAAAGGAGGGATAGCAAACGAATTACTGAAATATTGTGGAGCAGCAATGACAGAACAATTTACAACGATAATTAATAAAATTGTAAAAGACAATAAAATACCGGAAGAATGGAGAACGAGCGAACTAATTCTGCTATTCAAAAAAGGAGACAAAAACAGCCAGAAAACTCCAAAGGTATAAACTTGTTAAATACTACGCTAAAACTTACAACTAAAGTTTTACAACTAAAAAATCAGAGGATAAGTTTAGCAGATGAACAACAGGGTTTTCGTAGTGGACAATCGTGTACAGATGCAATATTCGTTATAAAGCAACTTACTGAGAAATCGCTAGAGTATAATAGACCAGCATTTCTGTGTCTGATTGACTTAAAGAAAGCGTTTGACAGAGATGTAACCCATCTTTTATATAATACAAAAGTTCCCCTAAACATCGAAAACATCTACCAAAAAAAATGGAAATCAGAATAGTAGGACAACTTACAGAACCCATAAAAATAGGCAGCGGAATAAGACAAGAAGATTCATTGAGCCCCATGCTCTTCAATTTAATCATGGATGAAATCATCAAAAGCATTAACAAAGGAAGAGGATACAGAATGGGAAACAAAGAAATAAAAATAATCTATTACGCAGAGCAATATTCATAGCCCAAGATGAAGATAGTCTGCAAAGACTGGTCCACAGATTTAACATAAGAGCAAAAGAATTTAATATGACAATCTCATCTCAGAAAACTAAAAGTAATTAGCAAAGAATCAACCAGATGTAAAATAGAAACTAATGGTATCAATATTAAACAAGTAATGGAAATACCTGAGAATTACACTGTCCAGCTATGGAGACCTGGACAAACAAGTGAGAGATCAAGTACAAAAAGCAAATAGACTAGAAGGATGCCTTGAGAACATTATATGGCGAAACAGACACAGTAACACTGAGATGAAGTCAAGAATTTATAAAGCCAGTGTAAGACCAAAAATGACAAATGCCTCAGAAACAAGACCTGACTCAGCCACAATGGAAAGGCTACTGAAAACAGCAGAGATGAGAGTACTGAGAAGAATTACAGTAAGTAAGCTGACAGATCGAAAGATAAGTGAAGACATTAAAAAATATAACATACAGTGTATAAATGAATGGACAAAAAATAGAAAAAAAGAATGGAATAACCACTTCAGCAGAATAGAGGACACCGGTGTCGCCAAAATAGCAAGAGATAAGTCACCACTCGGCAAAAGAAATATGGGACGACCGCGCAAAAGATATATTGACAGGCCTCCATAGAGGTATTAATCCGTCAATGAACAAGCAGAATTACTTATAGAGGGGAAGAAGAAGAGGAAGAAGAAGTATAAAGCTGTGACATTATTACTTGTTTTGATAGAGGAATAAAGCAAGAGATTGATGTATTGGTAATTTTATACTCCAAAATTTCGACACCGTTTGGATGGGTCCGAGAATTCTAAGAAAATCGATTTTCAGTGTCTTTTTCTAAATTATATAATTTGCCGGTTTGAAAAAGACTTTTGATGTTTCACATTTTATTTCTTAAATTCCTTCCAGGGATTCTTGCCACCCTCTGACTATCAACAGTCTGCTGAAGACTGAGGGCCTTATCTTTTATTTAAATGCTAGTGATGATTATACAAGTGGAAAGTTATTAAGTAGTTTCCCGTTGCTTGCTTCATCGCAATCTAAAAGCCATTCAAATTTCTAGTATCCAATAATAGACCGAATCAGGATCCCTGACGCTCTATCTTGGTAGTGATAGCGCTGCTGTCCGCCATCAGAGTAGGAAATCGGAAAAGAAACTGTGGTAATTAGGTGGAAGAATACTTCTGGGACATAATTTCTCGCGATAATTCAGGCTCGCGTGAACACGGTCACATCCCTGAAGTAGATTTATTTTCTACCAGGAACGTCGAAGAGTATCTACCCGCTACTACTACTATCGGTTTACAGCGTTCTCCGACGTCTTCCGACTCCTAACCGCCATTCTTCTCTATTTAACCATAGGTCTGGAGGGATTTCTCTTTCCTCTAGTTCTTTTTCAATTCCCTCTCTCCAGTTTCTTCTCGGCCTTCCTCTTTTTCTTCTTCCTTGTGGTGTCCACGTCAAAATCTGTTTCGGAATCCTATCATCTGGCATTCTCTGTACATGGCCGTACCATATTAACTGCTTTGTTTTTATGTCATCAAGTATTGTATGCTTGACTCCCATCATTTCTCGAATTCTCTCATTTGGTATCCGATCTCTTCTTGATTTGCCTGCTGCTCTTCTCCAGAGGTCCATTTCTGTTGCTAGTAACAGTTTCTCTGTTCTTTGTTTCATTGGCCAAACTTCACTGCCATATGTGATTACACTTTTAAGTATGGTGTTGTATATGAGTTGTTTGTTCGCTTTAGATATTGTTTGGGCCCACAGAATGCCCTTTATCATGGATATGGCTTTTCTACCCTGTATGTTTCTGTCTTTTATAGCAGCATCGAGTGTTCCATCTTGAGTTATCTTCATACCCAGGTACTTGGATTCATCACAGTGTCTAATTTCTACCCCATCGTCTAATATAATGGACTGCTTTGTCCCTCCAATACACCATGGTTTCAGTTTTCTTAATGTTGACTTCGAGACCCCATTTGTTATATTCTTCTATTAGCTTCCGAGTCATGTAACTCAAGTCGTCATTATCCTAGCAACCAGTATTTGGTCATCAACGAAACATAAGGTGTACAGTGTAGTCTCGTCATTGAGAGGGATTCCCATGCCATTACATTTTCTTTTCCACAGCTTGAGTGCTTGTTCCAGATAAATTTTGAAAAGAGTAGGCGAAATACAGCAACCATGCTTTAGTCCTTTCGTGACCTTAAATCCCTCAGATATCCTTGATCCAATTTTAATTTTTGCAGTCGTTCCATTATACAGACTTTGGAATGCTTTGATAAGACCATGCTTAATGTTGGTTTGCTATAGGGTTGACCATAGTTTACTGAGGGGTTTACACCATCATATGCTTTTTGTAAGTCTACGTACACCAGGTAAACTTCTTTATTGACGACTATTTTTTTCTCAATAACTTGCGTAATAGAGTACAAGTGGTCTACTGTGGATCGCCCAGCTCTAAAACCAGCGTGCTCCTCTGCTTCGTAATCTCTATAGTCATTTTCTATTTTGTTCTTAATAAGTTTTCCATACATCCTACTTATTGTGCTGTTTACCGCAATTCCTCTGTAATTTTCACACTGATCCTTGCTGCCCTTTTTGTGGATAGTTGACATGATAGATAATTTCCATTCTTTTAATAATTCGGCCCCATTCAAGCAGTCTTGAAAGAGTTTTCTTAACTGTTCCTGGAGTTTGTCTGTGCCGGCTTTCACTAATTCTGCAAGGATGTCACCAGGACCAGGGGATTTTCCATTTTTCAGGGATTTGGTTATTTCTTCCATCTCTAATTTACTTATTTGTAATGGTGATGAATTTATACGTATACCTATCGTGTTGTCTTCCATGTTAGTAAATTCTGGTCTTTGTTCTGTTAATTTTTTAAAATATTCTTCCCATTTTTCTGTTGTTATTGGCGATATACCGTCTTTTTTCTTATTATTTCTCATACTTCTTAATCAACCTTTCTTAAATAGAATACTAATGTATATTGAATACTAGTAGAGCTGCCTTTCATTTATTACGGGTATTTAGCACAGGTAGGTTCCTTTTCTAAGAACTGAAATTCTAGTAAGACCATGGCTCACTCCCTCTGAAGCCATCTAGGTTGCTCAAAACCATGACAATATTTCATTACTTTTTCTAAATATATTTCTTTAGTAACGACATATCAGATTATCAAAATAGATTGTTTTCTTTTAATTTAAAAAAACAAGTTAAAAATTATTTAATTTGCTTATTAAGCATTGCAAAAATTTTAAAACCTATTTCGTTTTAAGATTTTTTATAAACTGTCTAGCCTACTTTTTCCAGTGTATTTTTCTTATAAATATTTAAAACATACTCATATAGAACCAGCTTTTTTAAAATTATTTTATTCTGAATTTTTTTCACATCGGGTGACCAATATAGGCAACTTTTATTACTCAGCTGTATTTGCTTCTTTTAAAGAAATCTTTACAGAGAATTGCAGCCGTCACCTTTTATTTAAAAGATGGCGCTACCCATACAAAATTCGATAATTTTGACTTGCGTTTATGATTGTTTAAAACCAAAAAGTAGTAATATGTATTTTATTTATCACAAAAGTAGGTCTTAGATTGCTCGCTTTGAACTAGAGGCTGTTAAATTTGCAAAAACTAAAATAAATTTTTGTTGTAAACCAGCCACTTTTCTAGATATCTGCCTGGAAATAGTCTTTCTTATTAATATATAGATGGCGCAAGATACCCGAAACTGAACAGAAGAAATTACTGCTACAAGAATATATTTTAAAGTTTTTTTTATAACTTTTTTGTCCGTTATTAAGTTTGAGTATACTAATGTTTTATAAAAAAAGACTAACGATTTTTTTGAAAACGTATACGGGATACGGGATCTTCTGAAAAAGTTTATTATATATGAATAAAGATAGCTATTCTTTTAGTTTTAATAGATTTTATTAGATAGATAGATATAGAAAGTTCAACAGTTCAATATGACTGAGTCTTACTTGCACCTCAGAAAAAAAAGCGTCAAAAAAGATTAAATTAGCTATGACTCTCTAAATATTCTGTTAAGAGTTCTCCAAGGATTTATTTTAAGTCCAATTTTGTTTATTTACAACCAATATTGGCAATGCCTTTAATATCCATAATTTTGGTCCCTATGCGGACGATACACAAATGACAGATCTTCAACCATTAGTCAAAAAATCGTGCATTAAATAAAACTCTCAAAGAACTTATCGAATAGTTCTCGATAAGGAAGTCAATAGGTAGATATTTATATTGTAAAAAAATTCTAGTTTTAACTTTAGATACTCACCTAAAACTAAAAAATCATATTATTAGTTTATAAGCAATGCTTTCCTTAGTTTAAAACAATTTATATTATCCGGCACAGGCCACAGTCTGTCATACAACGTTAAGAGAATGCGAAAGTTTAGTGACAGTTAGATTATGGAGCTGTTATAGATGGTTCTTTTATTAGTTTAGCTGACCAAAAAAGAATTCATGTGATTCAGAATTCGTGTAGACTGTGGTATAACAAAAAGCAAACTTATTTTTACAAATTAAATCATGTATAAGATCGACTAAGGTGATTATGCTTGGGATCAGGAATAGTTTCACAATCTGGATCTTTTGCTTCTTCGATAGGCTGTGGACTGTATATTTATTGCTTCTATAAGGTTAGTTGAAGGTGACTGCAGGGTCAATAGTCTAATTGGCTTACCTTCAAGGGTTGCTAAATATTGTTTGTTTAATAAAATTCACAACATCCCAAAGACCATATATTGACATTACTTGGACTAAAATAAGTTCAAAGTTAGTTACTGGTACATGACCTATTTACAACCCTCTTTCTCAATGTTCCGCTGCTAAATTTATGTCTTTCATTTTGAGGTCATCCTCCACGCGTTGATATCTATTGCAACGCTAATATCCAAACACTCTCGTGTCTTAAAGTAGGCCAAACGTGAACAAACAGTGTATTATTATAAACAAATACAAATATCTGGTTAATATTTTGATATTATACAAATCATATAAAATGCAGTGGTGGCACGTCCCATAACTCGAGTGAAACAACACTTCGCCGCTTAAAATTTAGCAGAGCACAATTTTTTCTTTATTGTTTTATTTTTGATCTCCATTTCCAGTGAAGCCTTTTCAGCCTTATTTTATACCAATTTCTCCTTACCTACTATCCAAAAGTTTCTGTTAAATGTAGGGCATAGCAGCTGTCAGCCATGAGATGCACAAGGCCGAAGTCGAAAGCACGAACAAACAGCTGAAGCGAATTTGGTCGGCTGTCTTAGTGCATCACCAAAACATCACGTCTCTTGCTATGGTAACTGCACGTCTCTATACTTTTGAGATGCCTCAAGTGAAGCAAAACTTCAGATCGCGTTAGTTTTTATTTTTTTGCAGGCTTCATGTATAGTGATTGATTCCATTGAATGATAAATTGTTATTTACTAAATTTAATTGATTACTTATTTCGGAGATTTTTATAAAAATATTTCAATTAAATATTACAAAGAAAATAAAGTGTCCATTAAAATGGGAACAAGAATCATAGGAGACTTCACCACAAACAAAAGGGCTCCTGCAGGGTTGTTCCACATCTCCAACCCTATTCAAAATATACTTGGAACTACATGGAAGAGAAAATGCGAAGGCATGAGAGTACCAGTACGAAACGAATACCTATATACGTTAAGCTTTGTAGACGATCAAGTATTGATTGCACAAGACCAAGAAGACCTCTGTTATATGATAAAGAAACTACAAAAAAAATATATCAAGGGTGACCCAGATATTAACCTCGCGAAAACAGAACACCTATCTGCAAGTAAAGAAGACATAGAAGATCTACAGAGTGATGACAATGTAACAATCAAAGGAAAGGATAAATTCAAATACCTGGGGTTTATAATCACGAAAAAGGCAAAAACAGAGGAAGAAATTAAGCAAAGATTAGGACAAACAAGTATGGTGGAATAGCCAAGTAAATAAAAAGACAAAAATACAGATTCATAAAACATTACTGCAAAGTATTATGACATACGGGGCTGAAAATTGGATTATAAACAAGAAAAACAGCAGTAAGATAGTAGCAACAGAGATAGAATGTATGCGGAGATGCTGCAGAGTAACAAGAATGGATAGGAGAAGTAATGACGAAATAAAGCAAAGAACATCATTAGAAACAGACATACTAACATATATAGAACAAAAAAGACTAATGTGGTATGGACATGTAAGAATAACTAGCGACAGCAGATGGATAAAGAGAATAACCGAATGGAGCCCCATAGGAAGAGGAAAAGAGGACGACCCCGAAGATCCTGAAGGAACGAAGTAGACGACGCCATGATCAAGAGAAGCCTAAACGATGGTGAATGGGACAACAGAGAGAGATGGAAATGGTTGAGCGAGGGAAGGCAAAGAATACTGTAGAATCTCTTAATATATATGTATTACAATGAAAATAGCCTAAAATTATTCTTAATAATATAGCTAATATTACTATTACAATTATTATGATTAATATTATACTCCTGGTAAAAAACATCCGGATACTTGCATTTTGTGTGTGTTTTTTTTTAATTTTGTTATTTGTTTTAATAATAAAAAACTTTCATTCATAGCAATAAAAACGGTTCTTTTAATATTTCAAATGATTGCGTCACAATAGGGACAAAATTTTGACATTTGGCAAAAAATGGTACTTTATTTTGTTTACTAGCAATCAATTTTTGCATTTTTTTTATTGCATTTACGTCAAGTTTCACTTTTATTCTGATAAATTCAGATTACTGTTCATTAGTGTTTTCAAATCGTGTTAGTAGAACTCCCGAGAAGAATGCAAAAGTTTTGACTGTACAGAAGATGGTCGCAGTACATGTTCTAGTGCAAATCATTTGAATATTGTCAAAAGTGTCATTCATTGTGCTTTTACGAACTATCGTCAGACTGGAGAATAAACTAGAAGACCAGGATAAGGCAGAAAAAGGTGCAGAGGTCAACATAATAAACGTTTTTTTAAAGATTTCCGCATTACGTAACCGCTCTTTATCGTAAAATGCTCTTGCTAGTAGTTTGTTAGAAGCTCGGGGAACTCATATTTCTGCACGAACTCTAAGAAGAGTCTGGATTGGACTGTTAAGCAATGGAGTGTTGAAATGTTTTCTGATGAGTCCTGTTTTTGCTTACGATCTTCAGACAGACACGGGCGTGTATGAAGGAGAGCAGATATTTTAAAAGTACAAATGATTTGAACTCCGAATTTTTTTTTTCAAAATAACCTAGGATATCGATAGAAAGCCTAATTTTAAGCAAAAATCTCAATCTAATACTTTTCAAGTTATTAGCAATTGAAAATTCGTAATTTTTTCACGTTTTTCATCGTTTTTTTGCAAATATCTCCAAAAATATACGTTTTATCGAAAAATATTTTTTTTTATTTGTGGCATAGACTTTCGTCATTCAGCCAGTCTCGAACAGTTATAAATTATTCCTTAAGAAAGTATATACAAATAAGTACAGATTATTTCTCTCAGACAAATGCACAGCGATATCCCTAAAACGAAATAGACGAATAATTAATAGAAGAATACGTCGAAGGAAAATACAAGGACACTCGCTTCTCGTCTAGGTGCCCGTCAAGACATTTATTTTAACAGACAAACAATACTGGACCACGGATAAGGTATTGTTACATATAGGATAAACAAAAGGTACAAGTCTAACCCTATACACGCTCATGAAAGTTTTCATGAACGAGTACCAGATTTATAAAGCTATGCATGTGTCTGACAAAAACTCTATAATTAAATTATATATTGTTACAGAACCTATGGGTAACAAGGACTGTATATTATATGGAACGTATGTATTGCATTTAGTTAATTTTGTATACATGGAGTTTGAATGCTGAATAAATTTAGGACATTCAAAGAAGATGTGATCGAGGTCACCTAGCTTACCGTAATGTTTGCAACTATCATCATCGATAACTTTAATTTTAAATAAATGGCATGGGTAGCATGCATGTCCAAAGCGTATTCGATTTATAGTAGTAATATATTTACGAGGAGCTTTGAAATTCTGAAACCAGGTTGTTTGAGGTATAATTGGTTGTAAAGAAGTATACCTTTTATGGTTTGTAGAACAGTAATGTTTCCATTGCTCTTTCCATCTAAGTTGCTGATTTTTTTTTTGAAAATCGTAGTAACATTTGATGTATTAAGCATATATATTTCAACGTAGAGCCAGTTGTTACACTCATTTTAGCTAAATGGAAAATTTTATAAAAAAACAAAATTGTAGCAGATAAAAAAATTAACAATTTGGTTTTTTATAATCCACCCGCACCACAAGAACTCCTGAAAATGATTTTTTGCAATTGCAAAAAGGGATGTGGAGCGTCTTGTGGACGCAGAATAGTTGGTCTGTTTTGTAATAGTACCTGCGGAACGTGCAGTGAAGATAACTGCCAAAATAGCCCTCCAATTCAGCCAGAAGATGTTGAATGTGACAGCGACTCAGACATTGAGTCATGAATAGACTTCGGCAAATATGCAAATAAAAATGTAGAAAATATGCGCATAAATATGCACGTGTTTACCCGAAAATATGCAAATATTTTACAAAATATGCATACAAATAAATAAAAAAATCGTAAAATAGTAACAATTTTATTAAAAAAAAAAAGTGTACATAACTAAATATTTCCTACTATTCATTAAGATTTACATTTATTTTAAGTAACTACATCATTTTTAAGTATGAATAAACTTATTTAGAATTATGGTAACAATAAATGACCAAGTGGTGTTCAAAATTTTCTAACAAAAACTTGTGGCTTCTGTCTGAGTACATATATTTATATATGGAAAAACTTCGTTCAACATCAACTGATGTAACGGGAGCATTTTTCAAACTAACCAAAACATTTGGTTCTAAATTAATTGTTTCCGAAATATTTCCAGCTAGAACACTGACTACTTCAGAAAGAATATGGTAACCTTTATTTTTTTCCATAGTAGCTTCAAATTTTTTTAAAATATCTTTTCCAATATTACCTCTAACGTTCCGACAACAAGACGCAAATTCTTTTATTAATGCTGTACTTTCGAACAATGACAGTTTTGGTGATTCTAACTGAGTAATTGTTTTTTGAACAAAACTAAAATTTGATTTTATAAATGAAAGTTCTTGTTGAAGCAAGTTGCTCTGAAAAGTTTGTTTAGAATCCAAAAGAGATTGGGAACTTTCATCTGTTAACGTATCAATTATGTTCTTTATTTTAACAAAATGATCTGCATAAAAATTAGCTGCTTCTAACCATGTTCCCCATCGCGTTAAAATAGGTTGTGGTGGAAGAGGAATGTTAGGTAGCATTTCTTTATAAAGTTGAATTCTTATAGGAGATTTAAGAAATACTTTTTTGACACTGGATATCATGGTATTTACAAGAGAAAACTTTTTTCGTATTTCCTCTGCAACTCTGTTTAATCCATGCGCTACACAAGTAACATGTATTAAATCTGGGAAAAATATTTTTAAATTTTGTCCTGCTTTCACCATATAAGGAGCAGCATCCGATAAAATAAGCAGTAATTTATTAGAAGGAATAGTTGTCGGAAGAAAAAAAGTTGCTAATGTTTCTTGTATAAAACGCGAAATTGTTAAAGCATTTGTTTTCTCAAGTTGCTGGCATGAAATAAGATGAGATTTTGGTAAGGTATCTTCTTTAAGAACACCAATCAATAAATGAGCAATATACTTTCCTGAGGAATCAGTGGTTTCGTCTACAGATATGTAAAAATAATTATCTGCAATTTCTTCCTTAATATTAATTAACACCGACGAGTATAGCCCGTTCACATTATTTCTTCTTAGAGACCGATCACTTGGAACATTAAGTTTGCAATATTTTTTTAGAAACGAACTAAAATTTACATTTGCTAATTTTGAAAGCGGTATGTTTGCAGACACTAATGCGCGACACAAGTCTTCATTAAAAGTTTCTTGCTCATCTAATTTTTTTGAAGTAGATTGGAAACATTTAGCCATTGAAGTTTGATGTTTTCCTCCTATTTTTCCTTTTTTTGCAATGTGTGAAGCAGTTCTCACATGTTGGTCTATCTGAAATTTCTTCTCACATGCTATCTATAAATAAAAATAAAAACCTTTATTTTAACCCAACCTTTAAAATATAAAAATATACAAGGTGTTTTTGGTTAATCAAATAACTGGTTTGGAAAAAAAAACACTCGCTAAGTGTTTTAAATGCAGTATTAAACCACAAATTAGTTTTTGTTACTAACCATTAGTACATCATATAACTTATTTTAAAATTCAACAAAAGTTTTTTTTTTGTTAATTCAATTACAATAAAAATAATTGTGTTTTAGAATAGCTGACTTCATAAAAAAAAGTAAAGGTGAAAAATTTTTCTAAATACACACCATTGTATTGTACCATGGACAATTTTTTCTCACTAAAGGAAGCTATTTTTCATTTAAAAACAAACTACGAGTACTAAATTTCAAGTAAATACGTTTATTGGTTTTAAAGTTATTGTTGTTATTAACTAAAAGAATTTAATTTTTTTTAATTTTAACACCCTGTGTCTCGAAAAGTAAATAAGTTTGACCCCTCATTAACTATATCGTTTTGTTCAATTTTTCGAGAAGTATCTACAGTCAAACGTTGTAAGTGTCATTTGGAAACACCCTGTAGGTATGAAATATTAGATATTTAATAGAAAATATTAGATACTTACAATTTTGCCACAGACTGAACAGTAGATTTTTCCCATATCCATAGACAGCTCTTTATAAGGTTTAATCCAAGTTGAAGCACTGGTTGTTTTAGGCATTATAAAATCACAATCTTCCTTTTTGTTACGCACAACGAGTGTTTACGCTTTGAATATCAAAACAAAAATGATTTACAAATCTGAGCATCAAATTAGAAATGTTTAGGTACCTAATTCAATAAACTGGGAGATTTTGGAAAATCCCTAAATAAGGAACAAAACTATTAGCCGTTTACCTGCTGTTAAGATACAATAAATTGTAGATAGATTTGAGGATTAGATCATAAAATGCAAATGAGCGAACCCTTAGCGATTATCCAATAACTGAATGCCTCAGTGACCGAGACTTTCTAAGAATGTTGAGGGCTACTTAAATTGATCTTCTTTGAAATTGTAAATGTTTTGTACCTGTAGAGATTACGTACTTAGATCATTTCTTGATTAAAATGACTACAAAATTTTATACAAGAATTGAAATAAATTGGTGTTTAAAAATTTTCAAATACAGTATAAAAATCTGAACTTTTATGCACTTTATGCAAACTTTTATACAAATATGCCAAAATATGAAATATTTGCATAAAATATGCACAATATGCAAAATATGCAATATGCATATTTGCCGAAGACTAGTCATGAATAATAATATTATATTTTAATAATAATAGTACAATTTTATATAATTTGTAAATATTTTATTCAATAAACGGCAATTTTTTACTCTAAATTAAATTGTTTTTAAATATGTAATCATATATATTTACTGTTTTAATTTAGGGGCAATTTTAAGGGTAGAAAAGCCTAAGAATAGAAAAAGCCTAGAAGAAAAGAGGTAGTTTTCAAGGGTTGAGAGGGGGTTAAAAATTTGATAATTAATATAGAGAATATTAAATATTACTTACTCTATACTTACATCTTTTTCTGTCATACCAAAGTATTTTTTTGTGAGTTTTTCAATTTAGGGGTTGTTTGCAAGGGTTGTAAGATATTCAAGGGGTTGAAAATAATTTTAATATGAGGTAATTGTGTTAGAAAACACTTTACAATTTCACCACTTACTATTAGACATGTTTTGTAGCGATAAAATGGCTCAATGTCAATTTTTCCATTAAGAGGTTGTTCACACCCCTTAAAAATAATAGGCGGAGTTCAGATCATTTTCACTATTGAAGTTAAGGATAAGATGAGTCTAATTCCAAAATTTCATGCAAATCGGTTCACAGTAAAAAAATTCAGAGGTAAGACCGTATTTTTTGCTTCAATGACTGCACTAAATATCTGGAGAACGATGTTATCCCCTACGCCCCATTCTTTGCTCCAAAAAAATTCCAAAAAAAGTTCAAATTCATTGAAATTAGAAATTCAGAATTTTTTATTTGAAGAAGACTTGATATTTTGAAAAAATTATACAAAAAAAAAATTACTAAAAGTTCTTCACACTATAATACACAAATTAAATTTGCGTATTCTTAAGAAACATTATGTCTTCTAATTTTTTCATATACACAAACGTTATCAATAAAATCAAAGCTAAAAATTACCCCCCTTTTTCTTGTGTATGTTGTTTGGAAACACCTTGTATAATAAAAACATTTTTAATGTGGGCTCGTTAGAGGCGATCACAACCCCGTGAGTTTACACAGTTAAAATGTTTATATTTTTTAATAATAAAAAAATACCGCAATATTTTGCTTTCAAAATATTACTAACATTTCGTTGTCATATTGTTCTGAAGCTATTTTCTTGTGGCATTTTAAATTAATTACTATTTAAATGGGAATAAGCCACAATTAAAGGTTAAAATACATTTATTGACGTTTCAATTTCCACTTCGGAAATCGTTCTCAAAATACAAACATTAGTAAATTAAACAAATTTTGTTTTTGTTACTTAGTGAAAAATTCTTCTAATAATTTAATTTTACCTGACTCATCTATATTGACAATTCGGACATACATTATACATTTTAAAGTAGACGACTTTAAAATGATATTGCCAATATTGTTGAGTTGCGTTCCTGGGACGACTTTACTTATAAGATAGTTCATTCGATTACATGAAATCAACTTTAACTTGAGAATATCCGTCAGAAAAAATCATAACATGTAATTCGCCTTTAAAAAGACAAATACATGCCATGATGACAGTAAAATTCTCCTGTTAGTGATTCCAGAGTAAATTATGAGGGAAAAACCAGGAAAAAAACCTCATAATACTATCCCGACATGGTAAGTATTTGATCTTGCGTTTAGTTTACCTTCAATAAATACCAAATTCCGATTTTATATGTTTGTTATTTAAAAAATATAAATGATTTATTCTCTATATGTTACTGACTTACCAATACTGGTATTTTCCTTTTAATAACTTCCTCTTTCAATATGGGTAACCAGATCCTACTACATTCTGCCGAGGAATTCGCGACACAATTGGTCTCATTTAGCATAATTAGAGCCGCTTCTTTGATTTTTCTCTTTTTACCATCCGTTTCTTTTAGGACTATATTTGAATCATTCCATTGAACCCTATGTTCATTATCCCATGCATGTTTACATATTTGAGATCTATCAAATTCTCTATTTTTAATATAGGATTGATGTTCACTTATTCTAACATTTAATGGCCTTGATGTTTCACCTAAATAAAACTGATCGCATTCACAAGGTATTTTATAAATGCAATTCTTTGTCCTTTCTTGTTCATTGTTAGGTTTGGTTTTGGACAAAATAGATCTCAACGTGTTTGTTGTTTTGAATGTTGTTGAAATGTTGAATTTATTTCCTATCCTTTTAAGCTTTTCCGATAATCCTTTTATGTATGGTATTGTTATGTTCCTCGTATTATTCCTTGTATATGCTGTAGGATCTCGTTCTAAGTTGTTTTGTTCTATTCGATCGATTGTTGAAAATTCATTATTTATAAACGATAAAGGATAATCATTTTTTAATAAAACAGATGTTAACAAATGTTTCTCCTCCAAGAACGAATTTTCGTTAGAACAAGTAATTTTGGCTCTATCGTATAAGGATTTAATGATTCCCTTTTTAATATTAATATTGTGATTTGATTTGAAATTTAAATATCTGTTGGTGTGTGTCGGTTTTCTATACACCTGAGTTTCGTATCCAGTATCGTTCTTAGAGATTAAAACATCCAGAAAAGGTAATGTGTTATTATATTCCTTTTCCATGGTAAATATTATGACAATACCATACATAAAAGGATTATCGGAAAAGCTTAGAAGGATAGGAAATAAATTCAACATTTCAACAACATTCAAAACAACAAACACGTTGAGATCTATTTTGTCCAAAACCAAACCTAACAATGAACAAGAAAGGACAAAGAATTGCATTTATAAAATACCTTGTGAATGCGATCAGTTTTATTTAGGTGAAACATCAAGGCCATTAAATGTTAGAGTAAGTGAACATCAATCCTATATTAAAAATAGAGAATTTGATAGATCTCAAATATGTAAACATGCATGGGATAATGAACATAGGGTTCAATGGAATGATTCAAATATAGTCCTAAAAGAAACGGATGGTAAAAAGAGAAAAATCAAAGAAGCGGCTCTAATTATGCTAAATGAGACCAATTGTGTCGCGAATTCCTCAGCAGAATGTAGTAGGATCTGGTTACCCATATTGAAAGAGGAAGTTATTAAAAGGAAAATACCAGTATTGGTAAGTCAGTAACATATAGAGAATAAATCATTTATATTTTTTAAATAACAAACATATAAAATCGGAATTTGGTATTTATTGAAGGTAAACTAAATGCAAGATCAAATACTTACCATGTCGGGATAGTATTATGAGGTTTTTTCCTGGTTTTTCCCTCATAATTTACTATGGAATCACTAACAGGAGAATTTTACTGTCATCATGGCATGTATTTGTCTTTTTAAAGACGAATTACATGTTATGATCTTTTCTGACGGATATTCTCAAGTTAAAGTTGATTTCATGTAATCGAATGAACTATCTTATAAGTAAAGTCGTCCCAGGAACGCAACTCAACAATATTGGCAATATCATTTTAAAGTCGTCTACTTTAAAATGTATAATGTATGTCTGAATTGTCAATATAGATGAGTCAGATCAAATTAAATTATTAGAAGAATTTTTCACTAAGTAACAAAAACAAAATTTGTTTAATTTACTAATGTTTGTATTTTGAGAACGATTTCCGAAGTGGAAATTGAAACGTCAATAAATGTATTTTTAACCTTTAATTGTGGCTAATTCCCATTTAAATAGTAATTAATTTAAAATGCCACAAGAAAAGAGCTTCAGAACAATATCAATAAAATGTCAACAGTTTTTGGCTTTTTTCCGGAATCTTCTTACTTTTTCGAGTTACCTCACTTTTGAAGCAATGAATGGTGCGAATTTAATTCCCTACTTCTGTAAAATGTTACATATTTTTGAAGTCTTTTGTTTTGTCTAACATCTATTAATAAATGTATAATTCGGATGCAAAAATAAAGCCATATTTCTCAGATAACTGTACACAATGTTTCCAACTGCATTCTTAAACAACACCCTATATTAGCGATAAATCTTCATCCACAATATGACTGACAGATTGGTCTCGTCGAAAGAAACATTTACACAAATCGAATAATACTCTTGAAAACAGTTACGTAGACTGGTCGAAGTCCAAGAAAAAACAATCAACTGTTATAGTTATCGCAGAAGTTGTTGAAAAGGTGTATGACCAACTGTTCTCGCTGTCTCTTGACATTGACCCTGTGGATGAAATCGACCATAAATCAATGTGACGCTGCTTGAAGTGTCAGAAAGAATGTCATTTGGTTTCTTGGGAATGGCCTGGTAGTGAATGGTTGAGTGATTGTTCAGGAAGTTTCGAGAAGCGCTATTAAATACTGG
Organism: Diabrotica undecimpunctata; assembly: GCF_040954645.1. NCBI lineage: Eukaryota > Metazoa > Arthropoda > Insecta > Coleoptera > Chrysomelidae > Diabrotica > Diabrotica undecimpunctata. Next base: position 14,835,058 of record NC_092808.1, on the reverse strand, counting down.
TCTCAGTTATTATCTTTTATATAGGGTAATGGCAACGGCGAGTACATTCATAACAATATGCAATTTTTTAAAGAAGTTTTTAATATCATTTATTGCTATTTTAAAGTGGTAACATGATACAATTTCTATTCAAATGCATATTTTTTTAATAACTACATTAAATGCAAATAAAGTACTAGTGAAATTAAGGAAAACAGGATAAACCTTATAAAATGAAAGGTACAGCTGGTTCCTTAAAAAGCTGATACGACTCTTAGTAAGATTTGATTATTTTGAGCAGTGTATTTGATTGGTCTGACATTATATTATATTTATTATGACAGACAAATAATAAAATAAACACACAAACAACAAACAATTGATAAGTCTGCCCAACAAACCTGCCATTAATACGCCATACAATTCCCATTCCTCTAGATGAAATCCATCCCCATACATTGGCGCTAAAATAGCCAACAGCTCGTATCCATCAATATATAGAGGAATAAATCTATTATTATCTGGTCTATACATCCCAATTTTGCCCTTTTTAGAAGATTGAAAAATTTTCTTATCTGTAAATATCCTAACCCACAATCTTGATTTGGTAGCTAACAAGTCTTGATTGCTTCTGTTGTGGTATAGTTTTTTTGCTGCAGTTCGGTACCTAAGACGAGATGCTTTAGTTCTGCGCCAAGTTGTTGTCTTTCTCTCCGGAAACTGTGACATAATTCTTGCAGTTTTCGCATCTTTAATAGGATTCTCTTCTAATCCTCTCCAAAGGCGTACGATCTTCATAAGCGATAGGAGTTTCTTGTTTTCTCCATCTTTTATTAATATTAAAACTGTTGTTTTGCTTATGTTAAAATGATTGGCTATGGCAGACAGTGACCAACCATCTTCTAATTTCGTTACAGTTCTTGCTTATAGTTCTTTACTAGCATGTGGAGCCATTTTTTGAGGTTAAACAGAATAAGTTTTCTGTGACAGTGACAGTATGTAAATAACAGTTTTTATCCTTCAAAATACGCTATTGTTTGTGTTGGGTCGATCATAACCAGCCATCAATATTTTATTTTTATGTTAGAACATTAGAACTACATGTCATGATAAACAATGCAAGCTGTCTATGTAATGATCAATGTCTAGATCATGGACGTATAAACATAGATCTGTGTTTATACGTCCATGGTCTAGATGCATTTTTGGCTTTAGTAATGTTTTTAACGATCCCACTGCGCTTATGAAAAAAAAAAAATGAAAAAATGATCTATTTTAAAATCTATTATAGTTTTAATTCATAGATGGACATAACTAAAGAGCAGTATTTAATTGTTAATATATTAATGTAATAATATATTAATAATATATCTCCTATCTTTAGGACGTCCATTCAGATTAAATTCATGAAAAAAGAGATATGTCAACTTCCTTAACTGTTAGCTAAAGGTAACCTATGTATGTTCATTTGACGGATACGTTAAAGCGATCTGAAGTTTGTACATGATCGGGTATCTCTTATGGGAGTGACAGTCCTCTGAAATTTGTATTTCCTAACACCAGAGGACGTAGCGTTCGTAGCAAAGCTTCGTGACTGCGAAATACCGCAACCAACAAAACAAGTAGGCTATTTTTATTGTGGTTTCGACACAGTGTTTCGAGTTGTATTATTTGCGATTAAATAATTGTTTGCTTTTTTGCCATCATATTTAAATAATTATGGTTTTTGGCTGTTGCGTTAATGGTTGTAATAATTACAATGAGGATGCTCAAATGCATATTTTTCCAAAAGATAGGGCGGTAAGTAGAAAATGCTGATATAAGATTTTATTTATTTTTTAATAATTGCCTTAAAATGTCCGATGTTGTCCCAAACTTCTTTCCTTTCACGTTATGATGTGTATTAGAATTGTTGCCGATATAGAATTAGGTAAAAGTTTTTTAGGAAGTAAAATTATCGCCACTAAAAATGTGGCAATCCTTGAATGTTTTAAGAACTTTTTCTACAACACTTTTGTGTATTTGTCCTTTTGTAAAGCACCTCTAGAAACATACTGTGTAACATTATTTCACAGCAAATATTAAAAACAAACTATTTATTTTTTATTTTTATGACATTTGGATTAATAAAATTGGCAGAGAAGACTTGAAGGTGAAGCCTATGGACAGGGTCCGAAAGTCATACCGCATTTGCATAATTCATTTTGGACCAGAAGCCCGCTATGTTGGATCGAGATATAAGTCCACCTTGAAATGTGATGTTATTCCTTCTCTGTTTCCCAATACTGCTTGCAGGAGGGAAGGTGGGTTTTATTAGTTATGTCATAAATTATATCTTCATAGAAATCTGGATGTTTTCATAGTGTTACCAAGAAATGTAAATAATAGATATTAAGTACATGTTTTTTACAGCTTCTTCTGCTAAAGTGTATAAGTCCCCTACAAAGAATTCTAGAACGGAGCAAAGAGAATCACGAGAAACTGAACAGGTTAGAATTGATAATGTATAAGATATAATTTATAGAAACTACAGAATAGCCATTGTTTAACGAACTACATTTAAATACATGTAATTAATGTTTATAAAAAAAATAAAGTAGAAAAAGAACCAACGTTTGTTTTATTTTTGTAGTCAAACCCTCAAAATTAATCTTTATATTTGATGAATTACGAGAAGACTTTTTAAAAAGATGTTGCTTTCCTAAGGCCGCCAGATGGCGCATTGTCCAGAAATAACCTACACAGTTTCCTATCTATTGAGTAATATATATTCTGAAAAAAATATTAACTGCGAAGTTATCGATTTCGACCTGGTCTAATTGCGTTTTAATTTAATTAAGTTCCTACAAAAGGACAAATCCGGATTTTTTTCGAGTAAAAACTGTGCTTATATAATTATATTTGCTTACACCACCAACCTTTTCATTATTAGATGGATTAATTTACAGTACCTCGAGGGTACAGGTAATGTCTTTGAACAATTTTTTTAATCACTTTTTCAGATATCAGATTAACCCACAAGTTAAAAGTCAAACTCTGACGTATTATACTTTAACCTACCATTAACTATTGAATTCGAGATCCCAATAGTTTAAAAACTAAAACAATAAAAAAATACATACTCTGTCGTGACTTCTTCACGACAAACTTCCTTCGTCGAATACAATTACAATATCAATGGTGTCTTGATTTGATATGAAACAGCAAAATCAAGGATTTCACATCTCACCTGAATTTTTTTTAAAGTGTCAACATTACATCTTCATCTCTTGTCTTCATTTTTACCTTTACTTATAGGTTTAAAATTTTAATAAAATACCAAGTATTACAATCTAATTTTCTCACAGCATTTCTTGTCGTCTGCCTTAACATCCAGCTTGAATAAAAATTACTTCTAATTCACCATCATTGTTTTTGTGCAGTAGAATTCACTGCAGGTAATGCCAGTATCGCTTTAACCGCTGTTATATCAATGGGTTGGTAAATAGTTTGTTGATTACATGCAGCAGAAATACTAATTTCCTAGTAATTCTTTGTAACGAGAGGCAAAGAATTCACAGTACGGAACGGTACCCGTATCACATGACTTGATTTTCAAACTGGTGTTGTTATTAAATGGGTAATTAGAAACCAGAAGATAATAAGAAGTTCACTTATAAACAAACAATATACCTACATTACGTTTAGAAGAATAAAATAAAGTTGTGGCTACTAATTAGAACTATTTACTTATATCATTATAATACTGAAAAATTAAATTAAATCTTTATATGTATACTCTTCTAGTAGTACCACATTCTCATTGCAGTTTATTGATAACGTTAATACTAAATTACTATTTAAATGGGAATAAGCCACAATTAAATAGTAATTAATTTAAAATGCCACAAGAAAATTGCTTCAGAACAATATTAACGTTAATACTTTAATGGAAGAAATGAATGAAGTAAATTTTAAATTATTTATTTTTTATAGTAACTGAGTTTTGGAGGATACAATTTACCAAAAATTAGTTATCACAGCTTCATGCTGGCGGTATTTTTTTAGTTTTGTGGAGGTACATATACAGGGTGGTCCTAAAGTAATTGTACAAACAGAAACCATAGATTCTGCACTTTAAAATATTACGATTTAAGCCAACTTGCTTTAATAAAATGTTGATATTAAGAAAGATACAGGGTGTTAAAGTGGAAATTTAAAATTGTATTTTTCGCTATAACTTTTACGTTTGTAAATATTTTTGGACAAAAATTTATAATTGGACGCTTTTAAGTAGGATAAATTATAATTTTATACATAAATTAATGTTACTGATAGATGGCGCCACATATGCCACAGGTGTGGCATAGATTTGCGCTTAACTTTTTTGCTCTTAAAGTTACCTCTATTTGTGTTAAAAAATATTAAACATACATTATTTTTACAAAGAAAAGGTATACTTGTTAGTAACCTCAAAATTTAACCATTTTCGAGATAATCGCATTTTATAAGTCAACTGCCTCATAATTCTTAGTTGTGATATTTGTGCGGTAAAGCACTCAATACCTGTAGATAAGCATAATTCATAGTTTATTCTTATTAAAACAACTCAAAGATGATAATGTAACATTACAAAATTTTTGTTATGGCTGCTAAATGTCTTATTGGAGAAAATATTCTTCATCTTCTTCTTTAGGTGCCGTGTCCGTATTCAGACGCTGGCCGTCATCATGTATACAATTTCCCTTTTCTATCGCTTCTTAAATTTCTATACCTACTGGCGTTGTATTACTTTTTCCCTATTGTAAAATGCTGAAAAACCAAAATATATGGTTTATGTAAGATGGTACACCACCACATTCTAGAGAGAAGGCGTTGAGAACATAGTTAAATATACCTTTTCTGAACGTTGGATTGGACGTGGCAGTCATATTCCTTGGCAATGTGGTGAGATATTGATATAATTATTTAATTTATAAAAAAACCCAAAATAATACTTATTATTCATTACGTAAATTGTTGTTTACCCATTTTTATTATGACAAATGGAAACTAAAGCACAGGTATGAAATAACACACGTGTCTTGTTTCATAATACTTTTGCTACAAATCTTACCTTAAAGACTCAGCATTTTTACAAAAACATCATCGTTGGCCTAATAACCGATATTGTTATAAATATAGTAAACAAATAGGCAATTTAGTTCAGCATAATATTAGTTCGTTAGTTCATAATATTATCATCATTATCATAATAGTCCATTTGTTCTATATGTAATTATAGTTACTCGTAAGCTTATATGAGTGTATATAAGTAACCAATGAATGAGATACATCACAGTTTAATACATTTTTTAACCTTTGCGACATAATATACTATAAGATTTGGATATAGATTCGTCCATTATACATTATAGCCACCACGTAGCCCAGAATTTAATCCGCTTGATTTTGGTGTATGAGGCGTATTAAAACAACGTGTCTATAAGAATGCCATTAACATTTGCAACCAAATATGGGAAGAAATAAATACTTCAACAGTTTCTTTAGAACCAATGATGCTATTTAATATGAGATGATTTTTATGGAATATATTGACAAATGAATTAATGAAAATGGTAGACATATCGAACACTTACTTTAACAAAAAGTTTAGTAATTTAGTTTAACTATTTCTTAATTTGGTTTGTAAACAAAATGTTTTGATTACGACTTTAATTTAACATAAAATATAAAATGTTTGATGTAAAATCCTATTATTCTGTTTTTTGTCATATCCTATTATTAATTATCCTGCTGATATATTTATTTTATTTAATATTTCGTTAACTATTAACTTTAGTTATTGGTATTTTATACAAAAATTTAGATTTATTAATGTTTTTGTCTATTTTTCCTTCGTTGCCTGGGGTAATTGCCTTAACTCAGAAATATGCAGCTGATTTGTAAAATGCGATTATCTCGAAAACTATTGAGTTTAAAAGTTATTACCAGGTATACCTTTTTTTTGTTGAAATAATGTATCTTTAATAATTTGTATCACAAATACAGTTCACTCAAAGAGCAAAAAAGTTAAGTGCAAATTTATGCCACATATGTGGCATATGTGGCGCCCTCTATCCGCTACATCAAAGTGTGCATCAAATTATAATTTCTCATATTTAAAAGTACCCAGTTGTAAATTTTTATGCATAAATGTTTACAAACATGAAAGTTATAGCCAAAAATAAAATTTTTAATTTGCACTTTAACACCCTGTATCTTTCTTAATATCAACATTTTATTAAAGCAATTTAGCTTAAATCGTAATATTTTAAAGTGTAGAATCTACTGTTTCTTTTTGTACAATTACTTAAGGACCACCCTGTATATGGGCGGCGTTCTAAAATAAAATTGTAAAAGTTTGTAGTAAATATCTATATCATTTCCAAGATACCTTATTTTCATGAAAAAAACCTGATTTGGTAAGCCTTATAATATTTAAAAATCTTTTGCAAGGCTTAATATTCTTTATTTCAGTGAGGAGTGCGCTTTTGCTAGTGGAAGAGCGTGAAAATATAAAAAAAACGCCAACAACATTGATTAATTTACTAAAATCAAAGCAAAACAACATTCTGACAAAATAAAAAATAAAATATACATGAACAATGAAAGAGGTCCAATTATAAAGAGCACTGAATACTAAATTATCAAGAAGTTTAATGTATATTAGTGACTTCCTTGTAGTTCAGGAAATGAAGCTCGAAAAAAGTTAAAACCTCGCAATTTTTTCGTCCTGCATGGATTGAGTTGAAATTTTAACACAAGGTAGGTGATAGACCAAGAATCAAAATCTATATCGAACCGAAGTGCGCTGTAGGGTTTTAGGGGTGAAAACTACCCCTAATTATCAAAAATTATAAAATAACATATTAAACCTGAATATGGGTAAGATTTGGTTTGAATTAGTTAAATAATGATTATTTTATACTTTTGAATAGAGTTCCATAATATTTCAACCCTTAAAAAGCAACCCTTGTTAGAGATTAATGTAAAAAAATTACTAATTCTAAAAAAATCATTTCGCCTTGGATCGATTTGGATAAAATTTGGATTTAAGCTCAACTCACCCTCTGCTTTATAGTTAATGTCATGCCGATGAACCCTGATTGTTCTTAGGGGTGAAAACTACCCCTAATTTTCAAAAATTTTAAAATAACATTACAAATCCTAAGATGAGTGAAATTTGATTTGGATTAGTTAAATAGTGATTTTTTTATACTTTAAAATACAATTTCATAAATTTTCAACCCTTAAAAATCAATTGTTATGAGTGCTATAGGTGAAAACAATTTTTTGCCAAAATTTTGCAACTTTTTAACTTTTGAGAATCACCCTTTACAACATTGCAGTTTTTATAAACTAATTTAATAGATATAAATTGAAAAAAGTAGAATTAAATACAAAAAAATTTATCAACATAAAAAGGCCCATATATTCTTATACATTTACATAAATAGTTGAAAATATTTACATTTATAGGTAAAACAATTATAATATTAATTTTATTCGTCATCAATTACATCTTCATCGTGATCTATGTCATCCTCATCTTCTTCAATTATTGGTGGACTATTATTGCACCCTTCACCTGAGCACCCAGAACAAGTGGAGTTACAGTATAAACCAACTGTTCTGCACCCACATGAAACGCCGCATCCTTTTTTGCATTGGCAAAAAATAATTTTCAAAAGTTCATCGGGTGCCGGTTGTTTTGTTCATGCGTATGGGTAATAACAAACCATCTTTAGAATACCATCCCCAATCTGTTGCTCTGATATTTTCATTGCCAAGCCACTGTTGAATTTGGTAATAGCATCTTTTTGAATGCTCATCTAAGGCATCAACAGTGGGCAGAAGGGATGATAGCTTAACCGCACAGTTTTTCGTTGTAGCTTTGATGAACTGTTCGTACCGCATCTGCTTTTTTTTTAACTTGGTAAGCTGCGTGTCTTTAACAGTTCCGTACAACATTATTGCACAGTATCTGCCAGCATCTAAAATATCTTCAAGCTTAGCAATACTACTGTAAAAAATTTCGACATGTTCCTTCATGTCCGGTCTTTTTGAAGAATATCAAAAACTTTTTTTTACCTTTATTGTAAAAAGCAGATACAGTATCACAGCCAGTAAAAGCATGGGAAAAAGCTATTAATTTTGAACTATCTGGGTACCCTATTTCAAAAAATTAATTGGTTTTTGTTAACGTATTTCCTTCATTTTTAACGATAGAGTGTTTCTTCAAAAATTATTTTATAGAGGTTTTAAAGAGCTACAAGGATCTGGGAATTAAATCTTTTTGGAACCCTTGGTTTTTAAATGGGGTGAGTTTAAAGGGCTCGAAAAAGATGGTGCTTGATCGTAAATTGATGCTTTAAACGGCTATATCTCGCCAAATATTCATTGTACAACAAATCTAAATAAAGGAAAATTTTAGTCATTAAAAAAGCTACAATTTAGTACATTTTTATTTTTTTCATATATTCAGTATTTTCGGGGATATTTAAAAAAAGAAGGGTAAAAAATATGAAATTGTAAATCGTTTCTCGCTTTAAGCTGTACTTTTTCTAAAACTAAGCATTTTAAATGGGTCAAACTTCTTGGACGTATTAACAATACATGTACAAAGAGAATTGCAGAAGGGTGAAGATCGATTTTAATTATGGGCGTAGTTAGGGGGTTGTTTTCATCGACTTTTTCGTAAAAAAATTAGGTATTGACCTTATTTTCATCATAACTCACTCAATTTTAGAGCTAGAGTCTTTTTTTTATGATAGGTCTATTTTTGCTCTTTAAAAAAGGTTCTATGAGTTTCTCTTCCAAAAATGCATCATTTTCCTGATATTTGACTTTGAATCTTTCAAATTTGGCATTTGAAGAAAACCGCTGAACATTGATAGGCCGTATTTATTTGTTCTCTACAATTTTTTTGATAAAATGCACCATTTTCGAGTTATTCGCGAAAAATCGATTTAAAACGTCGATTTTTTCGTCTAAAAGTTGTTACTTTCAATTGCGAATAACTTGAAAAATATCAGTTTTACAAAAAAAATGTGTGGAACATTTTTTGTTTAAAATCACTTTTTTAATCGAAACCTGTAGTTAAAACGTAAAAAAAATTTTTCACCCCCGAGATGGAGTGACAACCCCCCCAAGGCTTTGGAGCACTTTGGTTCGATATAGATTTTGATCCTTAGGCTATTACCTACCTTCTGTTAAAATTTCAAGTCAATCCAGGCAGGACGAAAAAATTGTGAGGTGAAATGCTTCATTTCCTGGACTATTGGGCCTGTTTTGCAGAGCAAAGTTTATCGAAACAGGGTGTGATATTAGAAATAGACGCTCTCAGTTCTTTTTTTATATTTAGCTGCGATCTTTATTTGGTCTTCAAAGCAGCCATCCCGGAAAATTTTGTTTCGCAAAGGTAAGATGTTAAAAACGGTAATAGTATACAAAACGCTCTGGTTTTCATCGCAGAAAACTCATCATTTACCCCCGACCAAAATTCAAAGAGGGATTTATTATTAAACTATCTGTTGATTTCGTAGAAAGCCCTTCAGGTGTAATTTGATATGGATTCCTAACCCACTCGTAACTACGTATTAGTCGTCATATAGTTGTCGGCAAAAAAATATCTTATAAAATTTTTTGTCAGCATCGCTAAATTATTTTTTATGGTAAAAAAACAACTTTTACGTGTTGTTCTTGAACCTTATAAGTTTTAGTATATTCATTCACATTTGCAAACATTTCTAGTTTTTTTTTGCTTTAAATTTCTGCAACCCCCCCAAGGCTTTGGAGCACTTTGGTTCGATATAGATTTTGATCCTTAGGCTATTACCTACCTTCTGTTAAAATTTCAAGTCAATCCAGGCAGGACGAAAAAATTGTGAGGTGAAATGCTTCATTTCCTGGACTATTGGGCCTGTTTTGCAGAGCAAAGTTTATCGAAACAGGGTGTGATATTAGAAATAGACGCTCTCAGTTCTTTTTTTATATTTAGCTGCGATCTTTATTTGGTCTTCAAAGCAGCCATCCCGGAAAATTTTGTTTCGCAAAGGTAAGATGTTAAAAACGGTAATAGTATACAAAACGCTCTGGTTTTCATCGCAGAAAACTCATCATTTACCCCCGACCAAAATTCAAAGAGGGATTTATTATTAAACTATCTGTTGATTTCGTAGAAAGCCCTTCAGGTGTAATTTGATATGGATTCCTAACCCACTCGTAACTACGTATTAGTCGTCATATAGTTGTCGGCAAAAAAATATCTTATAAAATTTTTTGTCAGCATCGCTAAATTATTTTTTATGGTAAAAAAACAACTTTTACGTGTTGTTCTTGAACCTTATAAGTTTTAGTATATTCATTCACATTTGCAAACATTTCTAGTTTTTTTTTGCTTTAAATTTCTGCAACACAATTTTCTACAAAAAACATTAACTTTATTACTCGTATCCAATTTAATATGTGTATTGAATCCTTGAAGCTGAAGGTTTAAAATATTTAGTTTCTCGAACATGTCAACCAAGCAGGTCAATTTCATTAAAAATAAACTATCGCGAAACATTTCGGCTTCCGGTCTATTTTCTTCTTCAAGAAAAATGGCGATTTCATGCCTTAATTCAAAAACACGTTGTAAAAATTTCCCATGTGATAACCATCTTGCTTCATAATAATAATGTTGAATGTACTACACCCATGTCTTTACAAGAAAGATTGTATGCAGAACTGTGCAGAAAAGATTCTATACTACACAATCAAGATGCACTAGAAATAAACAAACTAAGACACTTAAATGTTAGAAGCAACACTCCCGAATCATAATTTTCAATGTATAAACTTTGTAAATAAATAAAGGAAGCACAACTAAAGGTGCCCTCAATATCCATAAAGATACCCGACCGAAGAGGACCAGTGGGAAGATGAGCCAGAGGAAGACCAAAACTTAGGTATCAAGATAACATAGAGGATGATCTAAAATCCATCGGAGTTAAAGCATGGAGAAGAGACAGGGGCGAATGGAAGATTGTTCTGAAGAAGGCTTTGGCCCATAACGAACTGTAATGCCACTGATGATGATGACCCAGGTTGTAGCTTCCGATCTAGCATCCGATCCATCCTGTAAACAAGGTGATGCAGAACCGTCTCACAAAACTTCCCAGCTTGGTATGCGTATTGACGTGCATGCACAGGGCTATATCTAAGTGCTCCATCACGTATGAATCGGTCCACCAGTTTCTCTAGAGTCTTTAGAAGGAAAGATGAGAGGCTGATTGGTTAAAATCATTTAACAAGGATAAAATCAGTTTTACCCAGTTTAGAAATAAATACGACTTTAACTCTCATCCCCTATCGCAAGACAGACCCTAAATGTCCTAACCATTGTAGGGGAAATAAGGTCCAGACCCTGCTGAAGCAAAGCCATTATAATGCTGTCCTCGCTTAGTGACTTGAAGGGGGTAAAACCCCTCACAGCCCGGCACACCTTCGTATACGATACTACCTCCTTTGCAATCCGAATATTAACCATTTTCGGAAGCCTAATCGTATCTAGGGCAGTATTATTATCCTTACCCGCTGGGAAGTGAGGGTCCAAGAGAGTCCTTAGGGCCCCCTCGTCAGTGAAGAAAGATAGGCTTTCACTGGGGAGATGCACCTGACCCACCCCAGATTCAAATCTTTGGAGAGGGCATAGTAAAGCTTAGCTGCAGCGGACATAAGTTCCACGCTGTCACAGAAATAATACATTCCCGACTCTAAGGTCAGGTTGGCATTCGTGTAAACTACCTGAAGTCTTACACTACCCTAGAGCGAAAGAAAAGGCACTCGAGAGAGCATGAGCGTCACGTTCTGAAAAAAATGATAAAAGTGGGGAAAAACTGATGATCGCATGATCATTTAAATCTTCAATAGTAAATATGCATATTGAGCTTTAATTAACGAGTAAACGAAATAAAAGAAGTATTTTTATTTTATTACCCACAATAGGTAATAAATATTTCTATTGTTTCTTTTCGACCTGTTGCATATAGTTTAAATTTCAACGTTAAAAAGGCGTTGCCCTATACGATCTTACAATTTAATCAATGGCGATTTCAATTCCCATAATTAAAATCTTATTCGCCCCATGCACTCGCAACAATAGAAACGATTAATACTTTATAATAACTGTTTCTTCAAGTTCACAAAGTTCCCATATTTTACCGATAATTCTAAGGCAATTTTAGCGACTAATGGCTGTATTTGAGATGAAATTAAATCTAAAGAAAATAGCTTTGATATTGGAGAGTTTTAAATATCAACAAAGCAATGTTTTATTAGGAGATCTGACTCTTAAATGGCGAAGCTAATACCGGTAATATACTACAATTGTTAGCAAAAAATTGAGGTCACTATAAGTTGGTAATTACGTTAAAACTAATAATAATTTAGACATCATTATAGTAGTAAGTGTTGCACATTTGTTTTTCGTGACATATCGTATGTTATTTAGCATAATTTTAAATTAAACAAAAAATATTTTAAATTTATATGAATTAAAATTATTGTAAATATAAAAATTGATCAAACTAGCTATAAAATCGGTGAATATTCTGTTCTGAGTATCTTTAACAAAATATATAGCCCAGCCAACGGGTTGCAGTTTACAGCTGGTGGTTCAAAGATGTATCAACTTCGAGAAAGCTTAGTTGCTCTTCAATACTTTTTAAGATCGAATTTTAAATATTCAAAAACGTGTTGAATGACATAGAAATAGATATTAAGTAGTAGCTTGTAAGCAGGTATTTAACATCTCTCGAGTATCAAGAGAGCTAAAGAAAATCCTGTCTGGCTTACAGGCTCTTTCTCAAAGTCCGACGGAGAAAACTGACGCAAATCAGTCTATGCATCTCTTTCTAATGGGCCGGGTTTATCGACCACGTGACCTAAATGGCTAATGGGAAGGTGTTGAATGGTTATACCCCTGTAGTTTTTGGCATTGGGCATTGCAGGGCTTCTCGCCACTGTTTTATAGTTTATTTTTATGAACGAGAGAGTAATTAGCATAATTTTAACTGGTAGCTCCGACCACTCCATGGGCGTGCTCAAGATTAATTGAAAAATTACTTTAAATAATTGTAAAAAATAAATAAATTATTTCAGTGTTATAAAGTGTTATGTGTATGTAAACAAAAGTGACCTCTTTTATCACACACTATATTAGAACTGACTGGCCTACATTAAAAAGGGTTTTAAAAAATTCACATTTTTTTTAATTTTTAAAAATTACAAAAGAGAAAAAGAGTTTTTAAAACCGTCTAAGGTATGTTAAATAGATGAATAAAAATATTAATATAAAACTTACAGCTACTTGTTACAAATCCAAATCAGATTCAGAAGATGAACTTTCAGAACCAAGATTTATAATAACTGGCTCGATCATTTTATCAGTAATATTGTCCAGCTTCCACATTTTTTCCTCTTCTTTAATAGTGTGATTTACTGCCTTTTCCCAGTTTTCAGGTTTTACATTATTTACGGCCTCCAAAAACAACTGTTTAACATCATGAATTTTAAAAGTGGTATTTTTTCTTGAAACTTCACTCTTTATCTGTGCCCATACCAGTTCAATCGGGTTTAATTCACAATGATATGGTGGGGATCTAAGTACTGTCATTCCACGATTTTTGGCAATTTCATCAATTTCGTATTTTTTAAATTTTTCTTTATGAAGGGCACACAACGAATAAAGTTCCTTTCTTATAGATCCGGGATGGTACGTAATATTTTTTGAACTCAGCCAATTCTGCAAGTCTTTTTTTAACCACTTGGTTGTGGGCAGTCCTTCTATAAGTCTGGAGTGATAACTTGCATTATCCATTACTATTACACAGTTCTTAGGAAGAAGATCTATCATTTGTTCGAACCATTCTTGAAAGACATCAGCGTTCATGTCTTCATGGTAGTCACCGGTACGAGTTGATTCAAAAGTTAATAAACCACCTTCAACAAAACCGTCTGAACTGCCAATGTGTACTATTATCAGCCTGCGTCCCTTTCCTGATGGTGGGTTTAAACCAGTAGATAAGTTATTTACAAAAGCGTGCCTTTGACTTGTAACAGTTTCATCCTGCCAAAATTTATTTTGTGTATGACCCTCGTTGATCCATGTTTCATCAAGATAAAATATTTTTCTTTTTTGGTTTCTCATTTCCTTTATGGTTCTTAGAAAATGTCTTCTCCATATGACAATATCGCTTCTTTCTAATAAAATAGACTTTCTGGGATTCTTTTTCCAGCGGAAGCCTATTTCTTTTAAAAGTTTCCATAACGTACTTCGACTCATTTCTGGGTAATCCTTATCATCTCGAACTGAGACAAGAACTTTATCCAATGTTGGAAATTCTTGTCTAAAGAAGAATTCATGCACTTTCCGTCAAAGTCCTTCTTTAAAATGATATTCTATTTGAAATTTTTGTTTCCCTGGAGCATTACGTGGCATTTGAAAACTACCACATTTCTCTTCTTTAATAACTCTGTAAATCGTAGATTTCCCAACACCAAGTGTACTGCTAACTAACTCAACGGTCTCATCAACACTTTCACATAAACGTTTGTCTGTAAGTGATTTAAAACAATTAAATATTAATATGTTTTTTCATTAACTGTTAGAATACCAATTTTTCGGCGTTTACACGGCACTTCCAAATTTTCCATAACACTAGTATACACAATAAACTGCACCTTGCAACTGAAGTACCTACTTTTAGTGAACTGTTAAGAATTTTGAATACGCCACTTGGACCTTCCTATATACAAAATGGAAAAACCCACTATCACATTTTCTGTGGAATAAGTTTAGAAGGTAATTATCTAGTCAATTACTGTCGTAGATTCCTAGAATTAAAGAATTAAATGTTTGATTGTTGAAACCCTTACTTCGTGGAATGCACTCATTTCAGATAAAATAAAACGTTTTATTTTATCTAAAGAATTAAACTTTATTTTGCAAATAGGCAAAGAATTAAACTTTATTTTGCAAATAGATAAAATAAAACGTTTTATTTTATCTAAAGAATTAAACTTTATTTTGCAAATAGGTAGGTACTTATTAAACTTTTATTGGTTATATATAACCAATAAAATAAACATCTTACATTTCTTGCAAATTCATTAGTACCTGTTAACCTCCATCACTCCGACACTGGCAACCTTATTTAGGGATTAGTAATCCTCACAACTATTGTATTCTATTCTGCTCCAACCTTTATACCTGGTGGTCATACTCGATTTAAAATTGTTTTCCTATATACTTCTGTAAACTTGTTGACAAATATCTATTTTTCATTGAGTCACCCGTATCAACAGTTTAGGGTTTTGCATACATAATTTATTGTTTTATTACTCTCTCATACATAAAAATACACTATAGTATCTGCTCTTTGGTCCATACTTCACGTATAACTTTTTGGCTTTGGCTACCTTTCTTTAAGAACTATGCCACTTTTTGAACAGCTTTTATTAATATTTATATTAAGTCCAATTTAAATAATATATTTTATGTCTGATTACATTTTTTATGAGTTTTTTTTTAAAGCATACTTAACCAGCAATCGAATTCTCAAACCACTTTGTGGTTAATTTGGTACCACATTTTCTGGCTACCTGAGTTTAGAAAGTTTATTCACGGCCTGTGTCGTGTTATTTCATGTGGCGATGGTTAGTGTTATTTCTTTTGTGAGATTTTACTCCCTATAATTATTGTCGCTTATATAATCACAGATTTTTTTAGAATAATTGTGTTGTGCTAATGTTAATGAGTGACTTTGCAGTGAGATCGGTAAACCACAGAAAACTGATCCATTCCTGATTGGTATAAGATCAAAGTGAGCTACTTATGTAAAAGTGTGGAAAAAAAGTGCTGCCTTCAAGGTATCGATGTATTCGCCAGAAAGATCATTGCTGACAATAGTCAGCAGTTTTGTGAGTAGAAAGAAAGATTCTTTTTAGAATATCTGATGAATACATTGCCGTAAGATGAGCAGACAGTTTTTAGTGTGTTTTGGGCACGGATGTTTTGGCCTCTGATGGTTTGTAGGGTATAGCTCCTACTTAGAGATGAGAGCCCGTCAAGTGATAGGGATATTCGATAGTAAATTAGAGGGGCTGTCGTATTGTTTGTAGTTTACTTTACGAAATAGCTGGTGTTTAAGATATTTATACCAAAGTTAATTGGATGGCGCTACTACAGTATATTCAAAGAGCCATATCGTCGGCTGTACGCAATAGTGGCTTAACTCAAAAATTGACAAAATTGAGTTTGACTTTGACGTACCGAGAAGGCTTGAAAAAGCCTTATTTATGACCTGCAAAACTGGCACAATAATATTAGCAAAAATGTCCGCTAGACGTCACTAGTGTCGCTATGACATGTTGTCGGTTGTGATATACTGTTTTTTGTCGTACTGGTCTTGCAGACCTTTTTAGTTGTGCAGTGGAAGTCGAACCGTGTCGATATCAAGTTTCTATGCAATACCGGCACTTTTGAGTTGTGCCACTATAGCACACAAGTTTAGATATTTTTAAATTGTGTCAGTGAGAATTTTGAAACTGTGTTACATTAAATAAAGGGAATAAATGTATTGTTTTAAAAATGTCAGATCCAAAGGGTTATCGGAAAAGACGTGAATTAATCCTATCTCGAGCAGGAGTAACGTAAGGAATAATATCAATATTATTTTAATGTATAATTCCAAATAATCGATTTAGTAGAAAACTTAAGACGATTTTTTGTTTACATCTACCGGTTTAAACAAAAAATAAACTCATTTTAGTTCACACCAACCGGTTCGCAAAGAGACGATCGTATATTTTAGGGCATTTTAGGTGATAGTTGGAAAGCAGATCTTTATTAGCGCGTAGTTTTTAATTTAGTTATTTTTAAATGTATAGACTTTTTAACTGTAGAATTTTAGATTATCTTTGTTTTGATAAAGTTTATTAGTATCAATAATTCTAACAATAACAAGAGTAATTATAAAGGCTATTCTACATCAGTTATCAATGCGGTAACAGTTTAAATATTAATAAAAAATGAACAAAATTAATTTTAGCAGATACGATATGCCCTAGTCTTTAATATAAATATCTAAGTAAAAAATAAATATTTTTAATTAAATATTTAACTGTGTGCCAGAAAAGACTATCAGCCACACTATAACTTAAAGCAGAACTAACCAAAACCTACAAATCTGACCATTTCTACTAAATCGTTTACTTAAACTTTTTATAATAAATACAATGAATTCGTTGTTTCAGGTTAAAAAAGACCCTTCTTATGGTAGTCAATGGAAAGTAGAGCTCCTTTCTCAAAATGAAAATGTCCCTAATAATGGGAAAGATGATGATCAGTCCAATATGGAGAATGTTACTCCTGAATGCACAGAGTGCATCGATTCAGAGGAGCAAATAGGTACGAAAGACCCTATAGATAGTAGTCAATGGGAAGTAGAGCTCCAACATGAAGAATGTAACTTCTAAGCTATTGATCAATTTACTAAGTTTCCGACAAGCTGATTTCTTTTTAATATTTGTCTTTTTTTCTTGTTTTAGGTAGCAGTTCTAAATTGGTATACACCTCCTCTGAATATAGATATATCGTCTACATTTACAGAGGTCTCTGATGAAAATGTGGAGACTGAAGTACCAGAAGACGTGACTATTAATAAACCTAAAAGTAGGAAAGGGAAGGCTTATCCGGACCAAAGAAAAAGAAATGTCAGAAAGTTTCTTAGAAATTCAGACCAAATATACACCAATGTTAACGATAATCTTGTACAGGCTCGCAGTTTAGGTCCATCTTGCCATCCATGTAGACTGGAATGTGATAAAAAATTCACCTTACAAGAAAAAACACAAATCTTTAAAAAATATTGGTCAATGGGAAATACAAATGAACAACGAAGTTATATTCTGAGATCCATGTCTATAATTAAACCAACATATCGATATGCAGATAAAGGTAACACATCAAGCCGTGGTTATAATCATGAATTTTATTTGGAAAACCGTGATCAGAAAAAAATAAGAGTGTGCAAAAGATTTTTTATATCCACCATTGGAGTTGCTACTAGATGTATTCGAACTGTTATTGGGAAAACGGAAAGTGGCTTTATAAGCAACAATCAAAGAGGTAAACATATCATAACATAACTTACATAAAACATTTTGTAACGAAACTATAAACAGGGTTCGTAAACATTTTTCTTCAATTCAGACAATGGAGAGCCACTATTGTCGAAGTAGTACCTCAAAAAAATATATAGAAGGAGATAAAATATTGACAGATCTGTACAATGATTACAAAGCTGATTGTCAAAGAGACAATAATGAATTTGTAATAATTGGTTTATACCGTAAACTTTTTAATTATGAATTTAACTATGCATTCTTTTCTCCCAAAACGATCAATGTCAGTATTCAGTATTGTGAAAAATGCAAAAATTCGAGCAGTGAAGAAAGAATAGCCCTATAAGATGCTTATAACAACCATCATAAGGAAAAAAACTTAAGCCGGGAGCTAAAAACACTTGACAAAGAGAATGTAGCTAACTTACAAAAAGTTGCTTCTTTTGACCTACAATCTGGTCTACCGACACCAAAAGGAGACGTTTCCGCTTTCTAATATAAATTTAAGCTGTCAACATACCATCTCTCTATATGTGAACTTGAGAAAAAGGCACCGGGAAATGTGCACAGCTATGTTTGGCACGAAGAAGAAGGCAGTAAAGGTGCCATAGAAATTGGTTCGTGCCTGCTGATGTATTTGGAACAAACATCTATAACAACCGATTCTGACGATTTGTAGTGTCGGCCATACTCAAAATGAGAGTGACAGCTGCCACTCTTTAATAGAAAGAAATATCACTAAGGCTTTAAAAGAAGGTCCTATTTAACTACCGACTCATAAAGCTATGCCAATCCAAACTGCTCGTTACAAACAACCATTCGAAGTACGCGAATTATGTCATAATGATTTTTGTATCCTGATAAAGTTAATTACTAAAACAACGACAATTATCAATGAAGATGTCCAAGGAAATACTTATCATTTCAAGGATATTTGTAAAAAAGCTCTGCTACCCACTACTATTTTAAAACTTCATTTGCACATGAGGAGTACAGATCAGTTAATACCACCAAGAAAAAAACAAGAAAAGGTTTAGAAAGCATGGATATTATAGAACTATGAAATGCTTACACTGGCAGCTTGCCAATAACTGAAAAGAAGAAAAAAGTCCTTACTAGACTTTATAAAGACAAGAGTGTTCCACCAATTCACGCTAATTTTTATCAATATTATCAATACATACTGTTTTTATTTCGTTATTCAAGCAACTTGTAGTATTCTATATTAAAACTTTATTTCAGTTGATAGGAATAACAAAAAAAACGCCACTTTTGACTTTGCCTTAATTAGTCTTGAAAGACAAAATGTTGACGTGCAATAGTGGCACAACTCAAAATAAGGGTTGAATTTAAAAGTCTGTGTTACAATTCATTAAAGGCTACCTAACGCTTTTCCTAATACATCAAAATTTTTTTTTCAAAATTCTCAATACACGTAGTAAAACAAATAAGACAAAATTTTATTTTCGTTTAAACTTTAAACCTCTGTTCAAAAAAAAGTCAAGTCAAGTCAAGTCAAATTTATTGATCACATGCGACATTATACAAAGTACATGTATGAGATAAGTCAAAGTTACAGACATACATCCTAAAAGTATATAAATTAATAAACACGATAAAACATACTTAAAAGTTATTTTTAGAATATGGCTCTAGCTCACAAATGTATTGATGTACACACCTCCGAAAGTTTGGCTGTAAATTCATTCGTATATCTATTGGTAATTTGTTAAAGAAACTTATGGCTGCATAATGTGTGCTACCTTCCAACAAAACAAAACGATGTTGTGGAAGCATAAAGTGATTGTCTCTGAATCTTGTTGAGAAATTTATTAAATTCATAAATTTTGCTATGTAAATACATTATACACGAAAATATATACAGACCAGGAATTGTAAGAATATTGTTTTGTCTAAAGATGCCTCTACAAGAATCTCTAAATTTCATTTTATACATTATCCTAATAGCTCTTTTCTGAAGTACGAATATCTGCTCTAATTCAGAGGTACAACCCCAGACTTCAATGCCATATTTAGCTATTGAGTAAAAATGGGCAAAGTATACTGTTTTTAATATTGATGTATGAAAGAGATGTAAAAGAATTCTCAATGAATAACATGCGCTACTTAATCTGGATTTCAAATTAGAAATGTGGTTTAACCATTTACAATTACTGTCTAGAAGTACCCCCCAGCAACTTCGTGCAGTCTGTTTTATCCTGCTTCTGTAGTGGCTTGATGGTTTAATAAATTATTATATACTTTGATTTCTCTTCATTCAAAACTAATTTGTTGGATAAGAAATAACTGTTGATGGTGGATAGCATCTGTGTAGTTTTATTTTGCAAATTTTGGTCAGACGTTCCTGTGTCTAGAATGTTGGTATCATCCGCATAACTGATGATGTTAACCCCAGTCACTGAATTAGTTACCAAAGCTATATTATTAATAAATACTATAAAAAGTAGAGGACCCAATACACTACCCTGAGGGATACCATAATGGATATCCAATGTGTTTGATTCGTTTACAAGTTCATTAGATGTTATCTTTACTTTTTGTCTTCTATTCTCTAGGTAGGAAGTAAACCATTTTAGAACTACACCACGAATACCAATCTCCTCAAGTTTTATTAGCAACAAATTATGATCCAAAGTGTCAAAAGCCTTGGACAAATCGAGCAATAAACCACATTTCTTCTCTCGTCTGTCCAAAGCATCCAACACTAAGATGACGAAATTTGCAAGAGCTGTAGTTGTAGACTTAGAAGATGTAAAACCGTGTTTAAAATTATGCAAGACACTATGCTTTTTTAGGAATGCGTTCATTCTAGTATAAACCAGAGTTTCAATTATCTTTGAAAACACAGATAAGAGACTTATGGGACGATAGTTGTTAGGTTATCTTTATCACCACTTTTGAATAAAGGGATTACAATAGATAGTTTAAACATACTAGGAAATAATCCTTGTTGAAAAGAGGCATTACAAATATCCGTCAGTAGATCTGCGAGAGTATGAATGCATTGTTTTAATAACTTAGGGGAAATCTGATCAAAACCACAACTGTGTTTGGATTTAAAACTTTCGACTATACCAGTTATTTCCTGTGGATTATTTGGATATAAAAACATAGAACAACTATAACGGTTTTTTGATGCTGATGTAAACCCACCTATTTTAGTAGGATCCAAAGCGGCAAGTAACTTTGGAGCCATTTCAACAAAATGGTGGTTAAATTTGTCTGCTAAATTACTGTTATCATCACTAGGTACTTTTAAGTTATTTTGTTTCCCGACTGTTAAGTTTACTAAATGCCAAATACATTTCATTTTATTTGATGATTCGTTTAACTGTCTCATGAAGTGACTACTTTTAGCTGCTTTTAAATTTAATTGAATATTCTGCCTTTGCCAAATAAAGGACTGGCCTAAGATTACTATTTTGCTGACAGATCGTTTCTAAAAGTTTTAGCTGATCCCTTAAATTGTACAGTTCCTGCGTAAACCAATTCGAACGTGTACATTTTTTAGGTTTACATTTAAGTAGTGGAAAATGGGACCGAAAGTAATTTTGGATAGTTTTTGAAAAAGCTATTGATTTATCCTCAGCAGAAATTGTATTAAATACCTCTGACCAATTTGTTGACTCAAGGGTTTGACAAAACGATTTATGTTTCTTTCACTATATGAACGGATGAATATATAGGCATCATTGTCTGTGTTAATGCTACATTGGAACAATTGCGCACGATGATCACAGATAAAATCTTCCACAACCATTGTTTTTTGTGGGTGATTTGTGTTTTTAGCAATATAATCAATTTGAGTTTTACTAGTTGCAGTTACTCTTGTATAATCATTCACAGTTACGGTTAAGCCATAAGAATCTAAAACATTCACCAAGTTCTGCTTACTTAGTGCATTTGATTTGAAATCTATATTAAAATCACCTGTTTAAAATATTATAGTCTTACCTTCGGAGACTAGCACATCAAGTATTAGATCCAGTTTTGACATAAAAACATCAATATAGCCACGTCCAGGCAGATAAACACACAACACAACACAATTAAAAAGGCAATAGTCTATTTCAACAGCACTCACTTCAAAATTATATTTCTGATTCAGAACATATATTAGAACGTTCCTTCCAAACCACACCCTCTTTCACATGGATTGAAGACCCTCCATGTTCCCCTTGGTCACGGCAGAAAGATGAAGCCAGAGAAAATCCATTTATATGGTTTAGTTCTAGTTGTTCTTTAGATTTCCAGTGCTCAATTAAACAGACACATATATTATGTAGACCTTCGCACTGCAGGAAGAACTCTAGTTTTTCAATGCTTTTGATATACATTGTATATTTTGATAACAGTTTTTGTGTTGTGCCACTATTGCATACAGCCGACGATATAGCTGTAAACCGTTTTTTTTTTAATATAAAATATCTGTCTGCAGGTTTAAAAACCCAGCGAATTTTATGTAGGGTAGCAACACCATTTTTGGCCATCTTAAGGAATTTCTTGGCCTTAATAAATCATTAAAAATCAAAAATTAGAGCTGCGGACTTGTAATTGAGCAAACGTATGACGTTAACTTTGTTTGATTTAATAGCCACTTACGTTTGAAGTTAAATTATAAGGACATTTTGTTAGGTATTTTTAATTCAGAAAGCATATAAAAACTAACTTTGTACCATTTGTGACAACTTTGCTCCTAATGTGGTTTATTCAGAAACCATTTGTGGTCATTTGTTTAATTCTACATAGATAAGGATGATAGTTTCTAGTATTTTTAGTTACCTAACACATTTTTTACTAAAGGTAGAAAAATTATATTTAATTACTAGAAATGTTAATAAAATTACATGAAAAGGATAGTAGTTTTAATAAAAAAAAATGTTATTACAACAGTTTTAATCAACACGAATTACTAAAATTTATAATATTTATTGATCTCTTCAACAAAAAAGTAACCCCTTGAATTTTTTTTAAAGGTGGTTGAATTTCTTCCATTACCTCATCCTTTTCATACCAAATTTCATCCTTTTTTTGTGGCCACTTCCAATCATTCCCATAGTTTTCCATTGTGCTGATTAAAACCTTGCCATTTTTTTCGTCAGTAATTATTCCTGGGAAAAACTTACTTTCGTACTGTACAATTACGTATGTAGATACTTTGTCCGCAGTACATATGTCAAGAGGGTTCTCTTCAACTACATTCTGTATATTTTTGGCCTCCTCACAGACAGGTTCCTCCCCTGATTCTTGTGTGAGATTGGTCTTTTCTAACCCATTTCCAATTACTTGTTTTACATCTTCAGGGGCCTTTACATTACTCACGGAAACTGTTTTGTTTATTAGTTCAGTTTTTTTTAGTCTCTTTAGATTTTATCTTCATTCCATTTTTCCTAGAAGTTTTTTTTAGATTCTCTTCTTTACAGGCTCTTTTCGCCTCTTTGTCTTGCTTCTTTTTTTCTTTTTTTTCCATTTCAAGTTCTTTTTCTTTTTCTTTAGCCACCGCAAGTTCCAACCATGTATTACATGTTAGCACAGAAGGTAAGATTTCACGCTTTCTGGTTTTCTTGGAAATGTTTTCGTCACTGGGATAAATTAGAATGTTACTTAATAGGTCTACAGGCCTTCTTTTCGGAGTATAGACAATGGTAGTACCAACAGATGAAGTCATTAAGTCAACATTTGAAGGTATAGGCGAGTCCGTCAATTTATTAATAACACTGCTATTTTCCAATAGATCCATCGATTCATTGTCCATAACCACATCAGAATTTTTTGCTAACTCTTTATCTATTAACATTTCTGTAGCATTGTCTATGAAACTGCTTTCTTTAAAGGAAGGATTATTATACTCTGGAAAGTCAAATTCTACAATATTAGAGACTGTTGGAGTTGATGTTAGTACATTATTATCTTCCAGTTCAATTACAATGGAATTGCCTACCATATAATGGTTAGGAATTTCCTCAGCCGACAATTTGCTGACACTCTCAATAGTAATAAATGTAATAAATCTTCTTCGTTTTTAAACTGTACCCATATATTGTACAATGATTCATCAAAAGCATCGTATTTGGACTGTTTAAATTGTTTTAAAACGTCGGGATGAATTTTAGACTCCAAATATTTTAAATGTGTCAGACAAGTTTTCGTTTTGCTAGAGACTACTATGGGTTCTTTCTTTAATGTGATTTTAGAATAATCTACGTTATTAGCAGAAAACGGAAAAAGTCCACATGTTTTAAACCCATTTTGTAGAGATTTAGTAAAATCAGTTTCATCCATAATTTTTTGAAGGAGTTGTTTAATGTCATGTTTTTTGACATCTCTGCCGTTGTGAAATCTGTACATTTTTACTTCAGTTTTCCACTTACTTTTTAACGGAAAAAAGAAACTGACATCCAATGGCTGAAGGATGTGTGTCGTATTTGGATGTAAACACACAACTATAATTTTATTCTCAATGCACAATCGACTTAAAGGCAAACTTAAATGCGAGGAATATCCGTCCAAAAAAACTATAATCGGCAACGCAATATTACTTTCGTGAATAAAAGGAATAAACACATTTGAAAAGTATTCGTAAAAACACTTTGATGTCATCCATCCTTTGGGTGATTTTCCAACTCCCCAGTCTCTTGGAATATTTTTGCAGATCTTCTCAGGAAGCCGATCATATTTAAAAAGTGTAAGGGGTGGTGCCATTTTCCCTAAAGCATTTGCTGTTATTAAAGTGGTTATATTTTCTTTGTCCGAGGAGGATGAAGTATTGTAAACTGGAAGACCTTTCTCCGCTAAAATTAAACCGCCTTTTGGACATAAATAGAAAGACGTCTCATCCATATTCCAGATTCTTGCCGGATCATCCACACCATGCTTATCATCTCCAAGTAAATCCAAAGTTTCTTTGAACCAGTTTTGGATTTTTTCTTCAGTAATTAATGATCTGGCTCTATTTATGTATTCAGACTGCTTTAATGAGAGTTCTGGAAATCTACGCATAAAATAGATGAAACCACTTCCTCCCAGGAGTATTTTCTTTAAAAGGAGTTTTTAGTTGACTGTCTTCTACCAATTTTTTTATTGAAAAATAAAGGCCTTCTCGACAAATAGGAAAACCCATTTTAGCTGTAGTTTTGATCCAGTGTACCAGCCGATCTTCTATGATCTTCCCTAAAACTGGACTTCTTCCGACTTTGCCTGATGTTTCTGGAGCTCTTCCACTTAACTTATTGCGTATTGTGGAACGGGGTACTTCATACAAATTACATGCTGTACTTACTTTCATTCCACCTCGAATAGCTTCCAATGCATTCTTTACTTGCTGAGGTTCGTATTGAAAAAATGTTCGTTTTGGTCGTTGTCGTACATTATTATTTTTTTTCTTGATTTCAATTTTCTTTTTACTCCGTGCCATTATCTGTAATAATAACAAACATTTATAAATACATTATTAGTTATATTTTTATGTACATGATGTTTTACCGGTAACAGTATTCTTATTTGTTTTAAATAAATGTCAATGTATAGTAAATGCATACTCCAGGGTTCTCCATAAAAAAATTATATTTTTGTTTTACAACCCCATTTTGGGATACCTTGATTATTACAAAATATTCTTAAATCATTTTGTTAACGAACGGTCCGTTGCGAGTAAAACACCCTGTAGAGTATAACTGGCTCCTATGGGAACACGCGTGTTTTTAAAGTAGTCAGTAAATTATGTCATATGACCAAAATTGGATTTAACTGTTCCATTAGTAGCCACTATTAAACAGTTGCTGTGGCCACAAATAGGTCAGAAGTGTTCTAATAGTAGCCAGCAAATGGCCATTAATGGTGTCAATACAAAAATAAGTGTTCCATTTGTGGCCACCCAATTTAATAATGTATCGAGATAAAATAAGGAGTTTAAAAACAGATGAAATCGTAAAGAAATCATACCCAAAACTTAAAATCATACGTTGATCACAAAATTTTAATATTTGGCTTAAATACAGCTTAAATAAACTTACCTGTTTTCTTACGTATATCGTTAACAGAAGGTCTAATACACAGTGTCACCTACTTCAAGAATAAGTAGAAACTAACCTGTAAATCAGAATAAGTCGCAAATTGTAGAGCCATCGTGTTAGAACGAATATAGTCGAAATTCTTCCGATTTCCGTAAAGGCGGTAAACTCGGACCTTATTATATTAGATTATTGGTTTAGGTGGCCACTAACGGTGAAGTGGCCAAAAATTGTGCTGCTACCCTACATTATAACGTAGAAATTGTGACAATATTTGTAACGTAATCTGTACAAAGACGTAACGTAATCTGAAAATATTAAAAAGGCATAGCATCTATAAACCACTATAAACGGATTTCCATTGAAAAATTCTACAATTTACAGAACAGTCTTCGTGAGCACTTTCGCACAATATTAAATATTTTCCTGTGCTGTCCTGTAGAAAACATTTTACTGAATGCTACATGCCACATACATTTTAAGATCACTTTTAAGCACGTATCTACATAGTAGAAAAGCGTGTCTGATATCGCAATCGAAGAATAAATACCAGTTTGAAATCGTAGAAACCAACCAAATAAAATCAAAGTGCATATACCTACTAATTTAAATGCACCTTGGTAATTGGATAAAAGGCAAGCGAGCAGAAGTTCTCCATAGAAAATACATTCAATATTTCATGTCTTAGTTAATTTGAATAGAAAGTTCTATTAAATGCATTAGCTTATTAGACTTATCCTCGATCATTACCGTTGCTTGGATTGTATTTTTGTATTTCGGTTTGGAATATTTTCTCACACACCTAACTTTCTTTGGTCGGACCTTAAATTTCATCTTCACTTTCGTTCTATAGGAAATATTTGACTTTTATTGCAATGTTACTAAATATTGTGACTAACAAGTAACGGATGGGAGGTGGGAGGTCAACTGGAAATGTAGTGTTTACTATTTTATTCGGATTTTATTGGCTTTTCTGATGTTTAGAGAGTTTTATTGCTAATTTTATTGGCGATTAAAAGTTTTATTAATTTGAAAGAAAATTATACGGTAGGAAAAATATTTTGGTAACACAAACTTTGTTTTTTTTTATTTGGATTTGTGTGTCTCGACTCATCTGGTCATTGACACCAGTACAATCTCATTTACAAGTGGCTATTGGTTGTTTACAATAATAAAGTGTTTGATATAATTATTATAGAGCTATCAAAAAGTCGTGATGACGGTTAACTGTGAAATCTCTAATTTTTATGACTTGTTAATAGTGTAGTCACCATGAATCTCTAAGTGACAATTACATTGTCAAAGCAAAGTTTGATTATACGAGTTTATTGTTAACTAACTATTTTAATAAAGTTAAAATGGAAAATTAAAAAGTTAAAAATTTTGGAATATTACATACACAAACAGATCTAATCAATTATTTAAGGGCTTACATACATTTTTTTTTAATTTGATCAAGCCCCTAGAATATCTTCTCAGCGTATGCTTTATTATTTTTTATGGCGTAGGGGGCGTATGGGCATTGACTGCTTTTTCGCCAGTTTAGACTTCAAGTACAAAACCAAGTTCATGATATTAACAAAAGCACAAAACATCAAAGTTAAGCTAGTACTAGATAATACAGAAATTGAACAAATATCTTCGTACAAATACCTTGGAACATGGATCACAGAAGATACTGATCAGACAAAGGAAATAAGATGCCGCATTGAAATTGCACATTCAACTTTTAATAGAAGCATTCGAAATGTGGTGTTATCGACGTATTTTCAAAATATCATGGATGGATCGCAAAACAAACGAACAAGTTCTCGAACAACTAGGAAAACAATGCGAAGTTTTAAATTCCATAAAAATCAGGAAATTGGAATACTTGGGGCATATCATGAGAGGTGAAAAATACGAACTACTTGGGAATATAATGCAGAGTAAAATCAAAGGCAGAAGAAGCGTAGGTATGAAGAATGGTAAGAATGGTTTGGATGCAGTTCAATTGAACTATTCAGGTGCGTAACCAACACAATTATAATTGCCAGAATGATTTCCAATCTCCGATAGGAGCGGAACATGAAGAAGAAGAAGACTTCAAGTAAGCCCTATCAAGCAGGTCACTGATGTCAAAACGAGATGCTGGGTGATTATTTTGCCTTTAAAATTGACCTATTTCTTCACTGCAGAAAATTTTCAAAGCTCCAATTACGGATTTGTCGAGCGGTTGCATCTTGTGTGTAGTATGAGGCGGTAAGTACAATAAAATTACGTGGTTTTCCCTTCTTCTTCTTCTTCTAATGGCGCTACAACCATTTGTGAGTCTTGGCCTGCTTAACAATGTTCTTCCATTCTGCCCTGTCGGATACTTTCCTTCGCCACTGCCTGATGTTCATGGTTTTAAGATCCCTCTCTACGTCGTCTATCTATCTTTTACGGGGCCTTCCTCTTGTTCTGTTTCCTTGGGGCTTCCATCTCTGGACTACTTTTACAGCTCGATTATCTGGCATTCTTTCTAGGTGACCAAGCCAGTTAAGTCTTTGTGATTTTACAAATCTGACAATATCTGCTCTCTGCATTAGTTCATCCAGCTCGTGGTTCATTTTAATTCTCCACGAACTATCGCTGCATTGGGTTGGTCCAAATATCTTCCTTAGTATTTTGCGCTCAAATATTCTCAGTTGATTTTCATCAGTGGTTGAGAGGGTCCACGTTTCACATCCATATGTGACCACTGGTCTAATTACTGTTTTGTAGATTCTCAGCTTAGAACGTGGTTTTCCCTAGCAGTAATAATAACATCTAGTGATGCCCGTCCAAAATCAAAAGTATGTGGTTTTCGACACTTAATTTTACACAATCGATGAAGTGATTGAACAATTGGATGAAAATATCGGTTTGAATACTTCTTGATGGATGGAAGGCAAAATTTCTTCCAGGCGGAGCTCCCTTCTATAACAATTCGCTGGCATTCTTGCGAGGGAATATAAGCAAAGGGGCACATACTTCTCACTTGGCTCATACACAAAACATAAGTAAACAGAGACCCTTGCTCTGCAGACGTCAACGCTCCTAATTGCCTCTTTTTCCTTTGGGAAAAATCCTCAGAACACTTTGATTATACTATGTTAAGACCACTTTTATCGACGTTGAATATTTGATTACCTAAAAAGTTTTTTTTTTCATTTCTTTTTCTAACAGACAATAAAACTCGCCAACGTTTTTCTTGTTAAAATCCAGTGCCCGTGACAAGGAAGTTCCCGTAGGCTTAACACGTCCCTATGCCTTAATCTAAAACGTTTTAGACAGTCCATTCCAGCGGTTTTTTAAGTAATGAGAAGGAATTTGAAATGTTATTACTCTTGGCTAACTGAAATGCAAGATTACACACATCCCGTTTGGTCAATACATAAAAGGTTTTCTCCATTTTCCGGTAATGCTTCACTAGCTTCTTTTTCGAATGATTTGGCAGACTAGGTTTTCTCCCTAGTTTTGTTTGGCATACCTCACCAGCAGCACCATCTTTCTTACAAAACCTAAAAAGGGTAGACGAGGCACGTTGAATATTTTGTATGCCTTCAAATAATCCATTCCTTTCGTTCGAGAGATTTCTGAAATAGAAACCAATTTTAGGATTTAAATTTTTAGTCGAGTAATACGGAATATTATTTCCTAATTGCCGCCTATATTAATTTGGAGGTTAGACCGGAAAAAAATAACAAGGTAAAATAGCCAAAATGAGCGGTATCCATACCTTACATACATCATTCATCTACTTAATTGAACAATAAATTAAGTAAAATCACCTTCAAAAGTGTATGAAATAAGACTTTAATGTACTTTCCTTAAAAATTTTGTGTGTACCGAAATCACATCAACTGTCAGAACAACCAAATGTCCATAATGTCCATAATGTCCATAAGCTAAACGCTATTGTAGGTGAACTTTTAACTAATTGCAATTACATTAACAGCAACTGAACATAGATGGCACTAGTTGTTTTAAAGAAAATATGGTATTCCACATTACCAGATATATTTCACAAGCCCCGACTTTACACCAAATATGAAGCAATTAAATTTAATATTTATAAAAAGCAAATCTTGTCTAAATCTGTACAGTAAAATATAAAAATGTAGAGGTAGTGGATTTTCTAAACGGCTATGAGTCATGCATGCGCAAAGTAGAAATTTACGTTTCGACCATACAAATTTTAATAATGTTGGACGTAGATATTTTCAAGGCCATAGCCGCTTAGAAAATCTATAAGCTCAAAATGATACCAATGGCAATTAGCATATATTTTTTCCTCTTGTGAATATTTTACCATCCGCAAAAACAAAAATATCCTTTGGAAATCAAGGAGTACTTACTCGAAATTCCATGTGGTGACCGTGACAAATTGTACATCGGACAGACTAATCGAAGAATCCATGTTAGACGATAAGAACAGAAATGTCATCAAAATGAGAGAAAAAACGTCGTCCCTTGCACAACATACAGCACCTACAATATGTACAAATACAGCACCTACAATAAATCTGAAATAAAAGGACGATGCTAGCTAAAATTGAAATTAAAAGAAGCTACGAAATCAGAGAATCAATAGAAATTTTAAAAAATCTCAAGAATTTAAACTCAATAGATGATTTTCAAAGGCTTTCAATGCATGGAAACATGGAAAACGGTGTTCAAGAAGAATATAAAAATAAATCAGGTAATAAAACCGACGAGTAGGACCAAACCTACGTATACACAGGGCCCATCAAAAGAAGCGGTGCCAAGAACCGATCGAGATAAGCGCGCCCAAGATCTACTATATAAGTAACCGTACTATCACTTACGCCATTCTGTACAAGAGGATAATAGATATTAGGCGCTTAACGCTGGCCTGAATTTAAATCGGTTAAGGAACCATGTTGGAGTTCTATTACCCAGGACTCCTACATGAAGAGCATTTGACTGATAGTTTTGCCCCTATTACGCATCAGAGGGCTATAGAGAGGAAATCAATGGACTGGATCATTAGAGCGAGGTGGAGTGACTCCTGTTTTACACGTGGTAATACACCTCGCTCCGATGAATTGTTACACCCGAACGTAATTCGAAAAAGTGAAGGGTGAATGTTTCACAGGCTGGGTTTAATTAAATTGCTTATTTACACCGTTCACCTTCTTTACAAGGCACAATTTATTGAGGGGTGTGATATCATTTTCTTTTTGTAAATCTATGAATACCATATTATATGTTCTAGCTGTTCTTTTTTTTAAAGCTGTTTTAGCAAAACAAGTTATCGGTGCAAGACTTCCCTGCATGGAATCTACTTTTCTACACCTCTTCCGTAATTTGGTTGTCTATTATTTATTTTATAATTTGGCAGTAACGCCTAGAAACAGAGTTTGTTATAGAGGTTGAAACCTCTATAGTTGCAACAATTTTTTATGTATGTTTGATTCAAATGCTCTGATGTTCTGACAACGATGTCTGGATATGAATCAGGACATATATGCATGTTTCATAGATTTTAAAAAAGCTTTTGACAGAATTCAACATGAAAAGCTTTTAAGTATTCTTAAGACCAAAAACATAGATAGTAGAGATCTACAAATTATATGGAATCTGTATCAAAATCAGAAAACAAGAATAAGAGTCGAAGGAGAACTGACAGAGGAAGTAATTATACTTAGAGGAGTTCGACAAGGGTGCATACTTTCACCACTCTTATTCAACGTCTACAGTGAAGTGATATTTCAAGAAGCTTTATTGGATATTGTGGAAGGTATTTTGGTCAACGGAAATAGCATTAATAATATTAGATATGCGGACGATACGGTCATATTTGCAAGTGACATGGAAGATCTACAGTACATAATACAACATGTATACAATGCATGTGAAAGGTACGCACTGCAAATGAATTTCAAGAAAACGAAATCAATGCTATTCTCAAAAATAAAACCACAAAATGTAGATAACCTGATCATCAATAATACAACGATCGAAAGAGTAACAACATATAAATATTTACGAACGTGGCTAACCGAAGATGGAGATCAAACAAAAAAAATCAGATCTAGAATAGAAATGGCAAGAAACACGTTCATAAAATTGAAGAACTTACTTTGCAACCGTAACCTTAATCTAGAGATCCGCACAAGAATGCTACGTTGTTACGTTTTTTCTACTTTACTATACGGCATGGAAGCGTGGACAATAAAACAGTCTGAAATCAAAAAATTAAACTCCTTTGAGATGTGGTGCTACCGGATAATCCACAGAATATCGTGGACTGAAAAAATAACTAATATAGAGGTATTACAAAGAACGAAGAAAGAATGTGAAGTCATAAAAACTGTTAAAATTGGAAAAATTCAATATCTGGGTCATATAATGAGGGGCGAGAAGTACGAATTACCTAGGTTAATTATGCAAGGAAAGATACAAGGGAAGAGAAACCCAGAATGACACAAAATATCCTGGCTAAGAAATTTGAGAGAGTGGTTCGGTTGCAGCTCATTAGAATTATTCAGAAGCGCGGCCAATAAAATTAAAATAGCGATGATGATTTCCAACCTCCGATAGGAGAAGGAACCTGAAGAAGAAGATACGAATGCTGTTTTCCATTTGGGTGGCAATTTTTTGTCTCTCAAAAGCAATTTAATACAAAAGCGAGTAATTTTAATAGCAAATACGGTCTATAGTTTAAAAGTTCAATGTTAAAACGTGTAGGTTGTTATTAGTACTTTCTTTATTTTAGTTGGTTTCCTGAGTTTTCTTCTGTAAAAGATATATCTGACTAAAAGAATGGTCATTATCTTCAGAAAGAAATTGTGGACAATCTTCAGTCAATAAATTTTGATAATAACCTTTCCAATCGTTTAGCGGTATAAGGCGAATATGAACCTTTTCCCTTTTATCCGTATTTAGGGATTTTATTACTCCCCATGCTTCGTTTGTTCTTCATTAATCTTCAACATTTTTTTACATCTTTATAGAATCTCCTGTAGTACTTGTGATCTTCGGTGTCTTTTGTCAATAACCATATCTTATGTGCCCGTATTTTCTCTGCTACTTTTACTCGAATATCTTCACTCTACCATTTCTTTGTATTTCCTCGATCAAGTATTTACTCTTCGAAGGTTTTGCATACAAATTTGCATAACTTTTGTTATTTTACCTATATAGAGCCTACACCAATTATGAGATATGCCTGTCGTAGATAGTAGATTGTCAAAAAAACCCTGGTTGTTTGCTGATTCCCCTGGGCTATCAATATTTCCGCCATTATATCTTTAACAATTGCAGGTAATCATTAAAAATTCAAGTATCCGGTTTATGTTAGTACCGTCCTGTATTATTTACTTTCAGATCATTAAACTTCGTGATAAAACTGTTTTTAAAACTGTAGCATCAACTTTTTTACTTAAAATAAATGATGATGATATATACTTTTAAAACTTTTTCCTATACCCATAATTTTAATATCGATTATTAAGTGAAACACGCCGCCATAATTCCACTACATCCTGAGTTTTTATTGTTTAGATACGAAATAGCCAAATTTAAAATATTAAATTACATTGAACATTATTAAACATTTCCAATCTTACACTTTTCTATAATTTACTTTCACCAGAAGACCTTGTTGTAATCGAAAGAGAATGATTTGGTACTTTTTGATAAATCATAAATTGTTGGTCAATAGATCTCGCTACTAAAAAACATTTAATAACCCACTAAAGAAAATTGTTGGTGTGTACCAGAGGTACTTAAACTCTTGTTTGTATTAGCTGTGAATTAGAAAAGGTATTTTTTAAATTTCTACGTTGTATTGGCTCACAGCAGTGTTTCGGTATTAACTTATTTTATTTTCAAACGAATTTATTAATATACAAGGTTGGCTACTCATAAGAGTCTACCCTGTTATTTGTCAATATTCATTGGATTTTGTGAAAATGCTGAAACAAGTCGTTTTTTAGTCTAAAGTGAACAAATAATAGCGATATAGTCATTTATTAACCTCCTCCCTCCCAGTACCACAAAGTGTGACACATTATTAGACAGATATTTCGCTGGACAATTCAGGCATCCATGATTTTTCTTTTATGTTAGCACTTTTACAAAATCTTATGAATATTGCCAAATACCTATTAGGGTGGACTCTTCTGACTGACCAATCCTGTCTCAGTAAAAAATTATACTAAACATGGGAATATGTCTCTTTTTTCTCCCCTTTACTTCTCCCATTTATCTTCACTTACTAATTTTTTTCAGTATTTTTAAAGTTTTAACATATGGTTACCTATTAAAACAGCTATACACTCTTTTAGCTCTTTTAGATCTACTAAAGGTTGATTTTAAGCTCTTCTTGGTTTCTTTGGTCAATGTTTGACATTTACTCCACTATTTTATATTTTTGTTTCACCTTCCTTGGTATCAAGTTGATCGTGTAGGTTTGTATACGCTTTTACTCTAGCCTTTAAAGATCATTGTCTGACCTATTTTCTTGCCACTGTATATATAGTATTTTCTTCTCTTTTTTTTTTTCTTTTTTTTTTCTTGAACTTTGTTTGACCCCACCAGGTCTTTTAATTCTTAACATTTTTCCCTGATGATTTTCCTAGTGTTCGATATTATAATGTTACTTTGAAAGCCCGAAATCCAGTTAATGTAGAGATACACCAGTTTTTGTGAAAAATATGGACTAAAACTCAATATAAAAGAAACCAAATACATGATAATAACAAAGAAAACAAATATACCAACAAACATACAATTGGGAAATGTACCAATAGAAAGGGTTGATAAATACAAATACCTAGAAACCTGGCTTTCAGACAATAATGAAACAACCGCAAAAATGGCAAAAAATAGACCAGTACACATGGCATTCATAGATTTAAAAAAGGCATATGACACGGTCCCCCCAGAAAACAACTATGGAACACGATGAAGTAAATCGGAATAACTCAGAGGTTAATAAAAGCCGCAAAAAACCTTTAAAACAACAACAAGGTAAGAGTTAAAACCGGCAATAAATACTCCAACGAATTTAAGACCACAAAAGGCTTATTGCAGGGATGCTCTACATCTCCGACACTGTTCAAGATATTCCTCGAACAAATATTAAAACCATGGAAAGGGAAATGTGAAGGGATGGGAATACCAATCCGGGACAACTTCTTGTACACATTAATCTTTGCAAATGACCAAGTGGTAACGGCTCAAGATGAAGAAGATCTGTGCTATATGCTCCGAAAATTAGAAAAGAAATACACAAAAAATGGACTGGAAATAAATCTAGAAAAGACCGAATATTTAACAACAGAGCAAGAACCAGTGAGAAACTTGGAAATGGACGATAATAGGGAAATTAACGGCACTGACAAATTAAAATATTTAGGATTCATACTCTCAAAAAATGGAAACACCGAGCAAGAGATAACCAACAGATTAGCACAGCACAGACAATAATATGTATTAAATAAATGAACGGGGTACTGTGTGATAGACAGATTACCAGAAATACAAAGAAGAGAATTTATAACACCTTGGTACGCAGTATGATGACCTATGGAGCAGAGAATTGGGTAATAAATAAACGAAACAGGTCCAAAATCACAGCAACTGAAATGGAGTTCATGAAAAGAAGCTGCAGAGTGACGCATCAGAAATGAGGAGATAAAACGAAGAATGGCAGTAGAACAAGACATACTGAGCTACATCGAAGAAAAACGTTTAATTTGGTATGGACATGTGAGAAGAACAGATGATACAAGGTGGATAGCAAAGATTTTGGATTTTAGCCCAATAGGAAGGAGGAAAAGAGTTAGACCCCGAAGATCATGGAGGAATGAAGTGGACGAGGCCATGGAAAGACGAGACCTTATGGATGGAGAATGGCAGAGCAGAAAGGACTGGAGACGTTGGCTGAAAAAAGGAAGGCGGCGACAGCTGTAAAAATCCTTGTATAGATAGATAGACAACCGCAATAAGCGCCAGGATAGAAATGGCAAGAAATGCGTTTGTAAAAATGAAAACAATTCTCTGCAACAAAGACCTTAGAATAGAACTGAGAGTAAGAGCACTGAGAAGCTACGTGCTTTCGATACTGCAATATGGACTTGAAAGCTGGACATTAAAGCAAGAACACATAAGTTACGTTACATTAAAGAATGCGAAATAATAAACACAATAAAAATAAGAAAATTACAATATCTGGGACACTTAATAAGGGGACAGCGATATGAACTGATAAGGCTGATAATACAGGGAAAGATAAGAGGTGGAAGGAGTATCGGAAGAAGGAGAGTGTCACGGTTGAAGAATTTAAGGAACTGGTTTAAATGCAGTTCTATAGAACTCTTCAGAGCAGCAGGAGGTAGAGTAAAGATAGTGATGATGATATCAAACCTCCGATCGGCAGACGGCACTTAAAGAAGAAGAAGACACCAGTGAATGTCAACATTCACCAAGTCGCTTGGCGTATGTTCGAATTATTGGTTAAATATCATATTTTCTAACATTCACCGGTGAATTTCGACAGTTCATCATACATTTTTGGGATATGTTAAAAACATATTTTTTATCAAATAAAAAAAATTAGGTTGGTATGTTTTTTATTTGAAAAAATTGTTTTAATAAAAATAGGGTTATTGTATTTAAAACAAACAGATCAAATAGCGATTGGTAACTAAAATATTATCAACTTAGCAGAGAAATATTTTTTAGTTTTTATACATAATATGAAAAATCAAAAACAAAACAAAGGAAATGCATTATGTATAATCTTATTTATTGCAACAACTTAAACTATCATGACACTTCGATTTTCACAAAAGCTCCTTGCCTTTACAACTACATTTAACCATGGAATACTTTCTTTTGCCATCTTGAATAGATGGGTGAAATACTTTAACCAGGCACTTAATATAGACGAAGAAGTAGAAAATCTGGAAGAAACCAGAAACAATTCATCCGGAATAGATAATCTTCCAGCTGAACTATATAAAGAAGGTGGCCATAATACCATATTGGCATTACAGCGGCTTACAAAAAAAATATGGACACAGAAATCCCTTCCCAATGATTGGAATATTTTGCACTATACACAAAAAGTATTTTATATGGTCGCCTGAGTGAATATTCAGAGGAGCTTCTTGGCGAATATCAAAGTGGTTTTAGGCCTGGTCGATCAACAACAAACCAGATCTTTGTGCTAAGGCAAATACTGGAAAAAACCAATGAATTTAATATCGACACATACCATCTTTTCGTAGATTTTAAATCGGCTTATGATAGTGTCCTAAGAAATAAATTGTATGAAGCCATGGATGAATTCCACATCCCCGATAAACTGATAAGATTGGTTAAGGCTACAATGCGTAAAGTTGTTTGCAAAGTCCAAATACAGGGCGAACAATCACAGGTATTTGAAACGCATGTTGGGTTGCGACAGGGAGATGCACTGGCGTGTCTCCTTTTCAACATAGCTTTGGAAAAGGCGGTCAGGGATGCCCAAATAGACAGCAGAGGAAACATTTTTAATAAATCATCCTAAATTTTGGCATATGCAGATGATGTTGATCTAGTTGCCCGCACAACACGCAAGCTAGAAGAAATGTATACCACCTTGTCACACGCCTCAAAAAATATGGGCCTGCAAGTAAATGAAAATAAAACTAAGATAATGGCATCAACACCCAACAATAGAGCCAGAAACATCGGCCACCAACTCACGGTTGATAATTCTACATTTGAAGTGGTGGACAAATTCACATACTTAGGCTCCCTGATCACCAAGGAGAACGTCATGACGGAAGAAATCAAGCGAAGAATAATCCTAGCAAACAAATGCTATTTTGGACTGAGTAGACATATGAGAAGCAGAAACTTAAGCCAAAAAACAAAAATAACCATATACAAAACCCTTATACAACCAGTGTTGACATATGGGTCAGAGGCATGGACCATTTCCAAGGCAGATGAAAATCTCCTGCTTATATTTGAACGAAGGATCCTGAGAAGAATATTTGGTGGCATCTGTGAAAATGGTGTTTGGAGAAGGAGGTACAACTACGAGATATATCACAGATATAAACATATATTTGGTGGTAAAGACGTAGTATCCTTTATAAAAATAGGAAGACTAAGATGGGCAGGACATCTGGCAAGATCACAGCAGAACAACTCTCCTAGAAGAATCGTTATGTCAAAACCTGTGGAAAGTAGAAAAAGGGGTAGACCAAAACTCAGATGGAGGGATGGTGTAGATGAGGATGGTAGACAAATAGGCGCAGCAAACTGGCAACAGTTGGCAATGGATAGAACTGACTGGCGTAATAGACTTGGGAAGGTCGAGGCTCTTTTATAGGGCTGTAGCACCAATGATGATGATACACAAAAAGGAAATATCTTTGAATGGTCTAACCACAGAAGAATTTTGCTTCTAAATGCAGCGTATACAATATTTTTCACAGTACTATATCACCGTAAGACAAATTACCAGGCTGATTTCAGAGATAGAAAATCGACAAATCATCAGATTGCAACCCTAAAACAAATTTTAGAAAAAACCCTTGAGTATGGCATTGATCACATTTTTATAGACCACAAAGCGATCTACGACTCTGTAAATAGAAGAGAAATGTTCAAAGCAATGAAAGAGCTAGGAATACCAAACCAGTTGGTAAATTTAACAAAACTAACTTCAAAATTGAATGTAGAGTACGAATTCAGAGGGAACTGTCTGAACATTTTAAAACAAATAACGAGCTGCGACAGGAAGACCTTCTCTACTGTATATTGTTTAATCTGGCTCTGGAAAAAGTAATACGTATGTCACAAATCACAACAATTGGTACAATATATAATAAATCAATGCAAATCCTTGCGTATGCTGATGATATCAATATTGTTGGGAGAACGGAAAACGCTGTACGAGAGGCGTATGTAGCATTATAAGAATCAGCTATAAAAATTGGTTTAATATTAAACACCAACAAAACGAAGTCTATAAAAATAAGCACACACTACTTTAAATCCCATGACCACTGGTTATAGAAAACGACGCCAACGAAGCAGCGAACGAATTTCTTAACACTAAAAATAATACTACCACAGAGATAAACCGCAGAATTTTCACGGTCAACAGATGCTATTTTGGGCTTAATCTTCTGGTTCAGAGAGCTGGACATTAACAAAAAGTAATAAAAAGATGTTAGGATGTTTAGAAAGAAAAGTACTTGGCAGGCGAATCTATGGAGCAGTGAATGCGGATGGAGCAAAATGATCCAGCTGGAAAACGCTCCTTGGTAGACCCATTGGTACGAGAAGAAGAGGAAGACCGAGAACAAGGTTCCTTGATAACATCGATGAAGACATGAGAAATATGGAAATGCGTACTTGGCGGAAGAAGGCGATGGATAGGGACGACTGGAGAGAAATTCTTGAGGAGGCTAGGACCCACGTAGGGTTGTAAAGCCATATTGATGATGATGATGACACTTTCTTTTGCAGTTACAACGTGTATAGTCTCGTTCTCCACTTTTGGAATTAGCACAAGCTGCTTTTCTTAGCCACATTTCATCAGCTGTAATCTTATCCACGGAAAGTAATTTTTATTTACAAATTGCTAACTGATTAGATGTGAAAAGCTGCTTAAAGGTACGATTTTCGTTTGTTAATTTATAATAGTCTGAATCCTCTATTTCATCAACAACCGCTTACAAATTTCGTGGGTTTGTGCGACCACGGTCAATATCAGGCACTTTAATTCTTACAATATCCCCTATTTGGGTAGGAAGGAACTTTTTTTTTGAGGTTAGCAACAGTTTTGTTGCTTGCAATCTGTTGGCGTCAAACAGATCACCAATTCTTAAGGTATCACATTGAAAAAATGTGAACAATCTTCATATTCATATCATATTCATATCTAATGCTGTTGCATTAGATATGAGAGCATAGAACTCCGTGAATTGGCTTTATATCGTCTCTTGGATTGGCCGTGTATCATGTAACATTGGCATTATACATGTAACATTAGTAACATGTACATTTTCAATTATACGTGGTAATATTGAATTTGTTTGATGGTCTATCTCTCAAAATGAAAACGGAAAGAGCTATAAATCGATTTTTCGTCATATGAACAGCCCTAAAGTGCTTTTAGAGTGTATAGCGTACAGTGCATTTCTCTAAATTGTAGAATAAACAGTAAATACATTGCTTTTTTATAATCTGAGGCTTGTATTAGTTTAATCGCGTGTCCCCGTTTCAATTTATAGACTGTAAGAAATAAATTATAATAAAAATATTCTTTATTTTCCAGGTCGAGTATAAAAGTTCATTGCAAGTCATAAATTATAGTGAAATCGTTCAAATGAATTTATCTAAATATAAACGTTTTGTTTACAAAGAGAGAGTATCAGCATCCATGCAAATTTCAATATCAAACCCATTGCCACGGATCATTTCCTAATAAACAAATAATTAGAGGTAATTATTGCGGAGTGTTCACCTTTAACCGTGACACTGCATCTAATAATTTAGCAGACACTTAACGTTTCCACTAGAATGGAGAGGTTGCTTTTCGCTCACGATATTTGCACACGACAAGACACCTGCTAAGAAGTCAAACACAATTTAGTCTATTTGTTCTTAGTAGTGACTGGAGCTGTTGCCCTCGGGCTGCTGACTGAAGGTATACCTATTATTTCAACGTCAAAGGTTCCGCGGTACTAACTGTGAAT
Source organism: Diabrotica undecimpunctata (assembly GCF_040954645.1). Lineage (NCBI taxonomy): Eukaryota > Metazoa > Arthropoda > Insecta > Coleoptera > Chrysomelidae > Diabrotica > Diabrotica undecimpunctata. The sequence continues at coordinate 14,794,122 of NC_092808.1, read as the reverse complement.
GTTGTGCAGTCAAAATACTGTTTAATAGGATAAATATTGGTACGAAAATTGAATTGAATATGTCTACTCTTGAGCAATTGTTAGTACAGTTTAAAATCACTTAGCAATAGTTCGTATTTTATTAAATCTTATATATAATTAATAGAATCTATACAATATATAAAAATAACTGTATTTAAAGACTTTTGATACATATTTGAGGTGGTATCATGTTAACAATTAACCCTTAAACCGAAAAATGTGTCTATAATATATAATGAAATATATTCGGTTTTAGGGTGTCAAATATCTACATTTCGTCGGTGACCTAGCAATTTCTACTATCTGCATTTTTTTATGAAAATGATCTTCTAGTGGTAAAGATTCTTCTGTTGAAGTTCTATGAACAAGAAAAATGTCTAGATATACAAAAACGCCAAATGGAGTTTCTACTCTTCTTTTTCTTCCTCTTTATAAGCAATTCTGCTTGTTCACTGGCGGATTAATACCTCTATGGAAGGTTATCACTCCATCGTTTGCGGTCGTCCGATATTTATTTTGTCGATTGGTAACTGATCTCTTACTGTTTTGACGACACGGGTCTCCTCCATTCTGCTTATGTGGTTTTTCAATTTTGTGTCCATTCATTTACACACTGTACGTTACATTTAGGGCCTGCGTAGCGCAAGCGGTAGGATGCTTGCCTCGCATGCCGGTGGTCCGGAGTTCAAATCCTACCGTCGGCAAGAACAACTAGACATTTTTAAAAATGTCTATAGGCCCCAGGTCGACTCAGCCTGAATAAAATGAGTACCTTGGGTAAAACCAGGGGTAATAATAGGCGGTTGAAGCGTAGCACTCGCCATGTTACCTTCCTTGTATACCGTAGGCCCTAGATATAGCAGACTACCCTGCTATACTCCCAAAGCCGCGAAGCGGTATAAAACGGGAGACTATTATTATTACGTTACATTTTCTTCTAATGTCCTCTTTCGATCGCTCAGCGTATTTCCTGTAATTCTTTTCAGTACTCTCATCTTGTTGAGTTATGGATGTGTCGGGCTTTTCTGAGACATATGTCATTCTTGGTCTTACACTGGTTTTATAAATCCTTGACTTCATCTTAGTGTTTATGTGTCTGTTTCGCAATATAGTGTTATTAAGGCATCCTGTCAGTCTAGTTGCTTTTTGTACTTAATCTTGCAATACTTTGTCCAGGTCTCCATAGCTAGACAATGTAATTCCCATGTGTTTTATATCCATTACTTGTTCAATACTGATGCCATCAATTTCTATTTTACATCTGATTGGTTCTTTGCTAATTACTATTGTTTTAGATTTCTGAGATGAGATTGTCATATTAAATTCTTTTGTTCTTATTGTTGTGAATTTATTAATTGTTATGTCTTTAATTTATAATGTCTTTACTAATTTATTATCTTGTTCCTACTTTAATTTATTAAAAGGCACGATAATTAATATAAGTTTATTTATCACTACATACACAATAATTTATTAGTAGGCGAGCGTAACAATAATATCACGAGCGCGAATCTTCTTTATTAACTGTCCCTTCCAAATAAAGTTCCGTTATTATATACCAGTGCCGTTATCTCGAATAGTCTAAAACCTTCGATGGCGAAACGGTAAAGGCAACTGGATTTCCCTCGCATCGGTTCTGGAAGGTCGCTCAGGTAAATCGAGGCCTCTCGTAAACTCTACAACATATTAGATTAAAAACATGTTTTAAAGGTTAAAACTATGACTCATATTTTTACGTAACATTGCCCCCCTCTTAAAAGATGGTTCCTCCTGGAACCTTGTCGGGACTGGAACCGGAACTGTATGCTGGTATCGGCAACTGGACCCTCTTTTACAACTTCCAGTTGTATAAAAATGACAAGGGACGGTTTTCTCTCCGCACCAGTAACTATGCGGATTGCAACAGACTAACACCTGGACTTCGGTGTCTTTAAAGATCTCCTCCACCATATTTCGGATAACCCTCCAATCTAATTGGCGGCACTCCAACTTTGGCATGGCTAACTTTTGCACGTCGGACTCTAGTACGTGCTCTCTCAATTGAAGTAAGGCTTCCCATACATCTCGGTAGGTAGGTTGGTCACGGGCAGTGTCTTTTGTTACCAGGTAGAAAAGGTAACGTGATGCATCTTGGAGTTTCAAGGTTTTACCGGGAGCTGGCACCTGGCATTGAAGTTCTGCAACTCGACCAAACTTCCTTCGAAAGACGGATGCCAACCCTGGTGCGTCTTTGATACTGGCCGGGATGGTGAGGGCCAGCGAGTAGTCATCGGGGAGCGCGAGTAGATCTTGCTTTTCTTCAGTGGTAACACCATGTCTTGCTTTACCGGTACCTCCATAGGCACCCATGAATTCCTCAAACGTGAGGTCAGACACGTCTTGGACTTGGTTTACTTCCACTTCTTCATCTACGTCGTGGTCACCTTCGAAAGACGCCAGCCGGTTATGGTGTACTATCATCGGCTTTCCCCTCGGAATCTTGCTTATTCGGTAGATGACATCGTTGATCTTCTCCATAATTAGGTATGGGCCTTCCCAAAATTGCTGCAATTTGGGAGAACAACCTTTTCGCTTCTTGGGATTATACAGCCATACTTTGTCGTTCTTCTTAAAGCAACCCTTTTCGGCTTGTGTATCGTACCGTTTCTTCATTCTGTCGCTAGCGATCTGAAGGTGGGAACGGACCAACTCATGTACATCGTCCATTCTTCTTCGTAATTCGATCACATAATCTTCACCTGCTACATCTTCTCCAGGTTTACATCCAAACTCGAGATCACAAGGTAGTCGCATTTCGCGTCCGAATAGGACTTTGGCTGGTGTCTGGCCTGTTGATTCGTTAACAGCAGATCTGTAGGCCATTGTGAAGAACGGAAGGTATTGGTCCCAGTCTCGCTGATGATCGGACACCATCTTTGTCAAATACTTGCCAACTGTCCTATTCATTCGTTCTACCATACCATCCGATTGCGGATGATACGCGGTAGTTCTTGTTTTCTTCATGCCTAGTCTATCACATATTCCTTGGAATAGATCACTTTCGAAGTTCCTGCCTTGGTCACTATGGATCTCCAAAGGCACTCCAAATCGGCTGATATATTCTTGGATCAACTTATCTGCAACGGTGGCGGCCTTCTGGTCTGGAAGTGCGTAAATCTCGACCCACTTAGTGAAGTAATCCATTACTACCAACATGTACTTGCCCCCATTTTCACTTTCTGGAAATGGCCCTGCAATGTCCAAAGCTATTCTTTCAAACGGGCTTCCAACATTATATTGTCTCATAGGAGCTCTCCTTTTCCGGTGAGGCCCGTTACTCGTAGCACAAATAGTACATTTCTTACACCAGTCTTTTACGTCGTCGGAACTGTTCATCCAATAAAACCGTTCCCGAATTCGCTGAAGGGTTTTCCTTACACCAAAATGCCCTCCCGATGGACTGTCGTGTAACTGACGAAGTACTTCGGCTATTCTGCTCTTTGGGATCACCAACTGTCTTCTCTTCTCTGAACCGTCATCATTTTCCAGGACTCGTTTAAGCAAGCCATCTTCGATGATAAATGAGTCCCACTGGGCCCAATACGTCTTAACTACTGAGCATAGGTTTGATATTTCCTGCCAAGGTGGTCGACGGTTTTCCTCTTTCCATTTTCGGATTTTCTGTATAACTGGATCTCTCTCTTGTTCTTCCCTTATCTTAGTAGGCGTCCAGTCGTCGTTGACAATCGTCGTTCTTAGCACTGCTGCTTCCTTGGATTCCGTTTTGTTGCAGTGGGGACACTCTGCTGGGCATGGCCGTCTGGAAAGAGAATCAGCGTTTCTATGGCTAACTCCGGCCCGGTGCTCAATCTTAAAATCGTATTCTTGGAGTCGTTCGATCCACCTGGCTATCTGACCCTCTGGATTCTTAAACTGCATCAACCACTTAAGGGCGGCATGGTCGGTTCGGATTAAAAACTTCCTTCCATAGAGGTATTGATAGAAGTGCTCTACTGATTTCACTACTGCCAGAAGTTCTCTTCTCGTGACGCAATAATTCCGCTCAGGTTTTGAAAGGACTTTACTAAAATATCCGAGGACTCGTTCCTGTCCTCCTTGAATCTGAGACAGCACTCCTCCAATTCCCACGTTACTTGCATCCGTATCTAAGATGAACTCTCCTTCTGGCAGTGGATACCCCAAAATTGGTGCTGTTATTAAATGCTTTTTCAACGTTTCAAAGGCATTTTGGCAGTCTATATCCCAGCGGTATTCTCTTGCTTCCTCTGTAAGTCGCGTTAATGGCTTAGCGATATCTGCAAACTTCTTAATAAACCTCCGGTAGTAAGTACATAGTCCAAGAAAACTTCTCACTTGATGTTTGTCAGTTGGTTTTGGCCATTCCTTAATGGAATCGATTTTTCCCTTATCCACGGCCACTCCTTCTTTACTGACTATATGACCCAGATAATTGACTTTACCTTGAAATAGCTGGCACTTCTTGGGGTTTAGCATCAATTGGGCAGCTTTAAGTCGATTAAAAACGTTTTCTAAATTCCTCAAATGATCTTCGAATGTCTCCCCCAAGACGATTATGTCATCTAAATAAACCAGGCATGTTTTCCAAGATAACCCTCTCAACACATTTTCCATAAGCCTCTCAAATGTCGCAGGAGCATTACAAAGTCCAAATGGCATAACGTTGAATTGCCACAATCCAGATCCTGTGGTGAAGGCTGTCTTTTCTTTATCGACTGGGTCCATTTCTACCTGCCAGTATCCAGACTTCAAATCTAAAGTAGAAAACAATTTACTTCCAGCCAATGTGTCCAATGTGTCATCGATCCGAGGCAGAGGATAACTATCTTTCTTGGTAACGTTGTTCAGCAAACGGTAATCCACACAGAACCTCGTCGTTCCGTCTTTCTTCTTAACCAGGACCACCGGAGAGACCCATGGGCTCGTAGAAGGTTCTATCACCCCGTCTTTCTTCATTTCCTGAACAATCGTTTCAGCTTCCTCTCTTTTTGCCTGTGGTAATCGTCGAGCTGTTTGACGAATTGGCTTAGCATTACCAGTATCAATTTTATGCTTGACAACGGTAGTTCTTCCCGTCTTTCCTCCTTTCGGTACGAAAATATCACGATACTGCCGAAGAAATTCCCTTAATTTCCTTTTCTCCATCTGATTTAGAGACTGTCCTGCAACTGCAACCATTTGGTCGAATTTGTCGTTGGAATTATCAGATGTTGTCGCCTGACGGATTATGGATGTCACAGGTACACAAGTTCCTACCTTTGTCTCTTTTTTTATGGTCACTGGGTAGTCGTTGACATTGATAAGTCTCACAGGAATTTCCTTAGCCGAAGTCACCAATTCCTTTCCAATTATGATTCCACGGCCAACCTCATCGTCGTGGTTCCAAGGCTCCATCATAACAGGTCTCCCTTCGTCCACAAATCCCTGTAGCCGCGCTACTATGATCGTTTCGCTTCTCGCAGGCACGACTGTATCTTCTGTAATGGCTGCTTGCACAGTGTTGTCATTATGTGGATGGAGAAATACCTCCTCGTTGCCAACTTTAATTACCTTATTCTTAAAATCCAATTGGAATCCATGCATATTCATTACGTCCATCCCTAATATAACATCCTCTTCGATGTCAGCAACTATAACAGTATGGACGAACTTTTCTGCTCCAATTCCCAATTGTACCTGGATTTCTCCATGAATGTTGGCATTTTCACCTGTAGCGGTCCGAAGTCGCAACCTCATTGGTAACAGTTTCTTTCGGCTGTTTATAACTGTCGGGCGTATAATGGTTCTAGTCGCTCCGGTATCCACCAACAACGTATGCTTTTTACCATTTATGTCTCCATCTACATATACACTATCTTCACGACATTTCAAAGAAGCTATTAGTATGAGAGGGTCTTTGGAAGAGTTCCGGGTCGAAGCTGCCTCCCTAAGGTTGACTCGTTCTGGTTTTCCTGATGGCGAGTTTCTTGATTTTATGGTCTTCTTTTTCTTGCATGTCATGCTTTTCATCAAATTAAAGAGCTGGTCAAGTTTATCTTCGTCTCCTTCCTCTTTTACAGTCCTAACTTTACTGTACCCGCCAGAGGCCTGCGTAGCTGACTCGTATTCGAGGGCGGCGGATAAGACATCAACCAGCGTTTTGTGACGAGCTAATCGCAGTGTTCTCTGCATTTCATGATCACGAAGACCATCAATAAACGTTTGAACGGCCAATTTTTCCATCATGTCTTCGGGAGCTGTTGGATAAGCATATCGTACTAATCTGGCAATATCTACCTCATATTCTTGAAGAGCCTCATCTTTCTTCTGTCTACGATTTTTAAGCTGTGACTGATATACATGCTCCAAATGTTCGTGGCCATATCGCATATTTAACCTCTTCTTCAGTTGTTCGAAATCATCGGTCTCCTCTACGGCTATGGTCTGAAGCACATCTAAGGCATCTCCTCGAAGGGCGATAGTCAGGTTTACAGCCTTTTCTTTTTCAGACCATCCATTTGCTCTTGCGGCTGATTCGAACTGTTTCATGTAGTTGTTCCATGATGATTTTCCGTCGAAAGTTGGGACTTTAACATGAATAGAACCTCCACTTCCTTCAAATTTCGGCCGTGTCTCCAACTTACATTTCGTCTCGTCTTCTTTTATCTCCACTGTAATCGGATTGTTACCTCTCTCTGCTGTCCCTGTTTCCTCCATCTTCCTTTCCATTTCTTTCATCTTTTCTTCGAAGGCCAACATATCGGCAGCAACTTGATTTTTTAACGAAGATATTCTATCGTCGAGGGCAGACATCTCAGAAGTGACTTTAGAGATTTCCGAAGAGATGTTAGCAGAGACTTTGCTTTCCAGCGAAGAAATCTCGTTAGAAACTTTGTCTTCCAACGAAGCGATATCGCCGGAAACTTTGGCTACATCACCAGAAACTTTGGCTACATCAGAAGAAACTTTCGAAATCGACGAGAGGACAGCATCTTCAAATATATAAGTCTCTGGATCTAGTCCTTCTTCTAGCAAAGCGTTCTTTAGTCGTTGGACTAACTCAGCCTTTTTTCCGGTAGAAGCTAATTCTCTGTCTTCAAGATGTCTTCTTAAATTAGTCACTGTCAGCTCATAAATCGTAGCCATTTTCACAATTTATTTTATATTCACTTGTATTATTATTATAAGTCTAATTTATGTTCGATCTCACTCTGACACCATTTGTTGTGAATTTATTAATTGTTATGTCTTTAATTTATAATGTCTTTACTAATTTATTATCTTGTTCCTACTTTAATTTATTAAAAGGCACGATAATTAATATAAGTTTATTTATCACTACATACACAATAATTTATTAGTAGGCGAGCGTAACAATAATATCACGAGCGCGAATCTTCTTTATTAACTGTCCCTTCCAAATAAAGTTCCGTTATTATATACCAGTGCCGTTATCTCGAATAGTCTAAAACCTTCGATGGCGAAACGGTAAAGGCAACTGGATTTCCCTCGCATCGGTTCTGGAAGGTCGCTCAGGTAAATCGAGGCCTCTCGTAAACTCTACAACATATTAGATTAAAAACATGTTTTAAAGGTTAAAACTATGACTCATATTTTTACGTAACATTATGTTAAATCTGTGGACCAGTCTTTATAGACTATCTTCATCTTGGACTATCAATATTGCGTCATCTGTCTAACAGAGTCTTTTTATTTCTTTGTTTCCCATTCTGTATTTGCTTCCTTTGTTAACGCTTTTGATAATTTCATCCATGATTAAATTGAATAGCATGGGGCCCAATGAATCCCCTTGTCTTATTGCGCTGCCTATTTCTATAGGTTTTATAAGTTGTCCATCTATTCTATCAAACGCCTTCTTTGGGTCAATGAGATACAGAAATGCTCGTCTATTATACTCTAGTGGTTTCTCAGTAATTTGCTTTATAACGAATATTGCATCTGTACACGATCTTCCACTACGAAAACCCTGTTGTTCATCTGCTAAACTTATGCTCTGATTTATTAGCACTTGTAAAATTTTAGGTGTAGGTTTTAGGGTGGTATTTAACAAGTTTATACCTCTTTCTGGCTGTTTTTTATCTCATTTTTTGAATAGTAGAATTAGTTCGTTTGTTCTTGATACTTCCGGTATTTTATAATTTTATTGGTCAGATAGCCAAGCGGGCTAGGCGGCCGATTCTCGTTCGCTTCACTATTGAATGGTTCAGTGGATGTGGGTTCGAGCCCCAGCTCGGTGTACAGAAAAATAAAAAAGGTTAACACAGCAGTTTAAAATTAAAATAAAAGTAGAGCAATACGGCAAGAGATAAGGGCTTGCGGCTTGGTGATACTCCTCCATAGATCCCTACCGGAAGGGCGTGGCGCCTAAATACCGTTATATATATATATATATATATATATATATATATATATATATATATATATATATATATACATAATTTTATTAATTAATATTGTTAATTGTTCTGTTATTGCTGCTCCACAATATTTCAGTAATTCGTTTGGTATTCCGTCTTTACCTGCTGCTTTTTTGTTTTTCAGCTTTTTAAATATTTTGTAAACTTTCCGGTGTTTCCGGTTCTAGCGTCGTTTGTTCTTCCTCTGCATGAAGATGATATGCATATATCAATGATTTATTTTTAGATATCAATAACAGAAAATTGTGTTTTGCGGATGATCTTAAAGTATACTGTGAAATTAAAACAATTGCTAACTGTATAGATTTACAGAACGATCTAAATTATATAGATACTTGGTGTGTAAAAAACAAACTTTTTCTTAATGTCAATAAGTGTAAAGTAGTAAGTTACTCTAGAAGGGAAAATAAGGTTGATTTTAATTATGTAATTCAGGGGTCAGATCTTGAAAAATGTAATAGCATTAAAGATTTAGGAGTTATATTTAATTCAAAATTAACCTTTAATAACCATATTGAGCAGAAAGTATCCGATGCTATGAAAATTTTAGCGATATAAGACCGATTAAACTGCTGTATCTATCGCTGGTGCGAACAAAACTAGAATATTGTAGCTTAATTTGGTATCCCATTTATAAATGTTATATGCAACAGATTGAAAAGGTACAACGGAAACTTTTAAAATATTTAGCTTTTAAGGTTGATGGAGTATATCCTGTCCATGGTTATGATTACGATTTGTTATGTAACAGGTTTAATATTGTAAGTTTAGAGTTAAGAAGAATTATATTTTCGGTTTCATCTTTATATAAGTTGTTACACAACTGTATTGACTGCAGTGATATATTAGGTCAAATTAGATTTAATGTGCCAAGAATTACTTCCAGGTCGACTATAGTGTTTACTTGTCCACGTGCGAGAACAAATATGTTACTGAAGTCACCCATTTATATTATGTGCAATAATTATAACAAAATATGCAACCATTGTGATATTTTCTCATGCTCAATTAATCATCTGGTTGATACCGCACTGGTTTATGGAGTACATTAGATTGTAAATTTTTTTTTGTGTATTTTTTTTTATTTCTTGTATACGTAGTGATTTGTTTAATTATATTGTTCTCACTCTTTATTTTGTTTTTCACCTACTTATTTTTTGTACTTATTTTTTTACTTGATATTTTTGTATCACCTACTAATGATTGTATACTAATTAAAAATGTATCTTAAATTTTTACCCTAGAAATGGGAAACTGTTGGGAAATAAAGCTATTATTTATTTATTTATTTATTTATTTATTTATTTATTTATTTATTTATTTATTTATTTATTTACTTATTTATTTATTTATTTATGAAGCTTTTTTAAGTAATCAATCCACATTGCTTTTCTATGTGTTTTGGTTTTGGTTTGGTATCAGACGACCGCTCAAAAGATAGAGTGATAGCCTTTCATAGAGGTATTAATCCCCCAATGAACAAGCAGAATTGCTTATAACGATTAAGAAGAAGAAGACTAAATTACTATTTATTTATAATAAAGTTTTTTGTCTCTTCTGAAAGGTTAAGGTGATGTCACCTACGAGATGGCCAGGTCAACGACGATTTATTTTTATTATGGAGGCATAATTCTATATTTTTAATAAGAAAAGAAAATACTGACACTACTATTCTGAAAATAATTTTTTTTAACACAGGGTTACCTACAAAAATATTAAAAAAACTTGGTACTAAAGTAAACAGAACGATTTTTAATAACTATTTTTAATTATAATCTTAAATATTTACTTTAACACAAGTATTGCATACTTTTCTTCAGACCTGCAAGTACACGAGAGTGCTAAATTTTATACATTAGTATAACGTTTTTCTTTCTTTCAGAGGTGGGCATAAAGAACGCGTTTTGCGTTTCTGAAATGAAAGTAGATAAAAGCGAAAAAGCCATTTTTGGTCTTAGTGCGTTGATCTTCAGTTCAAAAGAAGTTTATTCATGGCCTCAACCCTGTTAGGGCAAGGGTTTAATAATTAATAAATTAATGTTTGTATTTTGAGAACGATTTCCAAAGTGGAAATTAAAACGTCAATAAACTTAATTACTATTTAAATGGGAATAAGCCACAATTAAAGGTTAATTAATAGTTACAAATTATTAGAAGAATTTTTCACTAAGTAACAAAAAAACAAAATTTGTTTAATTTACTAATATTTGTATTTTGAGAACGATTTCCGAAGTGGAAATTGAAACGTCAATAAACGTACTTTAACCTTTAATTGTGGCTTATTTCCATTAAAATAGTAATTACTTTAAAATGCCACAAGAAAATAGCTTCAGAACAATGTCAATAAACTTATTTTAACCTTCAATTGTGGCTTATTCCCAATAAAATAGTAACTAATTCTGAATGACCAACTTGAGACAAACAGTTTTTCTTTCCTCAACTTATTCAGTTAAAGACTATAAAGTATAAACACATACCAAAAATAGATCACTTGAGAAAGGCACTCTTGGATCACTTGGCCGAAACAACTGTAGTGATATAGTCCTTTTCCATCATATTGATAGCACATTATGTATGCAAATCCTCAACAGGTCAAAAAACCATAGGCGTCACCCTATACTTGTTTTGAAATAAATAAAAAAAATTAATATTTTAAGATGCCGTCAACAATTCATTATCTTTTAAAAAATCTTCTGTAAAATAAGTGTCCACTAATCTCACTATACCTTTTTTGTGCGTAAAAAACGTCGGTATATATGCCACACGATTATTGTTAATTATACACGGGTGATTAACGAGAGAATTCAATGTTTCACGAAATAAATTAATGTAAACAGTAATTTAAAGGTGATTATTGTTTTCTATACAAGTTATCGCCTGACACAAAAAGAATACCTCCTTTGAACGAGTACCTGGAATTACTGATAAGGCTTCACTAATGATAGTTTAAGTAGTTTTTATGCCACATTACAGCTTATGCCAATAATATAAATTAGAAATTGTTTGCATCTTCCATTTAGTTTGTAGATGTACATTGTTCATGTCTTACCTACCTACGTTTTTGGTGTCGATATTTTGTTACTTGCATTTAAAAATGACGTCGACAACAGGTTTTATCCCGGTTAAGTGTAGTTTTAAAGGTGCCTTTAGTCTAAGAGAGAAAAATATAATATTAAATGTACACGATGCACTTGTACATCAACGCCCTTTAAGTAATGTTCGTGAAATCGTTAACATGTGTTCAAATATGACAGGGGTTGGAGAAGCAACAATTTATAGATTCCTAAAAGAAAGAAAAGGAGGAACTGTTTCATCTCCCAAGAAGAGTGGAGGGAGTAAACCCTTGGAAATTAAAGAAATACATAAAAACATGATAAGACTTAGCGTCCACTTATTCTTTTTAAAAAAGAATTTCCAACATCGGACAAAATCCAAACATTAATTAGAGAAAACGAAGAGTTGCCAATCATAAGCAACAAGAAATTATGGGGACTATTGAGAGAGATGGGATTTCGTTGGCAAAAGAATAGAAGAAAATCGGTTTTAATTGAAAAAGATTACATTTTATGTTGGAGACGAGATTATCTAAGAACTATTAAAAAGTACCGAGAAGAAGGGAAAACAATTTTTTTGTTTGGACGAGACTTGGCTAAATGAAGGTCATACTGTACCATATCTAAGGGTTGATACAAATGTGAAAAGTTCCCGTCAGGCATTCATTGAAGGTGTATCTACTGGAATAAACAATATTCCCGTTGGAAAAGGACGCAGACTCATAATAACCCATATTGGAAACAAATACGGTTTTGTCAATGGTGGATTATTAAGTTTTGCCTCAAAATCAACCAAAGATTACCACGAGGAAATGACTGCTGACATTTTTGAAGAATATTTTGAGCAAATGTTGGATTTAATTCCAGAAAATTCTGTCATAGTCATGGATAATGCTAGTTACCATTCAAGACTAGCAGAAAATTGCCAACAACGGCATGGAAAAAAGGAGAGATAATCGAATGGTTGGATAAACACACAATTGAGTACAAGGAGAATTCGACAAAAAAGGAATTATTACCTATTGTAAGGCAACATAAAGCAGCTTATAAAAAATATATAATTGATGAAATGGCATTAAACCGTGATGTTATTAGAATCCGATAGAAAATATATGGTCTCAAGTAAAGGGTGAAGTCGGACGCAACAACAAAACTTTTAAATTAGAAGACTTACAACAATTATTAGAACATTCCTTATCAAAAATAACTCCAGAAAATTGGAAAAATGCTGTTAGTCATGCTCACAAGGAAGAAAATAAAATGTGGAATTTGGATAATATGACTGATGCAATGCTGGAACCGGTAATAATTAACATTGGAATTGAAGATTACTTAGATTCTGAAGAAAGCAGTAAATCTGAAACGGAATTTGATTAAAATAATATTCATTTTTTTACAAATCGGCCCCTGTTACGACCACAAATTATTTTATATATAACCAATAAAATAAACATCTTACATTTCTTGCAAATTCATTAGTACCTGTTAATCTCCATCACTCCGACACTGGCAACTTTATTTAGGGATTAGTAACCCTCAAAACTATTGTATTCTATTCTGCTTCAACCTTTATACCTGGTGGTCGGTCATTACTCAATTTAAAATTGTTTTCCTATATACTTCTGTAAACTTGTTGACAAATATCTATTTTTCATTGAGTCATCCGTATCAACAATTTAGGGATTTGCATACATAATGTGCTATCAATATGATGGAAATGGACTATAACAATTTAAAATACATTTTGTGGAAGTGTTGAAAACAAAAGTTTTCAATGTTGTATTGTTAAATAAAAAAATGGATAGGTGTAATCTTATATAGGATGCAAATAATATATTTAAATGTAAATAGAAACGAGAAAGATGTAGAAAACGTTACTATCTTTATAGAAAATCGTAAAATTATGCTGTTGAGTTAAGGAACATTAAAACAAAAAGTGAAATCAAAAAACACTAAAGAAAAGTCAACAACTTCATTCTTAAAATACTTACAAATACTACAAAAATTTAATAGGTAAATAAACATAAACGTCAGTATATCTTCCCGATTTAATTTAAGTTTTGCCACAAGCTATTCGTTTATTTAACGATATATTATTTATTCTCTTACCCATGAAACTGTATTTAAATTAGTTAGTCGGACCCAAGAAATTTGATTAAACTTGACATTGTTTTCCCTGCAGCCAAAAATTATTTTGAAGAAAGTGTTTAACGTTAATTAGTAGAATGATATGTTGTTTGTAACTAGACAGATAAATTAAAAAAAATGTATGTTAAATATTTGTAAGAGGACATAAGAGAATTTTTTAATTGACGTATTTATTTTTTACAAGCAGACAATTATGTTTAGTTAGTAAGCGGAAACATAAAATTCATTGAATGGGGGGGTCATAGGTCAAGAAATGGCATGAATAAAAGAATGATCAAAATTAATCTTGTAGATAGAAGTTTCTGTCATATCAGTAGGTTATGATTACGGTCACGGGGCTCTAGGCACAATGTATGGAGACTCTTTGTCAGTTGTCACTTGTCAACGTTTTTTAGAACATGGATTCTTGGAGACTTTGTTAAAAAGTATGTTTAAATAAATGTATTAAACACAATGAAATATTATTACTTGGCGCAGTCTAGTGGAAATTAAACGAAAATCATGGAAGCAAGGTTACCAAATCCATTATCATTTGAAGGCAATGTGGCCGAAAATTTTAAACGATTTAAGCAAAGTTTTGAAATATATCTGATGGCATCAGGAAAAAGTGATAAAAGTGATGAAGTTAAGGTAGCAATTTTACTCAATTTAATTGGAGAAGAAGGCATTGAGATTATAACAGTTTGGAATTAACAGAGGTCCAACAAGGAAAGCTAGCAGATGTATTGGAAGCATTTGAGTCTTATGTCACCCCTAGAAAAAACGTGGTTTATGAAAGATATTTGTTTTATAAGCGCATTCAAGAAGAAGGAGAGCCTTTTGACCACTTTTTAACAGATTTAAAAAATAAAGTAAGAAATTGTGAGTTTGCTGTTAAAGCATTTTCAATGGTAAGAGATAGAAGAGATATTATTAGGCACCAATAGTAAAGATGCACAACAAAGCATGTTAAAAACAATTAATTTAGATCTGACTAAAGCTATTAAAATATGTAAAATGCATGAAGTATCCCAAGCTCAAATAAAAGAAGTTTAGAATAGCTTAGAGAAGGTGAAAATTGAATCTATTGGAAGTAAAGTCAAGCAGGGGCATAATTTAGTCCCAACAGTCAGGGGTGCAAGTTCTTCTAGAGGTGAATTTAACTGCAGAAACTGTGGAAGTGTCCATGGACCAAGGAGGTGTCCAGCATATGGAAAAAAGTGTAGAAAGTGTGGTAAATATGGGCATTTTGATAAAGTGTGTTATCATGGTAGGTTAGTAAGAGAGGTACAAGTGGAAGAAAGTGAAAATATTGAAGTAGACGATTTCATGATTTCATCAATCACTGTTAATGAAATTAAGAATAAAAATAATAAAGACTGGATGGAAAATTTAAAAATTAATAACATTGATATATCTTTTAAAACAGATACAGGGGCACAGGTTAACATTTTACCCAAGGTTTTTGTTGAAAAAGTTTGCAAAATTAATGAATTAAAAGAAACTAAGGTCATACTTGAGACATATGGTGGTTTTAAGATCATTCCTTTGGGTATAATAAAACTTGTCTGTAAATATAAAAATATTGATCATTTATTAGATTTTGTTGTTGTAAAGGAAAGATCAACACCTATCTTGGGTTTATGTTCTACCATAGAACTTGATTTAATTAATAAAATTGATAACATACCACTGCATTCTAAAGAAAAATTTGTAGAAATGAATAAGGATGTTTTTTCAGGTTTAGGTAAATTTCAGAAAAAATGTAGTTTAAAGCTTAAAGAAAATGCAGTGCCAGTGGCTAGACCACCTCGTAGAGTCCCACTTACAATCAAGCCTAAACTTAATAATCAACTAATTGATCTTGAAAAGCGAGGAATCATAGCAAAGGTTGATGGTCCTACGCAGTGGCTTAGTAACTGTAACTGTAATTGTTGAGAAAACTGATAAATCATTACGTATCTGCCTAGATCCTCGTGACCTGAACAAGGCATTGGAACAGGAATTTTGTATAATACCTACTGTTGATGAGATTCGTTCAATGTTACAGGGTAAGTCATTTTTTACAGTTCTAGATTTTAAGGAGGGTTTTTACCAAGTAGAACTGGATGAGCAATCCAGTAATTTATGTGCTTTTGGCACTATATTTGGCACATATAAATTTTGCCGCCTACCATTTGGTCTTAACATAGCACCTGAATACTTCCAGAAATTAAATTCTGAAAATTTTGCAGATATTCCAGGTTGTATAGGCTACTTCGATGATCTATTAATTTGTGGTGAGTCAATAGAATAGCATAATAATACACTAAAGAAGGTGTTAGATAGGGCTAGAGAACTAAATGTGAAATTTAACCCAAACAAAATACAATATTGCGTTGAAAGTGTTAGATACTTGGGTCATATCTTTGATAAAGATGGGATGAGAGCTGACAACAAAAAAGTAGAAGCGATAAGAAGATTGAAGGATCCGGAAAATAAAAAGGAATTTTAAGAATGGTAAATTATTTAAGGGCATTCATTCCAAACTTGTCCGAGATTTCCACGCCCTTAAGAGAACTCTTAAAAAAAAGAAATGCATGGGTATGGACATATAGGTATTCCTGATGCACTAAATAAAATAAAAGAAGTAATTATGTCAAGTAATGTGCTTGCCAATTTCAATGAGAAGTTACCAACCGTGATACATACTGACAGTAATAGTAATGGCTTGGGTTGCTGTCTCTTACAGAATAACAGACCGGTAGCATTTGCATCTAGGGCGCTAACGACAGCAGAGTCAAATATAAGTCAAATTGAAAAGGAGTTCTTGGCAATCCTATATGCATGCAATAAATTTCACAATTTTATCTACGGAAGGAAAGTGCAAATTGATTCTGACCATAAGCCTTTGGAGGCATTAATGCATAAAGGCATTGCCGACATAATGTCGCCGAGATTACAAAGGATTAGGGTAAGATTATCTAAATATGACATAGAGGTAAAATTTAAGCCAGGCAAGTTCATGCCTGTGCCAGATTTATTATCAAGGAATTTTATAAAAGATGAATGGTGAATGATGATAAATTTATTACAGAAATAGTTCATACTATTGACATGACTGATGAGAAGAGAGAACAATTTAGGACTGAAGTGGATACTGATGACGATCTGAAACTTGTAAAGAAATATTGTATACAAGGATGGCCCAAAACCTTGTCAAGAGCAAGCGATTTAATTAGTATATATATATATATATATATATATGTATATATATATATATATATATAATATAATAATATATTATTATTATATAAGAAATGAACTATATTTACTTGACGGACTAATATTTTACAAAGACAGATTTATAGTCCCAAAAATATTGAGAGAGAGCATGCTAAGATTATTGCATTCGAGTCATTTTGGCATTCAGAAAACCCAACAGAGCAAGACAGATATTACATTGTCCACAAATGAACAAAAGTATAGAAGACTGGGTAAGAAATTGTAGCAAGTGTGAGATATTTAAAAGTCATAATGCTAAAGAACCACTATTACTTAGAGAGTTGCCTCAAGCACCTTTTGAAAAGGTAGCAAGTGATATATTAAATTATGGTGGACAGTCATATCTAGTTCTGATCGATTATTTTTCTAAATGGCTCGATATAGTGAAAATTAATTCAAAAACTTCTCAGGTGGTCATCAAGGAGTTAAAGAAAATTTTTTCAACACACGGAATACCCTATGAAGTCATATCAGATAACATGCCTTATAATTCGTGGCATTGTCAGTAATTTGCCAAAGACTGGGATTTTCGGTTTGTAACGCCAGTCCCCGCTATCCACGGTCTAATGGGCAGGCAGAACGAGCCGTTCAAATTGCAAAAAACATGCTTAGAAAGTGTGACGACTTAGATATGGCGCTCCTGGAGTATCGCAATACTCCAATAAATGGAACAGATAAAACACCGGCCCAATTAGTGACTAACAGGGTTCTTAGATCGAAGCTACCATCAAATAAAAAGCACAAAGACATAAATCTAAAGGAAGAGTGGGAGAAACTAGAGGCAAAAAGAAACGAATATAAAAATTATTATGATAGAAACACCAAGGTAAGAAGAGAAATAGTGCCAGGAGAGAATGTAGGTGTCAGAGGGGGTAGAGAATGGAGACCAGATAAAATTCTGGAAAAAGTAGATGAGGCACCCAGATCTTATTTAGTGCAGAAAGAAAATGGGGAAGTGGTCAGGCAAAACAGTTATAACTTGAGGCCTTCCCTAGTTAAAGCGGAAATTAAGAAGAATACTGATTTTGCACACAATGATAGATCATTAAACTCCTCATCTGGGAATCAGAGTTGTGGAGTAGAGGAACCTTCAACCTCCCAGATGAATGCTGAAAATAGAACTAGCGCTAGACTCAAAAGGGCTCCAGTGCGTTTTAAGGACTATCAAATGTAAGGGGAAAGATGTCATATCAGTAGGTTATGATTACGGTCACGGGGCTACAGGCACAATGTATGGAGTCTCTTTGTCAGTTGTCACTACTTGTCAACGTTTTTTAGAACATGGATTCTTGGAGACTTGTTAAAAAGTATGTTTAAATAAATGTATTAAACACAATGAAATATTATTACTGTTTCTATCTTAGAAGAAGGAATATTTTAAACTAAAATAGTAGTTAATTTCCAGTAAAATTAAAAAACATTACGATCAAATATGTGAATGGCTGTCCAAAGTGTCTTGAAGTGTCCTCTCCTGTGGATCTTTCTAACCACTCGCTTATTACATCTCACATTCAATTTTGTTTAACACCGCTTTGTAAAAATAATTTCGTGACGTATGCTACTACTGATTTCTTTAATGTAAATTCAGTTTTATCTAAAACTTTGAATTAGCATCTCAGCTATTCATTTAATTCGACATAAGCGAAAAATTTGGAGAACATATAAAATTACTGGTACCCTTGATGATTTTCTTGCCCACCGTAATTTATTTAACCGAGTTAAAAAATCGTTGCTAAAGTTAAGAACAGAATTTGAAAAATCTATCATTGCAAGTGGTAATAGTAAAAAAGTTTATCGGTACATTCGCACATCTTTATCTTCTAAAGTCCCCATACCATTACTTTAGAAAGCTAACGGTTCTTTATGTTCTTTGAATAACTAATCTTCGGAATGATTATCGTTATTTTTTTATCAGGTTTTTACAGATCAACCTAACGATACCATTCCTCGTCCTCGTCCTGAAATTAACCCTCGTCCTGGAAATTAACTTTGGTTACTCCTATATTCGAGAAAGGAAATAAACTTATTGCAATACTTATCGTCCAATCAGCCTAGTTCCTATTGTCAACAAGGTCATGGAATCGATTATTTCGAAAGTTTCTTCTTCAATAAAATGTCATCCCTCACCAACAGCATGTCTTTATCAAAAGTCATTCAACGATCACAAACTTACTTCAGTGTGTAAATGATTGGTCATTATCTTTAAACAATCGACATTCTGTCGATGAAGTCTACTTAGACTTCTCCAAAGCTTTCGACCGTGTTCCAAAACGTCGATTTCTAGCTAAATTGGATCACTATGGCATCCGCAAAAAGTTAAACATTTGGATTCAAGATTTTCTATCCGACAAATACTTCAGGGTTCGTGTTGGGGAAGCCCATTCACTAGATATGCCAGTCAAGATTTTAAACTAGGACTTTTATAAACAAACCATCTCCCATATTATCAATACGTTCCTGAGAGTATGCTTGAGAATGACAACTACAAGCTATACTGAAATTGTGCTAGTTAATAAACTGACTAGACAAACAACACTAATCGATGTGGCGATACTTAACAACAAAAATCTGCGTGTTAAGTGCAACGAAAAGATCGCCAAGTACAGAGATCTGGAAATACAAATAAAGAGACAATGGAGAATGAAAAGTAACCAGACGATACCTGTTATTCTTTGACTGGAGTCATTCCGAAGAACCTCCTAGAAAACATAAAAAAGCTGGGTCTAAATGAACATCTATATAAAATTATGCAGAAAGCTGTGCTACTTTCGATATCCAGATGCGTGCGAAAATTTTTGGTAGATACACCGACGTACCAAGTCACCTAGGATTAGATAACATGGAAAGAGTGCCACCAGAGCTCAATCCTTTTAATACCCTAGGTATCTGGGATGAGTGAATTTTCCCCTTAAAGGGAGTGTGAGCCGTATGGCTTAATCTGGGTAATAATTATAATAATAATAAATATCTCTCTGGTTTCATATGGTAAATATTCAAAGTGTTTTTTCCATTTTTCTGTTGTTATTGATAATATTGTTATGCTTATGTTTAATTAATTTTTAGTCCTTTAACAGTTATATTAATTAACACAAATAACATTTATTTTTATATTATTATATTATTTATCTTTATATAGCCGCTTCCGTCGTTCCGGAACCCCATCGAAGTTTCTCGGCGGCGTTAGGTCTCGTTTCAAACGTCGAAATGTGCTTCTTTTATTCATTGCCCAACTTTCATTCTTTTTCTCATTAATTTTTTTCCTGGCTATTGCTTGCGCTGTTTTGTATTTGACCATGTCATCCATATTCTTTGTTTTTAAATATTTCAGAAATTTTTGTCTCTTATTCTCGATTTCAGTTTTCATCAACAGGTTAACAATTTCTAAAACATTGATTTATCACGCTACCATGCTAAGAAAAGTCGTGCATTTCTTTATAAGGAATAAAAGTGAAGAGCCAACAATTTATTGATGTGATTCTTAATGCTCATAGACATTTTTATTTGCATTGAAATCGTTTTTAATTTATTAGGTGAAAAGTAATTCTAAAACACTATAAACTGGTATATTAATAAAGTGAAATTAAGAATTTAATAAATTATGTATAATATACAATTCCATTTCAATTTTCGATTATTGTCAATTTACATAAGACATTTTTTCGCACATAAATTAGTCAAATATGATGTCATAAACAAATCTTAATAGTTAAGGATGGGCTGGATCCAAATAGTTTGCTGTATCTGCATTCACACGAGTAAAATAGAAACTATTTAATTCAATATAATTCATTCAATACAGTCAGAGATTGTAAAGGTTTACAATAGATTCAATATATTTCTATTAACTTATTAAAATAGCTATTAAAAAAAACTTACAATGAAGTAAAAATTTCCTTTGTAACATGTATGAGTTAACACTAAATGACGCCTATGCGTATATTAATATTAATAAAATCAACAACTGTAAAGAATGGTATATCAATTCCAAAAAGGGACTGTATTATAAAACTATCCAAACAGAGATTCCATCTAAAAGCTGGTTTAGTGACTATCAAGGCAACAAGGTCTTTATTTCATATATATGTAGACTTAGGTTTGACTACTCCTTAGTTTGATAACATAAACATAAAATAGGACTTTCGTGCACAAACTGTTGTAAATGTGGAGAAAATTAGGATCCGCAGAACATATGATATTAGATTGTAAATTAAAAAAAAAGAAATAGATTATTCTACAGATCAAATTTATATTACACAATATATATATATATATATATATATATATATATATATATATATATATATATATATATATATATATATATATATATATAAGAAAACCTTTTAATATACAAACTTTTCCTGCTACTAAAGATAAAAGTATCTATGAGATCCTAATTAAACACATTAATAATATAAAACTAAAATTGTGAAATTTTATATAAGTTAAAATATAAAAAAACACACAAAGAGGGACTAAACCTCCGAGGTGTTGAACCGGGTTTATCCCTAGCGCTGTGTTAAAAAAATTGTTTATATATTTTAATAGTTCTGTGGCTGGAAGGCAAAAGGGGATAAGTCGATTTTTTGCAAAATAGTGTTATGTATACCATTCGACAGCATTTTTGATTCTGCACAATCTTGGTAAAGAGAGTTAAGTGAAAGTTTACTAATTAAAAAATTATTATTGATCAAAAAGGGGTATCTGGGCTACAATTTAATCGTTTCGACTGTTTTAAGGATATAACTCAAAATATCTTCTGGAGAGCAAAATAGTAATTACTAGTAAAATGGTATATGTGCACATATTTTTTAACATTATGAAATTAACTGAGAAGCAAAACGATTTAAGTCATGTTAACTTGAGAATTATTCGAAACGTGTGCTAGTAAAAGGCATTAAATCAAGATATCCCCTTTTTCCAAAATGTGATAGAAGAAATATATATGAAAGTATTGCTAGGATGTACAAAGTTATCCCTTTTTGCAAGAATGCGGTGTCCACACAAATCATATTCGTATCAGTTTCTTGTCAGTACTTGTCTAGATTGTAAAGAAAGCACACGCAAATTTTATCAAGGAGCGTTCACTACGATGACAACTCGAAATAACAATTATTATTCCTCCACGTGTGGTATAATTGTTGATTATTGATCACTACATTCCATATTCTTTTTTAGTAAAAGAAAATGTACAGCAAAATTTTGACTCAGACGACAGCGTAAAAGACCCGGCCTATGATCACATTCAAGAAGACCACCATAGTGATTCTGACACCGAACAATGAGAGGAGAACAACAGGAGAAAAAAGGCTCAGATGAACCAAATTTTAAAAATAATGAAGAACATGGCCAACCAATGCACAAAATATTGAAACGAAAAGTAGGAAAAATAAAAAATAGACAGGTTTTACGAAATACGGGTAAAGGATATGAAATAAAACAAACAAAGGAAATGCAGTAAAGCTAGGCAGTCACAGTCACTGCGAGATTGTAGAAGAAAGTGTATAGAAAAAATATTTGATGAACATAGATTATCTCTGTTTTAAAATTACTGGGGAATGGGCAACTACTATAGAAGGGTAAGTTGTATTGCCTCATTAATTCAAATTTCTGACAAGAAGATTACTACTAACAGAAGTGATACTGATAAACCTTCAAAAAATAGGGAAAAGTGTTTTACATATTTTATAGAAATCCAAGGAGGAAGAATCCAATGCTGCAAGGTATGTTTTTGTGCTATTTTTGACGAAAGTAATAAATTTATAGAAACTGTTACAAAAAAGAAAATGTCATCCAACTGTGGTATTCCTATGGCTGATGGCAGAGGCAGGCATGAACCAAAAAACAAAATTTCCGAATCTAGAATGGAACTCGTCTATAGCCACATATCAAAATTTACTGCCTATGAGTCTCACTACTCACGAAAACATACTAGTAAAAAGTATCTAGTAGCAGAATTAACAAAACCTAAGATGTATCAAATGTTTACCCAGGACATAACATCTGAACCGGTTTCTTATAAAGTTTAGTCTCAAACAATCGATAAATTAGGCTTAAAGTTTAAAAAACCAAGCAACGATACCTGTAACAATTGTGATATTTTTCACAATCATATTAATATCAGTAAGACAGCTGATGCAAGGAAAAAGCATGAGAATTTATTAGCAGATCATCATATAGAAGCTGAAACTGCTTACGAGTCAAAGAGATTAGACAAATTAAAATGTATATACAGCAAAAGTCAAAAAATATTTGTATTTGACTTACAACAGGTTTTTCCTACCCCTTACTTACAAACTAATACCGTGTTTTATTTGCAAACGAAATTGCTTCTTGTTTATTTGAGAGTTTTGCTAATTTACCTTCTGAAATGCTTTCTGCTAAAAGGAATGTTAATAAAGAGAAAGAAGAGAGACAATAAGACTGAAATTTGCTGAAGAAATATGAAATGGCTAAGATACACCAAGGAATTTGGCAATATTAATTTTAAAACATCGCTTCAGGAATATCAGCCATTTCAAGAAATAAATTTTAGAAGACAAAAAAAGAAGATACACCCATCAATATCAAGAACATTACTTTAGATAATTTGTATTTAAGCCAAGACAAATAAGTGAAAAAAAAGTAAGCGATCTTTCAGACTATATTGAGTTAGTTGATGAGAGTGCAAAAGAATGTTATCGTGGACTTGCCCAAATCCCACGAAATTCACAAGATCTGGATAATACTGCTGACACAGATCCAGACATAGATAATTATTTTAGTGATGACGATTTTTAATAAAATATTCTAAAACAAATATTTGTGTAATTTATTATTTTAAAGAAACAGCTTTCGAAAAATATTTGTGTTCATCAAAATTTTTTTTTCTTCCTGCTAAAGCTATTTTGTTCATATTATATAGAATATATGTTTTTATTTTGTGTTTAGAATGCGCCTTTAATCTCTTTCTAAGTAACATCTTAATCAATTGTTAATTTGTAAACGTATCATCAGATTGCTGTAGAAACCTCCATGTTTAATAAACTTTTTGAAAAAATTTACGTTTTATTTCTTGTTTTGTCAATGCTATATCCAGAACAAAATAGTTTCTTTGCTTTATTGTGGTTGCCCGTTGTAAGTAGAAATAACTGCAGTTAACACTACAGTGCACATATAATGTTAGCCGAGTTACTACCGAGCATAAGGGTATAAATCTACAATAACCCGTTTACCAAGATGATTTTATGTCCATTTTAACTATAACTTGACTTATCTCCTTATGCTTTCTTGAAATAATTAAAAATAATAAATATCCTAAAATATTTTTTTTTTATTTATCAAAATATTGGACACATAGATATTAATTTAAGAAAAAACACTTAAATATATCTAACAGAATGTAAGTCGGATCTAGAAATATACAAACGTTACTAATATTACGTCTATAAGGTAACAAAAAGACCATATGAAATAAAAATGTCTTTACTGAAAAACTTCCAAATGAGAGTTATCCCCTTTTGCCTTCTAGCCACAGAGTTATTAGTAGATAGTAATAATATTTAATACTATAAATAGTATTTTTGTCTAATTCCTCAACAAAAACAAAAAAACGCCCACTAAAATATATATGTAGGTACCTGTATAATATATGTGTGAATTACTATCATTATAATCATTATTATCATAATAATATTAATTAATTATTATAATCATTATTATCAAATAGGTTATTAATATTCAAAAATATAATGAGTATAAGAGATATCTTATAAGAGTAATTTCAGTTCGCCTAATGGATTAAGTCCACAGTTAAAAGAAACCAACAGCACATATACTTTGTAAAATGATATAAAACTTTATTAAAATTTTAAAATTATTCAGAATGGATTTATAAATTTTGAAAACGTTTTCGATCCTATCATCATGTGTGGAAACCGTGTGAAAAGTAGTTAAAACTAGCCACATAATTAGGGTCAGATGACCAATAAACTACATAATTAGAGTAACGAACATTATAATTCTTAAGATACTAGGTCGATGATACGAGATTACATTTTTTAAGGGAACGTACAGCTGGTTCCTAAATAAACTGATACGGCTCTTAGTAAGATTTGATCATTTTGAGCAGTGTATTTGATTGGTCTGACATTATATTATATTTCTTATGACAGACAAATAATAAAATAAACCAACAAACAACAAACAATAAAATTATTAAGGTCTAAATTTTGATATTATTTTGAATTCCTGCATTTAATAAAGAGTATATAAATAATAGTTTTTACATAAAATAGGATTGTTATTCTAAATTTTGATATTATTTTAAATTCCTGCATTTTCCACCGAACATGTCAAGCAAACGGTAAACAAAGCCAAAGCACTAAAACAACAGCTCTCCACACTAATAGGTAGAAGAAGTAAATTACGTTTCAAAACAAAAATAAGAACAGTAAACCGCGTAATAATACCAACGCTCACATATGCCTCCGCTGCTTGGGGACACACCTGCAAAAGCAACAGGAAAAAATCCAAACTACACAAAACCAAAGGATTAGGGAAGCAATAGATCTACCAAGGTATGTGCCCCTAAGAAATCTATACAGAGATTCCGGCCAGGAAAGAATAGTAAAAAAAATGGATGAAAGTGCCTACGAAATATTTAACGGGCTAAGAAACCACCCAAGCAGACTGCTAAGAGAGCTAATAGACTACGATGAGAAAGGTACACAGACGACCTAATTAACAAATAGCTGGATTCAGAGCAGACCAAGAAGAGCCACATAGCAACAAATTTTTACACGGTGAGCACCAAAAAAAAAATGAGGCGGGGTTGCTGCAGCCAATCAAGAGACGGCTGGTTGGATGAGTTTGGATGGCTGTAGCAACTCAGTCTCAGTCTGGCGAGACTAAAACGATAGTATATAAAAACAATATACACCGGGGTGTGTGAGGGTAATATACACCTGGGAATGCACACCCCAACATAGGCACACATAGTAGTCGTTTAGATGTAGAAAGAATATAAAACCCAAAAAACATATACACGGAGTGTGTGAGAGCAGTATACACTTGGGAATGCACACTCCATACTTAAGTTAGATTAGTAGTTGTAGTTGAGATAAAAAAAATCACTCACTGTCTAAACAAAAACATGTCTTCTACAAAACATCGAAAGTCTTATGCTGATTTGTCCAGAAACTTAATAAACCCAAATTAAAATGTATAAAAGGCCCGTCAGGCCTTTTATACCAGCCGTCGGGCACATGCTCCTCAGGCAGATCGTATGCTGATCTAAACAGGAATTCCGAGCACCGAGGTCATGTGCGGCATACATGGGCTCGGTGGCCGGACCCTACTCGGATGCTCAGCCGGCGAGGAGAACAAAATTTGTTTTGCCAAATCGGCGGCTGAGTGTACGAGCACACACTCTTTTCGGATAGAGAGTCATCAGCCCAGGCTGGTGGCTCTCTGTTCGGACCACACACTTTTCTTTTAGGGACACCAGTCCCGATGTCAAAGTAGAGTAAATTCTATAGAGTCAGTAAAGTAAATAGGGAGAAAAGCCGATATGTGTGCTACTCCTACAGTTAGGTGGCTAAACCACAGTCAATAAAAACAGAGGGTGTCTCATTACCCAGGGCACCCAAAGTAATTTTCAGATCATAAGCCTCCTTATGTAAGTCACACGCTGAGGAGGGGTGGAGGAAAAGCCTGGGGTCAGAAGGTACCACTTCAATAGCAAAGTATGACCGGTTTGATCTTCGGATATGTAGATCTTACTTTTACAATGGTATACACATGTTCCTTATCTTTATTCCTTATCCAAAGCCTATCTATCTTAAAGACTCTATTATTCAGTAGAAGAGTTTTTTAACGAATACCTAAGAAATTACAGTACCTTTATGTAGAAGTAACTAAAATACGTCTTAAATATATACTCAGTGACATTAGAAGTGTTACACCCAGAAGGAATTATTTCTTGAACTTAATTTTTTGGCAACAGAATGACTACATTTAAAACATGCTATGATAACAATACCAATATTTTATCTTTTCTACTTTTTGTAAAAAAAAGTTTTATCTTTAAATTTTTTTCGAGTTCGAAGACAGTAAAATTACCACCAGTTAGCGATTTTGACAGGGGAGAATTATTGCGTATAGAGATATGAGTTTGTCGAATCACAAAATTGGCTGTCGCGTTAATTGTACGGCAATGACGGTTATGCGTGTCTGTCGTGTGTGAACAAACGAAGGTAGAGGAACACAAAGAAGATCAACTGGTCAACCGAGGCGTACCACAGAGCGTCAAGATAGGCGCTTTAGATTACTAGCTCTGCGAGACCTGCGAGGAAGACCTGCTACTTAAAATGCGACTTAGTATGCGTAGACTATACCGTCATATTCGAGCCTTTGGACTGGTTTAATTCCGCGCACGACTAGTGGTTCCTTTGACTGCGGACCGCTGTCATCAACGTTTGAATTGGTGCAGAGAATGACAGCATTTGGTGGCAGAATGGCGTAATGTAGCATTCAGTGATGAACCACGATTCTGTTTAGGAATGCATGATGGTCGTAGGATGATAAGACGCCACCGTGGAGAGCGACGGGATATCGGGTTTGCTGTTGAGAGGCATGTACACAGAACAGTTGGAGTAATAGTTTGGGGGGCTATTGCCTATGGTAGTCCATCACTACCTGTGTTTATTCGAGGCAATATGACAGCTGCGCGTTGTGTTGATGACATCTTACAAACCACTTTACTGCCTTATCTCGACGGCCGTTGAGACGTCCTTTTTCAGCAAGACAACGCGCGTCCCCATATTGCCCGTCAAACTATGGACTTTCTATAAGAAGCTGGAGTTAATGTTTTGCCGTGGCCGCCCCGTATTCCGGATTTGAATCCTATCGAACATGTATGGGATATGATGGGAAGGAAACTGTCCACTTTGTACCATCTTCCACAGTCTCTGGCACAGTTAATACATTAAGTTCAAGTTGCTTGGAACGACGAGCCACAGGCAGACATCGATCATCTCATTTTGTCAATGCCTAGACGTATACAGGAGTGTATTCAGCTACGGGGTCGCCAAAGACATTATTAATTTTTTTTTGATTACTTGTTATTAAAAATTCTTGACAACGTTATCGTTTCATTATTGATGTAAATCTACCATGTTGCCAAAAAATTAAGTTCAAGAAATTATTCCTTCTGGGTGTAACACTTCTAATGTCACTGAGTATATTTAGGTATCACATGCAGCAACTTAAACCTATTAGTTCGTAAGGTTTTATTATGCAATTTGAAATTTATTTAAATTTTGCAATGGATTGTGTATTTTCTTATCTATTATTTTGTGATATTGACGATTTATGTAATTTCAGTAAATTTTACATTGTTAAATCCGATTCATTCTGATCGTTCTGTGCTTTTTGTAGTTAATTATATGTAGGTAATGCGTCTCTGGTCTGTTATTGTTAGTGTTGGTATATTTTTAATGCTTCCTTCTCCTTTCAGAATTTTTAACCAGATTTTGCTATTTACTATTGATGTGTTTACTACACATTTGTATTCATTCAGAAAGATCATCGCTGCTTCTTTGAATTTCATCTTTTTGCTATTTGTTTCTATTGATGATCCAACTATTGATGCAGATTTTCATTGGACACTGTAAATGCAGTTCTTTGATTTCTCCTTTGTGTTGCTTAGTTTGGTTTTGAACACAATAGATCTCAATGTGTTGGTATTTTTTTAAAATATTTCTCATAAGTTCTTTACATAATATGGTATTTTTGTCAACTTTAAATTATTTTTTTTGAGCATTTCTGGATAGTTTTTAATGTTTTGTAGTTGTCTTGCTATAATCTTGTGGAATTATTTGTTTATAAATGACAACGGATTATAATTTAGGATGATTTGCAGATAAGAGTATCTACGTAAACTCAATTGATGGGATGCAGAGATGTAAAAATTAAATTTCAACTCTTCTTCTGATATTTGTTCAATAATTGTTTTTTTAACAGTCTACGTTCAGAAATCAATTATTTCTTGCACCAGTTTTCGAGAAGATAGATTCCCAATGAGATAGTTTTAACTTAACCAATTAATTCTTATTTTTATCCGTTCTTTTTTAGTTCAAGATCAATAAAACCCATTAGCTGAGGATAAAAAATCAATAAAATCTAAACAAAGTGATTAAAAAATGAGTAAATAGAAATAACCGTAAAAATGTTGACCATCACTACCACAATGATCAACCCAGTTAGACCACCATGTGTATCGAATCGGATCGAATGAAAAGAAGAAGCACAATTTTTTTATAATTTATTTTACGTGCTGAACACAGTTAATTGGATTTTAAGTAAAGATTTCGGTGTGATAATTTAATAGTTAAAATTTTGTGCCAACTTATATAGTACACCGACTAATGTATTCGTAAAGATAAACCAAGAGAGTAAGATAAGAAAATATAGGCACAGGTGTTTTTTTCTTAAATTAGTACGAAACACATTATTATTTGCAGAAATTTATGACTTGATAAACTGAAGAACGACTTAAAAAACCGCATTTATATATCTTTAGTCAAATTTATTTTCTCGAGCTTTGAGGAAGCTGCATTAAACATCGGTCTAAAAATAAATGAAGACAAAGTACATGGTTGTCTCAAAACAAGAACAACGGCGAATAAGGCAAAACATTACTATAAATGATCACAACTTCGAAGTGGTTAAAGAATTTAAATATCTAGGAGCAACAATTACAAATGACAACAAATTAGAGCGAGAAGTTGAAACGAGAATAATGACAGGAAACAGATCTTTCTTTGTAATGCAATATCTAATGAAGTCAAAACTTTTTTCACGAGATACAAAAATCCGGATATATAAGACCATAATACGACCAGCAGTCGCGTATAGAAGCGAACCATGGACGCTAACAAAAAGAGAAATAAATAAATTGCTGGTGTGGGAACGTAAAATTCTTCGAATGATATATGGCCCTTGCAGAGACAGCGTGACAAACGAATGGAGGGGCAAATACAATAACGAGCTAGAGTCTCTATTTGAAAAAGAAAATCTAGTCAGATATATAAAGGCCAATAGACTCAGATGGGCAGGGCATGTGATACGCAGTAACCACAATCGCCTTATAAACACTGTGTTCTGGGAAAGGCCAGAGGGAAGAAGGTCTGTAGGGCGGCCTAGAAAAAGGTGGAAACTGTAGTCAAAGAAGATCTAGAGAAAATGGAGTGCGACAATGGGAATAACTGGCACAGGACCGACAAACATGGAAGGCAATAAGAGTTGTAGCGCCATTGATGATGATGATGATGATGATGAAATTTATTTTCAGGCAGAAGACCGAATAAGTAGAGATACGTAGAGATAAATAAAGATAATTAGAGATAAGTAAAGTATAAACATAGATAACTAGAGATAGGTAGGAATAAGTAGAGATACAACAGATGATATCACTACAAGTGATATTATGATAGGTAATCTAATATTATATGTGTTTTTATAATTAAAATGTACGCTCATACTGCAGACGGGTGACTCCAATGACGAAGTGGGAGTATGTCGGGTGGCTGTTTATACAGACGAACAGAGAAATCGATTAAATGAATTCTGTCACGAGGATAATTTCATAATTTCTTATCGCTAAATACATAATATAAAGATAAACATCGCAAAACGCTAAAACTTATCCTGGAGCAAACATCAGTTCCCATCATATCACAGTAGTGGCTTCCATATAACCGAAACTTAAAATAATAGAGAAAACCAAAAGATCTTCCACGCTTACTACAAAATAACTAAAAAATTTACAAACACTTTAAGAAAATTACCCTGTTAAATGGAGTCAGTAAGTCTATTTTCTCCACAAAAAGGCTCAAGAACAGAGCGTTGAAGTTAGGTTATTAACATATCTTTCAACAGCTAGTAATATGTTTCACAGATTAATGACAATTGCGACAAATAAAATGGCTTAGCATCTGCGATGCAAAATAGCATAAAGTTTCCCGAACGTTGTGTTGGGACATTGGGAGAAGACGAAAATCGCCTTAAAAGACTGATTTAGGGGTTTTATTCAAAGGAATTCCATCCATTCATATGTCACTCAGCGGCGAATTACGGTCAAGGAGCGTGATCAATTCTCCGAATCCTTTATTCCCACTGCGGAAGTACCACAGGGTTCCATGTTGGCACCTATACTATACTCTATATACAACAGCTACTTTTCAAACCCACGTCACACAAACACAACCACCCTACTATACGCAGACGACACTGCACTACTCACAACATCACAAAACATCGACTCTACACTCAGGTTCGCTCAAAATCACCTACTCCTGGTTGACAGATGGTGTCGGAGATGGAGAGTGACACCGAACCCAGACAAAACACAAATGATTCTCTTCAGACATCCAAAGCGTAGTTAATACATCACACCCATAATTTTCGAAAGACACAACTTAAGACTCTGGGGGGAACGAATCCAGCTCCGTAACCAGGTCGAATACCTCGGTGTGGTGTTTTCACAAACACTAAACTGGAGGGGCGACCTGGAAAGAACCTGTAACAAAGTTAGAAGCCGGCTCGGACTTCTCAATTCTCTTAGTGGTAAATTCGGAAAAACACATTCACGAACACTAATACATACGTACAAAACATTCATAAGACCGGTCATCGAGGATAGATCCAATATCTATACTATGATGCTTGGCCACTTCACAAACAGACTACTATCTTTGGAGAGGAGAATCTGACGCAGACTAAACAACAAAAGACCAGACTTCCCATCCGCTCAAATTCATCGCCTGTCGAACATCCAGCCCATCAATGAGAGGCGTCCCTCTCTGAGCAGGAGTTATACAATTCGCACAATCCGGGGCCAAAACCTCAGAGCCCAAAGTATCCTAAAAACTACCTGCTCATCCATCGGCAATGTATTCAGAAGAAAACCCAAACCCAAACTCCCTTTCCCACCCGCTATTCTGTTGGAACTCGCCAGCAACGAACTCCCTGATGAATACATTGACATACAGGAGGCAACTCCCCTCTATTACCGCGTCGCATTCAACACTAAATGCTCACTTCGAGCCTGCCATAGACAGGAGGGATCGGTTTTCTGTGGTTTCCCGATCCCATTGCACAATGATACCTGTCTATTTGTCGAGGTACCAGCCACAGCTGCCCTCTCGCGCCGCGTTATACATTTACTAATTATATATTAAACTCAATAAATACATATTTATATTATTTTATTTTTAGATTAATAAACACTGAAAAGAGCCGTTTGATCACTACTTCACCACTGATTGTCCAGGCTACGCTGAGCACAACTGCCGAACAGCAAACAGGCCAACACCCGCACACCAGTGGACACCACACCAAAACCAATTCCAAAATCACAGCAAGGAAACACGTCCTGACGAGGCAACTGTCTAGAACGGGACAACAGAAGCATCCAAAAACGAAAAACAACAAAAAAAAAAACAAAACGACGAACAATGAGTCAAAGGAATTCAACATTATCAACCCTATACAAACTCTCTTGAAATAATGTTTAAGTTTCTCCAATCGACATAAATAAAAAAATTTTCAAGATAAATTGAGACAAGTCTTAAACCGATAATATTTCCAACCAAATGGTATCTATAACTTAGATGAGGTGTTTCAAAGAAAGACATATTACTTAAAAGGTGCTTATGCATTTATTATTATATATTTTAGTCCAGAGTCACAACGGTATCAAAACTGCCAATAATAATAGCTAAAATGGAGCCAGACCAAGTAGGTTAGAAGGTTTTAGCAGAAAGAGGAGAGCTTATTACGCATGTTGGAGTCATAATATGTGCAAATGGAAGCTTCTGCCTGGGTATTTCCCCGTTGAAGATTAGACTCGAAAAAGATGCTTGCATGTGTTCCGGAGTAATCTCCCTTATATATCCCTCTGGTTGGATAAATTCTGACAATTTTAAAAACGTGTTAAAATACATTGTGAAACAGATTAAGTAATCAGCAGAAAAAATATTCTAGGTATAATAGACAACCATGAGTCACATCTATATTTTATTACAATATAAAAAATGGCATTGTGATTTTACCATTACCACTCCATACCTCAAATAAGTTGCAGCTCCTTGATCTTCCGTCTTTAGACCATTCAAAACTTTAGGATACGCTGCGAATTCCTGTATGACTTGTTGCCCAGGTCAAACTCTTACAATTTATGACTTGCCAGTGATCTACCAGGAAGCTTTTACTGTAGCTACTAAGTTGATAAAAGTATATTTCAAGACCACGACTGTTTAGGAGCTTATGAAATCAACAGAAGACATATTGCCCAAAATGACAAAGAAAAGATTGAGGACAATGGCAGTGCAAATCTGAATAAATCTCTGAATAGAAATTAAATAAAACCAATGAATTA
Organism: Diabrotica undecimpunctata; assembly: GCF_040954645.1. Taxonomy (NCBI): domain Eukaryota; kingdom Metazoa; phylum Arthropoda; class Insecta; order Coleoptera; family Chrysomelidae; genus Diabrotica; species Diabrotica undecimpunctata. The sequence goes on along the minus strand of NC_092808.1, from coordinate 14,760,802 downwards.
TTTTATTTCATCTGAAAATATTTCACGTTTTTTAAAAGGTCCGAGAAAAGCCACTAGAAAAGGTAGCAAGAAGAAAGGTCGATACATGCTACCGACACGCGACACGGAAAGTAGATTCTAATAAAAAAGGAGAAGAAAATGTAAAAAAGTTAAGAGGAAGGTTTTAAGACAATCATCTTCAGAAGCTGAACCATCGATAGGCGAGTTTTGGGAGGAACTCAATTCAGAAGATGACAACAACTTGGGAAATTTGAAAGGTAACAACTTTGTTGTTGACAGAGTTCATGGAAAAAAGCAAATACTGCAAGAAACTATATTGCCACTATGGCTGAAATTTTGTTAAACGACTGTATGATTAAATTTTTTAAACAACAAATTTAGTTTAATCAGCAGATTGAAACTGTCTTTCATGTCATTTTGTGATATATTGGCCAAACTACTCTCTCCAATTAAAGATACCAGAGCACATTTCCACAATATGACATACTATAATGTAGATTTGGTTCAATATTAACTTTAATAAAAATACTAGAGTCATTTATTTGCTTTATAATTCCTCATATATATGTCCAATGTCATCACTAGACTTCGGCAAATATGCAAATAAAAATGTAGAAAATATGCGCATAAATATGCACGTGTTTACCCGAAAATATGCAAATATTTTACAAAATATGCATACAAATAAATAAAAAAATCGTAAAATAGTAACAATTTTATTTAAAAAAAAAAAGTGTTTATAACTAAATATTTCCTACTATTCATTAAGATTTACATTTATTTTAAGTAACTACATCATTTTTAAGTATGAATAAACTTATTTAGAATTATGGTAACAATAAATGACCAAGTGGTGTTCAAAATTTTCTAACAAAAACTTGTGGCTTCTGTCTGAGTACATATATTTATATATGGAAAAACTTCGTTCAACATCAACTGATGTAACGGGAGCATTTTTCAAACTAACCAAAACATTTGGTTCTAAATTAATTGTTTCCGAAATATTTCCAGCTAGAACACTGACTACTTCAGAAAGAATATGGTAACCTTTATTTTTTTCCATAGTAGCTTTAAATTTTTTTAAAATATCTTTTCCAATATTACCTCTAACGTTCCGACAACATGACGCAAATTCTTTTATTAATGCTGTACTTTCGAACAATGACAGTTTTGGTGATTCTAACTGAGTAATTGTTTTTTGAACAAAACTAAAATTTGATTTTATAAATGAAAGTTCTTGTTGAAGCAAGTTACTCTGAAAAGTTTGTTTAGAATCCAAAAGAGATTGGGAACTTTCATCTGTTAACGTATCAATTATGTTCTTTATTTTAACAAAATGATCTGCATAAAAATTAGCTGCTTCTAACCATGTTCCCCATCGCGTTAAAATAGGTTGTGGTGGAAGAGGAATGTTAGGTAGCATTTCTTTATAAAGTTGAATTCTTATAGGAGATTTAAGAAATACTTTTTTGACACTGGATATCATGGTATTTACAAGAGGAAACTTTTTTCGTATTTCCTCTGCAACTCTGTTTAATCCATGCGCTACACAAGTAACATGTATTAAATCTGGGAAAAATATGTTTAAATTTTGTCCTGCTTTCACCATATAAGGAGAAGCATCCGATAAAATAAGCAGTAATTTATTAAAAGGAATAGTTGTCGGAAGAAAAAAAGTTGCTAATGTTTCTTGTATAAAACGCGAAATTGTTAAAGCATTTGTTTTCTCAAGTTGCTGGCATGAAATAAGATGAGATTTTGGTAAGGTATCTTCTTTAAGAACACCAATCAATAAATGAGCAATATACTTTCCTGAGGAATCAGTGGTTTCGTCTACAGATATGTAAAAATAATTATCTGCAATTTCTTCCTTAATATTAATTAACACCGACGAGTATAGCCCGTTCACATTATTTCTTCTTAGAGACCGATCACTTGGAACATTAAGTTTGCAATATTTTTTTAGAAACGAACTAAAATTTACATTTGCTAATTTTGAAAGCGGTATGTTTGCAGACACTAATGCGCGACACAAGTCTTCATTAAAAGTTTCTTGCTCATCTAATTTTTTTGAAGTAGATTGGAAACATTTAGCCATTGAAGTTTGATGTTTTCCTCCTATTTTTCCTTTTTTTGCAATGTGTGAAGCAGTTCTCACATGTTGGTCTATCTGAAATTTCTTCTCACATGCTATCTATAAATAAAAATAAAAACCTTTATTTTAACCCAACCTTTAAAATATAAAAATATACAAGGTGTTTTTGGTTAATCAAATAACTGGTTTGAAAAAAAAACACTCGCTAAGTGTTTTAAATGCAGTATAATTCCACAAATTAGTTTTTGTTACTAACCATTAGTACATCATATAACTTATTTTAAAATTCAACAAAAGTTTTTTTTTTGTTAATTCAATTACAATAAAAATAATTGTGTTTTAGAATAGCTGACTTCATAAAAAAAAGTAAAGGTGAAAAATTTTTCTAAATACACACCATTGTATTGTACCATGGACAATTTTTTCTCACTAAAGGAAGCTATTTTTCATTTAAAAACAACCTACGAGTACTAAATTTCAAGTAAATACGTTTATTGGTTTTAAAGTTATTGTTGTTATTAACTAAAAGAATTTAATTTTTTTTAATTTTAACACCCTGTATCTCGAAAAGTAAATAAGTTTGACCCCTCATTAACTATATCGTTTTGTTCAATTTTTCGAGAAGTATCTACAGTCAAACTTTGTAAGTGTCATTTGGAAACACCCTGTATGTATGAAATATTAGATATTTAATAGAAAATATTAGATACTTACAATTTTGCCACAGACTGAACAGTAGATTTTTCCCATATCCATAGACAGCTCTTTATAATCCAAGTCGAAGCACTGGTTGTTTTAGGCATTATAAAATCACAATCTTCCTTTTTGTTACGCACAACGAGTGTTTACGCTTTGAATATCAAAACAAAAATGATTTACAAATCTGAGCATCAAATTAGAAATGTTTAGGTATACTGTATCCAGAAATTTAGTGTCTCATTATAAAAGTTATTTTAATAACAGCTGTAAAACTGAATAATCCCTTGTAAATAATCTATTGTTGTATAATTATCACAGCTACCAAAGCTGCCAGGACCGGCATAATAGCCAAGCATAGCACGACTGTATATAGGTATAAATAATCAGATCAAATATTATCAATAAGGCATAATGTCAAAAAACATTGACTGCCAGTCGATTTCATAATGATTTTTTTAGACTATAACTTATCACTAACTCAGGGGAGTACTGAGTAGTGTCTGTGTTAAGTAAATGTCTTGTTACTTAAGTAAAGTCGACTTCATTGTCTTTACAAAGAGACGCTAATTGTATCTGAACGTCTGAGGTCCCTTCGGTGAGTACCGATTGACTCGTTTCAAAAGTTCATATTTATTCATGTCGACTTGTTATGTTTAAGTTTTCCGTTTGCATGTCTGAAAAAGTTGGCAAAAAATGGGAAATATTCTTTATTAATAATTGTACGAAAAAAAATTATTCTTCATTAAAAGTTATGCATCACATAGAAATCATTAACAGATAATCTTATAAAATATTAAGTGGTAGATAGGAAAAATCAAAATTAATAATTAATACTGAAGAGGAAAGTGATTTTAAATTTAGATATGCAAGAAAATGTAATTTTAAAATGTTTGTAGCTATTAAAAATTATGTCCAAGTTTAGATTCATGGCCTTCTAATAATTAAATAATACATTTAAAGTAAAAAGTAAATAAAAAATACTTTTGCATTTGTTGATTTTGTATATTGAATAAGGTAAATTAGAAATAAAATTAAAAATTAATGCACCTACTGAAACATCATTAAAAGGCCATGAATCTAAATTTAAAAATAATTTTTAAATCCTACAACCAAATTAAAATAACATTTTATGCTGCACCTAAATTTAAAAGCACTTCACTTTTAAGCATAAATCAATATTTTTGATTTTCGGTGTATACCACTTAAACTTTTATAAATTTGATTATTGATTTCTATGAAATGCAGAAATGTTTATGAAGAATAGTTTTTTTCATGAAATTAATAATAAAGAAATTTCCCATTTGTTGCCAACTTTTTCAGACATACCTACTTTATACCTTACTAACAATTAAAACACATATTTCCTTACATGAAGTATAAAATATAATCATATTTAGCTATATGTATATATCTACATTAATTCATTTTAATTTTCACTTCACCATTTTATTATTTCACTTGCAATTTTTTTAACAAAACAAAAATTGAAGTTAAATGTGTCGATAGCAATTAAAGTAAATTGTATACTCACGCTTAATCAAGCCATTAAGAGCGATGCTGGGAATATTTATATTCCACTATGCATCAACAATTTACCCATATAAATTACCATCTTTCTTGTCCTCATTGCGTCGAGTAAGAACGATAAATATACGAAAATGGTTGCGTTTCGATTTAATTTGAGTTTATTTCCACTCCCTAACACGTGTTTCTGGGTCTACCCGTCATCAGAGAGAGTTTGTAAGGGTAGACCCAGAAACACGTGTTAGGGAGTGGTAAGAAACTCAAATTAAATCGAAACGCAACCATTTTCGTGTAAAACAAAAATTGTTTATGACTTTCAAAATTTGGATATATTTAATAAAGAATCGAGACAGAAAATATAATAATTAATTAATTCTAATACTCCATCAGTTTATGTATTTTTTTCCTTAATTATCTAGATATTTATTTAAATTAAATATGTAATATAAATGACAAATAAAATATAAAATTCGTTAAGCCAGCCCTTTTTACTATTTACCTGAAGAGGCAAATCCCTTTATAGCTTCGACTTTATTAGCGGGATACTTTTAAATTCTGCATAAGTCAGTTCTTATAATTGTGAATGAAGTATACCTAATTCAATAAACTGGGAGATTTTGGAAAATCCCTAAATTAGGAACAAAACTATTAGCCGTTTACCTGCTGTTAAGATACAATAAATTGTAGATAGATTTGGGGATTCGATCATAAAATGCAAATGAGCGAACCCTTAGCGATTATCCAATAACTGAATGCCTCAGTGACCGAGACTTTCTAAGAATGTTGAAGGCTACTTAAATTGATCTTCTTTGAAATTGTAAATGTTTTGTACCTGTAGAGATTACGTACTTAGATCATTTCTTGATTAAAATGACTACAAAATTTTATACAAGAATTGAAATAAATTGGTATGTTTAAAAATTTTCAAATACAGTATAAAAATCTGAGCTTTTATGCACTTTATGCAAACTTTTATACAAATATGCCAAAATATGAAATATTTGCATAAAATATGCACAATATGCAAAATATGCAATATGCATATTTGCCGAAGTCTAGTCATCACGCTATACGCCAATGTCTCCCATTGTTGTGGAGACATGCGACAAATGCGTCGTTCACCTAAAATGTGAATTAATCGTTCAAGCTTTTAAACTTTCCCGTGATATATCAATCGTTGCGAAGTAAAACAGAAAATTTTATTAATTAAGCCAATAAAACTAACATAAATTAAAATTATTTCAAAAATACATATTTTTAAAGAAAATTGTCGAGGCACCACCCACCATCCCCTAACTGTGCATTCAACGCTGAGTCCAATTTTTAAGTGTTTATTCATTTTCAAGTAATTACTTTAAGTTTGGTCCCAAACTTCTCTCCTCGCTTACAATTACCTTTATTTTAACAAGATAATTTAATAATCACATTATAGCAGCTGCGTAACTTTCAACCTACTCTATAGTCTCGACACCGTATGAAATTGATTTGATTTTGTGGTCAGAAGTGAAAACAAACTAAAAACCAAAATTTATAAATTTCGCATTACGTGTAGTTTTTACCTAAGTTTATTAAATTTAATAAATCACGCCTCGTTAACTCGAGACTGTTATATTAATAAATAAATACGATAAAATATCAAGAAAGGTCTACTAAACTTCGATTGAAAATTATTCATACTATAGTTTTTTAGCATAGCTTATTTGCATTTTATGTTGAGCTTTATTTTAAGTTTATCGGTATGGTCATATTATTTTTTACAAATTATTATACAATACTGAGATAAGAAGTTATCCATATTTATAATATTTGTACTTTGTACAGTTCTGCCATAAAAATTATGCTATCATTATTTTACAAATCGAAATTAGAAATAACTTATTTGATAGCTAAAGTATATTAAATTAGTAGATTTAAAGTATATTAAAGAATTTGATAGTTTTTAGGAATGGAATCATATATTTTCATTAACTTATAGTGCCCAGAATTACCTTCTTTGTCGCTTACATAAGTAATTCCTGTGTGACGTGTCCAAGCCGCGGGGATGGGAATCTCTTGCTTCAGTAGGCCGGAGCTACCGGCGCGGCGTCCGGAGTAGATAGTGACCCAGTTCCGTGAAGTACAACACGGCCCACTTGCCGAGGGATACGAATAAAGACCACAACGATAATGAAGGTGAATAATATATTATACGATACAGTAAATTCAACGAAAGTGGCTCTGCGAGTGCCGGGAAGCGAAAACAGCAGCCAAAACAACTAGAGAATTCGAAAGCTTCTAACGCCCCGGCTATCGAAAATAGACGTCATCAAAGGGCTCAACGATATCGTTTGACCCAAACACGATACCATACCGACAGATCCGCTCTGGCTCGGGCAATCATAGATGACACGCGGCTTGGACACGTCACACAGGAATTACTTATGTAAGCGACAAAATAGGTAATTCTGGGCGCTATAAGTTAATGGAAATCTATGATTTCATTCCTAAAAAGTATCAAATTCTTTAATATGCTTTAAATCTACTAATTTAATATACCTTAGCTATCAAAGAGGTTATCTCTGATTTCGATTTGTAAAGGAATGATAGCATAATTTTTATGACAGATGATTACAACGGTGTTTGTACAGAACTGTTCAAAGTACAAAAATTATAAATATGGATAACTTCTTATCTCAGTATTGTATAATAATTTGTAAAAAATAATATGACCATACCGATAAACTTAAAATAAAGCTCAACATAAAATAAAAATAAGCTATGCTAAAAAAAACTGTAGTATCAATAATTTTCGCCTCTCTTTGGTAACGATGTACACCCTGACATCAGAGCTATTGAACGGGAATATCGGACAATCTTTTCATCAAGATCGCCTACAGATGACGAACCAATTTCAGATCAGAAGGAACCGCTACAGATCAGCCATGCTGTAACAGAAGCGGAAATCCTCGGGGCCTTACAAACCATGAAATCTCAAGCAGCCGGTCCTGATTTCATTAAGATCCGAGAGCTGCGTAAGGTACCTGTTCAGAAATTGGTTCTAATCTATAATACCATACTCCAGTTTGGTGTTATGCCTCAGGTATTGAAGGATTGCAGGACCACTTTGATACCGAAGAGTGGCGATCCACTGGAGGTAGGTAACTGTAAATAACGGCATCAGTAATGATCAGGGTGTTGCATCGTCTGCTAGGGAAGAGGCTTGCGGTGCTAGATTTCCACGAGCTTCAGAGAGGCTTTCGGCAGGTAGATGGCGTTCTATTAAACTGACGCTTCAGACGGTTATCAAAGAACGAAGAAGATACCTTTGTCCATACAACATAATATCCATCGATCTACGCAAAGCTTTCGACATGGTCTCACAACGATCTATAGAACGGACAATGAATCACTTCGGGTTAGACGCTACATTCAATCGGTGTGTGGTGGACTCGTACCTAAATTGTCGTACGGGGTCGCTGCCGGAACAAGTACACATCGAACATCAAGATGAGTAGAGACGTCAAACAGGGAGATCCCTTGTCGCTCTACCTCTTCAATATGGTGGTCGATGAGCTAATATGCAAGCCTATCTGAATTGGCCAAAGATGGTACCAAACAGCTCCGGACAGCCATCGAATTCTTCGAAAAAAGGGGGATGTCGATAAACGCAGGTAAGAGTGCAGGGTAGACTTCAACGAGCTGCAGGCACAGCTCGATCATATACATCGAGCGGGGCTTAAACCAACACAAAAGCTGCTGGTTCTAAAAACATACTTGCCACCGAAGTATATCGATAAGTTGCAGAGTCCAACTATCAGTATGAAAACGTTGAAAGGCTTTGACAGGTCCGTGCGTATAGCCGTTCGGAAGTTTCTGTCCCTCAATCATACGTGCGCAGATGCTTACATCCACGCTCCCACAAAAGAGGGTGGCCTTACTTCGCCAAGGTTCTTCACATTCCGAAAGCTCAGCCTGGATAAGCCGCGAATTAGATGCGCCAACGGGACTCTGAAGATACCTGACCTTGTCGCGCAACAGGATGAGCGGGTAAAGGAGTGCTAAGAATCCTCCAGTTTCAACTTGGTAAGATATACGATGAAAAATCAGTATTAGTGGATAATCTCTTACTTCTCATGCAGTGATAGCACGGATCGCATCCCAAGACATGGGGTTGAAGTTCGAAAAAAAAAAAATTTACAAGTCTCCGTAAAGAACTTTGTTTATATCTTCGAAAGACTCGTACTCATACAGTTGCTTTTAAAAGTTAATATAGATATTATGCAAGCCTTCGCCCTTACAGTTAAAAAGAACTAGAAAGATTTTATTAACAGCTACATGAAGCCTTAAGAGATTAAGGATCATGAAGTTAACATGGTATTAGTACATTTTAACGCAATAGTTGGAGAAGGAATCGTAGATCACATAGAAGGATAATATCATCTTTATCAGAGAAATGACAGAGGGGATAGATTGATACAGTACTAACAAGACAAAGATATTATATTACTAAGGTGTCTGCATTACCTGGAGCATTCCTGGACATAGGATCTGGCCAAAATCCCTTAGTAGCAAATTTTAAACTGAGCTACAGCCAAAAGAAAGGACCAGGAGGCATCAATAAACATAAGAAAATTCAAAACAACGGTACATACAGAAGAAATAAATAATAGGTTCTCTGATATGGAACTGTGGATGACGTGAAAAAGTCATAAATCACCATAAAAGAATCATGAATGAATGACAGAAGAAATTTATTGAGATGATGGGACAATTCAGGCACTATAACATCAGACAGGGTACCGAAATACACACAGCAAAATTCGTAAAATAATTATAGGAGCAAAGGAAGTCTGGATGACTACCCGCTGTGCTGAAGCTGAAAATCTGTATACACTCGGCGACAGCTTTAATCTCTACAAGAAGGAAATTGCTGGGATCTTCAACAAAAAACAAGTCACTGGTATTCATAATGACCAAGATGAACTAATAATGGACACTAGCGATATACTTAATACCTGGAAAATATAAACAGCTAATTTGTTCAATAATCTCAGAACACAAAAGCCACTACAACTGGGAGATCATTAAGATGATCCAAGTATTTTGAAAGATGGTAACAAAGCTTCAGGACCAGATGATATGTATGAAGAAACAATTAAGTTACTTAATGAAGAAAATCTAGACATTATTGTGAAGCTCTTTAACACTATCTACGATATCTTGGCTTCGCTCTACATTTATCATCCTACTCAAAACACCACGTCCAAAATTCTGCCTGGATCACCAGCTAATACGCCTAACGGCTAAGGCTCCACTTTTAAATTAAAACTTTTTTTGAGAATACTACATACTATTATAGATTGTTGTGAAGAGGCCAGTAGCTGGAGTCGGTTTGGTTTTAAAAATGGACTTGGCACAAGAAAGTTGCGTAAACAATAACTCAGAATAATTTAAATTAAAGAGAGAATGTTTTTCTCTGTTTTATCGATTATAAGAAAGCATTAGATACCATAAAACACAAATTAAAAAGCATAGAATATCATGGAAGGACGGTGGCAAAAATGAAGAATTATACGCATAATCCAACCTCCAACGTCTACACGCTGCATATCGTACGATATTAGAACAAGAAGATAAAAATAATAGGAATCCACGAAGGAATACATTTAAAATCGCCTTCCATACTTTCTATCTATTTTTTCTCATTCTTTATGAGAGCTACGCCGTTAATTCTTTTTACCTTAGTTTATGCTGTTTAATCGCATTGAGCTTTCTATTTATACCTATTTTCATTTGTTTGTATGGAACGGAAGAAAAACTATTGTATGCAACATATTATGCAATTGCTATTTTGTCACTTATGTTGTCAACATTTTCGTTCGTAAAAAAAACAGTTTTTGCATAAAATAGTATTGATTCACTTTCTCTTTCTAACAATCAATTCTTTAGATATTGTAAACAGACTGTTATTTTGTAAAAACGAGAAATAAAAAGTTTTTGTGTTTTTAAATGCATGTTTCCAATGAAGCTATTTATTCAATATAAACAGTTAAATTACAACCGCAAAAATAATAACCTGCTCAGTGGATATCTCTTGGTATTTGTTTGTTTTTAGTGTATTTATACGAGAATACGTTGTTATGTCGAACTGGTATTATTTCCTACTTTTGTTGTTTTGTTTTGTGTATTGATTATTACGTATAATCGAAGAAAACGTATTATTTTCTTACAGTTGTAAAAAGGAATCTTTCAGGTTTTATAGATGATAATGCTTTAAGATTTCATCAATAATGGTATTTATGTTTGATACAGAAAATAACTGTTTTTAGTTTTATAACAAGATAAACACATTTACGATATTTTCAATGCCAATTATCCCTCCTTTGAACTATCATGCTAGGATAATAGTAAACATAGTTAAGAGTAGGAAAGATTAGAAAAAATTGATGACCAAACAAAAGATCGAATATACCGGGTGATCAACTTTTGCGAAGATGTCCGTTATATCTACACTGGAGTGCAAAATTAAGTGGACACTCGGATTTTTTTGTTTTTTGTTGGTGTTTAGATCAAAACTATCTATCTTCTTCCATAAAAAATGTTTATATTTAAAAAAATAATTTTTGTTTCTTTGCATATTTTCAAATTTTTTGAATTGTTCATTGGTTTTTCTGTGTAATATTCTTGAGTGGTAATAAATTTGACTTAAAAATTTTGTTTATTATTAAATACTTAATTGGGAACATCTTAAACTTTTTTAAACGCCAGTTTTTTGGAAAAATCTCGTTATTATTGCAACCTAGTGTATTATTATAGCAGATACCAAAAAATATTATTTAGAAAAACCAGAGGTAGCTGTAAGCTTCATATTTTAAGATTAGATCCAAATATAAAGGTTCGTTTATAACACTGTACCGCACCAAAGACATGTTTTTTAAATAAAACACTCTGTATTTTATTTTAATTTTTAAATATGATTCATTTTCTTGTTACAAGAAGCATCTAGACAAGGCGAAAAGCTCTGGTTCGTTCAGAAAAATATTCCCATAAGATTTTTTAAATAATAAATTTAAAGAACCCCTAAAATAAGGTTCAAAAGATCGCACAGAAGAAGAGTTCTTCTAATATTTTTAAACACTTTTTTTTACAAACTATTACAATAATTTTTTTCTACGCGGACAATTTTTCTTGATCGTTTTCGAGTTATAAACAATTGAAAACTGAAAAAGGCCCAAAATTACGGTTTTCAATTAATTTACTAAAAACTCTAAATAAACCTTTTTGTTTACTATTTCCTAAAAGAAGAGGGGGCTTATTACATAATAGAGATATCACCCCAAACGTTTAAGGACCACCTAGTTATATTTTTCGTAATTATATGTTTATCAGCCTGTTATGTTTTTACCAAAGTCAGTACATGCGACAGAATGCTCCCAGTACAGAAAAATTTCCTTAATAAGCCACACACTTAAGATATTTCTCAAAATAATACATGGAAGACTATACAAAAAAATAGAAGAAGATATAGATGACACCCAGTTTGGATTCAGAGGAGGACTAGGAACGAGAGAGGCCCTGTTCGCTTTTAACGTTCTCGCGCAAAGACGACTGGATATGAACCAGGATCTCTATGTCTGCTTTATAGATTATCAAAAGGCTTTTGATAGAGTACGACATCAGAAACTCGTAAAACTGTTGAAAGAAAATAATGTGGATAGTCGAGATATACGGGTTATTGTCAATCTGTACTGGAATCAAAAATCAAAGGTTAGAATCGAAAATGTCGAAACAGAAACAATAAAAATCAAAAGAGGTGTTAGACAGGGTTGCGTGCTGTCCCCATTGTTATTCAGTCTGTACAATGAAGCTATTTTTAAGGAAGCAATATCAGAGGAACAGCAGGGTATATCAATAAACGGAAAAATCTTAAACAACATAAGATTCGCAGACGACACCGCTGTTTTTGCAGACAGTCTAGAAACATTGCAACGCTTAGTAAATAGATTACATCAAGTCAGTATCAAATATGGACTACAAATGAACGTTAAGAAAACCAAGTTCATGATTATTTCTAAGCAACATACAGTAGGAAGGCTAGATATCGAGGGAAAACAAGTAGAAAGACTGAATAACTACAAATATCTGGGAACCTGGGTAAATGAAAACAATGACCAAGGTAGAGAAATAAGGACACGCATTGAAATTGCAAGACAAGCATTTATAAAAATGAAAACAGTGTTTGTCAATCGAGACCTTCCTCTGGATCTGAGGATAAGATGGAATGAAAAGCTGGACACTAGAAGTTGATAATATAAAGAACTTGGAATCATTTGAGATGTGGTTCGATATAAGGATTTTGAAAATACCATGGACCCAACGAGTTACAAATACAGAAGTGTTAAGAAGGCTACAAAAGGATTGCGATGTCATAAAGCACATCAAAACAAGAAAGCTGGAATAATTATTTCACATTACCAGAGGTGCGAAATATTAGATATTAAGGCTCATAATGCAAGGTAAAATCAAGGGTAAAAGATCCATAGGAAGACGAAGAATTTCCTTGCTGAGAAACCTAAGAGAATGGTATAGTTGCAGCTCAGTAGATCTTTTTAGAGCAGCCGCCAATAAGGTACGGATAGCTGTGATGATAGCCAACCTCCGATAGGAGAAGGAACTACAAGAAGAAGAAGCCTGTTATGGAGATGATAAGTTGATACTTCAGTTTTTGAAGTACTTGATTGTAATCTCCATCTCTTAAAGTATTCGCTGAGGATGGCTGGTTGCGAGGGTATAGTCGTCAGCGTATTCAAACTTTCGAGATTCGGTTGCAGTATGTCAGCAATATAGAGGCTAAAAAGTAAAGGGGCAACAGAACCCTGTGGAAGGCCATTATTATTTATTAATATGTTTGCTCATATTCTTTCCCATTATTACCTGAAAGGTTCTTTTTGTCAGCATGTTGTCAATGGGATTCATTATCTTTCTGCACAGGATAATACGGATCAGTTTAAATAAAACGATCCCTGTATGCTGCTGTTAGATCTATAATATTTGTGATAGGTGTTTGCTTTCTTGAGCAACCCACTGAACTTCAACAATCTGATCTTTCCCAAAAGATGAATATTTTATTATTCAATTTTAGTACATTAAATGCCTATCTTGTACAGTTTGCCTTGATGTGTCATCATTATGATCATGTCGCTTTAACCCTGGGCTGCCTGTACAACTTTTTCCAATTGATGGTTTTATACCAATCTCTGGCGTCATAAAAATGGCGTCGATCAAAATAGACAATCGTCTGACAGCAGAATTTCCAATAAAAAGAGGAGTTCGTCAGGGCTGTGTACTTTCTCCACTGTTATTCAATATATATATTCCGAAAAAACCTTTAAAAAATCCCCTCGAAAATATTGAAGAAGGAATAAAAATCAACGGATAATACGTAAACAAATTAAGATACGCAGACGACACCGTCATTATTGCGGACAGTGCTGAGGGTTTACAACGACTTTTGAATGTCATAACCAGAGAGGGAGATAGCTTGGGACTAAATATAAACACAAATAAAATAAAAGTAATGGCTGTTACACGTGCACCAAATGTCGACATTAATATTTGTATTTAAAACAAACATATAGAACCAGTACAAAGATTTCAGTATCTTGGTTGCTGGATAATAAACGATCTTGACCACGAGGTCGAAATACGTGCTCGTATAGAATATGCTAGGTAAGCATTTCAATGAATGAAAAAATTCCTAATAAACTCTACGTCATCGTTGGATATCCGATACCAATTTGTAAAAACGTTTATTTATTCCATATTGCTATACGGAGTGGAAACATGGACTCTCGGAATTACAAGTATGAGGCGTGTAGAAGCGGTTGAGATGTTTGAGGGTTTTTCGAAGGATGCTAAAGATCTCTGACAGAGCACGTGACCAACAACGAGGTGCTGAGAAGAATGGGTACTGAGAGAGAACTCCTAAATATTGTAAAAAACAGAACAACGAGTTATCTAGGACATATTTACAGAGGAGAAAAATACAACTTCCTACGACTTATAATGCACGGGAAAGTGGAAGGAAGAAGAAAATGCTCCTGGTTGAAAAATGTAAGAGACTGGACAGGCATGGACACACATTCGATACTAAGAACAGCTCAAGATAGAGAGCAATTTGCTGTAGTTGTAGCCAACCTTCAGTAACGGAAAAGGTACCTTAAGAAGAATACCAATCTCTAGTCAAATAGGATCGGACCATTTACAATGAAGTCTACGGAGTTTTTTGACTAACGGGCATTACTAATATTATTTACAAAAATAGTATGTAATCAGTCTAATGGTTTGCAAATTAATATTTTGTTTTTTGTTTTAATTACGATATTAATATTTTACTTTCTACAGTAACTCTATTAGTTTTTGTATACAATTTATACTATTTGTAGTATTAACGTAACTGTCAATTCATGACAAAAAAAATTATAGAAAATTTCTAACCTTATTATTAAGTACCATATGTAAATGTGTTCATATATGTTTATTATAAAATTTCTCATATATATAAATAACAGATATCATAAACACGTAGTATTAATATGTTATTAAAAAACTTTGAACTTGTGTTAATAACAGACCGTCAGCGAGATAAGAAATTTTCATAAACCGGAATCCGTCTCATTTGTAATTGCTATCATGAACAATTTCAAAAATTACTTGGAAAACAAACCATTATATTAATTATAATCCTTTTTAATATGCAAACGAAGAGAAACTTGGGAATTTTTTGTCATCTGCCTGTCTATTAATTCATGTTTTCAACTATGTAGTGTGTGGTAAAAACAATATGCATGTAGGAATAGTATAATTTGTTTACAATGTATTAGATCTTATCTCTACTTATCTTACCTTAACAAAACAAATATATTTTAATACGATATCCCAGAACTCTTTAACTTACTATTTAACAACAAAAAACGTGGCTTCACAGTATTTCTTATAGTTGCTCTTGAGGAAAGAGTAGACAATAAATTTACAAAAAAAAATATGGAAATATATGCAAGGGTTATATATTTTCAAAATAAATCAAGTATTATAATTTTAGAATATCAAGTAAAAAATATACCACACACGACTATCAGAATAATAAAAAATCAAGCATCCATCAAATAATACACCCAAAATTATCAATAAAAAATTTAATAAACTTATATACAAATCAAAGACCTCTTATTTTAAAACATAATGACGGTATTAGATTTTTATTTCGATGCAGGGCAGCGGCAAGCCGCTTATACGCATTTCAAACTCTTTAGGTCTCATCAGAGCGGCTTATGCTGCTCCGAATCGAAACACAATCTATCCCGTCGTAGGCCAATAATTATCAAAATAATTATTTACAGATTACAGTTAGAATGCCATCTAATACCAACAAGAGAAATCATAAGTTTTCTTAACTGGCGAAACTGAATTCAAATCTTTACCACTGTGCTTTCTAGAACTTACAAAGCAGACAGATTGCTGAATTAGTCGGCAAGGAAATCTAAAATATGCATTCCACATGCCGTTCATCCTGGTCAAAATTCGTAGTGAATTCAGTTTCTGGTACTCAAAAAAGAGTAAAGAAATGAAACATAATGACGGTATTAGATTTTTATTTCGATGCAGGGCAGCTAAAAGCCGCTTATACATATTTCAACCTCTTTAGGTCTCATCAGAGCGGCATTTGCTGCTGCTCTGAACCGAAAAAAAGACTATCCCGTCGAAGGACAATAATTCTCGAAATAATTATTTACAAACGTTACAACGCCATCTAATAACAACAAGAGAAATCATAAGATTTCTTACCTGACGAAACTGAATTCAAATCTTTACCACTGTGCTTTCTACAACTTGCAAAGCAGACTAATTCATCAATCTGTCTGCTTTGCAAATTGTAGAAAGTACAGTGGTAAAGATTTGAATTCAGTTTCGCTAGGTAGGAAATCTTATGATTTTTCTTGTTGTTACTTCTTATTTTATTCGTTCATTTACTTTTTTACTAAAGACTCAAAAATTTTATATTTACATTAATTTTTAATTAAACTAAATAGGTGGTCGTGGTTAACAGTCTCTGTTAACTAAATAACAAAACTAACCTTTTGTCTTCAAAACTGCTGACTCCACCTTATTCTCCTTCGACTGTGACCTGTCCACATCGCTCGTACTTCCCAGTTTCTCCAAATACGCCTGCTTTCTTCTCTACCTATCGTTTTCGATAAAACAATTCTACAATTCTACAACTGCAATAATCTTTGCCCAACTCATCACTCAAACTACTAACTCCAGGAACACCTCTTTCTCTTCAGACACAAGGATATCTCAACTGATCTGCTTGGATAACTATAAACTTTAAATCTGTTTTTTACTTACAGTATGCTATCTATTTCTTCATCTTCTTTTGCTTGCTACCACAGTTCTGATAAATAAAATAGTTTGGAAAATTAAATAATATATAAAATTATCGAAACAATATTAAAAAAGATATTATGATTTTTCCATTCTTTGATTTTTAAAACCAAAGTGAAAAAAATATAATAATAAACATAATAATTAAAAAAATATATTCCCTCATTGGGATCGATCTCGCGACATCTGGTTCTAAATACCGCGCTTCAACTCATTCGACCAATAACCTTAAATAATAAGGTGGCTAATCAACATCATTATTTGACAAGAACATTATTAAGATGTCAGTTTTTTGGTTGTATTTTGTGTTTGTGTTTATTTATTTATTGTATTCCAAAAATGCAAAGGTTATTACGAATCATAGAAGTTCCAGGAAGAATATTTATTTGTAAAAGACTTTGGCCAAATGTAGATATCTACCGAATTAATATAAAATAATAATAATATTATTAAATTTTAAATATATTTATAAAAGCAACATTTTTATTCTCGAGAGAGAAATATATCTTCTGTCTCTCTCTTACCTATATCTTACATATGTAATGATTTTACCGATTCACTCCCGTACAAATTTCCAACGTCGAACGCGCATATAGAAGTATAACTTCTAAAAATTAATAGTGAACTACCTAAGAAAAAATATTTGTTTTACAAAATTCTAGCACTTATTGCTTTGCTACCGAGTATTAACTCTTTCTTTGGTACCTGAAGTAGAGTAAGCTACGTCTTGAGTTTGGTTGTTGTCCTTCTTCGTGTCTATCTTCGTTTTTGTCCTTTTTCGTTGTCCTATTTGTACTTCTTTATGGTCTATAATATTTTTCTCTTCCGAACTCTTTTTTTATGATTCACTTTTATCAGTGTCTGGTTCCTTTGTCAGTTTTTCAGTCAGTATAGTTATCAGGTTAATGTTTTATTGTTGGGTAGCCTCTTCTTTCTGTGATGAATTCTTAGGAGTAAACTAAACATAAAGAAAAATAACAAAGATGTGACATTTATAACGTTACAGTTTTACTGTACGAAATCATTATTAATTTTTTACAAGCCCACTAAACAGCAAACGACTCCGACAATGCTGTCCTTTTAGAAGTTATTATGTATAAACACTTTAATATAAATAAGGACTCTTCACTGTTTAATCCTCCGAACAATGTTACTATATTTAAAATTATACGTGTCATCCAAATGCATTTTTCTCGCAACAAAGAATGATTCCGTTGATAGCGTGAGATCTGCGTATTCTTCCTCGCCCCCGACGGCTATTATTTCAATTCACGATAAGAATCTCTTTTTTTATTTTTCCTCCACTGCAGAACAATTTATGCTTTGTTGACAAAATTAGCTACCTTTAATTTATCTTGTTTATACAATCCGAGATCCGAACGGTCGCTGTATTGTTACCGACAATAAAAATAACTGTTTTATCTGTCCATTCATGGCATTGCTGGTTGTTAAAAAAAGAAAATAGTAACACCTCCTGTAATGACAGTGATTAGTTAACAATGCAAATTGGAATAATCAGTGAACAAAATCAAAATGTAATAAAGGCAGGTAATTTTCAGCGATCATTCGACATCGTGGTAGTTATTTTAGAATTACCATTGCCTACTTCCATTTTAGCGTTTTTTACTGGAGCTTTTATGGTTCGGAATAAAATTACCGGGCAATGAAGGTCGACGTGTGGTAATTTGCTGGACTGTTGTATGCCTAACTGTCTTCGAAATCCATATGCAAAGTCAACAGCTGTGATTTATATAGTTCGCATTGTCGATAAATGGATAAAAATTAAAATATTGTTAAAAATAGAGATTATACACTACTTTAGAGCTAGTAGGGAACGTTATATCTTGGTATTTATTCATTATAGCCCAGAGTAATAAGTTATTCCAGGGACTTTGACCCAGCCAGGGTTCTGACACGTTTTTTGAGTTTATGGACTTCAACAAGTAAAACCTTTATGTTTCCTGTGAGCTTGGTGCATTTTTTAAAATAATTAACATTTAAAGCCAAAAATAAGTACACCCTTTTATAAGTACTTTCGTCTACCAGTAAAAGTAAATTTTAAACGAAAGTTTACGTCTGATAAAACATGTTTAAAGCGTTGAGATGGCTATTTACGAATTTTTCCGTCGACCGTCCATTTATGATTAATTTTAACACCCTCAAAATCATTGATTAATGATCCCTATTAATGAATGATTTTCTATTAATGAACGATTTCATTATAGGCAACACAACATACATTGCTTGTATAAATTAATTTAACCACATTTAACGCTCTGTGATTGGCAGTTACCTGTGATGTGAGCAACCAAACATTCCTATTTATATCTTCACTAAAAAATTATTTATGATGAAGTAAAATGAAGAAAAATGAAGTAGCCGCTGTAAGTACTGTCTGTCATTGTATGTCATTATTTATCGTTAAGTAAATAAAAATTTAAACTAAGATATTTTTATATCTGAAAAGTACGGTCAACGGAAAAGTTTTGTAACGAACTCGTGAATTAAAATGGCGATTAACAATCTCGAACATTAACGCGCTCGCTTCGCTCACGCGTTAAAATATCTCAATTGTTAATCGCCCTTATTAATACACTTGTTGGTTAAATAACTATTAATTAATTAATTTAATGCATAGAAAACTGTAAAAAGCCTAAGGATTTTTAATACTTGCGAGAAAAGTTGGGTCTTGTCTAAAAATAATGATTGAAATTTCATAGTATTTCATTGATTAGTTTAAAACTTGTTTCAATTCTTTTATGTTAAACAACTTTTTTTGCAATAATATGGGTCAGAAACAACGATTTTACGAATGCCATAAGCAAGAGGGAGGGTTATTATGTAGAGAGGCGTTTTTTCACAAATTAAAAATAGTTATCCTATAAAATTAATAAAAAATAATTTTTAACGATATTTTTAGGACGATTTTGAAATTTGCAATACATTGCTGTAAATAATTAAGTCGGTTATTTCGAAAAGGCCACAACTCCAGAAATGTTAATTTTACAGGAAACGAAAAAAACGGTTCATATTGGTATTAATAGATATCTTTTTTTTATTTACAAATTCGCATCAACCCGAAGGTTATTAGCGAGAATCAGATTTACAATATTAAATATATTATATATTAACAAAATTAATAGCTTTTAAGTAGTTTAACATATTTGTGAATGAACAATTTGCACCAAGTGCTTTCTCTAAGTCTATTGAGATACCATAATTGATTCTTGCTGTGGAGAAAACTGGACAGTCTACAACAACATGTTTCACCGAGAGTTTAACGTTACACTGCTCACATTTTGGTTCGGATTCTTTAGTAATTAAGAACTTGTGCGTGGCACTGGTATAACATAATCTAAGACGAGTTATTGTCACTTGATCCCTTCTTTTAGTGGGGAAACGTCTCCATGGTTTAATGTCCGGTTTAATATTCCGAAGATTGGACACTGAAAATTCCCACCGGTTTTGCCACTCACTTAGGATCTGCGATTTGATAACACTTGAAACATCACTAGCTATCACGTATTTCACAATAATAGAGTCAGCTGAATTGACGGCTTCGCGCGCACACTTATCTGCTTCTTCATTACCTCTAATACCATTATGTGATGGGATCCAAATAAAGATTACCTCCTTATTACAATTTTCTATCTCTATCAGATTTTGTTTTATTTTTTCAAGAATATGATTCTCTGGGTATATTCTTCCTATAGATTGTAGTGAGTTTAGTGAATCAGTCAAAATTATATATTTCTGATTTGGCGAGGATATAATATATGTGAGTGCCTCGTATATGGCATATAATTCTGCATTAAGAGTACTATAGTGTATTGGCAACTTATATTTTTGACACATGTTAGAGGATATAACTGCTGCTCCTTTGCTGAAATTTGTATACTTTGATACGTTTTGCAGATTTTGATGTATTATACTATGGTTAGTAGTGTGTTTGTCCAATGATGTTAGGGTAGTTATTATTTTAGGTACTCCCAAAGTCCATGGTGCAGCAGGTTCAAAACTAACGGGAAAGCAAGGAGGTAAGGTGGTGTTCAGAGATGAGAGATCTATTTTGATTCGGTGGTAGAAAGGTTTATGTAGACTTGGTTTATTGGAGAAACATGTTGATAATCGGTTAAGGTGATCATATTTGAAGGTGTGGTTGTTAGGATTTGCATTTGATTTAATTGCATAGGTTAACTTTAAGTACATTCTTCTGTGATATAGTAATGGTTCAGCTGCTTCACAATACAGGCTTTCTATTGGTGTGGTTCTATAAGATCCCAAGACAATGCGGAGTGCAGTATTGTGTATTGAATCTAAAATTTTAAGGGAAGACTCAGTAGCCGATGAATATGCTATCTCGCCGTAGTCTAATTTAGATCTGATTAGAGTTCTGTAGAGAGAGAGCATAGTTTGTCTACCTGCCCCCCAGTCTTTTTTAGATAGTGATTTAAGGATATTAAGTCTTGCTTGGCATTCGATTATCAATTTTTTAATATGTTCTTTGCAATTTAGATGTTGGTCGAATGTCCTACAAATTTTACATTATTTTTTTAAACTAGAGGCTTGTTAAATAGTGAGAGTGGAGAGTGACTAGGGTAGCTTTTCTTTGTAAATAATATAAATTGTGTTTTTTCTGTAGAAAATTGAAATCCACAATTTTGCGACCATTCTAGTTGATGTAAAAACGTTTGTAGCATACTCGTGATGTTTTCCATATTTTGGCTTCTCGCATAGATAACAAGGTCGTCTGCCTATAAGAGACCTTTCAGTGGTGAGTTCATATTGGCTAGGACATCATTTATTGCTACTAAAAAAAGTGTAGGGCTTAAAACTGATCCTTGAGGAATACCATTCTCTAGTTTTGTTTTTGGTGATAGAATACCATAAGTTTTAAGGTGGAATGATTGATTGGTTAAGAAATTATTAATGAAAGCTAGGCAGTGTCCTTTGATATTTAGATATATATATATATATATATATATATATATATATATATATATATATATATATATATATATATATATATATATATATTGTTATGATATGTAAAATCGAGAAAAATATTGGGTTGATTAAAATATTTCAAAGTTCAAAAACATTAAAATAATTCAGATAAGTAGGATAATAAACAACAAACATTTCGAAGAAGGAAAGTTATTAAATTCTTGGATTACCTGTACTAAACAAAATGTAAGCTTTGCATAAATTATTTCTTTGTTATACTTGAGTGACCCGCATAAGTTTAAGTGAAATCCAAAGACAATTGAACCGGGTTTTCCAAATACATTCATGCAGTGATTAAAGACAATAGAAGAGATTTTAGAAAGAGGTTTTTGTTAGTTTTTAAGAATTATAGAAAAATATTATTTGTAAATAAGTTTTAGGAAATTTTATAATTATAGGTAAAAATTTGTTTGTTATCGAAATGAAAAAATGGGGGAATTGTGACGAGTTTTGATTGGCGGAGATTGAAAAAGGTGGGATAGGTATGTAGGAATGAAAGTTTAGCGAGATTGAGGAGAGAGAAAAGATAATCAGTGGGTTTCCAAGTCTGTAAGACGAACAGTGATTGTTCTCTGGCGGTTCCCGAGATGTAGCAAGCAGTAGTGTTGAATGTTAGTGAGTTTTTGTGGGGTTAGTGTATCTGACAGAAGCTTAAGCAGCAAAATATTGTAAGTCATATTTTTCTACTTATATTCCAAGAGTCACTGTTCAGGCCAACGAGAGATTCAGTTTATCGTAAAGAGAAGATATTCCAAGAGTCATTTTTCACTCGGGCCAACGAGAGATTCAGTTTATCGAGAGGAGAAAGGCTATCATAATTTGAATGATTTGTGCTTTTGAAGGAGATCATTAAGGACGATATACTTGCAACAATCTGTTGTACGATTGCTGATTACATAGGGAGCGGTTGAGAGGAGATGATATAGTCTACAAGGAACAAGGATTTGGACCACTCATCATCAGAGAGGGATATTTTTGTTTTCTGCAGTTTTTTCTTTTATTGATAACACAATTTTTACACTTAATTTAGAAAGGATATAAATATTTTGATTAGGAGAGTTAGAATAGTTTGGGATTTTGAGATTTCAATTAATATTGTTTGTACCATTAATTTTGATTGTTCACGTACGTAGAACAAAATTTTGAGAATCATTATATGAGATTTGTTTATTGAAAACTTTTGAGTGTGAATTATTTCATTATTTTTATTTCAATATATAGTGTTAGATCATATGTGTTTTTTATTATTCCGGTATTCTTTGGACCTTACTTTTCACATGTAATAGCATAGATATTGAAGCACGAATTTAACCCTGAGATAAAAGAATTAAAAATTGTGATAGAGTCATAATCATATCATTTAAATAATTTTGCTTGGCGCACCAAGACTTTAAATATCACAATAATATATATAATATAAGTTTCATTAACAAATCCAACATAAAAACACATAGGTACACTGTAAAAAATAATTTAGTTTTTGGAGTTGTGGCCTTTTCCAAACAAACACTGATGATTTTATGATTAATGATAGTAAATTCCAATATTATTAAGAAAAAAAATTTATTAGGTGTCAAAAAAACATGTTGAAGGTTAAGAAATAGTCTTTTATTTATCTTCCTCTGGTGGTTCACATTTTGTCTTCTGGCACATATTGGACAAGTTTCTTGATGATTTTTTCTGAGTAAGCAGACTCTGTTGTCAAAAAAGGACAAACTCCAGCTGGTTTTCTTAAGGAAAATTCATGAAACATAAGCCCATCGATAAATGGAAGTACTTTAACAATTCCCGGTTTTTTGTTGTCATATTCGAACTGATTATATCGAGAAATTTAAAAAGTTGTTTTCTCATGTTTGGTTTTTTCCCATAGCAGTCAATGGAGTGTACGGTTCTCTTATAATGCATGGGCCACCATTTTTTGAATTCCAAAATTGATTCATTTTTTACCAGTTCTATAGAAAAAAGAGATTTTCTTGACGATTTTTTTATCAATTTATAATATTCTTCAGGAAGAAAAATTCGGTCCTGCTTGCGAATGAGTTTTTTTGCTACACCGAACTCTCTATCGCACGGGAGGAATGAATGGCCTCTGATTGGAAAATAATGAAAAATGTGATTGAATTTTCCTGACAAAGCAAGAACCAAAAGGAATCTGATTACCGTGTGGTTCTTATTTTGGCCTGCACAACCATCTGGAAATATATGGACCTCTTTTACATTTTCAGACAGCTCATTTTCAAAATAATTTTTTAGGAAGGTGCACACTTCATTGTGTCCTTTGTGGGCCTCGCCCTCGTGATAGGAAACAAATTTAGTTTCTCCTGTTTTTAAGTTGTGTATACTGAATTCAAAAACCCATAACTACCGATAATAAAAAATTTCCTGTACAGGTATGTCAAGTATCGGCAAATTTTGCATATAATCCATGGAGATTCCTAGTATCTCGTATGTCTCTGAAGAAAGTTTTTGAAGTTATACTTCTATATGCGCGGTCGACGTTGGAAATTTGCACGGGAGTGAATCGGTGAAATCATTACATATGTAAGATATGTAATTATCGTTGTGATTATTGTGTGCAATTCATTTGGTATTAAATTATGCTCATTCTCTTAATGGGAGTTACTTCGATCATATTTTGTATGAGTCTTGTGAGTTTTTGTCATCAAAGCCATGTAACGACGTAAACAACGTATTCTTGTCGGTTTCCGAAAAATGTTCACTTCTTGCAACAAGTACAGCAGTCGATTCCAGTTTTTCGCGCCATACCTTGTTTTCCCACGTAATTAATATAGGCTTCACTATCAGAGCTACTCATTTTTGTATAAACAATACACAATGGAACCTAATCGTACTAAAGATAATCGTTAACTGGTCTAGGAAACTAGGAAGATCCGCGACCGTAACCACTAAATCACATGTTCGGCGCGCGCAGTTTGTTTTGAAAACGCCACATCTCCGGAGAAGTGACCTTTTCGAAATAAACAGAGAGATGCGCCTGTCAAGGTTAATAGGAACGAACAGCGGAGATGTGGCGTTTTCATCTGTAATAAAGCTTAAAGGATATTCTGAACAAAATGGCGAAGTTAACTCATTTTGTGAAATTAATGGAGATGTGGCCTTTTCGAAATATATATATATATACAAGGATTTCCACAGTTTTCACTGTATTCCTTCACTCAACCGTTTTCTCCAATTTTTCCTGTTTAGCCAGTCCCCTTCCTGTAGGTTTCTTCTACTCATTGCTTCGTCCACCTCATCTCTGAAAGATTTTCGGGGTCTGCCTCTCTTTCTTCTTCCTATCGGGCTCCACTTTGTTATTCTATTTATCCACCGATTTTGGTCTGCTCTTCTGACATGTCCGTACAATAACCGATTCAATTATTAATTGCCAAATTTTATGTAAACAAAACAAGTTGCCCTATATAAATTTCTTTTAAGGAGTAAAAAATGCTGCTAAAAATGATAAAATAAATATATAAAATTGCAGGAAATTATTTCTTGCAGATGAAATTATTTGCCTTATCGTGGAATATATAAATCTACAGCTTGACCAGTGGCGGCTTTTGGGGGATAGGCCGGGCCTACCCAATAATTTTAAGAGCTTTAAAATTGAAAATCATATATTCAAAAATTATGTTACTGCATGTAAATAACTTTTAAATGTACTAAATCACTCAATGCATTAGCCTCCGTTAAAACAATTATGTTATTATATTACCACAGAAAGCATCGAATCGTATTCAGGCATTTTAAATATCATTAATAGGCCCGATCGAAACTGGCCGACCCAGCTCACATAAGATCCCCGTACAAAAAGCGCTTGAAGTTGAGCAGCTTGCCGGACAACGATTTATATTCTCGTGTTTATGCTTGCTGTTTAGGCACCAGACGATCGGGCCTAGGCCAACCATCGTTGTCACTTGTAACGTAATTATCGAATTGTAATATAAATTTTCTTGATGATAAAAAAATATGTAACATAATCTATAATTGTAACATATTTTTAAACAAACACAATTACAAACAAGTGCACGGTTGCCGAAATAAATTTTAAAAAAATCATAAAATTCTAAAAAAAAAAGATTCCCACTCTCACATAAAAAAAATATGTATTACACACACTGGCGGCTACAGAATTTTTTTTGGGGAGGTCATAGATCTTGAGGGTGATTACTTTTCTCTGATGCAAGGTCACTTTTAGTCTTACCACCAATAGGATAAGTGGGTTTTCAAATATTTTTAAGGGGGGTCATGACCCCGCGACTCTCCCTCTGGATCCGCTACTTACACATAGCTATATGCAATTTGCTGACTTGGCCTACCCAAAATTTTACCACATCAGGCGCCACTGAGCTTGACGTTTATTAGGTACGTGCTTTTTTGGGGGTTCTGTTCTTAGCTGGATTCTTAGCTGAATTTAAATCTCAATATTTAAATACCAACATATTATAACTTATAGATAAACAGAGGAGTTTTTTTTTGGCAGTTATGTCTAAGAGCCGGTTTAACTTGCTAAGCCATTAGCAAGTTAATTAATAATAGTTAATTAAGCACATATTTCTAAATGCCTTCTAGGCCGTTACGTACTCGTTACTTGAATGTTAATTATGTTCCAAAAAGTATCCTTTTATCTTCGCAATTTATGAATATTATTCGGTTTTTGTTTTAACATATAACTTTTGTAAGTAAAATGAATTTCTGGTGTGTTACAAATGACTAAACCTAATTATAAACGTTGCGCTGCTTGTCAAATAAATCATAAATATAAATTGACAACATCCTCAAAGAACTAATTCTGACATCATTATCTTTAAACATAAACTTAGCCATAAATATTGCATTTCTGAACGACTTTCACGTTAAAAAATCATAATTTAGACGTCGGCAGTCACACGGAGATTATGTTGATTCGATTACAATAATAATCGTCCCATCTAGATACGGGCTTGTCAAATGGTCTGCGGTCGACCGGACATAACTCGCATCATCTGGACCAGAACTTTATAGGTGGTTCTCTCTTTAGATGCTCATATTTTTTGTTGCCAGCGCATCGGTTATTGTTACAAATATTGTATTCACCGAAGTGCAGAGGTGGAAAAAGTACGAGGATGAGAGGAAGAAGACAATGAACAGTTTTAATGAATTTACAGTAATTTGTAACGAAGTTGTAGCTATCTGAATGCTGTACTATTCCGTATTTTAATTGAGTAATAAGTTAAGTAGTTCCGTTATAATTTTTGTTTACTCTGATTATCTCTTTCAAATCATTTATCTGACTCTTTTTTTCTGCTGCACTATTTGTTGATTATTTCAATGAATTTAGCCATTTATAATTCATCACGTAATTTCCATGAGTATACCTTTTATATTTGACTCGTTTCCTGTTTCTTTTGAGGGACTGATAATTGTTTTCGTACCGTATTTGAGTCCATCGGGTACTTTGTTCCAGTATCCTGGGGCCTTTCTCAGCTTTCACACTTTACAAATTGCTCTCATGGATGTGTACTAGTATACATCGTGTTGCTCTGTAATTTCCAGTGCATTTTACAGTCTTGTGAGAGCGCAACATGTGCAGCTTGTGGTGTGATGAAAACGTTTATCTTATATACTAAAACGCTAAGCCCTTTTCTTGTCCACCACTTTACTCAAAAACCATATTAGATAATTAAAATATTTTTTTCGGAATATTATTAGTATTACGTATGAGATTGTCAAGATATACTTTTGGTACAAAAATTCACTTCCGGTTTTGAGACGACCGGAAGTTAAAATTTACTTTAAGTTTTAGACCCCACAATGTATATATGGATCAAAAGGTCTCGTCGAGACGAATCTAAATATGTACTTGCGGTTGCGATCCGACACCGGAATTGACCCGAAACGCGCATAAAACGTCATGATAGAGCAAATCTGACACCGTATTCGTGATCAGCATGCAAAATTAACTGCTAAATGATAACATTGTAACAAAAAACGTTGTTTTCGACGAAATATTTCGTGATATTTAATACACTTTTTACTTGCATTATTATTGATGAATGTTATGTATATTCTTGCTTATATTATTTGTATTGATCTCTTAATTTTTCTCGCAAAATAAAAATTTCATTTAAAAAACTCGATGTCGAGTTGGTCCGCTAGTAAGTATAGACTTTCATAGGTTTTGTCGGTGTTTTAGGTTTTCGATTGTCACTTCAATGACGATGTCGGTGCATCAATTTGCTTACTTTTATTTTTACTTACTTAGTTGGTTTTTCTCTCTTGGCACTTGTATTATATAGATGAAGAGAGACTTTTTGTGGAATATTGATTTTATGTTCTTGGCGCTGATTGGAAAGATGATTGTCATAAGCACCTTCTGTGTTTCCTCGTTTTGGGGCAGTCGCTGTATAACTGGTTGTTTCTCTGTGTATTGATATATTGTGACGGTGTTCATCGTCAACCATTATCTTAGTTCCTTTTATCACATTTCATAGGGCTTTGATGTTACCTATGTTGATCATATCGCCTTTATGGATACACATTTGAAGCATGGGGAGGCCGAAGCCACAGAGCTGATGTATGCGGTGGCTTTGAGTATGTTTCGTGAATTTGGATTTGGTTCTGCATATGGTATTGACAGGTGTTTACGTTTTCTTGTCCTAGTTTGCCTTTATTTTTTTGTATTCTCTTTTTGTTTATGTTCATTTTTGCAAACTTATTTATTTATTTATTTTACGGAAAAACCACATTATTAGACTTAATCACAATAAATGCTTAAGTTTAGTACAAAGATAAATATTTACAACATTTTACAATATTTTACAATATTTAAAACATTAAAACAAAATGTTAATTTTAAGTTTTGTTAAAGTTATGTTGTCATCGAATGCCATAGTCTGTGGACTAGTACGCATTTCGATGCGCATCGCCCCGCCTCGAATTTTCCCATTGGCTCTTGACCTAGAAATCCCTATTTATCGCTCGAACAGCGCATATAAATATTGGCGATTTTCAGGTCAGCCAGGTCAGTCCCTCACGGGCTCTCCGAGAGCTTACTGCTCTGGGGGCTCTGCTTCCTGCATTTATTTACCATACTCTGTGGCTGAGAATTGTTTCAACTTAACTTGGTGTTTTATTTCGACGAAGAAATTGTCATGTAAGAAATATCTTGCCTTTTTCAAGGCAAGACACCGAAGATAAATATTTTCCAAGTCCATAACCCGAAAATGGACTTAAGTAGGGGAGCTCTCGACAGTATATTCGAAGCCCTCTACAGAGCACCCGGAGACAACAGAAGGTGGTTCGACCCTTATTTGTTCCCCCGAGGTGACATGGCGCCCGACAACGTGGTTAAAATCCGCACCCACGACCCAGCTCGAATTCACAGAAGGCAACACACCATTGACTTCAACATGGGTTGAAGTCAAGAGAAGAATGGGGAGAACCACGTAGTGTTAGAAAGCAATACTCTAACACTCCGACATCGAGGCCTTCTGCAGACCTGATGCCTTCGACGTGCAGACACCTTTGACGAGCCAGGCTTATTCGAAGTTAGAAGCCCCAGATGTCGATGGAAGTCCCGGAGTAGACCCAGTCATCGCCCCCTACCGACAGTGGTTGGACGACCACGTAGGCTTCGGCACACTGGTACTCTACGAAACCCCGTTGGATATGGCAGATGGGATCCGGACGACCGAGAAGAAGACGAGCCCGTTGGAGGAGTTGGCACACCGGCCGAGGATGGACCTGTAGGAGCTTGAGATGCCGTTATCACCACCGATCTCCCCTTGTAAGTAGTGCAGTGCAGTGTTGTGTGAATTTTTTTTTTGAACATTTTACTTGTATTTTATGCATATTTTCTTGTGTATTTTCACATTTGTATTTTTTAATCAATAAATATTTTTTCCCAGCCGCAGAGTCTCCAGAGGAGGGGGATGTCATCGAATGCCATAGTCTGCGCATCGCCTTGCCTCGAATTTTCCCATTGGCTCTTGACCTGGAAATCCCTATTTATCGCTCGAACAGCGCATATAAATATTGGCGATTTTCAGGTCAGCCAGGTCAGTCCCTCACGGGCTCTCCGAGAGCTTAGTGCTCTCGGGGCTCTGCTTCCTGCATTTATTTACCATACTCTGTGGCTGAGAATTGTTTCAACTTAACTTGGTGTTTTATTTCGACGAAGAAATTGTCATGTAAGAAATATCTAAGTCCATAACCCGAAAATGGACTTAAGTAGGGGAGCTCTCGACAGTATATTCGAAGCCCTCTACAGAGCACCCGGAGACAACAGAAGGTGGTTAGACCCTTATTTGTTCGTACGAGGTGACAATGTTAAAAATATCAATATTTAAATTGTTTACCAAGACTGAATATCTACCCAAAGAATTGTTAATACCATAAAAGGTTCTATGGAATGAAACATAATGTTACCTGGTAATGAACCCCAGATAGGATAGTACATTCATGTAGATCTGACTAAACAGATCAGCACAGCTAACTATATCACTAATATATAATAATATCTCACTAATATATAATAACTACTCCATCATCATGCCAACTACAGGAATTTAGTTGTCTTGTGGATTATAAATTGAGTATTATTTAACTTGCACAATACAAATTTCTGCTTTACTCTATTGTATGTCAGCTATATACAATTTGATTTCATTAGCTCTGCTATCTCTTGCTTTATATTTTTACTTGTGATATTTGGGATGTCTTCTTCTCCTTCCTTCTTGTATGTAGGCTTTAAAGCCTGTTTCTTTTTCAATATTAGCTTCCTTCTTCTTCTTAGCTAACTTCTTCGTCCATTTGGTGACCTATCTCGTGCTATTCATATTATCCTATCCTCTGCCAGTCTACTAATGTGTTTATTCCACTGTTTCCATTTTGTCGCCCATTCATTTATGTCTTCTATATCGCATGGTTTTCTTATATTTTCGCTTCTCTCCCTATCCAACAGACTTTTCCCTGAAATTCTTTGGAGTATTTTTATCTCTGTTGTTTCTAGTAGTCGTCTCGATTTACATGTGTCAGGTCTTATTTTCGCCGTGTATGTTAATATAGGTCTAATTGCGCTTTATAGATTCTTGTTTTTGTGTCTTGTCTTAGGTGTTTGTTCTTCCAGATTGTGTCATTAAGAGATCCCGCCGCTTTACTTGCTTTTAAGCTTTGTTGTCGTACTTCTTCTTCAACATCCCTGTAACTAGTTATATCTATTTCCAGATATCTAAACCTTGCTTCCTGCTTTATTATTTTCCCATCAATTTTATCATATTGTATTTCTTGGCTGTTGTATTTAAGATGTTTGTTAATCTTTGGAGCTCGTCTTCTATCTCGGCGATTAATGCGACGTCGCCTGCATAACATAATTTTGGATTTCTTTGTTCCCCATTCTGTAACCATGACCTTTACGTAGTGCTCGTATGATTTAAAGTCGGCTTAACGGGTCACCATGTCTGACTCCGCTTTGTACTGGTATACACTTTGTTAGTGTTCCATTTATCTTTGCCTGTATTCGATTATGGAAGTTGATCTTTTCGATGGTTTGTATAATGTTGATTGGTATGTTTCTTTTATACAGTAGGTGTAAGACGCCTTTGACTGGGATGCGATCGAAAGCCTTTGTCAGGTCTATAAAACATAGATATGCTGGTTTATTGTACTCGATGGCCTTTTCTGTGATTTGTCTTAGAACAAGTACGGCGTCTACCCAGGATTTGGGATGTCGCCTTAAATTATTTATTATTTTTGGTGAATTTGTCATTCTCTGGTAATAATTCGTTGTTACCGGTGTTTGCGACTTAGTTTTCGTTTAACTTATACATATTTAGGTTGCAGTGAATGTGAATGTGCAGTGTTCTATGAGATGTTCCGATTATATTTTTGGTCTTCTTGCTTTTTTTCCTTGCTCTTTCCATGTTTTTTTTTATTTTTTTAATTAAAGAAACAAAGTCGCATCCACGCAAAGGTTATTTATTAGCGACATTCCTGTAACAATTGTAATAATATTAAATTTAACATTTGTAATAATCAATCATTGTAACAATTAATTAATTACAATTTATGAACAATTGAACATTTGTTTCAATTAATTAAGTTAAATTTTGTGTAACATATTTATACATTTTAAGTAACCTAATAAATTGTCCGGAACTAAACTTTTGTTGAGGAGTGCTTTCAGGTTATTTGGCAAATTGTAAAACTGTCTTTGATTTACATATTTAGGACAGTCTATCAAGAAGTGCTTTGTACTGTCTACTGTATTGCATGTTTCGCATTTTGGACCTACACTATTTGAGAAGAGATAGGCGAGAGTATACCTACAGTGTCTAAGTGGTAGACGTGTAATAATAGTTTGGCATCTTCTACTTCTGGATGTGGACTTCCATGAAAAAATGTCACTTTTGATGGTTCTGAGTTTCGAACTAGAGTCATTCCACTCCCAATTCCAGCACTTAACACTTTATTTTTGAAATAAACTTTTAGATCGCCTGCGACACTCCGACAGTCTGTTTCTGATGCGTCGCTGGCGATAGCGTTACGCGCAGTACCTACTTCTTTTTTGGGGATTCAGATTAGTTTCCTGTAGGCATATTACATTAGGAGATTGTTCACCAATTAGATGTTGGAGCATAGCAAGACGATGGAAAAATCCATCAATATTCCGCTGAAGTAGATACTTGAAATTTAATGTTGGCTTAATTGAGATGTGTCACTTTCTGCGTCCAATGCCTCACTGCCAATATAATTATGGATTTTTTTCCTTATGAACGTGAATTTACGTTTTATGGATCTTTCCTTTAAATGGGAAAAAAACTTGACTGAGCATATGGGACAAAGCTGATATGTCTGTGGCATATTCTTGAATTGTGGTTATAGGATCTGTTGATCCCGTGATATTCATTAGGAGCATGTTAAGTTGATCAGAGTTTAGAGGGAAAGGTAGAGGGTGATTTTCTATGAAGTTTTTAGCAGGGTCAGTAAGAGAGAAAATGAGCATTCAGAAGTGCTTGCTGAACTAATTTTAGCTTTTTTAGATCTTGCTTGGACTTTAGGTGGTGGAAAAATGTTACATTCTTTTGAAGATGGATCTGCTTCAGGTGAAATAATTTTATCAAAGTTACGTTTTGGTTGATTAATTATGTGACTGTCCTTATTTGATGCATCTACTTTGTTCGGTATCTCCGGGATATTAGAAATAGACGTTTAAATAATTGATGGATTCGACCGTTACTTGATGGAAATTCATTTTATGTAACAATAAAACACTGAAAACTTTGTTTTCAAAAGTTCCACAACATTTATTTTAAATTCTTATCACTACAGCTGTTTCGGCTGATTGCCTTTCTCAAGTGATCTGTTTTTGGCATGGGTTTACACTTTATAGTCTCTAATGAAATAGGTTGAGGAGGGGAGAACTGTTTGTCTCAAGCTGGTCATTCAGAATTATATCTGTGTTTTTTAATTTGTTGATTTCCATGGATTCTAACAAAGATAGCTTCAGGCCTTTATTTTGAATGTGAAGAATTTTAAATTCGTCATTAAAAGAATGATTATGATCTAGAAGGTGAAGTGCGTATGTAGAATCTGTTTTTCTATTATTGAAAGCACTTTTATGTTCTGCTATTCGTTTATTAAAATTTCTACCAGTTTGACCAATGTAAGTTTTTGGGCAGTCGCCACATTTTTTAAGTTTGTAGACATCACTGTGTAAGTGTTTTTTATGTTGGCTCTTGTTGTTTTTAATATATTTGCCTAGGTTGTTATTTGTTCTGAAAGCTGGTGTTATTCCTTTCTTTTTTATGTGTTTGGCTATTTTTGTTGATAATTTGCCTGTATATGTAATCGAGCAGAAGGTACTGGGTCTTTTTTCTGGTGGTGGAAATACTAAGTTCAGGGCTTTCTTGTGTAGTTTTTGATTTAACATTTTATTAATAGTTTGTTCGTTGTATCCATTGTTTACTGCTATTTGCTTAATGATATTTAATTCTGTCTCAAAATTGTATTTTGACATCGGCATTTCTGTTAATCTATGTAACATACTATGATAGGCTGCCAGTTTATGTTGTGTGAGATGAGATGATGAATTGTGAATTGTCGTGTCAGTATGGGTAGGTTTATGAAATATGGAGAAGTCATGTTTGTTTTTAAGTCTGATAATTTTTAAATCTAAAAAATTTATGGATTGATTTTGTTCTGTTTCTATTGTAAATTCAATATGACTATGAAGTGAATTAATATACGATAAAAATTGGTCGAGTTGCATGTTAGTTCCTGTGAAACGACGTACTGGTATGTTTAAGGTAGCAATAAATCAGAGCAGGCTACAATAAATTTCGAAAATATTATTTTACCATCACCTTACACATTATACATAAATGTTTGTTTGACAGGTACCATATTGTTGGCGTATTCTGCCAACAGCTTCCGTTTTAGTGTCTAAATGTTAAATGAAAATATTTACTTTGAATCCCATTAGTAGCTTTTAAGTTTTGACGATTTTGTACCACTACTATAACTTTATTTATGCATTCAACACTCTAATTTTAGGTTAGTGATTCTATTAGTAGTTTTACAACTTTGTGCAAAAGAACACATGGCAATTAGCAGACATACTCTGAAAAATTATATGGCGGAAGTCACAAAATAGTTATTTTTAACTGCTTTATGTCGGGTTCATGCACCGCAAAATAAAATAAATAACCATATGGTGATTTACAATACCATGTCAACGTACGACTGATCTCCTGAATGGACAGCATACAGGGTTTTATTTATATTCGCACAATACAATCAAAGCGGTGATTTTGCTAGAGTATTTTTACCAATTCCGTTAAATATAATGTGATGTCATGATCGGTACATCATTTGATGGCATTTTTTACTGAAAAGTTTATTAACTTAGTTCACATTGCTATCAATAGTAAAAATATTAATATAATCATAAACTTTTCGAATAAGATATTTCAGATCAAGAATGGTGTCATATTGCTCTTTAATTGTTCTCTTATAATAAAACCACGATATTTGATGTGTATAGCGTCCATATTCGCCATTACTTGTCTTTTTATAACTGATTCCGACAGTCTGCAGCGTCCGTATTTGCCATACTTATATTTTTATAATTAATACCGAAAGTCTGCATTACCAAATATATCACCAAAATAGTATTGCAAATATTAATTTATAGAATTATTTTTCCATACTATGGCTCTGCAGCACAATTCGAGCCCTGGATTTCCTAAGCAGTGTGTTTTTTGTATTTATTTTTTTTTGCTCAACACTTGCACAAATCAAAGTGTCCCTTAGTTCCAAATCTGGATTTACCTCCCTTCGTCTGCGAACTCCTCTTGGATCGAACACGGATCCATAAGTAAAAAAATTACGTATAATAGACTGAATTGTTGATCGTGCTGGAGCCGGCCTATTTGGAAACATATTTACAAATTGTTGTCTAATCATGTTGTGTGATAATCCATTCACATGCCACACAACAATTTGCACTTTTTCCTCGACCCTTAAAATCCTTTTCACGAATTGTTTTTTCAATAAAAAGTTTCTGTTTACCGTAAAAAACACTTCTCGATGTGTTATTATTTGATAACTTGAAGGCTTGATGATTTGGTTAGCTATAAAGCAGGTAGCTGTTCGCGCGCATCCATTCCAATTTCGTCAATTGTTTTGAAAATCATTACCTGTACAGAGGAATTGATATTAACACTGAGAATTTAGTGATGGATTTGACATTAAACAGTCTTCAATGGATTATTTTCCATCACAACTGAAGACTGTAAAACTGGAATTGAATTTGAAATATTTTGTATTTCTATTTATAACATTGGAATAAGAATAAATTGTAAATAATAAGTTTTTCGAAAACTTGTTACGTAATATGTATCATATTTTCTATTATTTTTGATTGAGTAAAACAAAAATTTTACCCTTGGTGTGAATTGAACCCCAGTCTTCTTATCAATAGACAACGTCTCTAACTATTACGCCAACTCCACATACAACAATTCTTTTCGGACTGATCATACCTATTTAGTTTAGTCAAATATTTCAGTTGAGTTATTTTTATTAATAAATAAACTTAAAGATTTATAATTTAAAATCGCTACTAATTAATGTTTTTTACTATAATATATCTTAATATATTTAATCATTTATTCTAACATCAGACTGAAGTCAAATAGACACGTCTAATAACTAGCCTTATCTCGTACTATCTCACAACTTAATCTGTCTTCTATCCTTTCCGCTATTTTGCCGGGTGGTAAGACACTCATTACTGTATAATCTTCTCTTTTCCGTTAATTGTAGTTTATCATAAGTCATCCATAATTTCGCTTATTAGTGTTTTTATTCTCTTTAGGATCTTGTTAGTTGAATTTTAATACTATCTTTAAACCCACTTATATTTTATTGCCACATTTTGAAATATCCCTATAAAAATATGAAATATGGAGAACGTTTTAGACCGAATAATTGGTAAACAACATACAAATAACAACTATAATTATGATTAGAATTTGATGAATAGTTCCACTTTTTTAAAATAGTATTCGACCATGCTTGGCTAATCAAATGAGATAGTAAACGTATTGTCAGTGGGATGAATTAAATTTTTGGACAATTTCACCTAATTCTATAGTAATTTCACCAAATTTAAAACACGTGTTGTCATCAGATTCTTTAATTTTGCTTTTTTTATAAATAGGTGTTTCTATATTACAGTGCAATATTATTTGGTTGTTGACCTGAAGGAAAGGAAATAGTATATCACTTGTGTAAAAACAGCAGAAAACTTAATTAACAAATTTGCTATAATGACCTATTCATTATTCTAATTTATATAAGTCTCAACACTGTAATAAATTTATTACTATAGTTGAAGAACAATTTGCTTATTTAAGATATCACTTTAAGACTCTCTCGTATCTTGATAAATACACTTGGCACATTTATTTTTATGCTATGAACTTTTCATGAATAAATTTTAGCATTAATACCTCTCCTGTATCCTTCAACTACGTTGTGTTCATCGTTTTAAACGCATCTTTCTCGTCATTTAATGATCTCCTGCTGGGTGTTCATTTATTTCGTCTTCCGGTCGGTTTCCGTTGTTTTTTATAAAATATTTTTTGTTTCTTTGGACTTTTAGGCTCTTAATATTTCTCAGCCATGCCAACATGTGATATTTATTAAATAATAATTGTTTTTTATAATTTAGCCCCATTCATTTTAACAATCTGTTCCTTTCAGTAACATTCGTTACATATCATTACTTTCATTACCTAATGGTCATGTAGGGAGAACTTCCTATGAAGTTTCTCTGTAACTAAATATTTAATAATGACAGAAAATAAAATCAGTTGATGTTTAAAGATTACTTAATATAAGTAATAATAAGTTTCTTTGTTTATCCCGCTTTAGTAGGTTGGGATGAACAGTAGTCTCTCTTTGTATTTTTTGTTTAAGTATCACTTCATTGGGCACGTATTAGGGAGGCATTTACTTTTATTCGTAGAACTTCACTTTGAAATCTTTGAAGATTTTCCAAGTTAGAATTACTGGCTGTATCCCATAGTTGTATCCCATAAGTCCACACGAGATTTATTATAGATTTATAGATAAATATTTTGTTTTCTGTTGTTAGTTGCGATTTTCTGCCAATCATTCAGTAGAGTTTATATTATATGTTGAGTTCAAGTTGTTTCCTTTTAGTAAATATGTTTCCGCCAAGTCAGTCTTCTATCCAAATGTGTGCCTAGATATTTTGTGGAGTGTGCTTGTGTTAGGTGACTATCATTAAGATAAACTGGAGGATGTTTCACGTCGTATTGCGGATCTCACATGCCAGTTTTTCTCTTCTTCTTCTTCAAGTGCCATCTTAGTTCCGAAGGTTGGCGATCATCAGGGCTATACGTATTTTCGAAATTGCTGACCGAAACAATTCGTTGCTGCTACAGCTATACCATTCCCGTAGATTCTTTAGCCAGGAGTTTCGTCTTCTTCCTATGGACCTTTTTCCAGCTATTTTCCCTTGCATAATTATTCGAAGCAGTTCATATCTTTCGCCTCTTGTACTGTGTCCCAAGTATTGCAATTTTCGTTTTTTGATCGTAAATATGACTTCCTTTTCTTCATTCATTCTTCTCAAGACCTCGACATTTGTGACTCTGTCGGTCCATGATATTCTCAGGATTATGCTATACATCCACAGTTCAAATGCCTCTAATTGTTTGGTATCGATCTTTTTTAACGTTCATGACTCCATTCCGTAGAATAGCACAGAAAGTACGTAACATCTCATCAGGCGAAGTTTCATTTCAAGGCTCAAATCTCTTCCGCAGAACACTCTCTTCATTTTAGTGAATATGGATCTGGCTTTTTCTATTCTTATTTTGATTTCTGCTGAGCTATCGTTGTCTTCATTTATAAAAGTGCCTAAATATTTGTATTTGCTAACTCGATCGATAATTTCATTGTGTAAATATAAATTTTGGACATTTTGTGTTGATTTCGATATTACCATAAATTTAGTTTTCTTTATGTTCAAAGATAGTCCATATTCTTCGCTGCAGTCTGCTATCTTATTCACCAATGTCTGTAGCTCTTCAAATGTTTCTGCGATCAGAACGGTGTCGTCGGCAAATCTTAGATTGTTTAATCTAACACCATTTATTTTAATACCTACGGATTGCTTAGAGAGTGTTCTATTCATTACGTCTTCGGAATAGAGATTAAACAGGGTTGGTGACAGTATACACCCTTGTCTCACACCTCGCTTTATTTCAATTTCTTCAGTGGTATTATTCTCTACTCTCACTACTGCTTTCTGATTTGCTATTAGTCGGATGTCTCGTTTATCTAAATTCTTTTCTGTCAGGAGTCTGATTAGGTGATCATGCCGCACTTTATCAAAGGCCTTGTTGTAATCTATGAAACACATAAATACATCTTGATTTATGTCAAGACATCTTTGAGACATACCGTTCAGTGCAAACAACGCCTCTCTTGTTCCAAGTCCATTTCGGAATCCAAACTGGGTATTATTGATGTCCATTTCCAGTTTTCTGTGTACTCTCTAGAGTGTACTCTAGAGTGTTTTTCTCTAAAGCAACATAATTTGTGTTTTTGCTGAATAGATGTGGATATTTTGGTTTTTGCACCATCTCAGCGAAGTAGGTTAACAGAATTGAAGAATGATGTTTTGTTCTTTTGTTTTTTTTTTAGCATCTGTCTCATGATGAATACATTATCTAGACGTAATCTGGCTCTTCGGAATCCGGCTTGTTCTTTGCCATAACGGTCCATGTGTTTTTGCCATAACGGTTTATTTTTTCTTTTTTTACTGTGGAAAATATTATTGCTATTGAAGGCATTACACTAACCCCTCTATAGTTAATAAGTTGGGTGGATAGAGTCACGAATGTCGAGGTGTTGAGAAGAATGGGAAAAGATAAAGAGGTTTTAAATACAATTAAAGTCAGAAAATTGCAATATCTGGGACATGTCATGAGGGGCGAGCATTATAACTTACTGCAATTAATAATACAAGGAAGAATACAGGGTAGAAGGAGTCGCGGAAGAAGACGCATCTCCTGGTTAAATAATTTGAGAGCTTGGTTTAACTGCACTTCTGCTGACCTGTTTAGAGCAGCGGTATCGAAAGTGCGAATTGCCATGATGGTTGCCAACCTTCTTAGAGGAGATGGCACGTGAAGAAGAAGATCTATAGTTATTTAGTTACCATTTGTCACTTTTTTTTGGAAATGTAGAACATATAGAATATTCCAGCAGTTTCATTTTTAGGTCCCCTGGTCCTAACGTTTTATTGTTTTTGTCTTTCTTTAGTGCTTTATTTATAATTTCCCCTGTGATTTCGGCTTGGTCTGTTATTATCGTTACAGGGTCTTGTCCACTCCTTTGACGTAAGAATCTAAATAATATTTTTAGTTCGTTCGTATAACCTTTCAGTTTATAATGTTTTATAGAATTACGTATTATAATTGGAGTTCGCCCATGTGCTATATTTTCTGGGTGGTTTACAGTTTAGAGTATTTGATGAGAACTTTGAAGTATATAATGCTACATAAGATGCCGATTTCCCCAAATATTTAGAGAATTCATGAATAGCTTAGATCGCTTTTATTAATTAGAAATTAATTTGGACATTTTAACGGTATCCAACCGGTTTAGCTAAATTATTTTTGCCCGTTAATATTTATCTCGTATTTTCCTATTCTCTAATACAAAGTAAAAATATAATGTTTTGCATAATATTTACGATAATGCCAAATTGACGCTTTTCACACAGTTTCTAAAGAAAACACCTTAATTGTAAATTTTCCGATACAAAAAATTGTCAGTCACTACATTCCTTGGTAATCCAAGAAATTACAGCTTGTGGTTTTTCTTCGACTCCTTATTTTAATGAACTGTCAATGACTTTCTTTCACTTTTCCTAAATAAAGTTTATGAATACTGATTTTTTATTAACAGTCTACCATCTTTTAAAAGTATATTACGCAGAATCCCACGTTACAATTCATTAATTCTCGATACGAACATGTTTGATGGGTTTGCAATGATCGTATTTTCTCTACCTTAGGTGGGTTGGAGCAATTTGTTTAAAAGACTGGCAATTACTATGCCTCAATTACAGTTATTACCCAATTAAATTTAATGGCCAACAATCGGCCCTACCTTCAGAAATCAATATGAAGTGAGCCTTATTGCGTTTTTCTAAAATACTACGTCACAGTCTGGAGTTTGATTAGACGATCAGCTAATTAATACCAAGACTGAAATTAAAACGTCAAAATAAATGTTATTTTAGATAAACAATAATTAAAATAGAAATCCAGCAATATTTAGAACTTTTTGATTATTTGTACCATATAGTTATTAGTACCATATACTTATTATTGTTTTTAAAAAAGAATTTTTCAAGAAATAGTGAGTGTGTTTATTATTATTTGCTTTTATAACCAAAAGTTACTTATTCTAGGTTATGTTTTTTCAAACTTGACGAGTAACTTACTTTGGGCTCGACCTTCTAGGCAAGTAGCCAAACTTTTGATTGAAAACTCTAAGGGTGGTGTTTTTACCCTCTGGATGATATTAAATTCTAATTATTGCATGTATTTATGTATTATCTGTTTGTGTATTATGCGTTTGAGTATTATGTATTTGTTTATACATTCTGTGTTGTATATGTATTATGCATAATTGTGTACGATGTGTCCCCGACTTTATATAAATCCGTTAATGTTGGTATATTTTTGTTGCTGACTTCTTCCTTTAGTATTGGGAATCAGAGTCTCATACATTCTGCTGATCGGTTTGCTATATATTTTTCAAGTAGAAGAAGAGCTGTTTCTTAATTTTTTCTCTTTGTCATGGCTGTTTCTTTCATGATTATTTATGTTTATTTACATTATATTCTTAGTCAGTTATAAAGGGTAACAACCCCCTTATTATTGACTTTTTGAGCTATCGTTCTTCCAACAATCCTTCATTCGTCACGATCTAACCAGCCGTTCTGGAGCTAATCGATATCAGAATGGAAGTGAAGGAGAATAGCCAAACCGCCCCAACCTCTACTATAATTTAAACAGAGTAAGCTAACTCCACTTTTACTGATCGTAGAAGAAAACTTGTTATTTTTTAATCTTTTTCTTAACTTCAGCTATAAGAATCAATAAGTTAAAAATGTGTGTAACGTATAGTGAGCGCTTTAGCTTAATTAATTTATAACCCATAAAGTCATATTTCAAAGCAATAAATAGGGTAGAAACATTTTTTGAGCAAATATGTTTATTTTTACATTAAAATATAATCGACCAAGAAGAAGATCACTTTACAATTAGATTTCTACCATTTAAAAAGTCTCATTCGATTTGTAATTAAAAGAGCTACGATATAATGCTTTTTGCATAAAAAAAAGAATGTTTACAAACGTAATTTTAAAAAAAATTGCGAAAAATTAACATTTTTGGTCTTTCTATGGTCAAATTTAATGTAATATAGCTCAGATTAAAGTTTTTATTTGTACTTTCATAATACTGTACTTATGTTATCCTAAAATATTGATTTGACACAATAAAAATAATCAAACAGACCGTTTTTGCACTTTAAAAGTGCCATAAAAAAATTATAATCAATAGTTTCTAGTTGCAAATACTTGGAGATTGCTCCAGATATTGCCCTTCATATTTCTGAGCTGGTTTCAAAAATTTACTAAGTAATGGACGTTTTTTTTTCTACAGTTTGGGCTATCTGTGTTTATTGTCCCAGGCATGTTTGCATATCTGTGATCTGTTGAAGCCTGTATTTTTATGTATGTTTCGCGCTCATTTATCCTAATACTTTCGGTTTCTCCTACATCAGGACAGCTCATCGCAGCTCTGCCATCTACCTGGAGGAAGGGCCGCGAAGAGGCTGAAATAACGACGATCGAAATGTATGTATGTATGCGTAGGAAAGAAAGCCAAGGAAAAAATCTGGATAGGCAGAGGCGGACGTGCTAGTCGCATGAGTGCGAGAGAAAAAAGCTGAAAAAAGTGTAATGAGCGACTGAGAATTGGGCAAAAGAAGGACATCGTTGAGAAATTATGTTTTAACGGATAGTCTCAACCCGATGCTCTAGTATGAGAGAGGTTAGGTTAATTAATTATTTTTTTAGTTACATGTTTTGGCGGTGGAAAAAAGAGCTTTATAAGAGAAGAGGCCCAAACTTTACTATGGCCGAGAGAAGACAGGAAAGGGAAAAGTCAATTGAAAAATGTCAAGAAGAGTGGAACAGCAGGGAGGATGTGGCACAGTGGACGAAAATGCTGATCCCGAACATAAGAGATTGGGCGGAATGTGGCCACAGGCGACTGGATTATTTTCTGACGCAGGTGCTCATAGCACACGGGTGTTTTAGGGCCTACCTCTCTAGGTTCGGAAAGGCTGACACAGATGAATGCCTATACTGTGGACACTCGGACACTGTGACACATACGATGTTAGATTGCAACAGATGGATAGTAGAAAGGAATAGAATGGAAAGAGAGACAGGTGTGAATTTTGTTACAGTGAGAGAAATGATTAAGAGATTGATTGAAAATAAATCGGGTTGGACTAGCATATACAACTATATCCGTGCAGTGATCAAGAAAAAAGAAGCGGAAGAAAGATAGCTGGACCAACGGCAGAGCTAAAAGTAAAAGTAATGGAAGTTAAAGCTGGAAAAGTGGGTCAGACTGTATGGGTTAGAATTCGTGAGTCAGACTGTGGGATAGGAGGAAATGGCCCTCTAGGAGTGATGCCGTTCTAGGCGCGATGAGGCTCTTCTACGCGCTAACTGGAACGAGACAGGGAGCTTCCTTGCTGATAAATGAAGTGTGGATTTTGATGAATAGAAAATGAATAAATGAAGGTAGTGCTTCGGAACTG
Organism: Diabrotica undecimpunctata; assembly: GCF_040954645.1. Lineage (NCBI taxonomy): Eukaryota > Metazoa > Arthropoda > Insecta > Coleoptera > Chrysomelidae > Diabrotica > Diabrotica undecimpunctata. The sequence goes on along the minus strand of NC_092808.1, from coordinate 14,717,619 downwards.
ATGCCGGTCTTACAGCGGCCATTCTGCTTCCAGATCGCTGAATGACAGAGGAGGGTCTGATTTAGCAGGTAAGCGTTCGGCGTACACTTGGCGACGAGAGGTCATTTTAAAGTACCACGGGAACTTTCGCTAGAAGTACGAAGAAGGAATCCTGCACTACGGTCAGTCAGGCGGCGTCCTGGACTGAGATGTTTTTTGAAGATTCCAGACCCCCCATCTATAAAGAGGAAAAAAAGGTTTAGCTGGTCCCGGCCACATCGGAGTTGCGGAAGCAGGGAGGTCCGACCCAGGGCCAAACTGCTTGGCGTAAATGTCGACTGTCGGAAATGTTTACCTCCTGCGTTTGTTTGCAGATTCCTCACCTAGTGATGAAAAAAGTTTCTGCCACATAAAAATTGTTACATTCACAGAGTATTTCATGGATGTAGTTCTTTGATTTCTATTGCGTGTTGTTAGGTTTTAGATAGAATAGATCTCAGTGAATTGGTTGTTTTGAATGCTGTGATGTAGTACTTTAGTATCCTGTTTAATGTTTCCGATAAGCGCTTTACATATGGTATTATTGTCATATTTAAATACCTTCTTGTAATCGTTTCTGGATTGCTTGTGGTCTTTTGTTATTTTCCTTTTTAAATCTTGTAAAATTTGTTTATAAATGACAATCGATAATCATTTTTTGTTAAACTTTTTGTTTGTTTTGCTTTATTTCGTCATTACTTCTCCTATACATTCTTGATACTCTGCAGCATCTTCGCAGGCATTCCATCTCTGTTGCTACTATCTTATTGCTGTGTCTTGTTTATGATCCAATTTTCAGCCCCATATGTCATAATACTTCGCCCTAATGTTTTATAAATCTGTGTTTTTGTCTTCATATTTAGGTGTCTATCCCACCATACTGAGTTAAGTTTTTGTTGTACTGAATTGGACTGCTGTTCTTGTTTGTCCTAATCTTTGTGTAATTTCTTCCTCTGTCGTTGCCTTTTTCGTGATTATAAACCCCAAGTATTTGAATTTATCCTTTCCTTTGATTGTTACGTTGTCATCAATCTGTAGATCTTCTATGTCTTCTTCACTTGTAGATAGGTACTCTGTTTTCGCGAGGTTAATATCTAGGCCAGCCTTGATATATTATTCTTGTAGTTTTTTCATCATGTAGCTGAGGTCATCTTGATCTTGTGCACTCACTACTGGATCGTCTGCAAAGCTTAACGTATATAGGTATTCGTTCCGTACCGGTACTCCCATGCCTTCGCATTTTCTTTTCCATTTACTCAAGGCTTTCTTTAAGTATATTTTAAATATTTTGCAGTAGCACCTTTGTTGTGGTGAAGTTTCTTGTTCCCATTTTAATGGACACTTTATTTTCTTTATACAGAGCTTTTGTAGCTTCTATGGGTTCCGTCCATATTTCTAATGTGTACATTGCCTCCCATAGTTCTGACCTTGGTACAGAGTCATACGCCTTTCTCAGGTCGACAATTACCAAATGTATTATATCTCTAGTTTTTGCTTTTTCTTTTCTAACCATTGTTCCAGTGTGTATATGTGGTCTATGCATGATCTTCCTGCCGTGAAGCCTGCCTGATCCTCCCCGATTTTGCCTTTTATCGCTTGCTCTATCTTTTCTAGCAGTATCTTCCCATATAATCTTCATATTGATGATATTACGCTTATTCCTCTGTAGTTTTCGGATCATTTTCTATCTCCTTTCTTAAATATAGATGTCATGCCTCCGTCCATTCCTTTGGGAGCTGTTCTCCATTTATGGCTTTCTGAAATATCCATTGTATCATCCGGTGTAATTATTTTGATCCGTATTTTATAAGCTCAGGTAAGATGCCTCCAGCTCGTGGTGCTTTCTTATTTTTGATTGCTTTTATGGCCGTTCTCATTTCCCTATCTGTTATTTGTATTTCTTGTTGTGGGGTCTGCTTCGTCTTCGCCTGTTTTATTTTTCAATGAATTGTGGTCTTTGTTCTGTTAACAGTTCCTTGTAATAGTCCTTCCATTCTTTGTCCTGTATATTTCCCAATTTAATTTTTTCTTTTGAGTTTTGTTTCCTCTCAGTACTTTCCATGACTCCGAAGTTCTTGTACTTTCTATGTATGTTTCAATATTTAAGCAGGGTCTTTCCCAGTCTTCATTCTTTTGTTGTGTTATTTGTTTTTTCACTTCTCTATCTTTTTCCCTATATTCTTTATAAACTTCATCGTTGTTTGTAGTCAGCCATTTTCTGTATGGTTGCTTTTTTTCTTCGATTATTCTTTTTTTTTTGGTTCATTTATTTCATAATAGTGCTGTTTATTTGTTATATGTTCTTTTTCCCCAAGGGCTTCGAATGCTACTTGCTTTATACTCGCCTTTATATGCTTGTATATTTCTTCGATGTTGTCGTATCTAAATTCTATTAATTTTTAGTCTAGACGTTGGTGGTATAGTTCTCTTATTGATTGTTCTTGGAGTAGTTCTATATTGTATTGTTTTTCTCTTATAGTGTTTAACGGTTCTTCTGTAGAGGGGGTCTTGTTATGTTTCCAATTAATGCCCATTTTTGCTGTCAGTAGTTTATGGTCCGTTCCACATTCTGCTCCTCTTCTGACTCGCACATCTTTGATCTTTATTGTGGTATCTTGTTTGATTATTATGTAGTCTATTATTGATTTCAGCTTTCGTGTTTCTTGCGTCCATGTATATTTATGAATATTTTTATGTCTAAGAATCCGTTGGTGATTTTTAGGTTGTTTAGTTCCCCTAATTCAATCAGAAGTTCTCTGTTATCGTTTTGTTCATCCTCTCCAAATCTCCCCACTACTTTATCGTTTTCTTTCGTTCCGGTTCCGCCGGAACAAAGTAAATCATTCTTTTAAATCTGTTGGATTCATCGGAAGGGTGTGAAATCTTTCAAATTTCTCCTATAAAAATCAACACATCGAACACTTGACGGTGGATATATTTCAAATTATTTTCCTAAAAATGTAATAAAGTTATTTGACCTGTTTACTTCAATTTAATCAGAAATTGAGCAAATCATTTATGATTTTATTAGAATACAAACAATATACGTAACTTCTGACGAGCAGTTTATCTTTTGTAGAAAAACTTTTACTTTTAAGTACCCATTTACGAGACGCAAGATGCGTGAGCTTAGAGGAATTACATTATACTTCAAAGGAATTACTATGTACACAAAGCACAACACGTTATTTTGGATAAATATATTAAGGTAAATATTAGACAGTTCTTAAATTTCATAAATTACACAAATTCTACTTTATGGACTTGTTAACACGCCATTTAAGTCTAAAACAGAATCTTTAATGGAGTACTTTGGCTTACTTTCTTTGGTTCCTTGTGTTAAGGAGACTATAAAATTAGAAAGTTTCACTGTTACAATTTTAGCTACAAAGTTAATTACCATAAAATATGGGTAGGCATATCGGCAAAATGTTTATTGTGTTGAAAGAAACACTTTATGTTCGAACAGTTCAAAGTGTAGTAATGTATGTTTCTCGAGCAGATCAGTTTTAAAAAAAATCTTTATCTTCAATAATAATTGATTCTCTGTAACTATTTCAAGAAGTTGTTTCTGAAAGTTATTCACTGGAAGATTTACTGCAAATGTAATGAGAAAATGGGAGCCACACAATTTGGATTTAGAAATGGTTTTGGTATAGAAGAAACTTTATTCATTATGCAAGTTGTCTTCAGGGTTTTATGAGGTTAATGTTGGTTTTTGTATTTGTATATTAATTATAAAAAAAATTATATTACAACATAAAGGTAAAATGATACAATATTTTGAAAATTCTCAATAAGATGGGACTAGAATCTAGTCACTATATAAAAGAGATACTCAAATAATTGCTCATTTGTATTGAAATCAAGTTTCTTTCGTTAGAATTAAACTTCATCGGACTGACCGGGGTGTGTTTTGACCCCAACTCACAATTTTTGGGTATTACTTCACAGAATTTAATTTTTAATCGGCAATCTTCCATCTACAGTACATTCAACCAACTTACACCTCTAAACGATTAAAGAAATTCACAGAAAACCTTTTGTTGTAGTAAAAGGTACGGTAAACTGCACTGGAGTTCTCCATAATCTTTTTAATTACTTACTTTGTTTAGAATATTTTTCCTGTATTATCAGTTAGAGATATAGATAATTAGAGATATAGATAGATAGAGAATTTGTATAACATAAGGAGCAAAAATTCAAATGATATTTTATATATTATTCTTTATTTGACTAATAATGAATGTATAAATATAACGGTTAACCTGCTGTACAATTATTTTGTAAATTACATGATAGCAGTGCACTTCCTCGCCAAATTCACTACCGCTATCATTATGTAAATCTATAATCACTGGATTAATTTCACTAATTTTATTTTCCCGGATCCGCCACTCTTCTATTAATTTTTCACATTTATTTGCAGTTTTGGCCCATATTTCTGGAGTTGCACTTTTAAGAGCTTCTTGCCACATTTCCCTAACTGCATCATCACTGTATCCACTGCATCCAACGTAATTATCATAATACGTTTTACGTACGCCCCAGATGTGTTCGATGGGTTTAAACTGGCAGTGCTGGCAGTGATACGGCGGTAACCGTAGTACTTGATGTCCATAACTTGATACAATTTGGTCAACTATATAAACTGTTCGTTTTTCATTGGGTTTCGAAAATTCCAGTAACTCTGATTTGAAGACGTATTCCGGAAAATTGATATTATTTTTAACTAACCAATTTTTTATGCTCGGTACGTTTTATGACCTAAATCCTCAATCTCTCAACACTTTTCAAAAGCTACTTCTCTTAATTTCAGAAAGTTTTTTTTCTCTTATTTTGCCCAGTAAAGTATCTAACTGACATGTTGATTGTTTTCACACATTCGATACAAAATATTGCGAATTTCAAATTTTTCTCCCTCAGGTAAGTCAATGCTCCTAGAATGTTTACGAGTTGTTTTCTTGTCTTCGTGATACCCAGTCACAGTAACATGTTTTACATGTTTAAATGGTGAATTCTCCCAGCAGCGATAAAATGTAACGAAATAATATATATTAAGTTCTAGTGTCAGTTGGTTTCTTGTCATATTTGTGAACAGTGCATAAAATTCTGAATCTGAGTGATGATAAACTTTTACGTTTACTTGAAAGTGATAATCCAGAGATTGATATTTATATCAATGCGGAAACACCAAGTGATTTAGAAGAAAAAGATAATGTGACAATAGTAAAAGAAAATGACCTTATTATTGATCAAAGCATAGAGGAAAACGAAAAACGAACCAACAGTTACTGACACCGAAGGTTTACCATTATATATATATATATATATATATATATATATATATATATATATATATATATATATATATATATATATATATATATATATATATATATATATATAAATATATGTTCGGAAAGATTTCCGCGGTTAGTACAATTAAACTTAGAGCTAAGATTAATATTATTATAAAAATTAATATTAAATTCACCAGTCTTCCGGGTTGAACCGCGTCGCTATCCATGTAGTAGTGAACTAGAAGTTACTAGTGAGTGTAGTAGTGTCTGGGGGCTCGGGAGACTGAGACCTCGGAAGCCCTGAAGAAGACATCAGAAAGGATGTCGAAAGCTCGGCAAAATGGATATCGACGCGGTTCAACCCGGAAGGCTGGTGAGTTTAATATTAATTTTTATAATAATATTAATCTTAGCTCTAAGTTTAATATATATATATATATATATATATATTATATATATATATATATATATATATATATACTATATATATTATATATATATATATATATATATATATATATATATATATATATATATATATATATATATATCTAAAGATGGAACTGGACTTTACAGTACAAGACAAAATAATTGATGAATTGCATTTGATTCTAAACAGGTTTAAGAACATATTGGAGTATTGTTTATACTTGGGGATTTTTATGGATCGAAAGAGGCGATCGATATGGTTTGATGTGACGAAATTGCTTACTGCGGTCCTATAATATCAGCTGCTATGTCTAGAGATAGGTTCAAACAAATAGCTTCATTTATACGTTTTGACAATTTTGAAACCAGACAAGAGCGAAAATCAGTTGATAAACTAGCCCCAATAATAGATGCATATGGTGTTTTCATTTCTAATTGTAAGAAATCACTAAATCTAGGCGATTATCTGTTTGTAGATGAGCAGCTCGTGCCTTTTAGAGGTAAAGCACCAGTCCAAGTTTATATGAAGAGCAAACCTGACAAGTACGGATTAAATATATGTCACATATCATATTTTGACACTCCAGCGAGTGTCCAAATTGGTTCCATAGTGAACCAATCAGGCTAATTTTTCAGTAGAGAAATTTAATAGTTTGAAAGGCCCCCTAAATTCTTGAAATTATCAAAGTGTCTTTGCAAATCGCAAGTATTTTTTTTGTAGAATGAATCGCAATTGTGCCGCGGCACACTGGTTGGGAACCTCTGCTCTAGAGTGTCGGACATATCAGGAGCTTGGAACTGTAAAGGCGAACTGCAAAATCATGTTTCTGGAAAACTAAGTATAAAGTTTAAAAACATGTTAGAATAGTAAGGGTGAACAAGTTTTATATTATTAACAAAAATTTAAAAGAGGATAAGTTCTGACGCTATTTATTTGTGGCATGTTTGATAAAGGTATAGTTTTATGGGACTTAGCCACAATTGGCTGTAATGATGATTACATTTTTTTTTAAAGAAAAAAAATTTTTTTTTAAATGTAATTATCATTACAACCAATTGTGGCTTAATCCCATAAAACCATACCGTTACTAAAAGAAGATTTTGCAAGATTTTTATAAAATGAAAAGAAAAGGGGTTTAATATTTTTTATTCTACAAAAATAAATATAGTTCTGTTAACAAAGTATGTGGAAGGTAATAACAGTAAAATAATTTGAAAAATTCCCAAATAATGCTTCAATTAAATTCAATTTGATTTTCATCGTCTACAGTTTCTTCCACTTCAGTTGTACTAATTCATCCATTAATAGCTTGTTAGTCGTTTTTCTTTTCATCTGTAAGCTTGAGAGCACCCTGATATTTGAGAGGAAGTTCTATAGTATCTAAGTTAAAATTTATTACATCGTGAAGTTTCTTTTGTCCCTTTTGGAGTATGACATTTGTAGGAATATCTGTTTTATATGCGATTTGAATTTTAAAGCCTATTTTGAAATATTTTAAAAGTTCGAATAGTCTGTCATCCTTGAAGTTAGATCCCAACATTTGAGATTTAGTTGCTGCTTTTTGAAGAATACTGAAATCCTTAACCATTTCACTCGCGACATTAACAACTTGGAATTTGTTTTTTTTAATGTGTATACTAAAATGGATATAGTGTTCTTTAGAAAATACCTCACAGTCCTTGATCTTTAATTTATTTGAACCAAAATCTCGATCACATCCCATCATCGAATGCCCTGACATTAAAAAAACGTGCTTAATAAGATCAAAGCGATTTGCATGAATGTGACGAAACAACGTTTATGTTCTTATTTTGCCCGGCACAGTTTTCACTAAAAATTATAACTTTTCTCACATGCTTTTTAATAAAGCTCTCCAAGTAATGACTAAGAAAACTGTCTATTTCGTATGATCCGCGTTTAGCGATGGTTTCATCCCATACTTACATTATGGCTGCTCGTTTTTTAATATTGTGGATTCCTAAGTTGTAAGTCCACATTTTTCTTTTGTAGTATTGTACGTTGCAGGTAAGTTTAGGCGTGGGTAATTCTTGTTGTAAATCAATACATACAACTTCAGTATTTTCATCCTGGTTGCTATCGTAGCTTTTCATCATATTGTGAGCAGCTTTCTACTTTGCTTTCGTAACTTTTCATCATATTCTAAGCAGCTTTCTGCTTTGCTAAATAAACCTTCAATTCAGTATCCAATTCAATTATTCTGGGAAAATTTGGGTTGCTAGTCTTTAACCCATCAAGTTTAACTTTAATATTAGAGCAGATATTACAATCATCAACAGAAGGAGGCTGAACACCTATGTTGAATTAGTTAGGACTCTATCACAGGCTGTTCTTCAGGATGTGTGTTTCTTAGCCATTCCATATAAGCTCTATATACTCCAGTAATTGACGAACCATGTGTATTTTCGAAAAGGACTTTTGGCTCTACTGTAGTGACTGGAAATAGTAACAACTGAATCCGTATGATCTCTGACATACTGCTTTCTATATCCAACAATTTTATTTCCTGGACTTAGCTTCCCTCTGCTATCACCCAGCACAGTTCCTGTGATGGCCTGCTTGTCTAAAACAACGCGAACACTTTTTGGCTTATGCGATGGATGTTAATAAAAGCCTGACGATAAACACATTTTCTTTCTCATTTTATTGAAAGACTATATTCTATGGTCCAAAGCTTCCTACTAGCTCTGTCAGTAATTACAGACTTTTTACAATCATTCCAACAACAGTTTTGAAAGGTATTGGCTCTGATTATCGTAGTTGCCGATTTGCCAAAGGTTATTGAAAATCATACTGATATTGTTCATGCCTAACTTTTCAAAACACATTTTTTAAACTTATATGGCAGTCCGATACAGCTTCCTTTGTATTTCTTGAAACGTACGCTTCACTACAGTTTCGTTTGGTTTTACACACGTTAACAAGCCATTGTTCCGTTTTCTTTTGCTTCCCCCTTTCGTTTTCTCGGCGTTCATTTTGAAAGTAAATCAGAAAAAAACAAATTAACTTGAAGGCTAATGTAACGTCGGTTTTTTCTTGAAATACGAGTAACTAAAACTACAACAACCAAAAACCAAAAACTGGTACCAAAAACTCAAAAACAACGCATATATCTGAGACTATCTCTCACCAACTACCAAGTAACACCGGCGTGTTGATACGGTTACAGAGGAGAAGGGGCGAACTTTGAACGAAAACTCAACGAATTATTTTTTACAGAATTTTAGGAATATGAGGGGCAAAACATACTTTTATAATATACACGAGCATTCTTTAAAGGTTTTGTGTGAAAGATGAGACTGTTTTCGAAACGTCCACTTTGCGAGTTCGCCCTTACTCTTCCAAGCTCCTGATATTTTTGAATTTATAATGAGATGCTGTGCTATCTAGTTTAAGAAGACAGAATATAGCTAAAATAAATATTTTTGGCAGCTTTGTATTTTGAAATATGTGTGTCAGACCTATTATTTTGGAACTCTTTAAGTGGCTAGACAATAAGGATTAAAAGAGTAACAAAAACCACCTAATACTTATTGTCTAATAATACCTTATACACGTCTTTATCGCTTATGGATCTCTTTGTCACTAATATAATGTGATTGATTTCTAGAAATAATTCCATCGATAAAATAATAAAGGAATTAGGTTGAGATGCACATTTCACTTCGATGTCTTATAGGAAATCAAGCTACTCAACCAACACAAACGATGACAGCTGTTTTCAGGTGGATCCGAATACCATGTCGATCATGGGCGTAGAACAAAATTAACTAATCCATATCGAGAATGATGATGCTTTAATGTCTACTGGAAATTAATTGATAGTTTTATAGATAATTAGAGAATAGATTAATTAGTTTACCATGACTCTATACGATCTTTATTTGGTAATGTAATTATACGGTTCTGATAATTTAAGAACAACACAGTTAATACAGATAGAAAGGTATAATGTTGATATGTATATAAGTATAAAAAATAATTAAACAAAATGAATAATTACTCGTATATTATTATTACCTATACCGCATTAACCATAAAAAATAAGTAAGTGATTAGTAAAATAAGTAATTTAAAATTAAATTTGATGTCTCTGTAAGTCGTTTATTTATGATTGTTTTGGATTTGTATGAGTTGGATACTTAGTTCAATAAGATTTTATTTAATGAAAAATGGATTAAAACCCTCTTCGGTATTAATGTTCCTTATAATGTCCTTAAGCTTCTCGCCTTAGGTTCCAAATTTGGTATTCAGCTGTCCTTATTTTGGATTACATTGTAAATTTTATGCCCATGTCCAAATTTTGCCGAATGCTTCCAATTCTGATATTTTTAACCTTCTTCTGATAACAAACTTTGAATTATTCTTAGCAACCAACTAGATCTGTTTCAGAACTGGATAGGATCTATAGGGAATCTCTTGTTCTAAAAAGTCAACCTGTTTGGTTAGTTCCTAGATGAGGATATCAAGACTGTGTTAATGAAATGAAACCAGTTATTTAATATGGATTAAACCACAATTGATTGTACTGAGAATTGTATTTTACATCTGTTCTACAAGTACCTGCGCTGCGCGATATGTCTGTTTCATTTCTTCTCATTTTTCATTCGTCCATTTATTATCTACATTCATACCCATTTGGTGGTATATACAGTATTGTGCGAATTAATGGAATCATTATGATATTTTTCAATATTCTTAGTTGGCAACATTTACAACTGACCAAATATTGAAAACATAACCTTACTTTTCTCTGCCTCTTATTTGAGAGTGTTTAAGGACATTTCCCACCAAGTTTGTGTTGTTTTGTACTATTTTGTGTTATTTTCGGTAATCAGTGAGTTTGTTTCGTTTAATTCGATCCTGGATATTACGCATAGGAAGCGTGAAAAGATTATCGCGTTAACTGAACACACTTCTTTATCACAAAGAGAAATCGCAAGCAGGAGGAGTGAGTCAGGGGGTAGTAAGCAAGATTTTGAAGCGTAAACGAGAAACGGGATCAATGTATGTGAAAATACTAGGAAAATCCGGAAGAAAGAGAAAAACAACACCAGCAAATGAAAGATTTTTACTTCGAAAGAGCAAATTGGACCTAAAAAAAGGCAGCATCAGATGTAGTGATTTATGAATCAACTGTTCGGAAAAGGACGTAAAACATCCAGTGAAAAAAATGTTTTGGGGATGTTTTTCATACATGGGGGTTAGATTTTTGGTACCAATCGAAGGCATGATAAACAGCCAAAAATACAAATACAGTTGGAACAGCGTTTGGATACAGAACTCCGAAAATATCAGCCCTAAGAAGGAGCGATTTTTCAACAGGGCTCTGTTCCCTATTACAAGTTAAAGCAAATGATGGAATTTTTCAAAAATAAGGAAGTTATTGTTTTAGATTGACCCAGTAATTCACCAGACCTCAACTCCATTGAAAATGTATGGGCAATTTGCAAAACTAGACTGCTTAAAATCGACTGTACTACAAAAATAAAAATGACTAGAGCGTTAATTCAGGTTTGGTTTCGAGATACAATATATCTGGGAACTGTCAGAAGCTCGTATACTCTATGCACAAACGGGTAAAAGCAGTAATTGCAGCTAAAGGGGGACATATTTCCCATTAAACGATGTAAGTTAACCTTTATGGTTTTGTCAAAATATAATTTATTTCTAAATAAACTGTTTTTTATTACAACAGCAGACGATTTCATTAATTTGCATAGTACTGTATACTAAAATTGGAACGATACAGATAAGATTATTATAGCCCCTGCGCAAGGATGACACGCATAATCGTGAAGGGTTCCACATTTTTATAGATCGTATTTAGTGACAAACGAACACAAAATCTACCTACTCAACGCTCGAAATCATATTTGGCAGAAACAATTACCAATTCCAGAGAGCTGGGAAAAATATATCATAATACCTATAAAAAAACCTGGTAAACGGGATGATGATCACAATTCATACCGCCCAAAATAGATATAAAAATAGATTAGAACACTGGTTAGAATTTAATAACATTCTCTCAAACTCCCAAATGGGATTTCGTAAATTTAAATCTACCCAAGATGCTATAACTGCTCTATTAACAGCAGTGCAAGTCAACTTTACGAAAAACTCATATACTACAGCCACATTCTTGGAAGTAACATCTGCTTTTGTCAACATAAATTTGGATACCCTTGAACAAAAGGTATTTATTGTCAGTCGGGTTACCAAATCGGGAGAGATTAATGTACTTAAAAATTAATGAGAAAATTTTATCTCTGCGACTCTCCAATATACACCTACTGAAAGGTAGAATTTTTGGTCCATTTTTATATATCTGATATAATATAAATTTAGAAGAGATTGTACGAAATATTACAAAAATATTCGTAGTTGATGTTGTACTCGGTTCGACAGACAAAACAATTGAATGGCTTATTGCTATATAATGACAAGCCACATTTGTTCATTATCTGGATATTTGCATTAATCTTTTAAGAAATGTGATGATAAGCCACAGGGTAAGTAGTTCCGCAGACAAATCACAGATGGCAGTACAGGAACCGTATCAATATAATTACACAGTGGTGTTTCTGTGAAATATTTTATGCAGATAGTGACAAGCCTTTTTCTAATATGGCCGCCGCCTACTCGCTTTTGACAACCTGTGACGATAAAAACGGTGTTTTCTGTGAAAATATGGAGCAACTAGATAGCACAAATAGCAGTAATGATGGACATAGTGATCCACCATTAGATGATAGTGATCAAGATCCAAATTATGATCCAGATTCAACTGTAAGCGTATTTTTTTTAAGTGTGACTTATATTCTAACTTTTAAATATTTTACGACAACATTTTCTGTTTTTATTGTGCGAATTTCTAAAAATAATAAGAATGGCAACAACCAATATTATAATAAGTTATTATTATGATTTTTACTTACGTTTAAAGTATACTTTTCTTTGTTAACCTTATCGTGTAGAATTTAGTGTGGCTTGTCATTATATAGCATATTGAAAATAATCTTTTTTTTTCAGGACGATTCGGAAAATATTTCGAGTGAGAACATTTCCAAAGGCAATAATCTAGAAAACGTTGCGAAAAAGTCCAGAAATCATCCCGTTGGCGAAAACGATTTTCGTTTTCGCCAACGAATTTCGCCATTTGCACAATGTGCAACAAAACTTAACGAGAAATTATTTTTACACAATTCTGGAATCTTGAGTCCTTTGATATTCAAATTCATACACATTTGGATGCGTTAAAGTTTTAATGCATAATAAAATACGAGATTATCCGAAAAACGTCAAAAAGGCAGTGTCTGGAAGAAAATACAGTGTGGAATACTATGTCACTTTCAATTCAGAAACCATCAAAATATATAAATCCGAATTTATGTCCGTTCATGATCTTAACCGATCTAGAGGTAGAATAAATAATATTGTAACACAATTAGCTTCGGGTACTCCTGTGCCCAAAATTGATGGTCGTGAAAAACATAATAACATAACATAACATAACATAACAATATCTTTATTTTTAGAAAATAATATACATTCCGTGTACATAAAATTATTTAAAAAAAACAGTGTCACAAACGAAAATTTTATTTACTTATTCCTAACCGTTACATATACAAATAGTCCTCCACAGAATATGGCTCAAGAGCTACCAGTAATTTAAATATTTGATGTTTATACAAACTTAATCTTTCCTCCCTTTTGATAGGTTCAGGCAGTTTATTAAACAATTTGATGCAGCAATAAAGAGCGTTTTTTTCTGTTATACTTAACCTGTGTATTGGAATATTATAATTATATAGCCTGGTATTTACTATACTATTGGGCTCAAAGTTCCTAAAGAGTATTTTATTCTTATATAGAAACAGTAAGCATTCTTGAATAAATACAGCGTAAACTGTTAAAATATTATTACTCCTAAAATGCCCTCTACATGATTCCCTACTTTTTAAGTCAAACATAACTCTGATTATTTTTTTCTGAACCATAAATACATTATTTATGTCCCTACTGTGGCCAAAATTTATTAGACCATATCTAAATTTTGCTTCAAAATTAGCATGATACACTGTTTTTAATGAGTTACTATTCATGTATTTTTTTAGAACTCTAAAGCTGTAAATCACTTTACTCAAAGACATACATAACTGGTCAACATGTTTATCCCAACATAAAAAACTGTCAATATATAATCCTAAAAATTTGGTACTTCTGCTAATATTTAAAGTGTCATTATTTACAATAATACTGTTTGGCATATCTGAATGTGCATGATTTGTCTTAAACAAAAGAAGATCTGTTTTATTTTGATTTAAAACCAACCTATTCATAGAAAACCAGTCTTTAGCTTTCTGGAACTCTAAACTAGCATTAACGCTTAGAACAGACATGTCTTTACCACTGACTAAAATGTTTGTATCATCTGCATAATTTGTTATGCTGGAAGTAGTATTAGCCACTAGACCATGAAGATCATTGATATAGATCACAAACAGTAAAGGACCAATCACACTTCCTTGTGGTACTCCAATATTGATAGTGCTTTCAGATGAGATGCCTATTTCAGTGTTTTTATGTATTTTTAATAAATGTCTCCTATTTGCCAAGTAGGACTTAAACCAGTTCAATGCTGGTCCACGTATACCATATTTCTCCAATTTATCAAATAATAGGTCATGCACTAAACAGTCATATGCCTTTGATAGGTCCAAAAAGAGACCCAAAGCCATATGACCAATCTCAGTACATTTCAAAATATCCCAGACAAATTGAAAAATCGCAGTCTGAGTTGATTTTCCCTGTTGATAACCATGCTGATTTGCACTAATAATATGACATTTTGTTAAAAATTCTGTTATCCGCCTATACATAGTCATTTCTAAGATTTTTGAAAAGGAACATAGAAGGCTAATTGGTCTATAGTTATTAATTAATTTTATGATCAAACCATATTGTAATAATGTACATACATATTGTAATAATGGAACAAAATGACTTTAAACGCATCAGTATACTACAACAGAATGCCAAAAGAGCGACCAAAATTGACAACGGTAATAAACCTGATTTTTCAGGAGTGTTTTCATTTATGTTCGACATTAATACTCCCAATGCTTGTTTTGTTAAGTACGCTGTGATGGTGCATACCAGAAAGTTAATTTGTTAAAAAAAGGAAGGCCGGTACTGCTAACGCTCGATTCGTACAATAACACTGTATAACAACAACGTACAACAACACTTCAATACAAAGAGCCTCTCAAAATTTCGAAGAAAAAAATAGACAACATAAAAACTTTATTGCCATATTAAATACCGTCCCTATATCACCATTATTATGAATATCTTCAGCCTGACCAAAATGAAGATGGTGAAGCAGAATTGCTGGAGTAACATAATTCTAGTTGGTTCATGTATATCAAAAAAAGTTTTTTTTTTTCTTTTTGTTATAGTATAACAAAAAATGTTAATTATGTGTTTTTGAGCATACCAATGCAAATTTTATGTTTCTTTGTAAATAGTTTGCATTATAGATTATTACATACTTGTTTCAATTAAACCAATCAAATGTAGACTAAATATGTTTCTGATTTTATATTTTTTATTTAAACTTTAACACTGATTTAATCCCGATCACCATTTTGTGGCTTATCAATATATAACAATCAGCGCTTTAATTGATCTTTCTAAAAATAATGTACCGTCAGCTATTTCATCAGTAAATGCATATTATAAATCAAATAGATTAACAATGTCAAACTCTAAGTCAGAAACTTGCTTTTTTTCTAGAAAACATAGAATTCCAGAAGAATACATAAATAAGCGATGGATTCGACTGTTTCTTGATGGAAATTTATTTTATCTAACAATAAAACAATGAAAACTTTTGTTTTCACCACTTCCACAAAATGTATTATAATTTATTATGACGATTTGGGATTAGATTTTTAGATAAATACGTAAGAAAATGCAGTTATTTTTCTCATATATTTTCTAGAATCTTTCGTCAACTGTACATTTACCAATATCTTAATTTGCTACATCGATATCATACGTTTACGACCCAAATATAATACATAAAATCACATACACGACAGTTACTTTCATCTTTATTATATTCACAAGAAATGAGATTAATGTATGGACTTTTTGTATAATAAAAATAAAGTAGAAACTGAAATATTCATAAGTCTGACTGATACTTTGTTGAAAGCAATATTACTTGAAAATTGGTTCATGCACGGATGAAAGGCAGCGACCGCATAAGCATCGTACCGTCGTGTCTTTGTTTTTTAGTGAATCTGTGCCTGGTTTGGGTAGAAAACGTCGTCGTACGCGATATTGCATCGGAAATGACAAATTTAACACCAGTGCCGTCTCAACACCAACCATTTATTTATATTATTATATCGAGCATTCGAAGAAATCGCAATTGATGTAAGGTCATTACCTGACTTCTTTGTTGTAAATAAAGTTGTTAAACTCAAAACGGTACTGCAACAAAAAGCAACAAATCAATTTCTTAATTTCAGAAATATCATTTAGATAATAATTTTTTTTTCTGATTCATAACAGTCAAAAAATTTTACAATATGTTTTATAAGCGAAACGATAAGTAAGGTCTTTCAATAGCAAACAGATTAAGGTAAAACTCAGTAAATCATTTAATAGCTGCAACTGCATTTATACTCTTGACAAAGCTCTACCTACTTTATTACTATTAGAAGTCATAACAAAAGGTGGTCAAATCACAAATAATGTTATAGATTTCGATACTATTTTAGGTATCATTAATATTAGAAGAGGCCCCTTCCAAAACGGAGATAATAGCAGCTATCAAATCTCTGAGAAACAACAAGTCACCGGGAATCGATAACATTGCTGCTGAAATGCTTAAAGCTGATCCGCATCTAACTGCTGAACTTTTGCTCCCCATAATCCGAGAGGTGTGGGAAACAAACCACATTCCAGCGGGCTGGAAAAAAGGTAACATTATCAAGCTTCCAAAAAAAGGCAACCTCACACTGTGCAAAAATTGGAGAGGAATAACCTTGCTTACTGTCATAAATAAAATTTTTGCGACCATCATACTGAAAAGAATAACAAACAAGGTTGAGTTTCGAGCTAATCAAGCAGGCTTTAGGCCAGAATCCTCCTGCATAGACCACATTAATACTGTGAGGGTAATAATGGAACAATCGGTTGAATGGAACACACCCCTATACATGGTTTTTGTTGATTTTGAACGTGCCTTTGATAGCTTGTCTCACGCTGCTCTATGGAAAATTTTAGAGCTAAGAAACATCCCGCAAAAAATTATTTCTATTATAAAGTCACTATATACTGATGCGAAATGCAGCGTGACACACAATGGGATCAACAGTGACGAATTCAACGTACTTACTGGAGTTAGACAGGGATGTGTGCTTTCTCCGTTTCTTTTTAACATAGCTATAGACTATGTTCTCTCCAAACTAGACTCCGACACAAGAGGGATACAATCGACGTTAACCACACGCCTAAGCGATCTAGAATACGCGGACGATATCTGTCTATTAGGTCAAAGGTTCCAAGATCTGGCTTACCAATTGGAAACACTTTCCACTGAAGCCAATAAAATAGGTTTGAAAATCAATATTAGTAAAACCAAGTCCATGAGAATAAATGCAAGGAACAACACGCTATTTACTATCGACAATATGCAGATTGAAAATGTGGAAAACTTTACGTATCTTGGAAGTGTCATAACAGAAAACGGAGGTACAGAAGACGATATTCGTATGAGGATACGAAAAGCTCAACAAGCTTTCAGCACGCTCAACCCTGTTTGGAGATCTGGCGAGTATACTACAAGGACAAAGATCCGAATATTCCGATCAAATGTCATGTCTGTTCTACTCTACGGATGTGAAACCTGGAAAGTGACAAACACCCTCACAGACAAACTGCAGGTCTTTGTTAACAAATGTCTACGAAGAATTGTTCGTATATTCTGGCCTAACACCATCAGAAACGACGATCTGCTACACCTGACCGAACAAAAGAGGGTACAAAATGAAATTAAGTCCAGAAAGTGGGGTTGGATTGGTCACACACTCCGAAAAAATAGTTGCAGTATCGCAAAGACTGCCCTAGAGTGGAATCCCCAAGGGAAAAGAAAATGAGGTCGCCCAGTACAAACTTGGAGAAGATCCATCATGGACGAGATAAGAGGCCAAGGAAAGTCTTGGAATGAGGTGAAGGCCTTAGCGCAAAATAGAACCCGATGGCGCGTTTTTACTGAAGCTCTATGCTCCCCTTAGGAGTTCAAGAACCTTATATATATATATATATATATATATATATATATATATATATATATATATATATATGTATAATATTAGAAGAAGGTTGGAAAGATCGAATGAATAATATCGCTGTAAACTGTCCACTTATGCCCGATTTCACCAACGATACTCATAGTTGAAAGTGAAGTTATGTTTTTACAGTTTTGACGGATGTACTTGTGAAGTTTGTTAATAACTTGCTTCTTACCTTAATTTGCGTGTTGTTATTCTGTAGTTAGTTGTATTTTTGTATTATTTTATATTAGCAAGTGTTGCTCTGGTATTATTCATGATATGGAAGCACTACAATTTATCGAAAACCTAGATCGGTTCGAATCGTCATCTAATTCTGAAAAAGATACAGAAAGAAGACCTCGAGTTATCATGAATCGACCAAATTATTTTGGAACTTTGGACGATGTGAATCTTTTTCGACGGTTTCGAATGTCCAAACCAACATTTTTTTATGTGTTAAAACAAATAGAAAATGACTTGGAGTTTATTGCAGACAAGTATGTGCAAATTTAAATACAAAATGTTAATATATTACAATTCATTTCTTTTTCAGAAACAATTTTTTATCACCCATAAATCAGCTTTTGCAAACGTTGCGATTTTATGCAACTGGAATTACATTTTGCAGTCACCACCTCCCAAGCATAATCGTTGGCTTTATTTGTACCACTATCTGTTTTTTTATTAAGCAGGGCTGGATGCTGTTTAATAAAATCAAGTAATTTCAATTTTTCGCCATATGTGAAATTTACAGCTCTTTTTTTTCCTCCATTTCAAAAAACCTTTTGCCAAAGGAAGGTAACTGTTTAGATATCGTTGGGGAAATGGGGCATTAGTGGTTCTTGAAAAGGCTCCTTCCTTTAAGATATTGTTCAGATATTTTTTACTACTTTCAAAGTCTATCAGCACCTCTGCAGCTCTTTGTAAAACACCAAGCGTGAACTAATTTGTTCCCAGCAGCTAGTTCAGCATTCTCTATCCTTCAAACCTCTTCTTGCACATACATGAAACAATTAAAGAGTACGTAGTACAACTAAACCTAAACCTTAGATTAATATTAATACAAAAATTATTATCAAACTCGCCTGGCTTCCAGGTTAAACTGCGTACATTTTTACTGTACTGAGCTTTCGACATTCTCTCTGTTGTCTTCTGTAAAGTTTCCGGGGTCTCAGTCTCCTGAGCTCACAGATGTCTTCACCACACTGTGCACTACATTATTGAATGGACTGCTGAATTGAGCTACAAGAAAGAGGTGGATATACAAAGTGAGAACCGATCCTAAAAGATATTGAGGGTGGATAACTAGAGGACAGCAACCAAGCAAGGAGATGCTTGGAGAGATCCCTTGCTTTCTCTCGCCAATTTCTTACGCCTTTTTCTGACAAGACTTTTTTTTTGCTTCCAACCATTTCTTTTTGGACGGCCTCTTCTATTTTTTCCTATTTCTTCCTCAGTATTGTTTTATCAATTCGATTCTTTAGCATTCGTATAATGTGACCAAGCCACCTCGCTTTTTGGGCTCGTAAATTTGCCGAAATTGCTGGTTTTCCATATATTTTCATTATTTCTTTATTGGTTCGTCTTCTCCAAATATCCTCTGTCGTCTTCCAATATCTCTACTTTCTTTGCTTTCTGCTGATTCATAATCCACGCTTCACTGGCAAATATCACTGTGGGTCGGATTCCTGTCTCGTAGCCTCGAAGTTTAGCTGTTCTTGGCACATTTTTTGCTTTCAATAATGCATTTAGTGACCTTATCGCTCTGCTTCCCATTATTAATCTTTTGTCTATCTTTTTTTCTTCTTTTCCTGTGTTCGTTATGGTTACTCCTAAGTATTCATCTTTTTCAAACTGAAACTTTTTCAAAAATATAGACAGTCTCTGCTCCTTTCATTTTGATATATTTGTTATTATTTGTTACGTCTCCTCTCATTTCCATATATTGCGTTTTTATTTGGTTTAGTATTAATCCTTATCTTTTCGCTTCTTCTTAAAATTTCTGGAAAACTTTTTCTAAATGTTTTTTTGTTCTCGTTAGCTTCAGCTTCCCTGCTGTTGAAAATAGTCCTGTTTGTGCTTATATTTGATTTTCTTACGATTAAAACCTCTGTTCACTGTGAACTGTCTTGAAAAGCTTCCTTCCATTGTTACTTATTTATTCTGTTCCTAAGCGTCATTCTCACTAGCTTTATAAACTTTTCTGGTATTTCTGATGTTCTCATGGGCTCATATAGCTTCGTTCGATTTAGGGAGTCATATGCTTGTTTAAAATCGATAAATAGCATATGTAATCCTAAGTTTTGTTCCCTAGCTATTATTTTGAATTAATTTTAACTTACTTATTTGATCAATAGCTGTTCTTCCTGGTTTAAAACCTCCCTCTTATTCTCCAACCACTTTGTTGTCATATTTTATTATTCTTTTTCTAATAATTTTTGCAAGTATTTTATAGACTACTTCTAATAGTGCTATACCTCTATAATTTTTGCACTCCGTTTTGTCTACTTTTTTATAGATAGGACAAATAAAAGCGATATTCCATTGTTTCGGCATTTCTTTCTTGCGCCAAATTCTTAGTATTAAGTAAAATATCCTTTCCTTCGATCTTTCGCTACTTTACTTAAAAATCTCAGCTGAGATACCACTTCCTCTTGCACTTTTGTTATTTTTTAGGTGTCTTATTATTTCTTTGATTTCATTTCAAGTTGGTTCCTCGCCCGTCTCTTCTTCATCTTCTTGCCAATTCTCATTTCATTCAAGTTCCTTTTGTTAGTCTGTATTTAATGGAATTTCGAAATATTCCGCCCATCTGTTTAATTTTTCTGTTGTTTCACCTAGAAGTAGGCCTTCTTAGTTTATGCAATACTGTGAATTATTCTTTGTCGTTTCTCTGGATTTCTTAACTTTTTGGTAAAAATTTTTTACCTATACACGGTTCACAATTTGTTGATAGCTCACTACAAGTTTAACCCTAATTAGAAAACTGAAATACAGAGAGGATAGGTAATAGGATATAATAGTAAAAACCAACCTAAAACTGACGGTTTAAGACGTTTTCGACTAACCCACCTTATATCTGAAGGAATACAATACCTTATAATCCTATTACGGGGGTATTTTGAATGGTTAGAAATGAACGACCAGTGTCGTAGAGTATATGATTGAAACATTTATTTGAACTAAATAAATATATTTTTTAAATTGTACTTATGTAAATTGTATTTTTTAATAAAACTTATTTATTTTATTCAAAAATAAAAAGTTTCTTGCCATTTGTAAAAGATACATTTATTTAATTAAGGAAAAAGGCGCCAAATGTCGCCTGGCAAAATTTCCAATGTGTTTTAAATGTATCCATTATTTTCGAATCCGGAGAAAACTAATAAATATTTTTGAAAAATTTAAACGCAGAATGAAAGATTACATTATTACTCAGGGCAGAAAGTCCCTGAAAACTTCTACAATGTTTATTTTAATATGTTATGTAACAGGGGTGAAAATAAAAGAGAAAATATAGTATAATTTTTAATTGAAAATATTTCTAAAAAATATTTCATTCTGCCTTTAAATTTTTCAAAAATGCTTTTTAGTTTTCTCAGGATTTGAAAAAAAATGGATACATTTAAAACACATTGAAGATTTTGACAGGCGACATTTTGCGCCTTTCCCCTTTAATACCTTACGATTACAACTACTATTACTTACCTTATATAATTACGATTAGAAAACTATTCAAATTCAAAATAAATAGGATCAACTTCGGAATCCGAGTCGTCTTGAGGGTTAATAATTAGGTTAATAATCTCTACGGTCGCATCAATTATGTTATGAAGATCCCACATTTTTTGTTCTTTTTCTATTACATGTCTTACTGCATCTTTCCAGTTTTGTTTTGTAATATGTTATAAAGACTCGTATAACAATTCACGTACAGCTTGTATTTTATATGACGTATTTTTTCTAGCCACATAACTTTTCATTTGTGCCCAAATGAGTTCAATTAGATTTATTTCGCAGTGGCAGGGTGGAAGTCTAAAGACTGTGATGTTTCGCCTTTCCGCCATTTTGTCAACTACGTATTTCTTGAACTTAGATTTGTGTTGCCGGGCAATTTTTAAAAGTTCTGCTTTTACCATTCCATCTTCGTAAGGCAGATACTTATTCCGCAGCCAGTCAAAAATATCCTGTTTCTTCCACGCATTCGTTAGAAGTCTTTCTACTAGTCGTGAATGATAAGGTGCATTATCTAATACTATAATTGAATTTGGTGGTATGTGTTCAATCATTTGCTCAAAATACTCTTCGAAAACATCAGCTGTCATCTCCTCGTGATAGTCTTTTGTGCTTTTGGAATGAAATTCCAACAAACCATGCTTAACAAATCCTTTTTCACTGCCAATGTGAGAAATTATTAATCTACTGCCTTTACCAGAAGGTGGGGAGATACCAGTAGACCAACCTTCCATAAAGGCTTGCCTGGAGCTTAATATGTTTTTATCTGACCAAATTTTTTTTAGAGTATGACCTGAGTTTACCCACGTTTCATCCTGGTAGAAGATGGGCCTTTCTTTAGCCCGGAATTTTCGTATGAATCTTAGATAATTTCTTCTCCAACATCATCTTCTCCTCCCGGTCGATCAAAAGTGATTTTTGGTCTGATTTCTCCCACCGGAAATATAATTCTTTTAAAACTTGCCACAATTTAGTTCGTCCGATATGAGGCAAATCCGGGTCGTCTCTAACTTCTTGTAAAATTTTGTTTAGGTTTGGTATTTCTTTTTTGAAAAAAAATCCATGAATTTTCCTTCGAAAAATTTTTTGGGCAAATTCATCAATTTCAATAGGCTTTTTCCCTTTCTTTAAGTTTTCGTTTGTGTTTGGGTTAGCTATACCGTGTTTTTTTCTTTCTGATAGGAACCTATATAAAGTTGACTCTCCTACGCCAGTCATTTTGGCACAACTTTCGACTATGTTGCAAACAGTGTTTGTGGGATTCTGAGAAACCAGAGCATCGTGAACATTCAGGACAATAGTCTTCTCTCTTGGTGAATAGACAGACTTACTGACTGTACGCAACAGTACCGGTGTAAAACATGATGATGAAGCCATCACAAACAATCCAACAAAACGAGCACGAGCGAAAGGTACGTATATGTTCGTAGGTATATGGAATAAACATCACTCACGCACTGCATATAATTCGCAAAAGAAATATTCGAGACGCTAATTACTGCCGTAGACGCGGAAACACCGACGAGCCGTAAATTACATGCGATCAAAAACGTACTAACAAAAAAATTGTTTTCGTTCGTAATAACTTCACCCTTTCAAGTTAAGTTTCGAATATAATTATATTATTGTTCTGAAGCTATTTTCTTGTGGCATTTTAAATTAATTACTATTTAACTGGGAATAAGCCACAATTAAAGGTTAAAATACGTTTATTGACGTTTCAATTTCCACTTCGGAAATCGTTCTCAAAATACAAACATTAGTAAATTAAACAAATTTTGTTTTTGTTACTTAGTGAAAAATTCTTCTATTAATTTAATTTTATCTGACTCATCTATATTGACAATTCAGACATACATTATACATTTTAAAGTAGACGACTTTAAAATGATATTGCCAATATTGTTGAGTTGCGTTCCTGGGACGACTTTACTTATAAGATAGTTCATTCGATTACATGAAATCAACTTTAACTTGAGAATATCCGTCAGAAAAGATCATAACATGTAATTCGTCTTTAAAAAGACAAATACATGCCATGATGACAGTAAAATTCTCTTGTTAGTGATTCCATAGTAAATTATGAGGGAAAAACCAGGAAAAAAACCTCATAATACTATCCCGACATGGTAAGTATTTGATCTTGCATTTATTTTACCTTCAATAAATACCAAATTCCGATTTTATATGTTTGTTATTTAAAAAATATAAATGATGTATTCTCCATATGTTACTGACTTACCAATACTGGTATTTTCTTTTTAATAACTTCCTCTTTCAATATGGGTAACCAGATCCTACTACATTCTGCCGAGGAATTCGCGACACAATTGGTCTCATTTAGCATAATTAGAGCCGCTTCTTTGATTTTTCTCTTTTTACCATCCGTTTCTTTTAGGACTATATTTGAATCATTCCATTGAACCCTATGTTCATTATCCCATGCATGTTTACATATTTGAGATCTATCAAATTCTCTATTTTTAATATAGGATTAATGTTCACTTATTCTAACATTTAATGGCCTTGATGTTTCACCTAAATAAAACTGATCGCATTCACAAGGTATTTTATAAATTTGTTTAATTTACTAATGTTTGTATTTTGAGAACGATTTCCGAAGTGGAAATTAAAACGTCAATAAACGTATTTTAACCTTTAATTGTGGCTTATTCCCAGTTAAATAGTAATTAATAATTATATTATTAAAAATCAGGGGAATTCCATCTTAATTATCTTGCAACGAATAGTACATTCGGATATGAATTCCAGGTTTTCTAGTAAAGTGATTAAACGCGAAGATTAGTATTGAAATATCCAAAGAGATAAGGTATTCTTATTTACAAAATTGTTAAAGGTTAAATTCTTATTTTTATTAATATAATATAATAACCAACATTAGTCGTGAAAGTTTTAATTGTTTTTTTGCTAAATATATTAGTATTAAAATATTATCAATATTATATATAACAGTATTAAAACATTATATTATTATTTAATGAATAAACACCTTAGGAACGCCTATGATTTACGACCGTTTTATGAGTTTGAGGCATATTTCGTGCTCTCAACAACTTGTGAACAGAGAATATATGTTTATGTGGGCTTCTTCTGTGTTTTTCAATTGCTTTTCTAGCTGTTCCCATTTTTTTCTGCAAATTCTTTTCACTTTCCTTCTTCTTGCCACATAGTTTTCGATAGCACTTTGGGTATTTTCTTTATCTCTTTGTAGTTTTGCCCTGTTTATTCTTGCCAAAGCATTCCTACATTTCTTCATCGAATCAGTACGGTCCAGTACGAACCTTCAACGATCAGTAGGAAGACCACGAAAACGACGGAACGACAACTTACTGGAGGCACATTGAAAAACAGACAGAGTCATGTCTATATAAAAATAAAAAGAAAAAGAAGAAGAATAAGAAGAAAATCATTTCCGTAGTGGAAATCAAATCGTTTAACAGCAATAAAAAATGTAACTTTTACAAACAATTGTGGCTTAATACCATATAAACATAATATAACTTATAATTCTCCTTATTGAAAAAAGGTGGCCTTCAAAAAAGTTGTTTTTGAGCGTACTCTTTTAAAATAAAGCAATTTTGACGTCGCTATAAAACATTAATGAAAACCTTGTTACCAGCGAAAATATATCTTACACACATAACGTATGTTTAAATAATTAAACCAACAAGTCGTGTCATATTTTATCAATTTTTAATTAATACAAAATGAAAACAATTTCCTCCACTTAGTAATTTAAAAAATGGGATAGTTTATATTTTTTACTGGTACACATCCGGTAATCTCGTTTAATAAAATGCTAATGGGTATGTAATAAGCATTTTCCGATAATTTTATCGATAAATTGATTTAATGTTGTCAATTATTGAAGTTCCACGACACAATGTGACAGTTTCGTAGCAAGAGTAGATCACTTTCTTTTAAATAATTATTATTGTGTTTTCTCTTAAAAGTATATAAAGTTTTACCAGATGAAGTAGTAAAATATTGTTAATTTATTCGTTTTTTTGCAAAAGTTCTTGATTAAAAATTGTAGATTGTAATTATTATCAATAAAAAAATTATTAATATACGAGTATGAAGACATAACAAAATGTACGAGGCATGTTTTTTAAGTAAGTACCATTTTGCGATTCCGCCGCCGCAGCTCTACGGTCGGCGTTCCGCGCATGAGCGCTGGTTACCTACATCTCTTGTCTACGCACTGACGCCATTACAGTCTGATTCTTCATTGTATACTTGTTTACTCCAGTGTTTAAGATGCCTCCAACAATTGTGAGTCACGCTGATTGTGAAGTACGGGCTGTTATACGATTTCTTAGTGCTAAAGACGTAAAACCGATCGATATTCATCGTGAGATCGTTGAAGTTTACGGACAAAACATTATGAGTGATGGAATGGTAAGGAAATGGGTGAGAGCATTTAAAGATGGCCGCACAAATGTGCATGATGAAGAACGGAGTGGGTGTCCTTCGGTCGTTAATGAAAATTTGGTGCAGAAAGTGGACGAAAAAGTGAGAGAAAACAGACGCTTTACAATTTCATCATTGTCCGACTGCTTTTCTCAGTATTCTCGTAGTGTTTTGTATCGCATTGTTACCGAGAACTTGAATTACGGGAAATTGTGTTCACGTTGGGTTCCAAAAATGTTGACGGATTTGCACAAAACCCAACGTTTAGGCAGTGCATTGACTTTCCTTGAGCGGTACCACAGTGAAGGTGAAGATTTTTTAGACCAAATTGTTACTGGTGACGAAACGTGGGTGGCCTACGTCACACCAGAATCGAAACAACAATCCATGGAATGGCGACATTCACCATCATCCAAAAGAGTGAAGTTTAAGCAAACAATTTCTGCCCGGAAAATCATGTGCACAGTTTTTTGGGACAGAAAAGGAGTATTGCTAGTGGAGTTTCTGCCTCGTAATGAGACAATCAATGCAGCGTCTTATTGTGAGACATTGAAAAATCTGCGTCGTGCAATCCAGAACAAAAGACGTGGCAAGTTGAGTAAGGGTATCGTTTTGCTGCATGACAATGCTCGTCCACATGTGGCTAATCAGACCAAAGATCTCATCAAATCATTTAAATGGGAAACTCTAGATCATCCTCCATACAGCCCTGATCTGGCGCCCAGCGACTACCATTTGTTCCAGCACTTGAAGAAACACCTGGGCGGTCAGCGTCTTCAAGACGATAACGAAGTCAAAACATTTGTGATGCAGTGGTTAACAAGAATTTTATCAGGAGGGTATTCAAAAACTGGTGCCACGTTATGACAAGTGCCTCAATATTCACGGAAATTATGTAGAAAAGTAGATTAAGGTACAGGCTTTCATGTAAAAAGAAAATTATTGCCATATCTTTGCACGTCTTTTTTTAATTCCAAAACGGTACTTACTTAAAAAACACGCCTCGTACTTAGAGCTGGCTATACTTAGGAACAATGAAATCATTATCTGTTGTATCAATTCCAATGTTGAATGGATTGCATATGTTAATTCATTTCTAAACTAATAAAAGAAAGTAAAAATATAATTCATTTCATTTTTAAATAAAAAGAAGGAAAGACTTTCTTATATATAATCTGTTTAAATAGTAATTTTTGACTATCGATTTCCAGCACTACAATTTTCTGCTCATCGTCAGGCGCGAATAAAGTTATTTAACAGCTAAAAGAATATTCGTATTTCATAGGGGGCTAAGCACAGTTGAAGCTCTTATTACAAAAGTATTGCGAATTTCGTAAAAACATAGGTAGGGCAGAGGCTGGTCAGTGGCCACCTTTCGAGTAAATTCAAGATAACTTTAATATAAATCATAATATATTAATGAGTATCAACTTAAACAACGTCGAAGCACTTGGTAAATTAAAAATGTACTCAGTAATCCCAAAAAAATACAGGTTATGCAGGAGTAACTAATTTTGTGTTTTCAAAAAATGTGGCCACTGTACCAAACTAGGATGATACAGTGGCCACAAAGGTAAGGTACAGTGGTCATTACTTGCAATTCTTATATTTTTATTTATAATATTCATAAAAAAAGAAAAGTAATATTAAACTTTAACAAATATTATAAGATCATAAATCCGCTTTAAAAGTAAACAAATTTGCTGTTCGTTGTGTTGCTCCAGCACTTTTTGGTTGGGTTAAAATGAGTTCAACATCTTTTGTAATTGTGGCAGAATCTGTAACTGTAGAAAATGAAAACTGTATTCCGTGACGCCTTAGAAAATTTACATTGTATTCTTGACCAGAAGAAAAAACTTCTGTAACTTGCGCAACATAAAATTTTGAAGTTTTCTTTGTTTGAAACCTCACGAGAACAAATGAATTCACTTCCACCATTCGTGAGGATATGTATTCGTCAGAAATTTCATCTACTTCTGAAAATAGACTAACATCGGAATCCATAACATCAGACAATTCAATGTCACTGTTACTGTCATCACTGGGTATGCTTTTATTTTTCTTTGCATTACTCCTATTCGACTTGTTTGAACTATCAATTTTTCTTTTACTGTTGTCTTAGCTCTCTTCACTCTACTTTGCCTTGATATTCTTTCTGCTGTTTCCGCTTCTATTCTTTTATAAATTGGTGTATCAGTTAAAATTTCAGTAGTCTTCTTTTTCCTTTGTTTTTTTAATGGCAATAAGGTAGCTTTAGAGTATGGTTGCAGTAATACAGGGGAAATAAATCGATTTTTGGGTGTGTCCTTGGAAATTGTCATCGCTTCATAAGAAACAGTTTTCTTTTCGGGTGTTATTTCCGATGGATGTTTCTGATTTGTTTCTGGTATTTTATCTGGAAAAGTTTATGTTGAAGGGAACTAAATGTCCATTTGTGGTATATCGCTAACATTTGAATTATTTGGTTGTTGTTCTTCTTGATGTATGTTTGGCATGTCTGTTACGGTTGAAGCCATAAAATCATCGTCATTAAAAATGTTATCATTGAATGGAAATACCCCAGTAGCCTTAAAAGCTGATACCACATTTTTGGGATAGAAAGCAAGTGGATAATCGTCGCTCAAAATCTCTGCTATGTCGTAAATTGTTATCCTCTTTCCAGAATTTTTCAATAACCAATTTTGACAACCATGTGAGTAATATTTCTTCAGAGGTCCAAATACAGCTTTATCTAGTGGCTGAAGGCGATGACTAGTATGTGACGTCACAGTCAACAAGATTATATTATTTTCTTTTGCAAATTTAATAGATGCTAAAGAAACATCGCTCTTATGGTTATCCATGATTAGTAAAATGGGAGATTCCGTTGTAGGATTAGGATGTTTGACAAAATGTATCGTCCACTGTTCAAATAATTCTGCTGTCATCCATCCAGATGGTGCAACACACCCCTGGGAGCCTGGAGGTGCATTTTTAACCATATAATCTTTACTTTTTGGCTAGTACTTTTCCTGTATCTTGCACAGTTGTTCATATTTTGTGCATATTTTTCAAAATCTTCTTAAGATTACAAAAAAAATTTGCAACGACTGGTTGATTAAACCCCATTGCCCTACCTAGTGAAGTTGCTTCTGCTGATCGTAATGATAATTCTAAATTTCGTTTTATAAAACTTGTAAACCAAAACTTGCCTGCCATCTTGATTTCTTTCCACGAAGTTGGTATTTTTTTTTCTGTTAGCAATTGCCAAAATGATAAGCTAGTTGTCTGGCACCTTTCGGATTGAGACCATGATGAAGCTTGGTCATCGTCTGTAAATAATTACTCAGTTCTTTTTCCTCGGTTGGAGAAAAAATTTGATTGATACCATAATTTGGGGTCAATCTTGGAGCTCCCTCAAGAACATCTGAAGTCTAATCTATATTATTTTTATTTTCGTTGCACTTTTTAAAATGTCTCCTAACCGTAGTGCGTGGAATGTCGTATTTTAAAGCAGCAGCCTTTTGTGATAGTCCACCGTCCCAAACATCATAAATCGCTTTTCTCGTATTTTCATCTGTAGTTTTTCCAATACTGGGATTTTTTGGTATTTTCCGTGGCATATTACTATCTGAAATTCCTGCATAAGTGTGTGACCACTGCACCAAAAGCTCATTGTTTAGGAGGCATAACCTAAAATCTACTACTTTGAAGATAGATCATAATTTGCATCACCTACAAGTTGTGAATATTATACTGTATACCACAAAACATACAGAACATTTAATATGAATATTATTATTGGTTGAAAAGATGTTTAAACTTACCTGCTACTTCTACACAATACACCTCTCAACAGGTTCGTATACAAAATGGTTCTGGAAACGATGGTGCAGCATTGTAAGCGACTACTGTGACTAAAATTGTTAGCGTTTGTACTAGATGGCGCGTCTGTATCAATCAAGAATATGTAGCTGTCAATTGATGAAAGTAAAGTTAAAAAACTTGAAACCCTAGAATTGTAAATATAAAAAGTTCAATGTTTTTGAATAGAAAAAACAGAACTACGTCACAGAACAGAGGTATGTAAAGAATACAGGTAAACTTTAATGTCTGAAGAAAAAATAGAATTCTTATCAATGATATGAAGGTTTAGCAACTATTAATAAATTACTTATATTTAATTTTTGGTAACATACTATAACCACGTCATTTCAAGAAGAAATGAAATAAAAACGGTTACCAAGGTACTGTCTAGGGGAAGGGGAAAATTTGTAAATCTTTGATGTTTGTGTTGTGGATTGAATGATACATGATATATCTGCATGGGTTGGTTGGTTTTCTGTAGCTTTAGTTACATATCCTACATCCTTGTTTGTGATTAATACATTTAGAAATGTTAGTGAGTTATCATTTTTTTCCCTAGTAAATTTGATTGTTCTCTTTCAAAGATGTGGAGACGTGAATTGTGATATATATGTCTGTTTTGTTAATTATTAGAAAGCGTTTGATAGAATAAAACATGAAGAACTGATGAAAATATTAAATCCAATTGGTCTAGACAGCAGAGATCGCCGTATAATAAACAATATCTATTACGAACAAACTGCAGCTGTTAGCAGTTGGGGATCAGTTAACAGACGACATAAAGATAAAAAGAGGTGTGCGACAGGGATGTATATCGTCCCCATTATTGTTCAATACATATTCAGAGCACATTATGAACCTAGCGCTAACGGACATAGACAAGGGAATACTTATAAACGGAGAACGATTGAACAACATAAGATAAGCTGATGATACTGTCATTTTTGCAGACAGTCTTAAAGGTCTGCAGACACTTATCTCCAGGGTGGCAGAAGTAAGTAGCAGGTTTGCGCTTGATTTTAACATAAAAAAAACCAAATACATGGTTATAAGCAAAAATAGGATACCACCTGGTCAATTACTAGTTAACCAACAACCTATAACACAAATCACCAACTTTTGTTATTTGGGTGCAAACTTAAATCAACAGTGGGACCAATCGACGGAAATTAAGATAAGGATCGAGAAGGCAAGATCAGCCTTCGTCAAAATGAAAAAAATCTTTAACAGCCACGATATAAAATTGGAAATAAAAGTTTGTTTACTAAAATGCTACGTATTCTCCGTTCTTTTATATGGCGTGGAGTCATGGACCTTAACTGAAGCATCACTGAAGAGACTCGAAGCATTTGAAATGTGGTGCTATAGACGCATGTTGAGGATTTCTTGGATAGACAGAGTTACCAACGAAGAAGTACTACATAGAATGGATAAAGGGCGCGAACTAGTCATAACCATAAAACGTCGCAAACTAGAATACCTGGGCCATATAATGCGCAATGAACAACGATACAACCTACTTCGGACCATACTTCAAGGTAAAGTGCATGGGAAAAGAGGTCCAGGGCGAAGAAGAATATCCTAGCTGCATAACCTGCGAAAATGGTTTAACTTAACCACTACCGGACTTTTCAGGGCAGCAGTCAACAAAGTCAGAATAGCCATGTTAGTGTCCAACATCCGTAATGGATAGGCACCATAAGAAGAAGACAATTTGATTGATTTTTGTTTACATTTGATAACTATCAAAAATTTGTATTACTTTTGTAGTACTTCTGGTCCATGAGTGCACATGGAGAACAGATCATCCACATAGCTTCACTATACAGTAAGTATTTAAAAATGATCTACCATGGTTAATCCAAAATATTGTTTATAAAAATCGTTATCTAATTGAAAAAAGATGTTGTCAAAGTGGTTAAAATGTGTAACAATTCGTCTCACATTAGCTTTGTGCTGTGTTATATATGTTTAAAACTTAAAGGATTCTTCGAAAAAAAATGAAAAAGACAGTCAAGATTTGATTTTACGTACAAAGCGTCTATGTATCTGTTTATACGTATTTCGCCTTAATAAGGCTCATCAGAACAGCTATTCATAGGCGTTCTCAACGTAAAAAATAAATATTTCCTGTCTTTAAGAAGCAACACTAAAATGGCTTCGAAACGGACGCAATAGCGACATCTGATAATAAATCCGTAAAATAGTTTCGAAGCACAATTCAGATT
This sequence comes from Diabrotica undecimpunctata, assembly GCF_040954645.1. NCBI lineage: Eukaryota > Metazoa > Arthropoda > Insecta > Coleoptera > Chrysomelidae > Diabrotica > Diabrotica undecimpunctata. The sequence continues at coordinate 14,685,251 of NC_092808.1, read as the reverse complement.
TCTGCCTTAATCTGAGCCTTCTAAAAATTGCAAGGCAAAGCAGACGTTGATAAAGATGTTAATAGAGACATGGGGAATCTAAAATTTGCATTCCACGACATGTCTCCTAAACTAAGCAGAAATCATTAGCGAATTGGTTTCTTGTACTTATACAGAGTAGATCCGAATAAAATGAAAAAGACAGTCAAGATTTGATTTCATGTACAAAGCGTCTATGTATCTGTTTATACGTATTTCGCCTTAATAAGGCTCATCAGAACAGCTATTCATAGGCGTTCTCAACGTGAAAAATAAATCTTTCCTGTCTTTAAGAAGCAACACTAAAATGGCTTCGAAACGGACGCAATAGCGACATCTGATAATAAATCCGTAAAATATTTTCGAAACACAATTCTTCGAAAGTTGATGCAATGAAAAAAATTTTTACAGAATAATATTCCACGTGTTATACACCTTTTGTCATATTGTCAATGACAACTAAATGTTACTTGATCTAAATTTTTTTTATATTTCTCCAATCGCATTCAGCTCTTTTGCGATATTGGTACCAGTATGTGAGCCAGCAAATGGTTTCATCGCTAAAACGTTATGTTCAAGAATAACCTATGGAGATATCCAGTGCCCAGTAAAACCTAAAAAGCACTAATCATTGTATACAAGGTACATCTTTTGCCGAATATCGTATCGACGAATATTCGGCGCTTCCGCCAAGAGCGCAGCCGAATATTCGGTGTTCAGTATTCGGACAAGTGACTGTAATCGGTATCTTTACTTTTTATCGAATATTACAGCGAGATCTTTAAAATGTTGAGTAGTTTTACGCTGGTAATTTTGTTTTTGTAAAACCAATTTAAAAACATATACTTATATTTAAGTTTAAATGATTGTTTGACGCCTGTGAAAAAGGTGATCGAGATTATGTTAAAGTATTTGGCTGTCAAGGAAAAATGTTAATCCTAAGATACATTTTTAGGTGATCTAACTACACTAATTATAATATGCTTAAAATGTGTTTTTTTCACTCATGGAATTGCCGCACTAACTCGTGATGTCAAGTGTTTCTTACATTCGTGAAAATAAGTACCACTATACGCATTTGTTGCAGAAATTACTATATTCATTAATTAAGTAGCCGAAGAATGTAAAACGTTTACGCTAGTTCATATTCGCCTATTACCTTTCAACAATATTTCAGATAATGTATTTAAATTTAATAATTTTTAACAATTTTGTATTAGTAAACTTATATTAAATGTGCATAATACCATATATTTTCCACGTAGCCAACCGGTGTAACTCTAATACTTACAGTAATAACCACTCATAAATAACAAAGTATGCATTTATGTTTCCAGCAGAATTCCTTTCGTCTGGGAAACTCTTATCTTGTAAAAATCTTGAATCTAGCGGTCAATAATATACAGAAGATTGCTGATGAAATGGAAACTGAAATTAAAAAAATTACATTACTAATTGCTGTTAAAATAGGCATCATTCAGATAATTAACATAATATTTTTGCTGCCAAATGTATATAAGGTGTAAATAGCGAAATTTATCTTATTACAGTTGTTGTTTAATAAAGAATTTATTTATAATTATTAAAAAAGTTACATAAATGACTTAATACACGAACTATGCTTTTATGAACGTTAATGAATTTTTTATCAGAGGAAAGGAAAATCTTCGTAAGCACCATCCGATCCATTCCGGGTGGTTTTGTGTGATTTATTTCCACCACACACACAAAAATTTTTGTAGAATCCCAGCTCCGAGTGACAAGTGTGTTCCAATGGAACAGTGGGACCCATATGTCCGAAGATCAAACCGATCATACTTCGTAATGGAATGGTACCTATCTGACCGCCCAAGCTATAACCAACCACGCCTCCCCATCGCAGGACATAACGAGTGGGGAGGCTTTGTACGGAAAGTTACTTTGGATGTCCTGGGTAATGGGACATTTCTCCCTATGAATAACTTAAGTTAATTGTTACATGACTTTGAACTTTTTAAAATGTGAGTCATCGACAGAAGTCGGTGATTCCCGACCGAATTGTGTGTGCTCGGTCATTGGCCGCCGAATTGGCAAAATAATTTTTGTTCTCCTCGCTGGCTCAGCGCCCGAAAGGTCTGGCCATCGAGCCCATGTTTGTCGGTACGTGACTTCGATACTCAGGTTCAAGAGATTTTTCCTTTTGACCCTCCTGAAGGGTCTTCTTTTTCTTTTAGTGCCACTCCTATCGGAGATTGGATATCATTATCATTTACTGATGTTTTAAATAATTCGTTAGTGGTACAGCCAAACCACTCGCTTAAATTTCTCATCCAGGACATTCTTCTACGGCCTGGATTTTTTCCTGAAGGGTATTAGGTGCCTAAAGGGCCTTTTCTATCTAAATGAGAGGCTATGGATACAGCGGGGCAATGACGAGACTGATCTCTTCATGTTTGGGCAAACAGAGCTTAAGAGTTTAAATAGACTTGTCCTGTCTCAGTCCTTGTCCAACCTCAGAAACCCGGAGGCAGGAGTACCATAGGGAGCAGTGCTGTCACCACTACTGCATATAATATACACCATCGATATTCCAAGATCACCTGGAGCTCTACTCAGTCTTTATGCCGACGACACAGCGATAGCGGCCAAATATAAAAATGTAGATATAGCAGTAAACAACCTGCAAACAGCGCCAGCGTTAGACAACATCGAAGAATGGAGTAAACAATGAAAAATCGTCATAAACTTCAAAAAATGCAAAAGGTGCTCTTCAAAAAGAGACATAAACAGACAGAGGAACAATTGACAGTGCAAAATAATCCCAAGCAAAGTTTAATACCTAAAAGTAAAGAGGGAGAGTAATGGACAAAGGATTAACCTTCAAAAAACACGTAGACGCCACAGTACAAAAAGCCAACATGGAAAAAGCGTCAATGAGAGAACTCAAAGGTAGCAATACAGAATCAAAAGAAGAAATCAAAACAAAAATTTGCGGAGCTGGAAAACCACTTAATATGGGACGCAATATGGGACATATTGCGAGAGGTAATGAGATATGATGTATTTCATCGATGGAAGTACAAGCGTCCGAAGCAACCAATGCTGGATTAAACTATCAATGCAAACAGTCACTACCACCGTGTTGGCCCACTAATACAATGTTTCTTTCAGGTCATCCTACAAAAAAAATATACAAAAAACATAAAAAATGGCTTCGGCCATCAAAAAAAATATAAAAAACTACTAACAAAAACCGGTGTCACTAAGTCTCTTAAAAAATTAACAAAAACCAAAAAAAAATGGTCACGTAAGGCAGAGCAGAGAACCAGCGAGATGCAAAATAGAAATTGATAACATCAGTATTGAACAAGTAATAGAAATAAAATACCTGGGAATTGCACTGTCCAGCTATGGAAACCTAGACAAAAAAAGTGAGAGAGCAAGTACAAAAAGCAAATAGACTGGCAGGATGCCTTAATAACACTATATGAGGAATTCTACAAAAATTCGCACCATAACTGGAGCCAAATATGGTGATATTGCAATTTGCTGCCCGTACCCCGCAGTAACAATTTTTTTCTGTAGGTTGATACCAAAAAACATGTTTTCAGGTGCGAGCCTCAAAAAAAAGGCAAATTTAAGTTTTTTCCAACAAAAAACTGATTTGTTCGCTAAAGCTATTTCATTCTTCTAGCGATCTGTCTCGAAAAACGAGTGAAAGAGACTTCTATATTTGGAGCACATGTACATATCAGGTACCAATCTCTTCGTCTTGGTCTCCAGAAGGAACTCTGACCCTTTGAAGAGCCAAGAAACACCTGCTCAAAGCGTGGCAAGCGGTTATTCAGTCACTAAAATCGACGTTTTTTTTTCATTTTTTCGCGATTTTACCCGAAAATAGATTAAAAGATACCTCTATAGTTGGAGCACACATACATATTAGGTACCATAGTTCATCTTGGTCCCCAGAATGAGTTCTGACCCTTTAAAGAACCAAAAAAAAAAGCTCAAAGTGTGGCAAACGGTTATTCAGTCCCTAAAATCGACGGTTTTTTTCATTTTTTCGCGATTTTACCCGAAAATAGATTAAAAATACCTCTATAGTTGGAGCACACGTACATATCAGGTACCAATCGCTTCGTCTTGGTCCCCAGAAGGAACTCTGACCCTTTGAAGAGCCAAGAAACACCTGCTCAAAGCGTAGCAAGCGGTTATTCAGTCACTAAAATCGACGTTTTTTTTTTCATTTTTTCGCGATTTTACCGGAAAATCAAGTTAAAATTACTTGTATAAGTGAGGTACATCAACCTATCGGGAGCTGGTGACTTGATCCTCAGTATGTAGCCTGATACACTCATCAAATTATAGATAGTAAATTATAATATAGCTGAAAACCTTCACACATTAATTTATTGTGTTTTTAGTAAGAAAATACGATTCCATTTTTTTTCTTCTTTTTTTTATACCAAACTTTTTTTTTGTTAGTATGAGTATTAGAACGAGATAAAAGTTAGTCAAGTAAAATAAAAATAAATACATAGAATACAATACATCAAAAATATTCTAAATTTTATAAATATATTTATTCTTCATTAATTAAACACTATAAAAAAGAACTTGGCATATAATATTAAATAATCTTTTTATTATTTTTTGACTTTACCTGAACAAAAAGGAAATATTTTTCTAATAATTTATCGACCAAATAACATTTTCTAAATGCAAAACATCTTTAAAAATCAATGCGTATTGAAATAAATTTGACTTTCCTATTTAGTGACATTATTTTCATTCAAGCTTTATTATAACTTAAAGGGCTCTTCTTTACCGACTGAACCGATCGCGATCGAGTTTTAGATGTGAAGGTTTTTAGCTATATTACAATTTACTATCTATAATTTGATGACGGATCAGGCTACATACTGAGGATCAAGTCACCAGCTTCCGATAAGTAGATTTTAGGGACTGAATAACTGCTTGCCAAGCTTTGAGCAGGTGTTTCTTGGTTCTTCAAAGGGACAGAATTCATTCTGGGGATCAAGACGAAGCGATTGGTACCTAATATGTGTGTGTGCTCCAACTATAGAGATATCTTTTAATCTATTTTCGGATAAAATCGCGAAAAAATGAAAAAAATGTCGATTTTAGGGACTGAATAACCGTTTGCCACGCTTTGACCTTTTTTTTTGGTTCTTCAAAGGGTCAGAGTTTATTCTGGGGACCAAGACGAAGCGATTGGTACCTAATATGTATGTGTGCTTCATTTATAGAGGTATCTTTCAATCTATTTTCGGGTAAAATCGCGAAAAAATGAAAAAAAAACGTCGATTTTAGTGACTGAATAACCGCTTGCCACTCTTTCAGCAGGTGTTTCTTGGCTCTTCAAAGGATCAGAGTTCCTTCTGGAGACCAAGATAAAGCGATTGGTATCTGATATGTACGTGTGCTCCAAGTATAGAAGTCTTTTTCACTCGTTTTTCGAGGCAGATCGCTAGAAGAATGAAATAGCTTTAGCGAACAAATCAGTTTTTTGTTGGAAAAAACTTTAATTTGCCTTTTTTTTGAGGCTCGCACCTGAAAACATGTTTTTTGGTATCAACCTACAGAAAAAAATTGTTACTGCGTGGTACGGTAGCAAATTGCAATATCACCATATTTGGCTCTAGTTAAGGTGCGAATTTTTGTAGAATTCCTCATATGGCGAAAAAAACACAATAATACTGAGATGAGGTCAAGAATTTATAAAACCAGTGTAAGACCAATAATGAGTACTGAGAAGAACTACAGGAAATACGCTGAGAGATCGAAAGAGGAGTGAAGATAGAAGAAAATGTAACGTACAGTGTATAAATTAATGCACACAAAATAGAAAAAAGTCACCAATAAGAAAAAGAAGTATCGGACGACCGCGCAAAAGATGGAGCGGCAACCTTTAATAGAGGTATTTTTCCGAGAATGAACAAGCAGAATTGCTTATATTATAAAGAGGAAGAAGAAGAAGAAGAATCGTTACAGCCTCATTCCATTTAGATGGTATCGACTTTTTTCGTAAGCATAAAAGCTTTTGGAAATATTCTTTCCATCTCTTCATTATTGTCTCTTGTAGTGTCAATGCGTCCTGGGCAACAAACTGAAAGAGGACAGTAGGAGCAACCAAAAACTATTCTATAAAGGTATCAATGATCTATGAGGAATAATAAAAACAAATAAGTAACGTCGATAAATGACGAGATAGGAAAGGTAAGGGTTTATAAATACCTAAGTCACGAGATCCGCATAGGAAAATATAATCAAATCGCTTAGCGTCTCCGTCGTAAAATACTGACTTGAAAAATTAAACCATGTATTTAAATCGTTAGACTTTCCAATATGTCTAAAATAAAAGCTTTTATTTAATGTGTGCTGCCAGTGTTGACTTACTGAGCGCAAACGGTGACAATGACAAGGAGAATAGTGCAAAAAATCCGTGTCGCTTAAAGGGCGATGGTACGTGCTGTGTTGGGAGTTTTTCTACGAGACAAGATCCAAGAAAACAAGGTTTCTCCCTTGTTTAATGAGTTCTCCCGGTCTCCAAACCGCCAGCTAAACGAAGATCGAGAGTAGCTGATGTCTACCGAACTAGAGGTCATCAACCGACGTGGTGGACTGACGATCTAAAACGTCACCAGAATAACTGGACGCAAGAGGCATAAAATTAAAACAGATTGAAAATTATGAGTGAGATGCATTTCCAGCAGTGGAAAAACAAATAATAAATAATGGTTCTGGATATCCACCTTAAAGTTTTGCTGATACTGTAAATTGCTCAAATTGGACAGAATATATTCAGTTGTTTTGACTCTCGTACATTTAATGTAAGTCAAAAGATACACATACACGTTAAGACAGAAAGCAAAAATTGCTTTATAAAATATCCAATTCCCCTATTTTTGCTTGATTAAGTAACATTGGCGATGTACTATCGTATTTAATGACTATATAGTTTCCTAATATACAATATAAGTATGTTAAAAAAATACTTTATTTACATTTCTTGTATCGAGAAAGTCTGAAAATATTCACATTTTCTTTAACAACCGTTAAGAACGTTCTTCAAATTTGCTAAACATATCCCAACGGACTTTAACTCAAGAAATAAACGTTTAACTTCTTCCATTTATTTAAATTGACGGTAAAATATGTCTTGAACTAAAATACAGGGATAATTAAACGTTTCCGTTAACGTTTAATGAAAGTATTCGCTGGTTTCTACTTAATATTGACGATCTGATTTTCCTGTCCTGAATAATTTGTTTTTCTTGAGAACATAAGGATTTATAGACATCAAATCGAAATTTACACATCCTTTCTAGTAGATAAATAAAAGTTTTGCCATATATAGTAAGAATCAAGTAAAGGTAAGTTAACAATCTTGTCGTCAATATTAATTAGAGTTACATATTTGATTTGTTTAATTTGGTCTATGTTAAATCTATGTGAGTATATTTTACTTTCACATATTTATTGCAATTTTTCTTTGTGTGCCATATCAGAATCGGAATTACATCCAATTAGGCGTTCAGTATAGGACAGACTACATGATTTTCTACATAATATGATACAATTACTATATGTTTTTCGTATTTGGGTTCAATTGTAACAAAACAGTTAAGAAAACTAGATTCTTATGAAGTAGTTGCAAAACACTGGTATATTTTGTGTCTCGAAGGCACCATTGCTCAGTTGTTGTATATGATAGACGGGGTCGTTTAGGACGGTCTCTGTTTCTTGTCCTATATTAATGTGTGTATAAAATTGTTGTTATTCATGTCTGCACGAAAAGGAAGTCGTTCTGTAAATTTCACAAAAAGAGAAACTTTTACTTATTGAGGAAGTATCAAAATATAAATCAATTACAGAAACCAATGAAAACTGGAAGTTTTACATGAAGAGAAAGATCGATAAGGACAAAGAAGAGAGAGGAAAGGCCAATATTAAAAGATATATTAACCCACTCCCTGCCACGATCCCCATTTGGGAATCAAGTTGTTTTTTTTGTATTAGTTGGCAGCAAATATCATAAATTTTAAGGCTTTGTGTCAACTACAGTACTTCTATTTAGATAGTGAGTGGAAGAATTTTACTTATTGTGCATAATTTTTCGAATAAACAAAGCACAAAGTTTACATAATGGCACATCATCGGCAATTGATATTTCTCTGTGTGACCCAGTTCTAACCACTACGTTAACATGGGACGTTCTACCCTACTTATATGGTAGTGACCACTACCCCATTATAATTTCTTTAACGCATCAGAAAACCACAAATATCGAATCGCCTATCTCAAAGTGGAATATTAAAAATGCTGATTGGACTAACTTTACCAAACAGATCGAACAAGACATTAACCAAACCAACTTTACATCATCAAACGACATTGACAAGTTTTTAAGTACATTTTTACAAACCATCACAGCAGCCGCAGAGACGTAACGTATGGTCCTAAAGTTTTGGGAAAAATTTCACCTGGTCTGATTGAGAAGCAAAATGCATTTAACAAAGAAAGCCATGGAAGAAGGTGTTTATAATATGGTTGGGAGAATGTCGAAACGAGATATTGTTAATATTTATCGAGATCAAAACATAAGCAAATCGACAATTTATCGCACAATCAGAGAATGTGAAGAAGGGATACCATGTGTTAACTTGCGTAAAAGTGGCCGACCGCGGATTTTGAACCATATAAGAGAGGCAAGCTGAAGCAGCTAAGAACAAAATTGGGGTCTCACAGCGAAAACTGGCCAGAAGATTTCATGTTGGAAAGGCTACAGTATACAGGACACTATCGAGTAACAATATTATCTACCGGAAGAGAAAGAAAGCTCTAAAATACACAGAGGATCAATTAGAGAGAATTCCGAGATGTTACCGCGCGTTAAGGCGAGTGCATTTCGTCAACAAGTTGATTGTGATGGACGATGAAAAATATTTTACTTTGTCCAACTCTGAGATGAAGGGTAACGATGGGTTTTACACGAACGATTACGAAAGTGTACCTGATGAAATAAAATTCAAAAATAAGAAAAAATTTGAGGACAAAATTTTTGTATGGTGTGCAATTTCTGAGGCTGGCTTTATCTCACAGCCCTACATTGGTGTTGTTCGAGGCGAAGTCTTAAACGCAAATATTTATATTCAAAGATGTCTCTTTAAATTGCTTCAGTTTGTGAACACACATCATGCAAATAATCAAATAGTCTTTTGGCCAGATCTTGCTTCATGTCATTAGGCGAGGATCACAAGGGACTGGCACGAATTACGATTACGATTACCTTTGTACCGAAAGCAGACAATCCCCCCAACCTACCTCAGGCTCGTCCAATTGAAGAGTTCTGGGCAATATTAAGTCGGAAAGTCTATAATAACGGATGGGAAGCACAAAATCAGGAACAGTTAAGACGCCGCATATATACAAAAATTAGAGAAATTGACGCCGAGGTCGTCCAAAGGATGATGCAACGTATCAGGGGAATTATTAGGCAAATCGAAAATAATGGTCCCTTGTCTGTCATTTGAATTTTGATTTATAATAAGGATAGTTAAGTTAAATTGTTGAATAATTTAATAAAAATATAAGATTATTGTGGTCAGAGTTATATGCTTTAGAAATTTTTCCCAAAACTTTAGGACCATACGTTATGTAAGAAAAACAAAAATTTTAAAGAAACATAAACCTCTTCCGTGGTGGACACCTGAATGCAGCCAAGCTACAAGAGCATATAAGAAAGCTTTCAATGGACTAAAGCATCATAAAAGAGACGAAAACATAACGGACTACAAAAAACGAACAGCTGAGGCAAGATACATTCTAAAAAAGAATAGAAAAGAATCCTGGAAAAAATTCATCCCATCTCTAAATACCTCTTCAAGCATAAGTACAGTTTGGAAAAACGTAAGGAAAATCTCTGGCAAAGGCCAACCATATAAGATTTCTTTTCTAGCAAAAAAATAACAAAATAATTAGTGATAGAAAAGAAATCGTAGATATGTTAGCAGACCAATACGAATTAAATGCCAGTGATGAAAATTACACTGATAATTTTAAAATACATAAAAACAACGTAGAAAAAAACATATTGGGATTCGACGGACATGAGATTCACAACCTTAACGTTCCTTTTTCCTTCATAAAACTTGCTGAAGCCTTAAACTCTTCCAAAGATTCAAGCCCAGGACCAGACGGTATCCCCTAGCGTTTCTACTACATCTACCAGACAATGGGAAAAATTTATTACTTGACCTTTATAATTTTATCTGGAGTAACCAGGTTTTCCCATTAACATGGTCCGAAGCAATAGTACCATAGTGAATCATCTATAACCATGCAACAAGAGGAAGCTGCTGTTCCATGTGCTTCTATAATGATGACCAATGAGCAATTTCAAAGTTTAATGACCCAAGTTTCTATCCAAAATCAAGCCCAAATATCTACTAAAAGTGGAAACTTCAAATTGTTCATCCTGATTTTCTGGCAATAAAAATGAAGATGTGAAAACATTTATAAATGCCATTATGAATTTTAAAGACTGTGTTAACATTTCAGATGAAAATGCAATAAAAGGTTTGCCGATGTTATAAGATCATCACGCTGCAACTTTGTGGCAAGGTATTTAATCCGCAATCCTTAGTTGGGATATTTTAAAGGCTTTAAGCCACTCTTATGGTTTAACCATGACACCATATAAAATTTTTAAAAAACTATTTTCCCGTGAGCAAGGTGAAAGAGAACCAATACATATTTTTGTTAATTCTTGTCGTGCTGTCATTGCTAGGTTGCCAAAACCATCTGAGCTACAACCTGTAAACTACTATGTACTGTATAATTTTCACTTGTAAAGCTTTTTCAATAAATTGAAAAATTTTACCATAAATATTCTCATACTAATTGATTTACCATTTATGTATATCTAAAAACTGTATGACATCGAATCTAAGAAACACATTGTAATAACAGCTGTTTGATACTTTTAATTAAACAATTGCAAACAACAATAGAGAGAGATTTGTACATCAATGGAAAATAATTAAATATTATGTACATATCAGAAATATTTTAATTACACTGAGGTCGATTGTATTGTTTATTATTTTTATTAAAAGGAAAGGTTTTGCATTATTTGTACCCATAGGCATTATTAATTTGATCTTGACACATAACCTCACCTTTAGTAAAAACAATGTATTCGGGATTGACTTGCGATGGCCTGCATTTTTATATGCTACAACAACTGACAAAGAGGAAACCCTAATTGGAAATTTTTACGGAACACCTGAACTATTTGAACTGCAAAACTCGTGCATATTGATAGGAAACTTTCTTGATTTAATAATATGTTTTAGAATCTGTCTGCTCCCATAACTCTACTAGGTGTTTTGGTTAGTCAACAAGCAAAGATTACATGTCAAATATACCATCTAGTAGATTATTATTATTAATAGCTAATATTTTTAATGTCTTATCTAATGGCACATTTCTAAATAAACTAGGTATGAAGTTATGTCAATAGTATCATGAGATTTTTTCCTGGTTTTTTCTTATGATTTACTAGGGAATCACTAACAGGAGATTGTATTGTCATCATTGCATGTTATGAGCTATTCCAACGCATTTTGCAAGGTAAAATTAAAGGAAAAAGGATATGAGGTCCGAATCGTTTTATAATGCCCCTTTGTCCGCTTCTTGTCGATCGACGATGATTCTTCTTCTTCAGATGTAAATCCACTAATGGATGTTAGCGATCACATTTTCCATTAATTCTCTATTTCTAGCAATATGTATCAGAGATTGTATGTCGTTAATTCCTGTCCATTGCCTTATGTTTCGGAGCCAGGACATTTTCTTGCGTCCCATTCCTCTCTTGCCTTCAATTTTACCCTCGAGTATAAGTTGGAGGAACTGGTATTTTTATTTCGCATGATGTGACCTAGATACGCCGTTTTCCTTTTCTTGATGGTTTCGAAAAGTTGGCGTTCTTGGTTTATTCTTTTAAGGACATCTATATTTGTGATTTTCGCTGTCTATGGTATTTTTAGGATACGACGATAGAGCCACAGTTCGAAAGCTTCTAATCTGTTTATATCCCTCGTTTTAAGTGTCCAGCCCTCTACGCCATATAGCAGCACTGACCACACGTAGCACTTAGTAAACCTTAGTCTCAGTTGAAGATCGAACTCTGAACAAGTCAGTACCTTCTTGAATTTTACGGAAGCTTGTCGAGCTTGCTCAATGCGACATTTTACTTCCCTGTCCGATGCCCAGTCTTCAAAAAGCCACGATCCCAGGTATTTAAATTTACTCACTCTTTCAATGAACTTAGTATTCAGTGTTAGTATCCCATTCGCTTACTGTATTCTCCGATTATAATGACAAGTTGTTAAAGATCGACTATGTTGTCACAAATTAAGACACCATCATCAGCATATCGTATGTTGTTGATCAATACTCCATTCACTTTGATTCCCATCTTTGCATCCTCCAAAGACTCTTGAAATATATCTTCCGAATAAATGTTAAATAAAAGAGGGGAAAGCACACATCCCTGTCAAACGCCCCTTCTTATATGTATGGGTTTGGATATAGAATTGTTTATTTTTAACTGTGCCGTTTGATGCCAGTACAAGTTTTCAATGCATCTTTTGTCTTTTTGGTCTATATCAATTTTCTTGAGGATCTGCATTAACTTATGGTGTTGGACACGATCAAACGCTTTTTGGTAATCTAAAAAGCATAGGAACACATCCTTCTTCTGATCGTAACAATTTTGGACCAGCACCTGTGTTGCTACTATTGCTTCTCGTGTTCCTAAACCTTGCCTAAACCCGAACTGGGAGTCACTGATGTCCCATTCACATTTTTTGTATAATCTTTGATGTAGTATTTTTAAGAATATCTTTAAAGTGTGACTCATCAGGCTAATGAGTCTGTGATCCTCACATCTTTTTGCATTGACTTTCTTGGGCAGGGGAATAAAGGTAGAGCGATGATAATATGAGCGATGAACGATGATAAATATAATAAAAATTTGAAGTTGTGGAGAAAAAATTTTGATTTTATTAACAGCTACTACAAATTACTCTATATGATGATGTTAAGAGAACCATCGCACATTATAGCTAAATTTGTAGCGTATTGTGGAATGACTAACCAGAGGTTCGGTGTGCTTATTTTCAACCAACTGGCTTCCTTTATCGTGTATTCTATCATATTGCAAGTGGTGTTGGTAGTTCTATCATATAATTCATTAAAGATACAGTTTGGCTGAGTTTCCATATTAATGATTCCCATTGGTGAACATGCCAACTCTCCTTTGTTTAATTCTATACACCGTCCTTTATCTTCATATGTTACTTCAAAATAATGTAAGTTATTGTAATCTACTGCAAGTAGATTCCTTGGGACCAACAACGAGTGCCCAACACCACCTCTCACTGACAACGGAAGAGCTGTGACTCTCCTTTTCCGGTAGATTTTTTGTAGCACAAGTGCTTCGATCTTCATTTGAAATTCATTTTCGAAATGTGCCTGTAAGTTTAATGTTACCCTCCATTTCGACGTCCTTTGGTCTTCATTGCCAATTTCAGATATCTGAGCTGGTCCGAATCGTTTTATAATGCCACTTTGTCCGCTTCTTGTTGATCGACTATGATAAATATAAAAATTTGAAGTTGTGGAGAAAAAATGTTGATTTTATTGACAGCTACTACAAATTACACTATATGATGATGTTAAGGTAACTCTTACATGAGCTCAAATCCCCAATTTATAATCTCACAAATAATTCATACATCAGCACAGAGGTTATTGCTTCTATCATACTAACCAACTTTGAACTATTAGCTTACATTACAATTTAATCTAGGCCATCATTGCAACACTTAGGAAGTTCAATTAGAAAAAATATATTATTCGACAGTTCATTAACAGGTGAATGGACTTTAATTATTAAAATATTACTCGATATCATTTTCACAATGTTTGAATTATACACGGTGAAACTATAAAATGTTAAGATGTTAAAAATAATGTGAGATTACAAATTAAGGGATTAATTTGTGATTGAACAAGAAGAATATCCTGGCTTGCTAACCTGAGAACATGGTATGTAAAGACCTCAACACAGCTATTCCGTATAGCAACCAACAAAGTCATCATAGCCAAAATGATCGCCAAGGTTCGAAATGGAGAGGCACCCTAACAAGAAAATTGCATGTTAAAGATTAATAACATGGTACGATTTTTTCTGACGGGTATTCTCAAGTTAAAGTTGATTTCATGTTATTTGTGTCGTAGGCAACTATTATATCTCCCTTGTTTTTTAGACAGGTATGGATATACTACGAGGAGTATTTTTTAAGTAAGTACCGTTTTGGAATTAAAAAAAGACGTGCAAAGATATTGCAATAATTTTATTTTTACATGAAAGCCTGTACCTTAATCTACTTTTCTACATAATTTCCGTGAATATTGAGGCACTTGTCATAACGTGGCACCAGTTTTTGAATACTCTCCTGATAAAATTCTGCCGCCTGACTTATTAACCACTGCATCACAAATGTTTTGACTTCGTTATCGTCTTGAAGACTCTGACCGCCCAGGTGTTTCTTCAAGTGCTGAAACAAAGTAGTCAAACAAACAGGTAGTCGCTGGGCGCCAGATTAGGGCTGTATGGAGGATGATCTAGAGTTTCCCATTTAAATGATGTGATGAGAGCTTTGGTCTGATTAGCCACATGTGGACGGGCATTGTTATGCAGCAAAACGATACCCTTACTCAACTTGCCACGTCTTTTGTTCTGGATTGCACGACGCAGATTTTTCAATGTCTCACAATAAGACGCTGCATTGATTGTCTCATTAGGAGGCAGAAACTCCACTAGCAATACTCCTTTTCTGTCCCAAAAAACTGTGCACATGATTTTCCGGTCAGAAATTGTTTGCTTAAACTTCACTCTTTTGGGTGATGATGAATGTCGCCATTCCATGGATTGTTATTTCGATTCTGGTGTGAAGTAGGCCACCCCCGTTTCGTCACCAGTAACAATTTGGTCTAAAAAATCTTCACCTTCACTGTGGTACCGCTCAAGGAAAGTCAATGCACTGCCTAAACGTTGGGTTTTGTGCAAATCCGTCAACATTTTTGGAACCCAACGTGAACACAATTTTCGGTAATTCAAGTTCTCGGTAACAATGCGATACAAAACACTACGAGAATACTGAGGAAAGCAGTCGGACAATGATGAAATTGTAAAGCGTCTGTTTTCTCTCACCTTTTGGTCCACTTTCTGTACCAAATTTTCATTAACGACCGAAGGACGCCCACTCCGTTCTTCATCATGCACATTTGTGCGGCCATCTTTAAATGCTTTTACCCATTTCCTTACCATTCCATCACTCATAATGTTTTGTCCGTAAACTTCAACGATCTCACGATGAATATCGATCGGTTTTACGCATTTAGCACTAAGAAATCGTATAACAGCCCGTACTTCACAATCAGCGTGACTCACGATTGTTGGAGGCATCTTAAACACTGGAGTAAACAAGTATACAATGAAGAATCAGACTGTAATGGCGTCAGTGCGTAGACAAGAGATGTAGGTAACCAGCGCTCATGCGCGGAACGCCGACCGTAGCGCTGCGGCGGCGGAATCGCAAAACGGTACTTACTTAAAAAACATACCTCGTACTTCTTCAATTGGTCTAACTAGCGGTTATATCATAGTTCTATTAAACATACCTGTTATTATTAAACAGTTATCAAAGAAACTGTTTCGAAGTAGTTGACAGGTTTTTTTAGATTTTCTAGACTGTTGCAAATTGCGGTAGTTTTACAAGCAGTAAGTAAAGTCGAAAGCAATAGGAAGAAATGATACTCTGGAAAAAGTGTGAGGAACTAAGGGAAAAAAGTTTTAACATTGTGGAATCATAGTACTATCTATTTAAATATGTACGTACTGGAGAAAAAATGGCAGAAAATAATGGACGAAAGTTTACGTGACAAACAAATATTGTAGAACCAAGAGTTCTATTTATACTCATGGCATATCTGCGAAGAGGATTAATAGTGGTTTTATTGTTATTATTAAGAGAGAAACAATTATGAGGATATGTTATAGAAAATATAAAAAAATATATTGAAAAAAGTACAAAAAAATCAAGATGGTAAACTTTTCATGTATTCAAAATAAAATTGTCACAAAAACCAAAACAGAAAGCATAACCTCCTGTATATTATGCTTTGAATGTATGATACCATAAGATATTACTTCTGCGTTTGGTTTGAATTCCAAGATAACAATTCGATTTGCCAGTCCCCAGCATGTACTTCCCATTAAATAAAATAATATTCTACGACATTGCCGATCTGTTATCATTATCGAGAATTCTCAGCCATTAATTCAAATGATCTGGTCTGTTTACAGAGTCTGCGTGTACACCGCAGTACATGGCGATCATGATTCTGGACGTGCATATCATTCGGTCGATGTTAATAAACTTGTACCTATAGTGAGACGCACTGAAATTCACGTCCGATGATTGACTTCGTCTTCTTCGAGAAATGAAACCATTAGAACGGCATTTGAATTGACTTTCGACGGTATATCGACATTTATCCTTCTTTGGATGATTTCGGTATTTCCAAATAGAGATAGAACGGTAAAGACATTAACGAATTAATTATGAGGTTTGCTACCAAGTTTTGAGAGTGAATATGACAGACAAACAAGTAAAATAAAGCATCGTACGAATCATGCCTTTAATATATTTAAAAACACAACAATAATGAAAATTTACTGAATTTCAAAATACTCAGCGCAAGAGTATATCTTATTAAAAAAGGCAAAAGAAATACTTTGAGAGAATAAGTACTATTTATCAATTCTTCAACAACCTTCGAGGTTATTTGGACTAAAATTCGTAAATTCAAATGCTCCAATTCTTTTAGACATATAAACAGCTTAACACACAACAATAATTTAATTCCTTGCAAAAATACAATCGCATAAGCTTTAGCTGATGTCTATCAACAAAATTCTAGCGACAAAAATATTTCTTACAAATCTTTAACATATAAGAAAAACGTAAAAGCTTCTACAATCCCTATAAACAACTCCAATAGCCTTTTCAATGCTTATATAATTCTTAAAGAATTAGAATTTTCTCTATAAAATATAAAAACAGATCTGCAGAACCAGATGATATTCTACCAGTCTTTATAAAAAATTACTATTCGGAACCAAATTAATTCTGTTGGATTTATTTAATACCTTTTTTCTAAAGCATGAATTGCCAAGTAATAATCATTTCCATTATTAGCCTAACAAACCACAAGACAACCCTATCTTTTAACGAGCTATCTCTCTGACATGTCGCATGTTCAAGATCCTTGAAAAAAGTTTAAACTTTCGCCTTATATGCTACTTAAAAAAAAAATAATTTCCTTACCCGTTCCAAAATGGTTTTTTAAGAGATATATCCACATTAAACAACCACGTTGCATTACAGATTTCAATGAATAAAGCTTTTGAAAATAACCAAAAACTGCCAGCAATATTTTTTGGTATAACCCAAGCCTTCGATAGAGCAGGGGGCAACGTATTTTGCAAACATCGCTTGCAATATATTGCTTTCATTAAATCAAATATTAATCAAATAATGAAATCAGCTAAAATTATACATATAAAAGTTTTCTAAACAGGCTTCAAAGTTAAACGATGAAAATGGGTTTTGTTTTTTGACGTGACAACGTCTTAAATTAGGTTGTGGCTCGGAGTCATTTAAGAAAAAAATCGGTTGCCTGTAAAGTCGGTTTTACGGGCGAAGATTTTACGTGACAACGTCTTTTTTATATATTATTTTATATATTATATATTATTATATTATTATTTTATATATTATTTATATTTTATATATTATATTTTTATATATTATTTTATATATTATTTATTTTATATTATATTATTGATCTTATTATTTTCTACAAAATTTATTTGAAAATTTTTTCGATATATCAATTAGTTGCGGAGATATCGATCATTGAAGTTATTGTTTGCTACCAGTATTTTATATATTTAGTTTTTTCAGTTATAAAAAATTACTATTTCCAATTGTGTCTACCAAGTATGGTCACATGTATTTGCCTACATATTAAATAATAATAAGTACAGATAATGTTATGTGACGTTCACTTCTGATTATATATATTTTAATATTTTTAATTTTAAAGAATCAATTTGAAAATCAAAACACTTATTAAGATCGAAGGTTCAAATTTTTGCTAAATAAATTTGAAATTAATTAAAATTTGTAAATGTAAATGGTAAAGTTGAAAATTAAAACATTTACTAAAATTGGAATTTGAAATTCTTGCTAAACACAGTTAAATTCTAACTCCGCGCGTGGTGATTGGTCGGTTTAGTTCGTTTGTTTGGTCGCCCTGTTTTGACAGGTTAGAAGTTATAATTTGTTATTTTAAATGTTTGACTAGCAATACGCGCTGTTTCTTCTCAATCGACTGAATTACGATTGATTGCAGAGTGATTTAAACTAATAATTTACTTAACACTATCAACATTTGTCAATAGTATGACATAACCTATAAACTCAGTTTCTCAACTTTTGTGTCAATCTAACAATTAATCAATCAATCATAGTTTACGATAATGAAATATTAGTGTACAATTATTTACCTTTATTGTTGTAGTTGTTGTAAATGACGAATCTAAGCACTCCACATTTTCACTACAGACACAGCTGACGATAATTTCAACGATTTTCAACTTTAGCGATTCAACGCGCCTAATTCTCTAGTGCCGCGCGCAGCGGACCGATCATGTTTGAGTGGGAGAAAGACGCAAGGCATTCGCCGGTCCGGCGGGCCTCTCTCTCGTTCGGCGACTCACTGTAACAGACGTGAGCGGGCGTTACACTTTTTCTTAAATGACTCCGAGCCACAACCTAATTTAAGACGTTGTCACGTCAAAAGTGTAACGCCCGCTCACGTCTGTTACAGTGAGTCGCCGAACGAGAGAGAGGCCCGCCGGACCGGCGAATGCCTTGCGTCTCTCTCCCACTCAAACATGATCGGTCCGCTGCGCGCGGCACTAGAGAATTAGGCGCGTTGAATCGCTAAAGTTGAAAATCGTTGAAAGTATCGTCAGCTGTGTCTGTAGTGAAAATGTGGAGTGCTTAGATTCGTCATTTACAACAACTACAACAATAAAGGTAAATAATTGTACACTAATATTTCATTATCGTAAACTATGATTGATTGATTAATTGTTAGATTGACACAAAAGTTGAGAAACTGAGATTATAGGTTATGTCATACTATTGACAAATGTTGATAGTGTTAAGTAAATTATTAGTTTAAATCACTCTGCAATCAATCGTAATTTAGTCGATTGAGAAGAAACAGCGCGTATTGCTAGTCAAACATTTAAAATAACAAATTATAACTTCTAACCTGTCAAAACAGGGCGACCAAACAAACGAACTAAACCGACCAATCACCACGCGCGGAGTTAGAATTTAACTGTGTTTAGCAAGAATTTCAAATTCCAATTTTAGTAAATGTTTTAATTTTCAACTTTACCATTTACATTTACAAATTTTAATTAATTTCAAATTTATTTAGCAAAAATTTGAACCTTCGATCTTAATAAGTGTTTTGATTTTCAAATTGATTCTTTAAAATTAAAAATATTAAAATATATATAATCAGAAGTGAACGTCACATAACATTATCTGTACTTATTATTATTTAATATGTAGGCAAATACTTGTGACCATACTTGGTAGACACAATTGGAAATAGTAATTTTTTATAACTGAAAAAAATAAATATATAAAATACTGGTAGCAAACAATAACTTCAATGATCGATATCTCCGCAACTAATTGATATATCGAAAAAATTTTCAAATAAATTTTGTAGAAAATAATAAGATCAATAATATAATATAAAATAAATAATATATAAAATAATATATAAAAATATAATATATAAAATATAAATAATATATAAAATAATAATATAATAATATATAATATATAAAATAATATATAAAAAAGACGTTGTCACGTAAAATCTTCGCCCGTAAAACCGACTTTACAGGCAACCGATTTTTTTTTACTAAAAAACAATTTTAATAAAAATAAAAACCACCTTACAACTATTCTAACACTAAATAATTTTCATATACTATATGTAAACTAAAAATAATTTGATCAAAATCAGAATTTGATATCATATCGAATAGCAAATCTTCAATACTTACAATATCTTGTTCTACAAAAAATAAATTACATCTATGATATTGCAACCTTTCGCGGATCATGGACAAGCTGGCTCTATGTAGAATGTTGTTCAACCTTCTGCTTGAATATGCTGGACGTAACTTCAAGCCCTTTGGTAGTAGGTTGTTGTCTCTACATCTTCGTAAAAATTTGATTGAATTTTGACAATGTGCCAGTTTCTTGTATAGAATTTCCAATCTCCGAAAATTTTGAATAACGCTGGGCCCATAACGGTTTCTTAATATTGTTCTGAAGCTATTTTCTTGTGGCATTTTAAAGTAATTACTATTTAAATGGGAATAAGCCACAATTAAAGGTTAAAATACGTTTATTGACGTTTCAATTTCCACTTCGGAAATCGTTCTCGAGAACGATTTCCGAAGTGGAAATTGAAACGTCAATAAACGTATTTTAACCTTTAATTGTGGCTTATTCCCATTTAAATAGTAATTAATTAAATAATTTATTTTTAGAGCAGTTAAAAGAAATAAACTTTCTAGGTCTAACTTTTGGGAGAACTTTAAATTGGAATTCGCATATAAATAAACTACAGCATTCCTGCCAAAAGAGATTAAATATACTAAAATATTATCCAATAAAATTTGAGGTGCTGATTATAAAATCTTAATTAGTCTTTACAAATCACTCATTAGAAGTAAACTCGATTATGGTTACGATGCTGCATGCAAAACCACTTAAAAAAAACTAAACAGTATTTCATCTACAGCTCCGAGATTAGCACTGGGTGCTTTTAAATCTAGTCCGATTAGTAGTATGCAAATTCTAACTGGAGAACCACCATTACATATAAGACAGCAGCAATTATCCTTGAACTACATATATTGCAAAGATATCATCCCAGAAACAGCAAATCAACAGCATCCATGGTCTTCTTCATAACAGAAAGACTATAAACTCCACCTCTTCATAGAAAGAATAAAGCTCACAACCTTCGATAAAAATCAACTCAGTGTATCGCTAAATATAAAGCAAACTTTTCCCCATGGACAAGCCACCCATTAACTATTGACTTAACACTTAAAAAGTATACCAAATCAACAACAAATTCCACAATAATTAAACATCCCTTCTTTGGAAATTCTAGACTACTATGCTAACTATTTGCAAATATTTACCGATACCTACAAACTAGTATACTTACTGACAAACGCAGAATTATTTTGGAAGCCCTTAGTTTCTTTAAAAAGAGTAGAATGATGAAGTGCATTATCATAAAAGATTCATTAAAGATTAATGGGATTGTAACAAATATATTCCAAAAACCCTATTTTACAAACAATAAAAAACGAACTAAAAACATTGCAAACGTTAGGCAAGGAAGCGGCTTTTATTTAGGTACCTTCACAAACAGGTATCTATGGAAATAAAAAAAGCAGGTCAACTGGCAAACATAAGTCGAATGAGCCAAACCACACTGCAAAGTTGAAAGCATATCCTTACATCGCTCTAAAGAACCTGGTTAAAATCCACTGTATTAATACATGGCAAAATCATTGGGAAAAATTAGGTACAAATCTAAATGTAATCTGCTCAAAAATAAATGCTGTCCTGGATAATCCTTCAAACAGAAGCAACCAAGTTCTTATTAACCGTCTAAGTCCTGAGAATTGGCCATACTGCTTAACATATGATTATGTTAATCAAATTAAGATCATTAATAACAAAAGAACCACTAGCAATCTGCTCCAGTCTCTACTGTCAGTTATACACTCCGTTCGGCTCGCGGAGATAAGAATACCGCCGAGGTCAGAAGGCCCTGCCTGTCGTAAGAGGCGACTAATGGGTAGGAATTGAGGGGTGGAGAACCGTCGCTTGAGGTGTCGAGTTTGTAGAAACGCACATGGACGCTTAGGCGTCACGGTTACCGGTCTACACTCCTAGTATCCGAGACGAGACTCTCGTGGGACCACTCTACTCTCATTCCAAGAGAACCAGGCGAGGTTGAACGAGCTGGACCCGTACACACCTCTCTTGGCCTTGTGTCAAGCGTGGTGTTGGTGTCCCGGTACGTACCCGCCAGGAGATTTAAGAGTGGTAGAGGAGAGATCCTCGGCGGCGACCTGTCTACGTGCGAGGTGGAAATTCCTCTGCCTGCGTCACCTATCCGCCTGTGGGAGGGGACTACAGGTTTTACAGAATACTTCGAATCAGTATACTTTTATATAAATGTGATAAACAAAGATATTCTTCTTCGGAAACTCCTTTCCTTAAGATGACGTATTTTTCTCTACGCATTTATGTACGAAACGTTTCCGTTTCCTTTCTTTTATTGTCCTTTCAACTTATTTTTATCTCTTAAATCTTCTTAGCGTTTTTTTCCGTTAGTTGATGATTAAAGTAAATGAATTATATTAAAATAAAAGGAATCAAAAGTGAGTGTTATCATTTTGTATCAATTAAACTTGTATCAATTAAATATCCATTGGGCGTCAATAGCTTACTTAATTGTATGATATATGAATCTTCTTCTACTTCCACAGCTTTCCACTTTTCAATGGTCAATTTTAAAGGTCAATTTCTAGATATTTTAACAGTTTTATCCGTTCTACATTGTTGTACATCTATTTCATTTATTGGGTTTCATTTTATTAGCTCTCTAGCTATGGCAATGCAATAGTGTCCTCGATTGATATATTCATATTATTTCTGCTACTTATTTGTTCAAATTTACGAAATTGTCCCTATAGATCATTCTCAGTTTTCGCTATAATTACAGCGTCATCTGCAAAGCAGACCATTCTGACTCGTTTGTTATATATTCTGTATTCCGTTTTGAGAGCGCTTAGGCCTTGTTTTATTTTCTCCGTTAATAAATTAAATTGACATTTACAACCATGTGTATAAATGATTGTTAAATCCTAATTTAATTTGCTTAATATCGATTTTGAGGTAATTTTTGTTAATACTAGAATGCCAGCAAAACAAGGGAATAAGGCAGTTTGTTTGTCTATCAAAATCGCAAAATGCAAGACTGATATAAATTCGTATAAATAACACTAGGTATGTCAGATAAAAGCTGTTTTTAATTCACTAGTAAGGATTCATTAACTAAATCAATAATTAATAATATTAAACAAAAACCTATTATGCATTTTAAAAAATACTGTTATACAAAATCTATAGAGATTTCCGGAGAATCGTCTACAGAAGATTTTTCAGTTTTCATTTGACAGGTCATGGTTGTTAGGTACTTACAACTCGGGATGGATTATAATCTTTACGCTTACCGAGCTAAATAAAGTTTTAATAATACTATCTAATTCACTTAAAAAGTAGCCCCCGGCTCGTACTTGCTTGTTGCTAAGAGAGATAACTGTATGGACGATGGAACAGTAGCGTCAAATAAGGCTCTTGTTACATTATAATAAAGTAATTAAAACAAAACGTTTTAAATACGATAAAAAATAGAATAAACTAATATCGATATAGCTTTACTTAGTTCACTTCACTTGTATATCTCAAACGAAGTGAAAAGAGATAGAAGTTTAGTGCTCCATGCTCACTAATATTTAACATAATGAAGTAAAATACTTCAAGAGATAACTTAAAATATAAAAAATCGGATACATATTTAAATACAGAAAAAATATACCTTTATAAAATTACAAAATACCGATGTCACTCATCATCACCTTATGTCCTGTCTAAACCGCCCCCAGGCTTCTTTAGTCTTCCTCTTCTACTCCTTACAGTAACTTCATCATCATCATGCAACCTCTTCTGTCCACTGCTGGAGATAGGTCTCTCCCATTTTTCGCCACTCTTCACGGTTCTGTGATTCTTGTTGCCATTTCTTGGATATTCGTCTAATGTCGTCCATCCAGTGTGTTGGTGGTCGTCCTCTGCTGCGTTTGTCTTCTCGTGGGCGCCAGTCAATTAGTTTTCTGGTCCATCTTGTGTAACTGCAGTAACTTGCAGATTTGCAATTGTTTGTATTGGATGATTTACGTCTCGACGTTGAACATTCCTAAACCATCTTGATCTATCTTCTAAAGGTGTCTGTCCGTTCCCAACGTTGGAGATCATTCTGGCTATGATAACTTTGATGGTTGCTATACGAAATAGTTGTGTTGAGGTCTTTCTATACCATGCTCTAAGGTTAGCAAGCGAGGATATTCTTCTTCGTCCTGCATTTTGCCTTCAATTCTACCTTGCAAAATGTATTGGAATATCTCATATCTGCCTTGATTTCTCATTATATGTCCCAAGTACTCCAGCTTGGTTTTGCTGGTTTTGCTGGTGTTTATATCCAGTCCATATGCCAGTTTAGCAGCCCTTCTATGGTATTGGAAAAAACTATTGTTATCAATATTGATATCAATCTATACAAATTGAATATCAGTGGTGAAATTATCTTGATCTATGCCCTCTCATTTTAGCATCAATTTGTACCACCCCTAGACTTCCCCCAATATATTTGTAAAAATAAACCGATGATTATTTTAATAAAACAACAGAGTGAGTTGTACCTCGTACAAAATAAACAGTTTTAGGTTGCATGATTGTTTGAAGTGAAGTATCATTAAACTGTGTACGAAAAAGCAATGTTCTTGATTCTCTTTTTCTTCTTCTTTTACGGCACTACAGCTCAAATTGAGCCTTGGCCTCCTATATTTTTTTCCTATATTTCTGTGATTAGAGTATAACATTACACTTATATATCAAGAACTTAGCTACTCAAGCCTAAATAGTGATTATCAATAAATTTTTAAGTTGCCATTTGGGCAAAAATATATTTGGCAATCAATGATACATCAATGAGAATTTGTATAGCTATAGAAGCAAGAAGTACCGATAATAAAACACGGTCTTATTTTTATTATGAAATGCCCGTTGAAAGTAACTTCAAAATCTAAACTATTTCATATGAAAAAAGTGAAAAATATATTAGTATATATGAAAACAAGAGGATTTTTAAGGACATGTAGGTACTATTTCATCAGAAGATAATTTGAAGGAGATTTATTTTGATACAGATGGTGATATGATTTATTAAAACAAGTACCTACAAAAACAGACCTTAACACCAGTATTTGAGAAGGCAGACGCAATTCAACAATCTCGGTCATTAGTTAAGTTAATCCAAAAATTTAGTGATATAAAAAAATATAAGCTGGTTATGTACTTCGAAATTTTAATGGATAAAAACGTTACAATACCTTCATGGCTCACGACCTTCGAATCAGAATGTTTGCGATGTAAGGTAGATGCTGATGAAGACAAAACTATGATTCTACGTTTGGTACTTGATGGACTAGCAAAGGAATGGTTTGAATCAAAAATTATAACATTAGGCTAAGATAATACTTTTGAGGTATTGAAAATTTATTTTGTATATAGTTTTATTATTTATAATTAATTAACCTTAAATATAAATTAGTTAATTAATTAACATAAAGTTTTCCTGCTTTTTTATCCTTTTACAAATAATTCTCACTACGAAGCTGAGCCAAATAGTGCGTTTCTGCAAGATAATGAGAATTATTCAATATTAAGGATGGTGCTTTTCTTGGAATTCTTTATTGAAGACAATCGCTATTGTAATCACAAAAGAACTATATGTTGCTGCAAATGGATGTAATAATTTGAAAACTTGAGCTATTGGTTACTGAGGAAGGATTAAAAATTGAGATGTTGGGAATGTATGTTTTATGTATTTCAATTTTCGATATAGCAACACCGTTATAGAGTATTGAATCTAATGTGAATTAAAATGTAGTTTTAGTGGTAAAAATTACCTTAATGCTTTATCGTACGGTGCGTTAATTCGATGTAGATAAACACAAAGTATTCAAATAAATCGTGTTTTCGATATTTCTTTTTTCTTGATATTTCTTACTCTTGTAGTCCAGTCGTCAGCGATTTGACCTCTAAAAATCATACGAACAAGCTGAATCTTCTCTGTTGAGAATGTCAATTCTGGAACCCCAAAAAATATGCAAAAAAGTTTATCACTTTTACCCCAAGTTTTCCCCTAAAATACCCCCTCGAGTTTATGTTGTTGTAGATGATGTACTAAATCAACTGAACTAAACCAGTTGTCGCCAGTTTATAACGAATTATTTTTGCCTACCACATGGGGTATTATTATAAGGGGTAGAAAATTTGGGACTGAAATTATGGGGGTCGAGATAAGGCAAGTAAAATAAATCGAAACGTATGCGAACGGCAGTCAGGGTTTGTTAGGAGAGCTGGGGTCGTGAAAAAGTAAATGGCAAGGGGGTTGGATTGGGGCAGCTACAAAAAAATGAAACAAAGGGGTTACTTACATGAATGTCCTGGAACAAATGAACAAATAGAACAACAAGAAAGACTTCTAGCTATTCAAGAAAAAAAGGACGCCACTTCGAAGGATTCTAAACTTGATGGATGAAAAAAAAAGGCTCTTCCTTCCTAATAAAGCAAACGCAAAAAAAAGTTGGGAGATTTTTCTAAACTAAAATAAACAAAATAGTTCAGAGAAATGAAATAAACATTTATTTTTGTCTCAAACAAACAGTTACACAAACAGATAATCAAATTACATGGGTTTATACCAAAATGAAATATAAAAGAAACTTACATATATGTCCTATCTGTTTACAATTGGGAATCACTACCTTTTTGTATATTTTTTTGGGGTTCCATTCTTAGCAAAATTCAGCTTGCTCGTATGATTTTCAAAAGTTCAGTGAGATTTTTGTCTCAGACGACTGGAGTATTGTTATTTTTAGGTATTTCTATTTTGATAAAATTTATAGAGTTGTATGTATATATTTTCTACCAACAAAACAAAAGGAGAAAGACTATGTAATTTAGCAGTGGCATTAAACATTTACATAAGTAGCACGAGATATAAACACAAAGACATACACACAAAACATGGATGAGACCAGGAAGTCTGGAGGAAAATAATGGACCATCAAAAAAAGGGACCATAAGCTAGTAATTACAAAATGTAAAATAAAAACAACAAAGAATGAAAGGTGAAAAACATAGAGAAAATGGTACGTAGATAAATTGAAAAAGAATGAAGTAAGAAAAAGATTTGTATCAAGAAACGGATAGAGAATAAGAAAGGGAAATAATAATGAACACAGAACAAGATGAAGAAGAAGAGGAATAATTGACCTATACAGAAGTAAAAGAGAAAATATGCAAACTTAAAAACGGGAAAACAGAGGAAGATGACGAAATATGTGCAGAACTTAATAATGATTTATGAACTAATACAGAAAATATGGAGCAAAAAAATAATAATCAAAGAATGGAAGAAGGGAATTATAGTGATAATCCCGAAACAAGGAGACCAAGGAATGTGCAAAAATTACCGAGCAATTAATTTACTGAATGTAACATTAAAGTAATGATTGGTATAATTGAATCACTTGTTTCGAAAAGGTAACAAATGACACTTTTTGCCAAATACACTTGTTGACGCAATATTGCTCACAAATTGTTCCTACACAGTATGTAGTTTGAAAACATATTTCATCTCGTCCTTGTTAAAAATAGACATTGAGTTTTGATTTAGTTAGAAAAGGTAACAAATGTTGGCCATGTTACCTTTTCGAACTAAACCAACTGAATTTGTTCGGCAACGATCGGCTTTCGGCTGACGGTAACGTATTGGTAAAGAATATAGACGCTAGAAGCGTCTATATTCTTTGGTATTGGAATGATAATATCACTATCACGCCAGTTCTTGCAAGTACAGCTAGCTCACTTGACCTCACTTGACTTGTTTATTGTAATACACTCAGTGATGTCGTCTAGTAGCGAGAGTGAAGATGAAATAATACGAAAAAAGAGGAAAGGTGTTGTGAATGCAAACAACGATAAACAAAATTTTATACGAAATGATAAGGTGAAAGGAAAAGCTCATATAAATCATGTTGGAAAAAAAGTTCCTCAGAGAAAAACAGGAGTAAACTGTGGGTAAGTAAAAATAGTACAGTTTTTAGAGTACAGAGTTAAATAGATTTTTTATTATTTTTAGCTGTCTAAAGAAATGTTGCCATATGTTCTCTTGTGAAAACAAGGCGAAAATTATAGCCAGCCTTAACCAACTTTCAAACAAAAATGAGCAGGATCTATATCTGCATAGACTCATAAGGCTCGAATCCGGTGCAAAACATTAGAAACCGTAAGGCATCCGTAGCATCAAGTAAGCATAAAAGTTATTCTTGTAAATACTATGTTTGTAGTAATGGGCAGAGAAAAGAAGTATGCAAGAAAGCTTTCATAAGCTTGCATGGAATTAGAATAAAAAGAGTTTATCGTTTATGCAAACTAAAGTCTCAGAACAAACTTCCTCGTGATTTAAGAGGAACAGCAATATCGTCTAGGCATAATGCTATTGATGGCAACTACTTGCATCGAATTCATGAATTTGTTGATTCGTTACCTGAAAAAGAAGTCCAATACTCAAACACAAAAAAAATACCTGTGTGCTTCATTAAACATTAAAATTATTCATGAAATGTTTCTGGAGAAGAATCCGGATATCACCGATAAAATCATAAAATATAACTACTTCTATTCATATTTTAAAGAAAATTTCGATCTTTCGTTTGGCCGACCTCAGGTGGATTTTCACTGTGTGAAAATTTAAAAACAAAGATAGCAGAAACATTTTTAAATGAAAATGCTAAAAGGGTTGCTGTAGCTGAGCTTCTAGTGCATAAAAGAAGAGCAAAGAAATTCTACGCAAAAATAGATGAAATAAGCAGAATGTGCAGAGAAAGAGAAGATCTAATGGCAATAACAATCGACTACATGCAGAATCTGCCCCTTCCCCATATTCCTGTGCAAAAGGTATTTTACTACAGGCAGCTATGGATTTATGAATTTTGTATTTATGATATGAAGAACAACAAAGCCTTTTTTTATTTATACCAAGAAGGAGAATTATTGAAAGGTCCAAATGAAGTATATACATTTTTGCTTACGTACCCTTAACGGTAACTGAGTTGTATCTTTTCTCAGACGGATGCCTCGGCCAAAATAAAAACAATACCGTAGTGCGATTTTTGTTAACGCTAACATCAAGTGGTCAGTTTTAAAATATCACACATTACTTTCCAATGAGGGGACGTTCTTTTAATGAATGTGATCGATATTTTGGAATTGTGAAAAGAAAACTACGGAGACATGATAGAATACACTCTCATGATGAATATATCTCTCTCATTGAGACTTCTTCAAAAAGTAAAAAAATTAGTGTTCACAAAGAGTTGGTACGAAAGTAATCGACTTCAAAAAATGGTGGCCACAACGCTATAAGAAGCAAGTTTTGTCAATATCAAGCCATGGCAAGAACATTGCCACTGATAAAAAAGTTTCCTTTCAAGTCAGCAATTTCTATAAGTTTCGATATTTTACGGAAACTCCTGGCAAAGTAACTGCACTTCCATTTATTGATGGAATAATCCAGGAGTGTTTCGGATTAGCCAAAATACAAGAAAGCAGAGTTAATCTTCCTGACTGCGTTTCATATTCTGCATATTCCGGCAAATTGCCTATTAATCATAAAAAAATTGAAGACTTAAAGAAACTGTTGGTGTATATTCCAGTAGAAAAAAAGGAATATTGGTCCCAGATTGTCACATGGCCTACAACAGAGCAAGCTGAACCAGCAGAAGAGTTACCCTTAACGGTAACTGAGTTGTATCTTTTCTCAGACGGATGCCCCGGCCAAAATAAAAACAATAACGTAGTACGATTTTTGTTAACGCTAACATCAAGTGGTCAAGTGAAGATTAAAAGAGAAATGTACAAGGGAGAAACAACCATTAATGCGACAGGTGTAGGAGAGACTAATAAATTTCATGTGAAAGTAGAATTGTACAAACGCTCGATGCTTAGTCGTTATTTATTGTCATTAGTGACTGTTGGATCAAATAACAAAAAAACTACTGGATAACCTTCACTGCTGCTTAATCTATGCTACTATCTAACAGCTGTAGTCTTCGGTTCATCTGTGTGAAAGGAACTATAAAATTGTCTTCTTTAGAGAGCTCTTCCCAAACCTGTTGTATACCGTGTCACAACTCTTCAGCAATTTAAGGTTTAAATTACGCCGATACAACCATTTTATAATAACTCCCCACACATTTTCGATTGGGTTATTATCTGGACTGTAGCTGGGCCGTGGTAAGGTTTCGATGTTATTCTTGAGCTACTGGTTTATTATATTTGCAGTGTGAACAGAACAATTATCTTGTTGGATGATAAATTTATTTTCTGGATACAACTGTTCGACACTGGGAAACATGATGTTTTCTAGAATATTCAGATAAGTCTGCCCAATAAACCTGCCGCCATCAATTCGCCATATCATTCCCATTCCTCTAGATTAAATCCATCCCCATACATTGGCGCTAAAATGACCAGCTGCTCGATATCTATCAACATATAGAGGATTAAATCTATTATTATCTGGTCTATTCACCCCAATTTTGCTCTTTTTAGAAGATTGAAAAATTTTCTCATCTGCAAATACAACTGTCCAAAAAATCTTGATTTTGTAGCTGATGGTTTAAAGCAAATATAAGTGTTGATTGCTTCTGTTGTGGTGTAAGAAGTTGTTTTTTTTTGCTGCAGTTCGGTACTTAAGACGCGATGCTTCAATTCTGCACCAAGTTGTTGTCTTTCTTTCCGGAAACTGTGACATAATTCTTGCAGTTTTCGCATCTTCAAAAGGATTCTCTTCTAATCTCTCCAAAAGCGTACGATCTTCATGAGCGGTAGATATTTTTGGTCTTCCAGAACCTTGCGTTCTTTTGAGAGTTTCTTGTTCTCTCCATCTTTTATTAATATTGAAAAGTGTTGTTATGCTTACGTTAAAACGATTCGCTACAGCAGATAGTGACCAAGCTAGAAGAATCTTCTAATTTCGTTACTTTTAGTTCTTTGCTAGCATGTGGAGTCATTTTTTGAGGTTGAACAGAATAATTTATCTGACAAATTTTAAGATTTGGCAGTGGCAGTAAATAATAAATATTTATCATTCAAAATACATTGCTTAATTTTCTACAAAATACGCTTTAAGAGGTGTATCAGTTTTTTATGAACAAGCTGTACATAGACTGCATGGGGATAGCTTGAAAAAGGTATCCGATACTCTGTTAGCACTAAATCTTCACCCTGACAAGATACAACTAATCTTCTATATACTAAGAATAAACAATTAAAGATATTAATAGAAAGTTAAAGATTCTAATAGATTAAAGATATAGATTATTGCCTAGACTCAGTCAACTATAAAAGAATTAATTTTGCAATGGACGTATCTGAAATAAAAGTAATAATCAATAACTTGTTGTAGATATTACATCAAGATGTGAAGAAATTAATTAATTTCAATAATAGACAAAAGATGCGAAACATAAATGAACATATACTATTAGAACCTAATAAGTTTATTTATTGAATAATATTTACACATCATGTCTTCGTAAGTGAGTAATTACTGTCTTATTAAACAATGTACACTTTGCCGACGACATAGTATTAATATCAGATGTTTTGAAAGTGGCAACAAAATGTATACATACATAATAAATTACTGCAGAATTCTACACACATAAGACATCAAATTGGAATAGAGACAATTAAACATGGCAACTACAAAGAAGAATTGATTCTAAGATGGGCGGCATATGGAATGTCTTCAGAAGGTTGAGGAATATCTTCAATGGCAACATACAAATCAACCTAAGAACAAAAGTATACCATCAATGTCTATTGTCAATAATGACTTTTACGGCCGCAACACTGATAATGAACACCCACCATACGTAAATTGGAGGTCGCTTGAAGAACATCTTAATCATTTTGTGGTGCCTATTCATTCTGGATATTAGCAATCATCATTAAAATTTTGATTTTGTTTACAGCTACTCAAAGCGGCATGTGGTCGCCATATTGAAACCAAGTTCTAAGGTTTTGGATACAGGTAATAGATCATCCTTCCGCGCCAAACTAACAAAACATTTTCCCTTTAATAAACCACTGAAGGAAGCAATATCTCACATTATTTCTCATAGTATCTCCAAAGTACTACAATTTCCGTTTTTTTTTTCGTGATGAGCACTGCACGTGCTTTTCCCATTCTACGAAAAACCTCGACATTTCACCAACACATTAGATCCGAATTCTTCCTTTGTAAAATCACATCTCTAACGCTAAAGGCTCCAGCTTTTTTATAGTTGCCCCTGACAAAGGTGAAGCTTTCCATTTTTCCATATTTTCTAACAACTTCTTCTTCTTCTTGCAGTGCCTATTCGTTTCGAATGTTAGCGACATCATGGCAATCTGTATTTTGCACAATTATTATGCTCTGAAATTATTTGTGGTTGTTGTGTTGAACCATGTACGTAGATTTAGTCAGGAACGTTAGGAAATCCTTCGCCTTCCTGTTCCTCGTTTTTCTTCTACTTTTTCTTTTAGAATAAATTGCAGCAATCCGTATCTTTCGGATTTCGTGCAGCAGCCCACGCAGGGTTGTAAAGCCAGAATGATGATGATGATGATGATGATGATGATCTTGCTTCTCTATCCTACATTTGATTTCTAAAGAATGGTCCCAATTTTCAGTGACATTCGTACCAAGTCGGGTGTATGTTTTTACTCTTTCTATTGATTGGCCATTCACTGACCTATTTCTGTGATTCTATTCATTAATTTCGGGAGGGCTTTATAACTGTCAGCGAATACCACCGTGTCGTCCGCGTATTGAAAGAATTTGTAGAACATTATCTATAAGAATACTCCGACATGGACATGGAATAACAGCCAACGACAATAAGTAAAAGATAAAAATGTAAAACCAAAAAACTAACAGCAAAATTTAAACAGGCTAAAATAACGAAGACGACTTGGCAAGATAAAGGTACAAGAGATGAACAAAATGTAGAGATCATTACTGGAAACAAAGTAATAAACGAATGCATATTAGTAGGGACATGGAATGTAAGAGGAACGTACGAGGAAGGAAAACTAAAACACATAATCGACGAATGCAAAAAATACAAGTTCGAAATAGTAGCACTACAAGAAACAAAACAATTAGGGCAAAACTCAATGGAAATAAACGACTATTTATTTTTCAACAGCAGGGGAGAAAATAGAATGTTAGGCACAGGCTTTGTGGTAAATAAAAAGCTGAAAGATCTAATCGTTGACTTCAAACCAATTTCAGAGAGAATATGTGTATTAAGAATAAGAGGAAAATACCAAAAAATAACATTTATAAATATACATACACCGACTGAAGACAAAAGTATAGAAATAAAAGAAGACTTTTATAATCAAATAGATACAGTATTCGAAAATATCCCCAAATACGATGTAAAAATAGTGCTAGGTGATAGTAATGCAAAAATAGGAAAAGAAGAAATATATGTACCCACCATAGGAAAATACAGCTTGCATGAAACAACGAACGAAAATGGTCACTTCCTAATTGATTTCGCGAAAGAAAGAAATATGATCATTATGAGCACATACTTCCAACACAAAAGAATACACCAAGGAACGTGGAGATCACCGGATGGGAAAACCATAAACCAAATTGATCATGTGCTTGTCGAAAAAGATATGCAAAAATGTATAAAGAACATAAGAACATATAGAGGTCCAGATGCAGATTCAGATCACTTTATAGTTGGAATACAAATGAAACAACTTATTCCAGTGCTTAGAAACCAGCGGAAGAAAAAGTATAAAGCAACTAAACCTGTGAGACTACTGACAGAAGAGGAACAAAATAAATATGAAAGAATAGTCAGTAGAGGATTAGATAATATTGCAGAAAGTGGGGATATTGAACAAACATGGATGCAAATAAAAGTATGTATGACCAAAGCAGCTCAGGCCAGTAATAGAAATATAAAACACGAATACAAAGAATGGTTCGACATGAATGTAAAATGGAACTAGATGAACGAAATAAATTAAGAATGAAAATGATGCAAGAAAAAACAACAGAGATAGAGAGAAAATACAATGAACAAAGGAAAAGAGCCAAAAGAATAATAAGATCTAAGAAAAGAAAATACAATGAAGATAAATTAAAATGTATAGCACAGAGCTATAAAAATAGAGAAATTAGAAACATATCAAGGGGTGAAAAATGAGAAAAAGGGGTACCAAGGAAAACCTGTACACTACAAAAACAAAAATAGAAGAAATTTAGTAAGTGACGAAGAAATATTGAGCAGATGGAAAGAATACTTTGAAGAACTTTTAAATGAAATTCCCACAACAGAATATGAAGAGGAAGAAGAAGTGTATGAAAATGTCGATCAAGAACGAATAGAGGAAAGACCACCTAACGAAAAAGAAATAAAAGAAATAATAGAGAAACTAAAGAATAATAAGAGCCCAGGAAGAGATGAAGTAACAGCTGAAATGTTTAAATATGGAGGACCAGTACTAATTAAGCATTTGGAAAAGTTGCTAAAAGACATATGGGAACAAGAAAAATTACCGAAGGAATGGACCGAAGCGACACTGTGCCCTTTTCACAAAAAAGGCGACAAAAGTTTATGCCACAATTACAGGGGAATAGCCCTACTAAATGTTGCATATAAAATACTTGCAGTATATAAAAGACAAGCTATCTCAAAATATAGATAATGACATAGGGGAATATCAATGTGGATTCAGAAGAGGGCGCAGCACAGTGGATCAAATTTTCCTACTGCGCTATCGCCTCTGGCTAAAAGACAGAATAAGTGACAGAACAAAACGGTTGATGAAAAAGAGACGCACATTTCTAAGCGAAGGAAAGCGAAACACCAATGGTTTCAAAGCATTGAATACACAAATAAAGAAGGGAGTAAAGGAAGATTTAAGAATATTTAATGAAAATAAGGTAGAAAAAATAATAGAAAAGCTATCCCCTGTCCAAAGTTTGCAGACGACTGTTGAACACCAAGAAATGTTCCTAATTTAGCAGGAAGTCGCCAAAAAAGGCATTTGATTCATATTAAACTTCTAAATATAAGTATGAAAACAACACTAGCAATTCTAAAATTTCCTACATGGCGAAACTAAATTAAAATCGTTACCACCGTGCTTTCTAAAACTTACAAAGCAGACAGATTGATGAATTAGTCGGCAAGGGAATCTAAAATATGCATTCAACATGCCGTTCATCATGGTCAAAATTCTTAGTGAATTTAGTTTCTAAAGTTTCTAGTTTCTAGTCTGGTACTCGAAACAGAGTAAAGAACTAAAACAGAAAGACGGTATAAGATTTAATTTCGATTGCAGGGCATCTTCATAAGTATGAAACTTTAAATTTCGTTTTAAAAAACAACCATGCCTGGTACAAAAAAATCAGTCAAATTTGAAATCAGAAGATACTTTTTAATAACAAACAGCCATTTTAGTTAACATAACAGACAAAAAATTAAATTTTGTTGGTCAGTGTAATTTTTGACGTGTCAGAAATTTGTTATGGATAGCAAAGAAAATTTAATAATTAGATGGACAGTGGTTATTACCGTTGCTTTTGGAAACATTAAATCTCTCAACTAACATCTCTAACAAAACGGTAACATTTTATTATTTGTCTACATCCGGTGCAGGGCTTGTTGGAATATTTAAATGTCAAGTATATTAGTACCGCCAAATCTGAAAAAAAATATATACCATTTTTCAAAGTAAAAACGTTGCACGTCACAATTTATATAAACTGACGTCACTTATATTTTAAATTTCCAGAACGTCAACCTTAGAGTTCAAATTTTCCTAACACAGCTAATAATACGAAACCCATACGGAACTGCTCGATCTTTCATAGGCGTCAACATGGTATAACAATCAGAAAAATGTAATCATCGTTATATTGGGAATTTTAGAACTATATGAATAAATAACCAAAAACATTTGTTATTATTAATAATATAAATTTTATGAAATAACTCATTAAGTCTAATATTCCACAAAATAAGAATTTTAATTAAATAGATTAGACAATTGTACGCAACTGATACGGAAATACTTCAAATTTTACATGACAATTCAGCGTGTGGCAAAATTGTATAAGGTGTTACAGCTTTTTTAGAGTAAGAATTTTGTTTATGTTTTGATTTCTTACACAATTTGATCATAATATATTATATATTAATAAATTATTATTTATAAATGCATATTCAACTTAGATTAATAGCTTTAAAAACTAATTATTGTTGTGTATTGCGATTGTCCTTTGCCAAAACAACTAAATAGTCTGTAGAAAGCTGATAAGCTTTCATATAAGATAAAATTATTTTGAACAAGAAATAGTGGCCGGACGTTTTTACTATTAATGCTCTAAAAGAGGTAAGTTTAAAATTTAGAATATATAATTTTGTATTAAAATGTTTTCTTGTGTATTTTAGTTTGTTGCAGTAGTCTTAAAACTAAGTGTATTTACTGTTATTATAACAGTTTGACATTATATGTTGACATATTAAAATAGTTGACATTTTAAAAATTCCTCACTGACTAACTATTCGATGTTTTGGCAACGCTGTGGGGTTCTGACGTCGTAAATCTTGAATGACGGGCAATCATTTTTATATGAAAAATTCTATATAAACGTATATCGCTTGCAAGTGTTCCACAACGTCGCGAAAAATAGATGTTTGCAACTCAACAATTGTTAAAACGGTAGAGTAAAAACTATGAGATCTTTTTTTTAGTTTCTTGCCTTTATGGCCAAATTCTACTAATTAAACGCATTTTCACTGTTATCTTAAAAGAAATATTTTCTTAACATCATCTTGAAGAGCAAGAAACATGAGGAAATAAACCTAAAAATATATATTAAAGAAATCGCATCCACACGTGCGACCCATCTATTAATGCTAAAACTAATACCGCTATAAATAACTACACCAACATGTCATAACTAATAGACCAATAAATTATTGGCTAATTGTTTAGGGCCGAACGCATTTTAATTCTTTAAATAGTTTTATGTTGTTTATCTGGTAAGCTAATACAATATCCGACACGAATCACTTGGTGCATGGGTACACTCTTAATGCAATTATTCGAATTAAATTGTCTATGATCAATAATTGCATTTAGATTTAATTATAAATATTCAAGAGATGCTACCGCCTAGATTAATTTACTGGTTAAAACTTTGTAAGATTTTTAATTTAATTGTCGTGAATGACTATGTTGGACCACATAGCGGACTAGGTTTTGGAAGCTGAAGAAAGTAAAAAGATTTTCTTGACTTCTTTTCTTGACATTCCTTCTAAATGTGAAAATTTTCGTTTGGATTCAAAACCATACACATCATTCATAGTGTGTTTCAAAATGGGATAAGCCTATAAGTAGAATAGTAGGCTTTGAAAAAATGACAGTTTTCATAGTATTAAACCGTAAACGGTAGGCTTTGAAAATGACAGTTTTCATATTATTACCTTTTGGTCTGTGAGCAGGGCCGTTCCTGGCGGATATGCAATGAATGCCCCGCACGCAGGCGCTAAATTTTAG
The DNA here is from genome assembly GCF_040954645.1 of Diabrotica undecimpunctata. Classification (NCBI taxonomy): domain Eukaryota; kingdom Metazoa; phylum Arthropoda; class Insecta; order Coleoptera; family Chrysomelidae; genus Diabrotica; species Diabrotica undecimpunctata. The sequence continues at coordinate 14,647,410 of NC_092808.1, read as the reverse complement.
GGGAGCCAAATATTTGGTTACCATTACAAAAATATTCTCACTTCTAAAACAAAAAAAGTCAGTGTTCAGTATTTCCCCGGTAAGCGCTAAAGCAATCACTTCATCCGATTGCTATTCCCTATTATAATACAAAAATTTCTAATTAAATTACCACCCTACAATTTTATTAGTGTCAGCACATGACGCGCCGTCTAATGCCTCTCGCCGCGTTTGAGTAAAGAATGTACTATTGATAAAGAGCAACAAAAATATTATGAAATTGAAAAACAGCGATGGCGTGAAATAATTAAAAGAATGATTTGTATTGTGCAGTATTTAGCTGGACAAAATTTAGCTTTTAGGGGTGACAGTACGAATCTTTATGAGACTAATAATGGCAATTTTTTGAAATTAGTTGAAATGATTGCTAAATTCGATTCAATTATCCAATTATCCAATTCGATCAAATTAATTCATTTATTGTCAAGAAATATTCAGAAAGAAATTCTGAGTTGCCTCAGAACAGCAAAATATTACTCAATTATTTTGGATGAATCTCCAGATGCTAGCCATGTTGAGCAGCTGACGGTCATAATTCGCTTCGTTTATTGTTCTCCATATGAAGTAGAAATTAGAGAACACTTTCTGGGTTTTTTTTAAGTTTTAAATACTACAGGAGAACGGCTCTTCAATTTTTTAAAAGAAGAAATATTATCAAAATTTGAAATAAACCTTGATGACATGAGGCAAATGGAGCAAATATGTCTGGCAAGCATGTGGGCTTTCAAGCTTAAATTCTAAAAATTAATCCCAGAGCAATGTTTTTGCCTTGTTCAGCTTACACTTTTAATTTAAGTGTCAATGATGCAGCTAAAATTTCGTATGAGACTGTAGGTTTTTTTTTCAATTATTCAGGAGTTATTCAATTTTTTTTCTACTTCACCCTACAGATGGGACATTTTAAAAAAGAATGTACCAAACTTAACTTTAAAATCAGTAAGTGAAACACGATGGGAAAGCAGAGTCAAAGCCATTCGCCCTCTTAGGTTTCAATTCCTCGAAATTTATAAAAGTTTACATGATTTGGTGAAAGATAATTCAAGAGACATGAACACGAAACATTCAGCAAGGTCACTATTAGATAAAATTAAAACGTTCAAATTCATTTTTTCTATTATAATTTGGCATGATGTGTTAACAAAAGTTAATATAGTAAGTAAAATGGTCCAGAATCCAAATACAACTTTAAATGAATGCCATACAGAAATAAAAAATCTTATTATTTATTTCACTGAAAAAAGGTCAGACAAACATTTCGAGATTTTCATGAATGAGGCTGTAGCAGAAGCAGAAAAAAGTGATGTAGAGCAAACATTTCCATTATTAAGACAAAGAAAGACTAAGCTTCAATTTTCGTATGAAGGCACAGATGAAACAGTATTCGATCCAAAACAAAGATTTGAGATCAGTTTTTATTTTCAAATTTTGGACACAACAATTCAATCCCTACAAAGACGCTTTGAGGGAATAGATAAGTGCCACGATTTATTTGGATTTTTGGGTAATTTTCAAAATCTAGTTGTGGCAACTGGCGAAAGGAGTTTTTCAAAGCTAAAGCTCATAAAAAATTATTTAAGAACGTCAATGTGCCAAGAAAGGCTATCAGATTTGGCAGTTATTTCAATTGAAAATAAAATTTGTGAAGCCATTGATCACAATGAAATGATTAATGAGCTTGCATCTGTGAAAGCACGACGTGTCATGTTGTAATTCCAATATTTGTTATTTAATTATTTTTCACTTGGTATATATGTATTTATTAATAAAGTTTTTTTGCATTGAGAGTATCTCCTTTCCGTTATTGTGTCATGTTATATTGCAGAATGCCTTATTAATTTGCGAATTGAGTGTTTTATTTCTTACTGTTAACTTACATAATAAAATTGTTTTAAAATGACCTTTTTTCTTCATTTAATTTTGAAAATAAAACCTTTTTTCAAACATGGTTCGTTGTATTTTTCTTTTTATATTCATATCGTATTTTCAATCATATCACAAGAACATGTTATGATATAGGTATCTTAAAAACATAATATGGGGGCGCACAAAAAATCCTGCACGCAGGCGCTCACTACCCTAGGAACGGGCCTGTCTGTGAGGTTTGTCTCTATTGTTAAAAATGAATTGTTCTGTAGAAGAGTTAACAGATATGATCTGGGTATTAGGAGAAAGTTCGAGAAATTGCATACTTGCATCCAGAATATATCACGAGCGATATCCTGAACGTAGGAAGCCAAACGCAAGAGCTTTTGAAAAATTAATGGATCATTTTGTTCGCACTGCGTCAGTTGTATATAAAAAAAGAGAGAACCAAAACTGTTTTAAGTAAAAAAAAAGTAATATGATGTATTGATAGCTACTCTGCATCCTTACCGCATATAGTTACATCAAGAATTGACAGTCAATGATCATTAACGCAGATTAGCGTTTTGTCAATGGTCTCAGCAGCAAGTGCAAAGAGACCTATTTTTTTCGATTATGTGCCTTTGGGAGATGAGGCTACATTTCACAAAAATGGAACAGTGAATCGGCATAATTTTCATTATTATGCATCAAGCAATACCTATTTTGGTACACCGTTCTATTAAACCTTTCTATAAAAGAATTAAAGACCATTTGCATCTGTTTGATATTGTCATACCCGAATCTCTTCCATACACATATGACCATAATCCACCTTGGATTCAAAACGTACCATCATATAACTTTGAACTTACGTCTTTTGATAAAAACTCCACTAATCATGACCTAATTATTTCCCATTTTAGAAAAATCCTTAATCGTTATAAAAATCATACCCAGATATACACTGATGGTTCCAAATCATCCGAAGGTGTGGGAGTGTCTGCAATAACTCCAGAGAAGGTCCTTAAATTCAAACTATCTAATGTAACTACTATCTATACAGCAACAATCTCCAAATATATTATCTTAACAGACTCACTTAGTGCCATACAAAGCGTCCGACAACTGTATCTAAAAAACCCGCTTTTAAAAAAATTAAAACGGTCCTTCTTCAGGCTTATATCAGTCATAATGAGATACATTTCATCTGGATCCCATCCTATATAGGAATAAAAGGCAACGAAACTGCTGACCATAGTGCGAAAGACGCGATAGTCAGTGACGTTTCCGAAATCATAAACACATCAGTATCAACGGATATAAAAGCTTATATAAAAAAATCAATCTTAAGTGCGTGGAAAAATAAATGGAATGTGTCGAATTCAAAATTAAAGCAAGTGAAACCCAGCATAGAGACATGGAATGTGTTACCTAAGTCAAGAAGCCAAGAAATAATAGTAACGCGCCTCAGACTCGGACATACTAGGTTAACGCATGATTAATTAATCAAAAAGTGCGAACCGCCGCGATGTGAAACGTGTAATACGAAACTAACAATAATGCACATACTATATGAATGTCCCCTCTACAATCAACAACGAAGTAACAACAAGATACCAGGAACACTTATAGAAGCTCTAGGTGCAGACTGTAACTTTAACAATACTCTGAATTTCTTGAAAGACATTAATAAGTACCACAATATTTAATAAACCAAATTGTAATGCAGTAATTGTACCTAATGTAATCCACTAATTTTTCGCTAATGGCCATTTGGTCGATGCGATTTTCTAAATAAAAAAAACACTCATAGTCAAACTAGGTGGTCTTTAAAAGTTTGGAGTGATATTGATGGCGATTATGTGATTGATCCACATTTTTTTGACGGTCGTGTAAATGGTGTCATATATCTGGATTTTCTAAATAATTGTTTGCCAATACTACTGCAAAATGTACCGCTATCTAAATAATAACTTTCCTGAGATGTGGATAGGCAGAAGCGGACCAACTGTTTGGCCACCGTGATCACCGAAATTCTCAAAAATTGATTTTTTCATGTGGGGCTACATAAAAGACCTTATATAGCAGAAGCCTCCAACAACCCCATATGATATGAAAAATAGAATAAGAGAAGCTTTTAATAGAATTCACTTACAAATGTTAAGAAATGTGGCTCGGTTATTTGAATATCGGTTACAAACTTGTATAGACGTTGAAGGAGGACATTTTGAACATTTACTTTACGAGTTATTTCCTTAATATCACATTCATTGTTACATTAATTATATATTATTATAGTTTATATTTTTTATTAGTTATATATTGAATAAAAATAATTTTGTTATATTATCACTCAATACTCAATACTTCTTTCTACTTACAAAACTTAAATGTATTCCCGAAATTTGAAGAAATCTAAAAATATCTCGGAATATAATCAGTTTATGTACAGGGAATGCTATATAAAAATGAAATAGTATCATAAATACAATATTTCAAAAAATATTATACTACATTTTATAATAAATATAAAATACAGGGTGATCTATTTAAAAAAAAATTAGGAAAATCGTAATTTCGTTTTGTATTTTACCATGTATACAAATTTTTAGTCAATTATTTTAATTATACTTAATTTAAAAACTGCAATATATTGTTTACATTGTTATATAAAATAACAAATTGTTTATGCATTACTTTTTTAAATACATGGTGTTGATTTCAAAGGGATTTCGAAATAAAAATGGTCATAACTTGTTAAATAGGTTCTGTGTATAGTAATGCAAAGCCCAATATTATAAGAACAAGAATTATAAGAGGAATATAAATACGAAAAATATATAGGGTGTTCCATTTAAAAATTTGTATGTTTGCTATCCACGTAGTTATCACATTACATTGCCTACATTATCCCTAATAAGTTTTTTGGATATCTTGTACAACAAAAGAATTATCCACCCATGTTGCACTAAAAACTCACCCTGTATATTGAAATTTTAAGATGTAAGAAGCGTCGAAAAGTTAGTAGAAAAGACAAAAATTAAAAAGTAGAATTTGAGCCCGAATTATTTTGGTTTTTAGGATAAAAACAAAACATTAAACAAAAATAAAGGGTTGTTATATGAATATTAATTATTTAAAAATGGGAAAGGGAACGTAACAATCTATTAGAGTGTCCAGGGTTGATCTGTTTTTGCGAAATTCACTTTGTTTGTTAATTATTAAATTGTTCTGTTCTAAGAACTGCAACAAGCTTATTTATTTATCATCAATATAACGGGGGTCCTACGGCGATTGCCGCTTCCCGCATTTCAGCCTCCATCTTTTCCTATCTCTCCAATCTCCCTCTTCTAAGCCTCTAGATTGCATTGTTTTTGTAATTTCTCTTCTCCAGGAATTTGGTGGTCTTCCCTTTTTCCTTCTTTCTGGCGGAACATACATTAAGGCTTTCTTTGGCCACCGCTCCTCCTTCATTCTCATCCCGTGACCATACCATTGTAATTGCCTTCCTTGTATTCTATCTGAAACAGTATCTCTAATTCCTGTACGGTTTCGTATTTCCTCATTCCTGATTCTTTCCATTCTCGATACTCGACATGACCTTCTAAGATAATCCATTTCCACAGCGTCTACTTTATCTCGTTCATTCTTTGTCATCGTCCAACATTCGGCACCATATGTGGTAATTGGTTCTACAATTGCTCTGTATACGCGAAGTTTGGTATGCATCTTTATTTTATTAGACCACAGTAATGAATTCAGTATTCGGATGCATTTTTTCCCTTGGGTTATTCGGTTTTGTACATCTATCTTAACTCTGCCATCTGCTGATATGATGCTTCTTAGATATTTATACTGGTTGCAGCCTTTTATGACTGCGTTTTCAAGCCTCAGATCTGTGGTATTTCCTCCAATTTTTAAATATTCTGTTTTGCTTATGTTTACAGTAAGCCCCCATTTGGCATATTCCTCAAATGGCTTATTTATTTATTATTTTTTCTAATATTTTACAAACAGTGATAGTGAGTGAAATTAATTTATATGATTAATGGATGGACTCCAGGTGAGTCCGTGTTTTGGTTGGTTTTAATAATGAGATAGTTATAGCATCCGTCCATTTTTAGGGAAATTCGTGGCTACTCCATATTTTTTATAAAAATTAAGTAGATACACTTTGGAATTTTCTGAGAGATTTCGAAGAAAACTAACGGGATATAATTTGGTCCTGGTTCAGACTGTTAAGCGGTACTTACGGAGTAATTTAGTTTTGTCATAATAAACAATGTTATCATTTAAGAGGATTATCTTTCATATCGTTGAAATCTATTATTTATTTTTCTCTATGTACTTTTATATATACAATTGTTTGGACATCTACAACTACGTCTCGTTAAATCCTACATTTTTCCGATCTTACTATATGGTATGGAGGCCTGGACGCTCACGAGAAAACTAGAAGCATTCGAAATGTGGGTGTACCGACGCATTCTTCGTATATCCTGGACCAAACATGTCACTCAAATTATCTTGCAAATAACTCAGCAATATCAATTGTATATGATAATATATTATCTTTAATTCTTTACTTCTGTATAAGAACAGGATTCTCTTATAACTGTTGCATCCAGATAGTTTCCTAACATTCTCTCATACAACGATTATAGGCATAGACCTAGTAATAGTATATAGAAATTCTTGCCAGAATTTTTTTTTACTTGCTGTATCTGTATCTATCTTATGACAATCTGAATTCCACAATGGAAGATAAGTTCTTTTCAAAATTGTTGCTTTGCCTGTGTGATTGATAGCAGCGGTATATATTATTGATAGGAATGAGCATAGTAATTCATCAATAGAATGGTCTGTTGTGGTTTCTCTTTGGTTTGGCAAGTTAGTTTGATAAAATATATGCTTTAAATAAAGGTCAATCAGCCTTTTTAAGTTCCATTTGGGATTTGAAAATGTACTATTAAAAACGATATTAATTGCCATGAAGACTTTAATACGATAGTGATCACTACCATATAAAAACGGTATTATATTCCATGATGGCTTTGGTGATTATACGGGGTCACAATGATAAATCACTAATTAATTGATGAAGAGCCCGTATGTGTATTTTAACGGATTGGTTGTCCATCGTTTAGCAAGTTTAAGTTTTTTGGAATATGTAATTATGTTTTTCAAAATTTTATCTTTAGATTTTATTCCAAAAAATCTCCATATTGGATTATGACAATTAAAATCGCCTACAATTATTCTCTGAGTTAGAATCTGTTAGATAGAAAGATATATTTCTGTGATTGGTTGGATTTATATATGTTGGCAAATATTAATTTTTTTAGAAATAAGATTTTTTCTGCTACGACCCCCAAATTACTATTAATTTCTAAAACTTCTGATTGTTAATTTTGATTTATATACGTAACAATTCCTCCGCTAACTATATTTCCGTCCCTTCGGTTTTTATAGAAACATTGTAAACACTGTATCAGTGGAAGAGAAAGTGCAGAGGAGTGGGCATTGACCTGGGAGAAACTTGCCTATATACCCTACAGTTTGCAGACGATCAAGTCCTTATAGCCTACGATAAAGAAGACCTGACATATATGGCCAGAAAACTACAGGAAGAATACAAGAAGTGAGGCTTAGAACTCAATACACAAAAAACAAAATATCCCCCAATAGGCGCAGAACTATCCAACATTCAGATGGACACAACCGAAATTGCATTCTGTACTGATTTCGACACCACAGGCACAGACAATAGGGAAATTAGAAAACGAATAACCCAGGCCCGTAGAACAATTGGATGCCTTAACGGAGTTCTTTGCTCTCATAAAAACTCTCAATCTCTCATAAAAACCAGCTTAACCTATGGTACAGAGACATGGAGACTAACAGAAAGCAATAAAAGAAAACTCGAAGCAACAGAAATGGATGTATTTAGACGATCACTTCGAATATCTAGGGCAGACAGAATTAGAAACGATGAAATAAGGAATCGGATGGGGGTAGATGGATCACTGGCAACAGACATAGAAAGGAAACAACTTATATGGTATGGCATTGTTTAAAGAATGCCAGAAACAAGACTACCAAAAATCGCTATGAAATGGATACCACCAAATCGTAAGAAACGAGGAAGACCAAAAAGAACATGGAAGGAGGGAATAACAAAGGCAATGAACTCCCGAGACTTGACCGAAGAACAATGGAATGATAGAAATTCGTGGAAATTAGGCATCGGACAACGACGCAAGACGTTTTGAAACCGATATTAATAGTTTTGTTGCAGCTGGATTTGTGTTTAGTTGTTTCATTAATTTTTTGCGTATTCTGGTACTTCTATTTTTTATACGGCTATCATTTTAGTAAGGATTCCTCAAGTTTACTAAGTAATAATTGAGGGCAGGTTTCTGCGACCGGTTTCGTAGTTTACCATTTTTACTCCCCCATCAAACCTATAAAATTAAAAAAATATCACCGTATAGCCAACATAAATCAATTCTATTCTCCACCAGTATCTATTTTTAAAACTGTTGAACAAGGACGAACACTAAACAGATTAAAATAAAATAATTAACATAATTAAAATCACACCACAATATTTTAAAAGTAATTTTTTGTCCAGGAAATCTCTTGGTGTGTTGGTAAATATTATCAAGATAAGACTTACGAACATACCAAAAGATTACCTAAACAAAAATTATTTTTAAAATATAGTGGTGTGGTTTTAATTATTTGCCTAATTTAGTCACGAATACTTTATCTCACAAATGTACTTTAAATAATTTGTAAGAAATAGCGAGGCCTTTGTTTTTGATTACAAATACTGTTTTAACTACTCTTTTTTGCTTAAAAAATAGATTGAGAAATCGATCTCGAAGGTGGATAAACCAAGGTTACTGATTATGGACCACGGAATGAAGGGACCTTTCCGGACCCAAGATCCGGAAAGGTAAGAATAGCTGTAGACTACAGGACCTCCCAGGTCGTACACTAGAGACATTTATGTGCGTTTAATGTTAAGACATTGAAAATATCAACCTGGAATGTCTAAATGCAAGTTGTAAACTAGCCAACTTAGTCATTGAAATGTAGAACCTCCAAATTTAATTCTAAAAAAGGCAGTTATAGTAGATTTTATTAAAGTTTGTGCACCCACGCAGATAAAGGTGACGACGAAATCATATTATTCTATTATGAATTGGAACAAGTCTCAAAATCAATAAAGAATCATCACACTAAAATAGTAATAAGCGACTTTAACGCCAAAGTTGGTCAGGGAAGAGTAGATGGATATGTGGGAGAATATGGTCTATGGAATATTGAAAAAGAAAACAACGTGAAGACCGTTTAATACAATTCTGCCAAATGAAAGAATTTTTAGTAGCTAATACCTACAGTTTTTAAAATATCAAAAAGAAGATTGTATAAATAGAAATCTTCCATGGATACAACAGATAGAAATAATCCGAAATTAAATTGATCGTTTCCTCATGAGAAAAAGATTTCGTAATTCTAGACTTTCTGCCAATACTTACCTTGAAGCAGACATTGGTTCAGATCATAACTCCATAGTAGTCACGTTACAAACGAAATTAAAGTTATTTAACAAACCCACACAAAATCGAATTGATATTGATATTAGAATGTTAAGGGAACCACAAACTAAAGAACAAACTGTGAAAACCCTTACTAAAAATCTACATAATGGCCAAGAGTTGAACAAAAGTAGCTGTAACATTGTTGAGAAACGATAATGAGAAAATATAAAACAAGCAGTAATTAAAGCATGAACTGAAAAATTTAAACCAAAGGAAAGTAAACATAAAAATTAAACAAGTGATGAAATACTACTTTTAATAAGTGAAAGAAAATCAGTTTAACCGAAAAATCCAATCAAATATAAAGAATTGGATTGATTAATGCATAAGAAAATAAAGGAAGCTAAAAGAAAGATTCTTACGTGAGGAGTGCCAAAAAGTGGCAGAATTTGAGACAAAACAGTTCAAACTAGACAATTAAGAGATGAAAGTGGTACACCTATAACAGATTTAAACCAGAAAATCAGAGATGGGCAGAATATATAGCACATCTTTTTAAAGACAAAGAGATTGTACCTCGGAAACCTTTTTTGGGTGGTGCTAGAAATGTCACCAATGGAGACACTGCGGACGGCAGCCAGATGGTTGGTGGAGAGCGCGTCGTGCGTTCGAAACTAGCTTTCGGAACCAGGAATGGGTCCAACGGACGAAATAAGTAAAGATACGATAAGAGATATTGGAAAAGATATAGAAATAAACAAAAAGATAGATGGGTAAAATTACCAAAGATAAGATAAGATTGGAAACAGGGCGCCACTTAATTTTTTGGGGTTTATGGAGAAAATTAAGAAACCTTAGAAAAGAAAAGAGATAAGGAAAGATATTTAGGTTCAGAGATCAAACCCAAGAAAAGATATCAACAGTTAATTATTAAATAAATTTGGTTAACACTCTGCATAAACAAATAATAAGTATATCAGGTATTATACCTACTTACCTGCGAAACTTAATCAGCCTGATCTTTCTTCTGGTCGAAAGTATAATAATAATTTAATATAATAAGTAAATATTCAAAGTTATGGTTATATCAGGAACTTTGTTAGGAGTCGACAAATAAAATACATACATATAACAATAACAATATATTCAACAAAAAAATTATGATGTTGCTGAATGCAACACAAGTAATAAAAATACACCAAAAACTATGAAATGGTGGTATACATATAAAAATAAGCAGAAATATAATTAGAAAATACCTTTACAAAGATATATAATACAATCATGCACAAATAAAGTTTTGGCGTATCTCGAGATATTACAGCAAAAAAAAATGAATAAAAATTATAACAAACACCAAACATAACAAAAATTAATAAAATATAAATTTACAAAAATACAGAAAGGTTACAAAAATAAAAACATAAAAATTTAACCAAACCGCACTTGGTTAAGTCGATTAGCTATCTCGCACTATTATTTAATGATAAACTGAGACTTAAATGTTCGTAATTATTACTTATTGAAATTTCTTAGTAGCTGATGGAATTTGGTTCGTAACAAAAAAATATAGAATGTTCTTTAAATTGAATGCAAAATTCAGTAGCTACTCTCAACTACATTTGAAGACATGTATGAACTTTAGATACGTCCAGATAATGGAAGATGATATGATACCATACCATATTACTCGCCCAGATAAGTGGAGAACTAAGATTATGCTAACTTACGGTAATTCCTGACGACTGCTGCATTAAGTCACTGAAGTTAATACTATACTTGTATTAAACACTAAATTGAATTAACATTAAAGGTACTTTATAACTATATTTAATCTAATATAGTATAAAATCAAAAAAAAACTCAAATAAACAAGTGTATACACACTTATAAAGAAAATGCACAAAGAACGGTACGATAATAGAGATACAGTAAGATCTAGTCCTTATGCAAGGACTGTCCCACCCGAAGTAAAACTTTCTTGCAAAAATTTACCCAACTACAAAAAAAAAAGGAAGAAGGGATATCTCCCACTCAAAAATCATAGGCCAGTCGTATGTATTTCTGAGAAGGTAAAAAGTTCTAACTAACATCGAACATAACGGTACCCTTCTTTCTACAAACTTGATGAAATATAATTCTCCTAGATTAGGTTTTTACAGAAAAATTACTATACGAGCCTTCGGAATATTTACAAAAATATCATAAAGGACCCGCCTTCACCGAAAAGCATTAGTTCCTTTCATACTCCGGATTAAGACGAAAAGGATTATAAACCTTTCGGACGCAGGGAAATTCCGTGCATTCAATAAAATTTTGAAGACGGTAAACCAAACATGAGCGTATCATCACGGGGGTAAAAGGAATAAAAATAATTAATATTTTAAATATATAAAAAAATGTTACAAGATAACAGAAGCACCAGAAGATTTTAAATATGATACTGGCCTGACATATAAGAAGAAATAGAATATGCATTGAAACAAGCTAAATAAGAAGATTGCAACACAACTTAACAACTCAATATGCATTCCAACCATTATGAATTAAAAATAAATCTGAATAAAATTAAGTTCAAGGTTATTAAGAAAGCACAAAACATCAGATATAAGACCAGTACTAGGTAATACAAAATTACAATTGCCAGAATGATTTCCAATCTCCAATATAAGTAGAACATACTAAAAAGAAGAAGAAGAAGTCATCTATCATTCCCCAGAAACAAAAATAGTAAAAGGTAAATAAAGGTACAAAGACATTTCCTTATCATTTTCACTTTGCCTATGCTATTACAGCCTATTAAAATTTAATCGTAAAAGTTAATGACATATTTTGTTGGTCTTGGTAGATATAAGTATTATTAATTATATGATATTGGTTTTTGCAAACTCTTAAACTAATATGTTTGCAACATTATGTAATTAACATTAGCTTATTTTAAATTAATAGAAAATTTTCTTACTTTTACTTTTTATTACAGGAAGAAATAAATAAACTTTGGAACGGATTTTATAAAGATATCGCTAGACTCCGAAGGAAGTAGCAACAAATGGATTCAAATATTTAAAATGTACGCCTATATACTAATGGTATATCTCGTATTTTGACGATTGTCGGTTTAACAGTATAGCGAACTCGCGGACAGTCACTTTATTGTTAGTAAGTCTAATGGATACTTGATTCAATGATTCGGTAGACAAAATGCTTTTTAATATTGCAGTATAAAAAACACAGAAGATACGTTACTTTGAGCTAACCAAGACAGTAACAGCAATGTTCACCAAAATAATAAACGAGTAAGTTGTTCAAGCACTTAAAAAAAGAAAGAAAGATAAAGCAGTTGGATCAGATGAGATTCCTGCGTCAATTTAAATGAAAAACAGGCGATCTCCAGGACCTGGCAATACAGCTGTAGAGTTACTTAAAGCAGGAGATCCACTCCTTATAGAACGAATAACTTTTCTAATGAATCAATGCTGCCAACAAATTAAAGTACCATCTGAATGGAAAACCGCTCACCAAGTGTATATCTTTAAAAAGTATAATCAAAAAGATCCTAACTGCTACAGAGGATTAAATGTCCTACCTACTTTTGGGAGATTGTTTGGAAAGATAATAAATGGAAAAATAAAAGATGTAGGACATCTAATTAGCGAAGACCAAAGTGGATTTACGCCTGGTAGATCTTGCACTGATAACTTGTTTATACTCCAAAAATTAATAGAAAAAAGAATAACGGTTGGTACCGAAGTACATCTAGCCTTCATCGACCTAGAAAAGACGTTTGAAACAGTTCCAAGACTTAAATTGTGGCAAGCTTTACAACAACTCGGCATTAGTCAATACCTTTTAGGAATAATCACAGAAGTATACAGGGATAACACTACTTACCTAAAAATCGGAAATAGATTATCAGAGCCAATAAAAGTAACTAAAGGACTAAGACAAGGATGCAGTATGTCACCCTTAGTGTTTAATTTATATATTGAGGCAGCCCTCCAAAATTGGAAAAACCACTGCCAGGGAATGGTAATCTCCATGAGAAATGACGTACTGTTCTCCCTAAACTTTTCCGATGACCAAGTCGTCCTAGCTCAAGATTCTTATGATCTAGAATTTATGATAAAGCGTCTATACTTACAGAGAATATGTAAAATGAGGGTTACAAGTCAGCATGAAAAAAATAGAATATTTAGTTACCAATTCAGATGCAAGGTTTGAAGTGTTGATAGACGAGGACGTGGAAATCAAACAAGTAAAAAATTTAAATATTTAGGTGCACTCATTGATAAGAACGACTTGGGAGAAACCGAAATTAAACACCGAATTAATCAGGGACGTAAACTTGTAGGATATCTGAACTCCTTATGGTGGGATCACAATATTTCCAAAAGGAACTAAAAAAGAATAGGGCAAACCGTGGTTGAATCAGTTCCTTAATATGGCTCTGAGGTATGGACAATTAATGCAGACCTGAAGAGAAGATTGTTGGCAGTTGAAATGCATTATTTGAGAAGAAGTGCTACATAAACGGTCATTGACAGAATAGAAAGAAGAGGTTTAAAATGGTTTGGACACCTATTGAGAATACCTGACGAACGTTAGCCCCAAAAACTTTACAGATGGAAGCCCCCTGAAAGAAGAAAAAAAAGTAGACCTCGACGCTCATGGAATGAAGGAATTAGAACAGGAACAGGAAGACAGATAACAAAACCCGTCTATACTACTACTTTCTCTACTACTTTCGGGGGCAACATTTTCAAAATGGGGAAGAAGTTTAAGTAAATTACAAATTATTGGCCGAAATCACCCAAATTATTGATAAATTTGGTTACCAGAAGGACAGAAAAGTTGGTTTATACATGTTTATCAGGACTACTAGATGATGTAGATGAGTTATGTCATCGTTAAGAATTAATAGAAATATAAAACATTTTGTAGAAGAGAGCAGCACATTAGGTCTTCGCACACGGGAGACCGACTTCCTAAGAGCGACTTTGGTAACATGATGAAAAGGGATAAACCCTACCCTCTACGTTAGAATACAAAATAAAAATGATGCAGAACGCGGAGTAAGCAGGTAGGATATCTTTAGAATTGTTCAGTGTGGATACGGCATTATAATAAGAAGAAGAACTATCATGTTGTTTAAATTCATACCTTTAGTACATACTTAGTATGATTTAATCAGTAAATTTGCTTAAAATAAATTGTTAATTGTGAAAATAAAATCACCCTGTAAAAAATCCCAATTTTAACTAACAAACGTCAGTTTCCGGCAAATTTTCAACTTCCACATCCCTTTCCTGTCAAGTTACAATAAACCAAAGCACCCTCTATCGACAAACAAACAACAAAAACAAAACAAACGGAGAACCCATACAACAAACTCTATCACATGGCCTACTGCACAAGCCGGCTATAAAACAAAGTGCAGCGCGATGCGCTATCAGTCGACAGTCAGCTGTTAAGGTTGCTCGATCGCTAGAGCTTTGAAATCCGGTGCCGCTTTCATTTGTTTCTTTCGTTGACGCGATTTTCTATAAGTTTTTTTCGATTTTTCATTGTACAACATGGCCACATACGCTACATACAGACACATCGAACTCGACAAAGTTGGATATGGAAAGAAAAGGTGAGTTTTTGTGTGTTTTAAACATTGTGACGTCACGTTTAACGATCGGTCTCCAGAAGGGATGTTCACCCCCTTCTCGCGAGCTTGCTCCAGTTTTTGGTGCATTGTGACAAATGCTTACATACCTATATGTAACAGTATGGAGTTATGTCATAAAAATGATTATTAATTATGATTAATATAACTTTAAGATCATGAAATAAATTTACTCGAGGGAATTTATAGATTTTCTGTAGCAAAATCCCAGACGAAATGTCAAAGGTGCTGCAGTAGTGA
The DNA here is from genome assembly GCF_040954645.1 of Diabrotica undecimpunctata. NCBI lineage: Eukaryota > Metazoa > Arthropoda > Insecta > Coleoptera > Chrysomelidae > Diabrotica > Diabrotica undecimpunctata. The sequence continues at coordinate 14,632,065 of NC_092808.1, read as the reverse complement.
TACGACTTGGTATAGGTCAAGTTTCTGAATAAAATGCTCAATATTAGTATCATTTACCTTATTGATTTATGTTTGGAGATGTTTTTATGACTTAACCTAGTACTTTTTTAATAAAACTAATATGTAGATATATGCTTCAATTGAATATTTTCCATAATGTGTAGGCATTTTTTCTTCTATTGAATTTTTGTAAAATTTTTTCTAGTAGTAATTGTACACCAAGTGTGCATAGTTCCGAACCGTTTTTCTTTGATTTGTCTGACATTTAAACTGTTTTACACCTATTCTATGTTGTAAAGTTACTTTGGAAAATTATCAACCCTCCACACGGGGCATTTTGAGTGTAGCGAGAAATTATTTTATGTTAAATTTGTTTTTAGTGCAACTTTGCTTTAGAATATGTAAAAAATACTTTCAAGGATTCATTTTCTCGTATAAAAATTCTCAAGTTCTTCTAAATTAACACATGATTCTTCCAAAATTTAAAAGCATTACCAATGGAAGTAGGAAAGCTGAAAATGTGACCAAATTACTATGAATAAAAGGTCATTGAGTTTAAATTAGAGATTCGCAAAATTTCTGTTAAAGTATGTACTTTGAGATGAATTCACATTAATGATGATTAAAATTCTGCTAGGAAACACTCTAGACACAAAAAACGTAAAATGTTTTAAGTTTTTTAATTTTACAAATTTTTATGTTTTTCTGAAAATATAAAAATATTTAAGCTCAAAATACGATTCTTCAGAAAATTTTATATCAAAATCCCATTTACAAAATATTAGTTTGACTTAATTTACGTTTTTTAATTTAAAATATTAGAATCTAAATTCACCAAAAATAATGAATTATGTAAAAATTCTTGAATTTTTAGTGCCTATAATATGCTATTTTAAGTAATTTTTAAACAGAAAATTAGATTATTTAAGAAATTTTAAACAAAAAACAGATTGTTCCATAATATTTTATATTTAGTATTTATTTAACCTTTTGTTATTGAACCAGGAACTTGAATAATGAGAACAATATTTTCAAAAATTTGTTTTAGCAATAGATGGTGTAATTAAATAAAAAAAACAAAATAAATTCTTTTATATAGAAAAGCGACTGATGCGTTTATGCACCAGTAGGATTAATTTTTTTTTTAATTTTCTCTTAAATTAATTTTATGAAGGCTAAACTGGGTTATTTTTGTTAAAAACGATAACATAAACATTGTGCAAGGCGGAAAAATTTAAAAAAATATTTCAATATTTAATTTTATTGATTTTTCTACTAGTTCGAAAATGCACCACTCGCTAAATAGGGTAACGGGTACAGTTATTGGCCACTTAAGGAATTGCCAATTGAATTAAAATTGTAAATTGGTATCTTTTAAAGTGAAATATTTTGTAAGGGTTTTTTAATAGCAATGAAACATCAAATTTTATAAAAACTCAGGTTATTTTAATCAGAAATAATAATGTATATCAAAAATTAACACAAATTTGAAAACTTACAGAACTACACAGTTATTGGCATACAAACATAGTTATTGGCATATATAATTACAATTATTGGCCGTTAATAAAATTTCTAATTTTATTTTTTTGTTTGTGGTTTTCAATTTCTTGTTGTTTCTTTGCACAAATACCAATATGGTAGCATCTAACACAAAATAGACATTTTATTCCAACTTTTGATTTAGATATATTATAGGAATAAGAATAACACAATCCTGTATACAAAAGGGTTGGTGTCGTCTGATTGTTTCACCGTTATATCTGAGAGAACTTGTATTTTTCATGTTCTGGATATCTCTCAGTTTCAAAAATTAACTTTCTTTCTTCTAGCACGTTTTTCTTTGCTGGTTTTCAAATTTGTGCATTTGCTTTGGAATGTATTCTTTAAATTTTATGAATTCATATTGTTGCAGACATCAAAAAATATGTTATCAATTGTGGGCAGATTAACGTTTTTCTCTATAGAATCAGGAAATTGGTTCGGCGACAATTCTTGTTTTTCTTTGAGGTTACTCACTTCTGGTATATGTAGTCTATCTCCACTTTTCAAAGTAGAGCTTTTAGTTGTATGATCAATAAGTGTGTCTGCTTTTAAACTATTTATATCTGCAATATCATCTGTATTTACTGTAACATTTTCTTTATTCTTCACAACTGTTTAACATTTTTTGTTCCCAGAATTGACTCTTTTGACAATTTTTTTATTACTTTCATCTTGGTTTCCTTGTTTTTTGACCGTTATTGTTTGCTTTTGCGTCAATTGCTTTTGTTTTTGTTCTAATTTTATTTTTTCTTGTTCTGCTTTTTCTTCAATTTTACGCGTTTCTGCAATTTTGACGATCTGAAGAAGTGAGCACGAAAGATAACCTTTCTGTTTGCTTTTTGCTCTTTCTTTCTGGGGTTTTTGGCCAAAAAAAGCATTTGTCGATTGAGGTGTCAATTTATTTAGATAATAATCTTGATTAACTAAAGGCAGATTATTGGATGTCGATTGAATATCAAAGACATTGTATCTTCTGTGACATCTTTTATATTATATGTAATACCACCGTTTTCTAGAAGTTGAACTCGAAAGATGATAAATATATAGCAATGTTGCCAAATTTCAATGCAAATAAATTTATTTTGCATCGCGTTCTTGCTTTTGATAGATGATTCGCAGGTACATAGACAAAATTATCGAGTTGAACTTCTTCCAGCACTTCCGGAATATTTCGCCAATGTTTTTAGTTTTGATCAGACGGTAGGAAATATATGATTTAAATTCTAATGGCAACATTCAAAATTTGTTGATTTCTTGATAAATGTTCCAGCAATTAACCATACCCTATCAAAATAATTCACAACTATTGGTCACCATTATTGTTTCTCAAAATTCTTGACCTACAATTGGCAATGCCATTGTCGTTTAACTCAATACTACCCATATAACGATTATATTGTGCGATAAGATTTGGCTGCATAAATTGTACATTTTTACAGAATTTAGTGGTTCGACTTTAAAGACATTACCGCAAATCGTACTACAGAATTATCATTCCATCGTCCTAATGAAATCTTTGATTCTCTATCAAAAACTGCATCGTATGCATCTCGCTTCGTTTTACTCTTATGTAAGATTCCGCACTGCATGTTTCGTTCGTAGATATACGGGGGTCTAGAAGCAGAACCAGCAATCTCCACTTTGACCAATTTTTCAGGAAATAGAATTGTTTAATAAAATTTTAACATTATATTCAAATTTTATTTTTTTGTTATTTAAATTTAGTTGTACATTGGTTTTGGTTATTCACAAAATTAACCTAATTATTTCATTAAATTTTCAGTAATTAACAATTTAAGTTTGTAGATTTCTGGTTTTGCTTCAAACACTTAATGATTGCCAATTTTTCAATAGAAAAAACAATATATGAATGCAAAAAAAACACACATCTTCCTTGAAACTAAATTTTTATTGAAAAAATCTTAACACAAATATTTATGAAACAAAAAAGTTTTAAACAACCAAATCTGAAATTTCATCACAAGCATCAGCTTTTCCTTCAATATGTTCAATATCTTTTTCATTTTCTTCAGAATCAATAATGTTTTCTAATATATCATTATTCGTGTTTAAAGCGTTATGGTAAAACTCAAGATTTTCTACACTTTTTGGTTTTCCAATATCGCTTCGATAGTGCGGCTCTCCCCGTACCAAAACGTTTAATCCATTTTTAGTCTTGGTTAAATAAGTACGAATTACTTTGCCAAATTGACTGAATACCTCATTGTAATGCTCTGGCCTCGTAATAACTTCTATTTTCTTCAACACTTGTTCGATTCTGCCAAAAACGCGATCGCTAGTCTCCTGGTGACAGGACCACCTTCCTAGAAATGGCAGGATGAACAATGAGCTAAGGGTGACAGCTCCCTGGGAGAATGCACAATGGGTCAGTTGTGCCCTAAGTGATGTGAAACTTAAGTCTCCCTCCCTACTCTACAGATACAGAACACTATATTGCGAAACAGATACATTAACACTGAGATAAAGTCAAGAATTTATAAAGCCAGTCTAAGACCAATAATGGCATATGCCTCAGAAACAAGACCCGACACAGCCACCACGCAAAGGCTACTGGAAACAGCAGAGATGAGAGTACTGAGAACAATTACAGGAAATACGCTGAGAGATCGAAAGAAAAGTGAAGACATTAGAAGAAAATGTAACGTACAGTATATAAATAAATGGACATAAAATAGAAAAAAAATGGAATAACCACATAAGCAGAATGGAGGAGACCCGTGTCGTTAAAAGAGCAAGAGATAAGTCACCAATCAGCAGAAGAAGTATCGGACGACCGCGCAAAAGATGGAGTGACAAACTTCCATAGAGGTATTAATCCGTCAATGAACAAGCAGAATTGCTTATTAAAGTGGAAGAAGAAGAAAGACTATTGTAATCTTGTGCTATAACATCTGAGCTACCGTGCATTTCCAAAATGAGTATAATAATCCATTTTAACTGAAGAAATTTTGTATCTTAGTGTGTATCCTTGACAATATCTAATTCAGTTATTATTATAAATGACCTCAAATATTTTATTAAAGAACATCATGACACACTAGCTTCAAATATCTTCACATCACGAAAGGTTGTCTACGACTTATCAAACACAACTATCATATTCCTGTAAATGTCAAACATAAAGCCATATTTACTATTGTAATGTATCGCCAGACTATAAAATTCAACCTTTATGTTAAGAAATCCTATATTCCCCTTTCCAAATACGCACGAAACCTTAGGATTTCAGACTGTTGCTTTCATTTATCAATCAATTTATGTTTTCCGTAAACGGTTGTTACCCCCAGAAAATCGATAAATAATTATTAGACGAACTGTACGTAATTTAGGTTCTGAGCAACCTTCTGATACACTACAGGAGTGTATTTAAGTTTTTGTGTTAAACTTTTGTTAAATTAAAGTTTCTCATTTCAAAATCTGAAGAAAACTCCACACGACAGTATTGTCCTCATAATGAAGATATTATTAAATTACATACAAAAAGCAGTTAATTTGTTTATATTTTAAAGTGTTTATAGACACTAACGGTGCGATTAATTGTAGAAAATTAGATGTACCATGTACCATCTGTCATGTCAGTGAATACTAAAAATGTTTTGGGTTGGATATTTTTTATAAATTCCCCTTCATTTCTTGCATTTCACGTTAACTCATAAACAAAAATGGACGAAAATGACATTTTATTATTGCTTTTTTTGACGGAAAAAAATTGATTTCCCTTTTAGAGCATCTGTACAATCGCTCTGATAAATCCGGGTAGGATAAAATACGTATAAGCGAATGTACAGAGGTTTTTTTTTCGGTTTACTCTACATGAGTACAAGAAACCATTTCACCAAGGATTTTTGCTTAGATGAGGAAGTATATTGTAGAATGCAACTTATAGATTTCCCATGTCTTTCATACATCTTTTTTATCGTCTGTTTTGCCTTGCAATTTATAGAAGGCACAGATTAAAGCAAAAATCTGAATTTTGGTTTTGTCAACCATGAAATTTTCGCATTTCTACTTTGGTGTTTTATTCTCAGATGTTGCTATAGCTCCATACTGCTTCTTTTGACGGAAAATATTTGGTTTCACTTTTAGAGCTTTTGTATCAGTCACTCTGATGAATTCTGATGAAATAAGTAGAAGTGAATATACAGAGGCATTATACGTAAAATCAAACTTAACTGCCTTTTCTTTGACTTTTTTATTTGGAATATTGAACATAGTGGACACTTTGTGTCTTGTGGATTCTTATATTGTCAGTTTTAACAATATTGTGTAATTTTGCCTTACTCTAAAATATCAGCAGTAGAAATTTAGGTATAGAAGAGCCTGAGATACTTTTACGTTATAGAATAATTAAAAGTTTTTGATCGCATTATACGTGAAGAAATAATCCATCTGCTTCATATTAGAAATATACTAATAATTGAATGGTGATCTGTATTTAAAAAACCTAATAGTATCACATACATTTATGAGACACAAATATTATCACATAATTTTCTGATGCGTTTGTGGTACTATTGCTTGGTTTTCTAGACATCTTCGCATTTGCTATTGATGTTCTCTTAGAGGTTCTTTAGGATGACACAGTCCTTAGGGTGCTTCGGTCTTCTCAAGTTTTCTGCACCAGTGCTTTGGTTTTCCAGTTAGCACCGATCTTTTCAGCATATTTGAGATTCTTTTTATCATATTTGATTTTAGTGTCCAGGCTACATGCAACGCCTATGTTAGATGGATTTGTTTAATTGTGTTAATAATGGCTTTTCCACCGAACTTAGCATTCGAACTTAGTATTCTCGTTGTACTGAACATGCAGATTAATGATGAATATCTCCACATCAATAAGTATTGTTTGTCTAGTGAGTTTATGAACTAGTATGAGGTCTGGTCTATGTTAATGTTAATTGTTAATTGTTAATTGTTAATGTTAATGTTAATTTTTTTGAAACGCCCTAAATTTTGGTTGGAATATTGATGTTGGAACAGGCACAACCCTTAGTCTAAACCCCCATGGTTTGAGTACCAATAAGAATTGGCGGTATAGTTTCTAAATTTGTTATTATATATTGTACTTAGTATTGATTTGTATGTGATTCATGCTGGATCAAATGATCCCCAAAAAATGTCCCATGGGATTGTAGACTATTCGCATTGATTCATTGAAATTCATTGTTTTTGGTAATTATTGCAATTTCTTAAAGTAATTATGTGCGACTGGGAGGATTTTGGTTTAAGGAATAAATCATATTCTCCATCCATCCAATGGCGCTACAGCCCAAATCGGGCCTTGGCCTCCTTCAACAGGCTTCTCCAACCATCTCTATTTACCGCTGTTCTTTTCCATGAACGCGTTCCCAGGCAGTTCCTGGCATCCTCATCGACTTCATCTTCCCATCTCTTTTTAGGTCTTCCAACAGGTCTTTTTCCCTGCATTCTTGCATTTAATAATTTTCTGGGGATTCTATTCTCATACATGCGGACCACGTGCCCTGCCCATCGTAATCTCTGCAGTTTAGTATGTTGTGCTAGAGTTGGTTCGCTATATTGCTCGTATATTTCTCTATTGTACCTAATTCGCCAGTTGTTGTTTTCACTTATTACGCCCAGGATCCTACGTAATATTTTTCTTTCAAACACATCTAATGCATTGGCAGATTTCTGTGTCACCACCCATGTTTCGCAACCATAACTTACTATGGGCCTGATTATTGTTTTATAGACCCGGAGTTTTGTTTTCCGGTGTACGTCTCGCGATTTGAATATGTGGCCTATCGCGAAATAGGCTTGATTTGCCAGCACAAGCCTTCTATTTATTTCCGGTTCTTCTTCATTGCTTGCGACCAGATCCATTCCTAGGTATGTGAATCTATTTACATGTTCTATATCGTCAATAAAGTGTTGTTGCACCGGTCTATTTGATCTGAGTAGTTTGTATGAGTAGTTTTGTTTTATTTGTATTTATTGCTAGCCCTACTGCTTCTGCACTCTGTTTCAACTCAACGTAGGTTTCTTCCGCTGCATTCATTGTTCTGCTCATTATGTTTATGTCATCTGCGTATGCTGCTAATTGGGTAGACTTGTTTGTAAGTATGTTATTTCCGCTCACCGTCAACCGTCTAATTACATATTCCAGAACAAGATTAAAGAGCTTTGGAGCTAGTCCGTCGCCTTGTTTCAGTCCTTGCGTTATCGTAAACGCATCAGTGATCTGTCCCTGAATACATACCTGTGCTTCTGTTTCTGTCATTGTCATTTGCACTAGTCGTATTAATTTTGATGGTATGCCAAATTCTTTCAGTATATTAGGTAGAATTGTTCTATCTATTGAATCATAGGCTTGTTTAAAATCTACAAAGAGATTGTAAACGTCCATATCATATTCCCATGCTTTGGCTAGTATTTGTTTAACTGTAAATAGTTGGTCAATGGTAGATCTATTTTGCCTAAACCCTGCTTGATATTCCCCGATGATTTTTTCCGTGAGAGGTTGTAGTCTTCGATTAATGATGTTTGTGAGTATTTTGTATCCCGAACAAAGTAAAGAGATGCCTCTATAATTCTGACACAACAGTTTGTCTCCTTTTTTATGAATAGGGCAGATTATACTTTTCTTCCATTGTTGGGGAATTTCTTCTTCTATCCATATCTCTCGTATTAGCTGGTACATCTGTTGTGTCAAATTCCTTCCTCCTTGCTTGAGTAGTTCTGCCGGTATTTTATCTATTCCCGGTGCTTTATGGCTTTTTTGTATGTGGATTGCCGTTTGGACCTCCTCTAGCGTTGGGGGTCTAGTTAATTCATTTTCTTCTCCATCTTTCCCCAGTTCTTGTTGTTGTATCTCCTGTCGTGCCTGCTGCTGCCACTGTTGTTGTAATGGTAGTTGTGTCCCTTTGTTTAGTAATTCCTTAAAATATGTCATCCAGGTTCTCTTAATTTCGTCCATATCGCTAATGATTTCACCTTTCTTATTTTTGCAGAGGCTAGTCCTCGGTTTGTATCCTTGTTTGTATTCTATGGAATACTATTATCAATAATCAAATTGGGGGTACATTACAATTTTATCAACATTTATTATTAAGAAATTTTTTTCTAATCTAAATTATTACATTTGGACATTTGAATACCCGAAAATTATTAGTGTTCTTCTTTAACCCCAATGGCTTCCAATATATTTGGAAAAAATGCCGGCGTTTGAGATGGAATTATTTATAATTCCGCGTGCTTTTAATCTTTTACTAACTTATACTGCCTTTATTCTCTGAGGTTGTTGAGTGGACTGTAATATTTTGTATGTCTATGTTGTACTTAAATAATACGAGTAACTTGCTATAAAATTTTATTCCTCTAGGTAACAGAAACAGGTACAATATGTGATAATATACGTTGTTACACAAGGTTACTGGTTTCACAAATGCATTGACAAAATTCGTCTTCTTGTTAAACACTTGAGAGAGAGAGAGAGAGAGAGAGAGAGAGAGAGAGAGAGAGAGAGAGACCAACACTTTGAGAATCGCAAATACCAAAATCAGAAATTTGGTTATTAAAAGACCATGTTTCCTCCGCGAAAGTTTCTGACAAACTTCTTTGTATTTGGGACGGTCGCCGATGTGAACTAGGAGAACTGGTCTTTTTTTTATATATATTTAGGGATTCTACAGTATTCACTGCCTTCCCTCGCTCAACCGTTTCCATCTCTCTCTGTTGTTCCATTCTCCATCGTTTAGTCCTCTCTTACTCATGGCGTCGTCTACTTCGTTCCTCCAGGATTTTCGGGGTCGTCCTCTTTTCCTCCTTCCTATGGGGCTCCATTCGGTTATTCTCTTTATCCATCTGCTGTCGCTAGCTCTTCTTACATGTCCATACCACTTTAGTCTTTTTTGTTCTATATATGTTAGTATGTCTGTTTCTATTGATGTTCTTTGCTTTATTTCGTCATTACTTCTCCTATCGATTCTTGTTACTCTGCAGCATCTTCGCAGGCATTCCATCTCTGTTGCTATTATCTTGCTGCTGTTTTTCTTGTTTATGATCCAATTTTCGGCCCCATATGTCATAATACTTCGCACTAATGTTTTATAAATCTGCGTTTTTGTCTTCATATTTAGGTGTCTATCCCACCATACTGAGTTAAGTTGTCGGATTGCTGTTCTTATTTGTCCTAATCTTTGTGTAATTTCTTCCTCTGTTGTTGCCTTTTTCGTGATTATAAACCCCAGGTATTTGAATTTATCCTTTCCTTTGATTGTTACGTTGTCATCAATCTGTAGATCTTCTATGTCTTCTTGACTTGTAGATAGGTACTCTGTTTTCGCGAGGTTAATATCTAGGCCAGCCTTGGTATATTCTTCTTGTAGTTTCTTCATCATGTAGCTGAGGTCGTCTTGGTCTTGTGCTTTTTTTTACAGGTTTTAATTACCAATCGTGTTTTATTGTTGTAAGGAATATTTCAGTCGTCTAGGCATACAGGATGAAGTGAATTTAATAAAAACAAAAGGAAAGAATCTATTTTAAAAATACTTTGAAAATTACAGGTTTGTAATCAAAATCACCAAGAGATAATGAGAAATCAAATAGATTACATAATGGTTAAAGAAAGATATTGGAATAGTATTACTGCAGTTAAAATACAACCTGGAGCAGATATAGCATCTAACCATAATCTCTTAGTAGCTTAGATGAAAATTAAAATAAAAAGAATAGAGAAGACAGCAAAAGAAGAAAGAACTGATATAAATGCACTAAGAGATCCAGAAATCAGGCAAAATATCAAAGAAGAAAACAAATGAACGTTTAAACACCGTACAGATTGAAAGGGAATACAATGAAGAAAACACTAACAAAAACTGGGAAAAAATAAAGGCTGACTTAATAGAACCTTCAAAAAAGTATCTACGTAAAACCACAGAAAAGAAAAAAGATTGGATGACGGACGAAATACTGAACTTGATGAACAAAAGAAGAGTATATAAGGACAAAAATAAATCATTGTACCAGCAAACACAACACGAAATACGGCGATAAATTCGAATATCAAAAGAAAATTGTTTAAAAGAAAAATGTGATGAAATAGAAATGCTACAAGATAAACGTGGCAGCCTTAATTTACACAGGAAAATAAAAGAATTAACCAGAAGACCAGAATACAAACAAAATATACTAGTTGATGAAAAGGGAGACACAGTAATGGATACAGAAAACAAATTGATGGTATGGGCAAACTATATAGAACAGCTGTTTAACGACAAACGAGACAAAATAGATAACGAATATTTCGTTGAAGAGACTGGACCAGAAATAACAGAAAGTGAAGTAAAACACACAATTAAAGAAATGAAAACTGGGAAAGCAGTAGGACTAGACGAAATACCGACAGAAATATTGCAACTTACCGCCGACTGCAATATACATGTTATTGGCGAATTATTTAATATCATATACAGAACAGGTATATTACCTAAAGAATGGCTTTTATCAACATTCGTGACTATACCGAAACAGAAAAACTCCAGACAATGTTGCGATCACCGTATCATCAGTCTAATGTGCCACATACTAAAAGTATTTCTAAAGATTATTCATCGTAGAATATATAAAGAGTTAGAATAAGACATTGGACAAACTCACTTCGGATTTAGAAATGCTCAAGGCACCAAAGAAGCATTATATGTAGTAATTGTGCTAATACAGAGATATTTAGATGTAATCCAGGACATCTATGTCTGCTTCCTAGATTATAACAAGGCATTCAATACAGTGAAACATAATCCGTTAATAAATCTACTGATAACAAAGAACATCGACACACGGGATATAAAAATAATAAATAATCTGTATTATGAACAAGAAGCTGTCATAAGAATAAATAATTTAAAAACTAATAAAATTAAAATCAAAAGAGGTGTTAGACAGGGCTGTGTCTTGTCGCCATCACTGTTTAATGTATACTCAGAGGAAATATTCAAAAAAGCATTAGAAGATGAAGTAGCAGGCATAAAAATAAATGGCCTACCCATACGTGAAATTAGATATGCTGATGATACAATACTAATAGCAGAAAATATTACAGATCTACAAGAAATTTTAGATAAGGTTGTTGCAGCGAGTGAAGAATTTGGTCTGTCACTAAACATAAAGAAAACAAAATTCATGGTTATGTGAAAGAAAAATATTAGATACATAAATCTTCACGTAAATAATAAGACGATAGAACGAGTTCAGAATTATAACTATTTAGTGGCAAACATTAACGAAACAAACGATTATACCAAAGAAATTAGAGTTATAATAGAAAAGGCTAGAAGTGTATTCAATAATATGAAACAAATATTATGTTGTAGAGACCTCAGCCTAAATCTTAGAAAACGAGTACTAAAGTGTTATGTATTTTCTGTTCTTTTATATGGTGTGGAGACATGGACTTTAAATAAACAATGTCTCAATAAATTGGAAGCATTTGAAATGTGGACATATCGAAGAATGCTGGACAGACAGAATAACCAATGAAGAAGTACTAAGAATAATAGAGAACAGCAGGGAGATACTGGATTCCATCAAAATAAGAAAACTACAATATCTGGGTCATATAACACGTGGTGACAGATATGAATTCCTAAAACTAATAATGCAGGGAAAGATTGAAGGAAAGCGCAGCATAGGTAGAAGAAGAATGTCCTGGCTGAGAAACCTCAGAGAATGGTTTGGATGCAGCTCAACTGAACTCTTTCGGGCTGTAGTCTCAAAAGTTAGAATAGCAGTGATGATTGCCAACATTCGTCGCGGAGATGGCACGTAAAGAAGAAAGGAAATCAGTTTACAACCAATATTCCTGTTTAATATTTTTCTATCATGTTTGTTGAAAATTGTTATCTTAATGAATACAGAAAATTCAATTGTTTGTGTATTTTTTAGTTGTGTGCATATATTGAAAAAATGTTTAATAATCAAACATAATTCCACATTTTCCGTTGTGTGATTTACTGTTGTAAGAAAGCTTTTATTTCCCAGAATTTTATTGCGCCTTTGCCAACTATAAAGTTATATTTAAGTTTCACAAGCCTTTTTCAACCTCAAGTAATATCCAACGATTCATCAAATTCTTTAACATCAAACATCATTAAGAACTTCTAAAGTACACACAAAGAAGTTAATTTGGCGTGCCTTCTAACCAACAAGTTCAATAAGTGCCTATCCACAAAATTATTCGTGTAAGTAGGTCAGTATAAGTATGATATTTGCCAAGATATATATGTTTTCCTGATTTTGCCAATAATACGTATTCATAGGTGCCTAGCACTATTTATGATATTGGAGGATTATCCAATTTGCAAGCTAAAATTTTGTACAATGGAACATTTATTTCGCAGATACTTTATTTTATTCATCAGATGTGCAGCGCGTGTAGTTCCCATCGATAAATTCTTTAATAAGGTTTTGGGTGTTGTATAGGTTAGGCACTTAAATTGCCTATTGTTCGTACGGATGCTTTTGTTTTTGCATTGTGTATAAGTTAAAGAATAGATTAAAAAAAATTTGTTTTGTTTGTTACATATTTTATTAAGATAGATGTAGGTTTTAAAAAATTTTTAATAAAATAAATATTGTCATGAGACTGAATAGCTCATGAATGTAAAGTCCTGACAGGACTATGACATGGGACAGGCGGCACGAGGTCTCATGGCACACTCATGGCATCTCATAGAAGTTGAGCACTTTAGATTAGGTTATGATGATACTGTAAAGTATCAAGTACTGATAAAGTAATAATAATAAAGATGTACAACAGTCCGGATATATAAAACTAAAGATACTGCCAAATACCGTGAAACCCATAGACGAATTAGAGCTGAGATAAGAAAAACTAAAGAGAAATGGTTCTCGGAGAGATGCGAAGAAATCGAACAGTGCGAAAAGGTATACGACTATCACAATATGCATAAGAAGATAAAGGAACTCACAACAAAGAAAAGCTACAATATTTTATCGAAAGGGCTATGCGATGATAATGGAAATCTACAACTAGACCCCGACAAAATAGTTAGAATCTGGGAAACTTATTTGGAACAACTGTTTAATGATGACCGTCCTAGTGGGTATACACTGAGCAATGATGATACTGGCCCTTCTATTCTAAAATCAGAAGTGGAGAATGCTATAATGGGTCTTAAAAATAACAAAAGACCAGGCAACGATAACGTATACGCGGAAGTATTGAAAATGCTGTGCGAAACAGTCAATTTCTAGACTCACTCGTCAGACTCTTTAACAATATTTATAACAGCGGGGAGTTTCCTGAAGACTGGCTAGAGTCAACTTTTGTTGCCATACCGAAAAAACCAAAAGCAAAGTCTTGTGATCAACATCGGATGATAAGTCCAATTAACCACATTTCGAAGGCATACACTAAGGTTATTTACAACAGAATAAGCAAAAAATGCGAGGATAACATTGGAGATTCGCAGTTTGGGTTTTGGAATTCTCTTGGGACAAGAGAAGCACTTTTTAGTCTACAGGTACTCATCCAGCGCTGCAGAGATATGAACAAAGACGTGTACATATGCTTTATAGACTACGCAAAAGCATTCGATAACGTAAAGCACGAAAAGATAATTGCAGTTCTCCATAAGATCGGAGTCGACTACAGAGACATTCGAACAATAGCGAGTCTCTATTGGGGCCAAACAGCTAAAGTGAAAGTAGGATCTACATTGACCAATAAAATTGAGATCAAGAAAGGGGTACGACGGGGCTGAATCTTGTCTCCTATTCTCTTTAATATATACTCAGAAGAAGTATTTAAGACAGCGCTGGAGGAAAGCACAGAAGGCATAAAGATAAATGGAGAAATAATTAATAACATAAGGTATGCTGATGACACTGTGATTCTAGCAAGTAGCATGGAGGAACTGAGTTACCTAATGAGTAAGATACAAAAAACAAATGCACAATACGGACTCAGACTAAATATCACAAAAACCAAATGGATGTTAGTAAGCAAAACCCAACAACCACCACAGCAACTGATATTAGACAATGAAAGAATTGAACACGTGGATTCGTACATCTACTTGGGAACAACAGTTAACTCAAATTGGGATCAAGCGAAGGAAATACGTATAAGAGTAGAAAAGGCAAGAGCATCGTTCACTAGCATGAAGCAAATTTTCACCTCTAAAAGCCTCACCCTACCTCTCAAAATTCGACTTCTGAAATGTTATGTATTCCCGGTTTTGTTATATGGAATGGAGGCGTGGACAATGACCGCAACATTGATGAAAAAAGTATAGGCCTTCGAAATGTGGGCTTACCGACGTATATTACGTATATCCTGGACTGAGCACGTGACCAACGAAGAGGTACTACGCCGGATAGGTAAAGAGAGAGAGGTAGGAATAAGTATAAAGAAAAGAAAGTTGGAATACTTGGGTCACGTTATGAGACATAATAAATATAGACTACTACAACTGATCGTTCAAGGGAAAATAGACAGCAGAAGGGGTCCAGGGAGGAGAAGACACTCGTGGCTCCAAAACTTGCGCAATGGTTCGGATTGTCATCTGCTGAACTATTCAGATCTGCCGTAAACAAAGTCAGAATAGCCATGTTGATTGCCAACGTTCGGAACGGACAAGGCACATGAAGAAGAAGAAACAGTCCGTATTAAACAATAATTCACGGTATTATTCATATTATCATTTGAAGGTAACGTGGCTGAAAAATTTCGGCGATTCAAACAGTCATTTGAAATTTACCTCTTGGCCAGTGACAAGGCCGAAAAAGAAGACACAGTAAAAATTGCTCTACTGTTAAATTTTTTGGGAAATGAAGAACTTGGTGTGTTTAACACCTTAAAATTAACGGATGCACAGAGAAAATCGTCTGATACAGTATTGGGTGAATTAGAGAATTACTTCACCCCTAAAAAGAATAGATCTTTTATCCTACAATAGAAAACAAGAGAAAGGAGAGCTACTTGATACTTACCTAACTGACTTGCGTAAATTGGCAAAAAAATGTGAATTTGGAAATGTTCTAGACTCAATGATCAGGGATAGACTAGTTTTGGGAACAATTAATAACGATCTAGAAGAAAATATGTTGCAGAATCATGAGTTAAGCTTACAAAAGGCAATAGACATGTGTAGAGCATATGAAATTTCAAAAATACAGTTTAAGGAAGTTCAGTCAAGTCAAACACTTAATATTCATTCTGTAAAAGGGGGAAATAGTAATCAAACAGCAAGGGGAAAAGCTTCGAATAACAACTTTAATACTGGTAGAAGCAAAAGATGGGAAGAGGAGAAAAACTCAAGGAAAAGTGGTCAGTGCAGAAAATGTGGTCGTGATCATGAGTTTCGAAGGTGTCCAGCATTTGGTAAAATGTGCAATAAGTGTTTGTATTACAACAATTTCGAGAAAATGTGTAACAACAGGATCGTAAGAGAAGTTCAAGGGATTCAAGAAGTAGATATGGACAGTAAACAGGAAGAATTTATGGTAACATTAATTAAAATAAATGAAATAAAAGGAAATAAGGAATGGTCTGAAAGGTTAGTAATTGAACAATATGGAATGGACTTTAAAATAGATACCAGTTCAGGTTCACAGTCACGTCAAAACTTTTAAATTCAAGAAATTCAAGAAAAATTATAATGCCACAAAATGAGTTGTTGGATTTCTTGTAAGCTGCCTAAAAATTTGGTATCTGGGTATTTTACGACGATGTGGTTGATTGTTTAGCAGCACTGCATTTGTGGCATGCTGAATTGACATTAATACCCAATTGGTTCAGTAATTTTTTACAAACTCCATGACCAACTCATATTCTATGTAGGTTGCGCCATTCACGACGTGGCGAGGAAGAGAAAAGCCATCTGGTTTAATTGTGAGGTTCTCTATCAGATTATTTTCTGATATTTGGACTCCATTCGCCCATAAATATTTTAACGATATCGCCAGAACTTGGAATATAAGCGACATTCAGGTCAAAGTAAAAAGAAATACAGTAACAGACAACTTTAAGCAGTGCGCTAAGAAATCGTTCTTTTAATTCCTCCACAGATCACCATCAGGTTTCAGAAATAAGCCAAATGACTGTTGCCACAAACCATCGATTACTTTGGTTTACTTTTGCTGCCATACACCTAAACTGGAATTACGATGCTTGCATCAAAAAATTGTTTACTGGCCAGTCCAGATTTTGTCTGAAGTTCAGTATTACTACCATGCTACATAGCATGATTTATATGAACACTTGGAAGCTCCTGAAAAACTTACCCATCACATTCACTTTTCAATCTCAAGATGATCATCTTATTTAAAATAGGTAAGACAGGTTAAAAAAGATTTGCAACAAGCGGAAATTACACCTGGTGACCTCCAAAATCCTTAGGGTCTCAAAAATATCCCAGCTCCTCGTCCCGCTACCAAGTTGTCACAAAAAAAGAAAGAGGAATATTCGATTAAAATAAAAACCTACTGACAGACGAAGAAAGCTCAGACATGAGAAAGATAAAAAGGTTTCATGGTCCTAAGAATGCCAAAACGGTAGCAAACAAATAATAATCATGAAAACTACAAAAAAAAATAATTTATTGTATATTATTTTAGCTGAAAGTTCCTCTATTCTTACTATCCAATTGTTGTTTTGACCTACATCGCAAATTTGCCGTGAGTAACCCTTATTCAGGACCTAAGTAAAAATTTCCGAGTATATTAAACCCACTTATTAAACATTAACCTCGAAAGGAAGTAGGTGAAACGATGAATACACTTACCTTTACCTTTTTTTGCAAAGTTGTTTTGAAAAGTAGTCGAAATTGCCTCATTATTGTTAGCTGGATTCCTAAAATTATTTTACGACGTATAAATCATTTATTAAAGAGTGTAATTTAACTCGGTGTGATGAATGGGTGCTAGGCACTTACGTTACTAAAGCTCGTGTGCACTTTTTGTTATTTAGCGAAGCAGGTGCCCCAAATTTGATACTCGAAACGCCAGACAACCACGCGTCTGCTTTTATCAGTTTAACAAAGATAGAATGTTTGTAGTTAATTAAAAAATGTTATAGCAATGTAACAGCAAATAGGTAATTAAAATTTTAATTCCATTGCCACTTAAATATTAAATTTTAACAGACATCTTCTTTTGCAAAATTTTGCAACTTTTTTTGAACTTAAATCTTTTTAAGCTTAACTGAATATTTTATTACCTTGAATAAAAGACTTTTTACGAATCTACACACACATAAACATTTATATACTTATACACTTCGTGGAAGAAAAAAAATTAACCTGGATAATGGGCAGTAACTAGGCTTAAAGTCGCTTAATTATTAATTTCATATACATTATTAATTTCATATCTCATATTGTATGTCTTTTGTTTCTAAAAACAATTGTCTATTGACGTCAAATCTCTAAATAGACAAGTTTTCACATATTTTCACTAAAAAATTAATGAATCCTTAGATGAGAATCTTTTTGTATTACATATATGTCATACTACACATTTTAAATCTCAAACCATACAGTTGTGTTACGTAAAAATCTATCTTAGTTAGCCTATATGTCTATAGAGAAGAGTAATAAAAAAATTATTAATTTTTTGAAAATCTTTAAATATTATATCAACTTTGTATAGATATTTCTTCTCCAAAAAGATGATTTTTGAGACTGCATGTATTAATTTGTTCAGGTACTCATATAATTATTATTCTGTAGATTTTTTTCATTAATCTACTTATAATTTTTGTTTGAATGGATTTTTGTTTAGCAATTTTATATTTTCGTTGTCTAAACTTGTCAGCCTGCATTTCTTGTTGTTGATATTTATTTATCTAATAGTTACACCATTTTTTTGTTTATTTTGTCTTTATTTTTTAAGAATTATATCAATATCAGCTTTTACTAAAGTGCTTGTAATATCTAAGTACTTGTTCACGTCATCACATCACAATAAAGCATTCTTCATTATCAGTTATTGTGCCCTCTCTATATCTACTTACGATGTATTTTTCTTGTTCTGACGTTCTAATCTTTCTGATAACTTTAGAAGACAAACTTACCGCCGTATGCCACTGTAAAAGTCTGTTTGGGAATCAAATCAGCTGAGCTAAAATAAAAAGCTATTGCTACATGGTTCTTTACAACACTTGTACTCATATTTCATTTGCATTCACCACTACATACTAAGTCTGTTACTACTTGAAAAACCAGACAGCAAATCGACGCCTGTATTGTACTTACTCTTATCAAATTAACAAAGATAGAAAGTCCATTAACGGGAGAATATTAAAATAGTTGTACATAGTATGAATAACAGTGTGTACTTTCCATAAAAAATTGTATAAATATTGACATAGTGTACGATAAGATGAAAGTGGTTTCTGTGTGCCTAATAAATTATAATTTTTAATTAAACTTTCGTTCAATTTTACAACCAATAATGCAGAATGATTATTCTTTTATATAGAAAAATCGACTGGAAATAAATGCAAGCTTTTATTGAAGGCCCAATGATTAAATTAACAAAATAACGGCCTCTCATTACCCCAGAAATATGTTAATTCTGTATCGTAAAATGGTATTTATGCGGTGACTTTCTGGGCCACTCTTGTAATAATTTGTTTAATTGTTGTAAACTTTTAAACTGAATGTTGCTGTAAAACACATTAATTAACTTTTATTGATGTACTTGTGTTTTTAGAATTTCCATAGATACCTTCATTCATTATCTGCATTTTTGTTGTTTTTTTTTCTAGATTGTCTTGTTTTATAACTTGTGACAAGTAATGTAATATATGACATGTTTAACCGACCTGTGGCTTCTTCAGATGTTAAGATGCAACTGACTTAAAACTAAATAAAATTTTGGTTAAAATTTTCTGATTAGAATGTCCCCAAAAATAGTTCGTGAAAATCAAAAAGATATTTCGCTTATGATATGTTCTATTGGATACTATCCAGGATGGTAAGGAATAGAATAGAATTTGCCGTTTAGAGAGAATATATCGATTCTTCTTCTTCATGTGCCAAGTTTAAGAAGGTTGGCAACCATCAAGGCAATTCGTACTTTCGATACCGCTGCTCTAAAGAGGTCAGCAGAAGTGCAGTTAAACCAAGCTCTCAAATTGTTTAACCAGAAGATGCGTCTTCTTCCGCGACTCCTTCTACCCTGTATTCTTTCTTGCATTATTAATTGCAACAAGTTATAACGCTCGCCCCTCATTTTCCCCCTGACTCGCCCCTGACTTTCATTGTATTTAAAACCTCTTTATCTTTTCCCATTTTTCTCAACACCTCGACATTCGTTACTCTATCCACCCAACTTGTTCTTAATATCCTTCTATAGGCCCATAACTCGAAGGCTTCTAATCTGTCCGAAACATCTTTCTTTAATGTCCAAGCCTCCAACTCATAAAATACTACGGAGAACACGTAACATCTCAGAAGTCTTATCTTTAAAGATATTGAAATGTCCCTGCTGCAGAGTACTTTTTTTCAGTTTGTTGAAAGAATTTCTTGTCTGTCCTATTCTTGCAACTCTTCTATGTACTTAAGCCGTTGCATTACATTCTGTAAATCATTGCTGTTATCCGTCATTATTACTGTATCGTCTGAACAACGCAAGTTATTCTTCGTCACTATTCTGTGTTATTTTTATTGTTAGCCTACTATATATTGGCAAACATGGTCATAGAAGTGCAGTTTTGGGGTATTTCCATATTTACCGCTAATGAGTTCATCGTCCAAACATAAATAATAATTGTTATAAATACTTATTATTTAGTTTGAAGATAATTGTACCACATCCGTAGTTTGCGATAATTATTCAGTTTCCGAAATAATTCCCGCATTTGATGCAAACATATTTTTCTAGAGTGGTCTGAAAACAGTAGTCGTAGATGGCTAAGTTTGAAGTAATTCTGTGAGTGGGCTAACAATTATTATTGTGTAATTAAGTGTAATTGATATACTTTTATCATTTTTGAGATACGATCCAAAGCACTTTTTCCTACTTTATTTGTTGTTGGATTTTCATAATTTTATCCTTCAAATACGTCAATATCTCTATATAATATACGAAATTAAGCGAAAAAAATGCGTTAGGCAGATTAAAAAAGAAAGCCAACAATTTGGTCAGCTGATGCTTGGTTCTTTGGTCGCATTGGACAGGTTTCATCATGAATTTGACTTCGAAGTGAATTGATGGATCCAGATTTCATTCATTGTCACATATCTTTTCAAACCTCAACTTACGATTGACCGAAATAGTTTTAAGGACTATTTTATATTTTTTCGGGAAAACTATCTTGATCTAGACTACATGCTAAGTAGATCCTATTAGGTGCGCCATTTATATGTTTAGACCTGGACTTATCGGGAGATATGGTATATTTATATTTGCGTATCTTGTACATCTTGATCATTTTCAGTTATTATAGTTTACAGGAGCTTCATTTTGGGTGTTAAATTTTTGTACATCTTGATTTTGGTACTGATAATTTATTTTTATTCAATATATTTTATTTTCTGGAATCTTCAAATCGTTTATAGGTTTTTATTACTTTCAAATTAAGATTAAAATGAAATATTATTTGACACGTTACGCCCAAATTATGCCAGGGAACCTAAAAATACCTGTAGATCTTTCACACTTGTGACGTACGAAGCAAAGTCATTCGAATATCTTATTATTATTAATTGTAACTCTATTTACAACCATTTCTACGCCTATGCTCTTTATGCTTTCACACAAAATAAATAAATATTGAATAGTAAGGGTGAAAATAGACAATCTTACCTTGCATTTACTTTAAGATAAACCTGGTTCCAATAAAAATTATCAACTATTGGACATTTTTTTATCTAGTCCCATCTTTTTGAGAAATTTATCGTTCTATTGTCTCAAAACTTTTTATTGTCCAAAATATAGTTATATAGATCCACTTTACCATCAAGATAGTGTTAAAGTAAAACTTGCATACTGGGTAAACTTTCTAGCATTCCAAATCCATTTCTGAAATCAATGTATACTGAATACAATGTGATACTTATGACCCATTAAACTAATCAGTAACGTATGGTCCTAAAGTTTTGGGAAACATTTCACCTAGTCTAATGGAGAAGCAAAATGCATTTAACAAAGAAGGCCATGGAATTGAAATGTCATTAGTTATTGACATTTAATAAACAAAGCAGAATATTTTGGTTTGTGCTCTGCAAAATGTCTTATAAAATTGATATTCGTCGAGGTGTTTATAATATGGTTGGGCGAATGTCGAAACGAGATATTGTTAATATTTATCGAGATCAAAACATAAGCAAATCGACAATTTATCGCACAATCAGAGAATATGAAGAAGGGATACCATGTGTTAACTTACGTAAAAGTGGCCGACCGCGGATTTTGAACCATATAAGAGAGGCAAGACTGATTGAAGTAGCTAAGAACAAAATTGGGGTCTCACAGCGAAAACTGGCCAGAAGATTTCATGTTGGAAAGTCTACAGTATACAGGACCCTATCGAGTAACAATATTATCTACCGGAAAAAAAGGAAAGCTCCAAAATACACAGAGGATCAATTAGAGAGAATTCCGAGATGTTGCTGCGCGTTAAGGCGAGTGCATTTCGTCAACAAGTCGAAGCTTTACTTTACCTTTGTACCGAAAGCAGACAATCCCCCCAACCTACCTCAGGCTCGTCCAATTGAAGAGTTCTGGGCAATATTAAGTCAGAAAGTCTATAATAACGGATGGGAAGCACAAAATCAGGAACAGTTAAGACGCCGCATATATACAAAAATTAGAGAAATTGACGCCGAGGTCGTCCAAAGGATGATGCAACGTGTCAGGGGAATTATTAGGCAAATCGAAAATAATGGTTCCTTGTCTGTCATTTGAATTTTTATTTATAATAAGGATAGTTAAGTTAAATTGTTGAATAATTTAATAAAAATATAAGATTATTGTGGTCAGAGTTATATGCTTTTGAAATCTTTCCCAAAACTTTAGGACCATACGTTATATATTCATTACGTTGATTCATATTTGGTTTTTTTTCGACAAAATAGTAAAAGTGGATTTTAACCAATTGTTTGGTATTCTCCAAATTATATAAATACTCTTAAAGGGATCCACTAATGCAGAAAATAACTCGCTCTTCTGTAAAACGTGAAAATCATTTGGGCAAGGGGAGTTTAATTTTTAACTAATTTCTTACTTATACGACTTCTTCACTTGCTATATCTAAATCGGCATTGTGCTATGGTTTCAGGTTTGTTAGTAATTAACAGAAATGAAGACTAGCATTTTCATTTTTTTTAGCTTTTTTTCAGTTGTTATTCTTCACTTGCTATATCTAAATCGGCATTGTGCTATGGTTTCAGGTTTGTTAGTAATTAACAGAAATGAAGAGTAGCATTTTCATTTTTTTTAGCTTTTTTTCAGTTGTTATTAATAATTTGCTGCTATTATATTTCCAAGTTCCATCGAGGAAGTGGCAGTGGATTAAACAATACTGTTTCAAAGTCCGCCAAAATGAGATTGTGTTCGTAAGTTCTCTGATATTACCTAGAAGAAAGAAAATGATTTAATTATTGGTTATTTTAATAGCTTCTTTTGTGAAGTATATTATATGTATAATTTTAAAGATTATTTAGAAAACACAGTAATAAGTATCTGTAAAACAAGCAATTTATACAATAAAAGGAGATAATTATGAGTTCTATATTAAGTAATATCTAATAAATATGTTTTTATTAATTTCTATTACCAATTAAGGACTATATTTCTTAAATAGTATAGTATTTTTTTTAATTACCCATAAATGTACAGAAAATGAAAATTATATTTGACCACCACATACTAATAGTATCTTGTAAAAAACGAAAAATTGCCTTTAGTCATTTTTACTGGAAGATGATTTGTTATAAGAAACATTTATTGGACCTTCAACGAAAAGCAAAGATAATATAAACTGCAACCAAGAATTTAAAAGGGATATACAAATTACACAATATAAAGATGGAATATCATCATCATCATGGCATCTACACTCCTAACGAATTGCCGCTCTCTTTGGGATCTTCCAATTCATTTGCCGAGTTTAATCAGTCAATTTTGGTGTTACAATTAATTGTGTGACTTAGTGTCTTTTACAATATTTCTCCATTCTTTCCTGTTTTTGCTCATGATTTTCCATGCTCCAACTTCTATGTTATTAAGCTCTGCAATTCATTGGTTCTCCCATTTCGTTTTCTGTCTAATACTGGTGTCCATTTGGTGATTTTCTTGATAACTGCGTCTGGATTTCTCCTTTATAAATGTCTCGTGCACCTGAGTCTCTTGGTCTTGATAAATTTGTCGATTTTTTCTCATTTTAAAAGTTCTTGTGGTTTATCAGTTTTCTAAATTTATTATTAACAAAGTTTAGTGGGCTTACTATTTTCTGAATGATTTTTCCCTCCAGGATCCTCAATCTGTCTTCATCCTTTCTGTACCAGGCATATTACTTCCGCACCATATGTGATTACTGGTCTAATTGCTGCTCTGTAAATTTTCAGTTTAGTATCCTGGGTAAGCTTTTTATCCTTGAGGAAGTTGTTGTATTTCCAGAAAGTTCTGTTTCCTGTCAGAAATATTTCATTGATTACTATGCTTTTATCATTCATTCACTGATATCTCAATATATTTAAAGTGTTCTACCTTTTCAAATTCATATTCGTCAATATTTAACCTTGTCACATTAACTATATTTTTTCTTGAGCATATTAGGTATTTTGTTTTATTTTAATTCATTGCCAAACCCTTCTTAGATGCTTCCTTGCACAACTTATTTGCACAATTCTTCCTTTAAATTGTTTAGTTTGTCAGCGTACGCCACAAGTTGCGACGTCGATGTTATAATTATTGTACCTTTTGTTTCGGTAGCTCTTATTGTTCCTTAAATAGTAACCATGGGAGAACCAATGATATTATGGTTTTTCATGTCTTCTATTAGGTCGGATCTTATTAGGTTTGTCAAATGCTTGCTTGAAATCTATGAAAAGGATGTGTAAGTCGATATCATGATCTAACACTTCTCAATTGGCTGTGTGATGAAGTGTATTGCATCTATTGTTGACCGTTCCTCTCTTAATCCCTGATGATAGTCTCCTATTTTAGTTTCAATGTATTTTGAGAATCTTTGATTAACGATGTCAATATTTTGCAGCAGCTGTTTAACAATGTTACTGCTCTATAGTTGTTGCATTGTGTGGAATCCTTTCTTTAGAGTAGGAAATATTCGCCCTGCTTTCCACTCTTCGTGCATTCTTTTTCTTACCAAATCCTTATTATTAGCTCATATATTTTTCGTTGCAATTCTTCTCCGCCTCTCCGCCTTTTATTAGCTCGTTTGGGATTTCGTCTGGGCCTTCTGCTTTCTTTTGCTTTAGATTTCTTATCACACGTAAAAAATCCTCATATGACGGATTTTCGATTGCATTTTTATGATCAAGGTATGTTTTCTGTGCATTCATGAGTGCTTTCTGTAGCCTTAAATAACTCTTCGTAATGTATCTCCCATATTTTGGCATCAATCGTAACTGTTGATTTTTTCTTCTTTTGTAATTTTATATATTTATATATCATTACATTATTCTTGCTATTTACTTTCAACTCTTTTATAAGTTCATTAATCCATTTCTTTTTTCTATTTGTACAGCATTTACCTGAGTCTTACGTATTTTTTTCTTTTTGTTTCTTTATATATATATATCCTATTACTTTTTCTAGTGCTATCGAAATGTGGTATTTTGTTTCTTTCCACGTTTCTTCTATACTTTTAGGGTTTAAAACTTTTATATTTGCTTCTAACTCTTTAGAATAATCTTTCAGAATAATATACGACTCTAATTTCCCTAAATTTCATTTTTTTCTTCTCTCGTAGTTCCTTGTGTCTTTAATTATTTTCATGTCCATATTTTCCATTATTAGGACGTGGTCAGAATCTGTATTTGCATCCCGATAAGACCTGACCTGATCTTGATGTTCTTCTCGATGGAATATCAGCTTATTAAATATTTTTTAAAAAACTTCTGTTAAATTTTTTTATTGCGTACAGATATATATTATATTATTCTGTACATAATATTATTATTGTGCACATATTACCTCCACTGTAGAAATTTAAAAAATTGTAATAAGAAAATTTTTTTGTATAGAAATGCGGCGGGCGAACTTTCGACACCAAATTGTCTTTGTACCTGGGGTAATCGAAGGGTCAAATTTTATTATAGGAAATTTCGACACCGCGGCGTAAAGCAGGTAGGTATGTAATTAGCGGCGATGGACATTTGCACCCAAGCAGGACAAGCGGGTTTTCCCAATATTTATTGTCACGGCGGGGGGCGTGGCACTTGTGTACTTGTGACTAAATTATTTCAGTTGTAATTTATTTCTTGTTTGACGTTGACTTGTGCACGTATACGGATATTTAAAAAATGAGTGATAAAAATTTCCCGTGGTCCACACATATGGTCTAGTCAGAATCCGTCTATTGCGAGGACCACAAATGCCTGTGAATCCTTTCATTCGAGATTTAATTCTTCTTTTTATTCAACACATCCTTCTATTTTTATTTTTATTGAGAAGTTAAAAGAATTTCAAGTAGACACTTATGTCAAAATAAATAGTTTACATATACCAGCAAAAATCAAAGATACTATGATATAAATGATGTCTTCAAAAATAGGGTTTTACTTTGAGATTTGTTTTTCATTTATTCATTTATTTTTATTAATAACTTGGGGGGTCAGCATCATATCGGTTAATGTAATGTAAATTGCATATATTTTGTAAATATCGCGCAATCAGGTGTTAATTTGTTTATGAAAACAAATATCTTGAATAAAAAGTGCTAATATCTTGAAACTTGGTACATAGCTCTTCTTCTCATATTCTTGTGCCTTTTTTTAAATTTGACGTTAAAGAAAAAGCATTTTCTTTAACGTCATCTTACGTTCTTTAATATTTTTATATTTGTGGACCAAAAAGGAAAATATCGTACCTACCAACTTAAGGAAAAGACAAAAGAAAGAAGAAGGATCCAAAAAAATTAAAATATGGCGTTGATAAGTGAGTGCGAGCCTATAAAATAAAAGAAAATTCTTGACTAAGCAGGAAAAAGGGTGGTTAGGATATGGGATGCGATAAAATCAAATCGTACGACTGTCAGTCATGAGCAACCAAATAAAGCATACAAAACAATTATCCTCTAATTACTTTCCACCCACCCTAACTAATGAATGTGTCTACTAGGGTCATTCGTCCCTGTTTTTAGTTTTACCCACAAATATAACTTGATTAACTTTTAATGATACACAACGCTGCGTAATGACACAAATCGTAACAAAGAGTAATGTACAGTCACAAGAATTGGATTGTTTTCCGATTTTCCGAGAAAACATTACCGTAACACATCATGAAACAAAATACAGCTTACGAGGTAAGCGCAAAATAATCACGGACAACAATGGTGTAACCTTCGAAGACAAAACAAAACCGTAAAATGTTGAGAATATCTACGGTGTGTTACGTTTGTATATTCATGTTATATTTATTAGAAATATTTAATGGCAAAAATACAGTGTGGCTCAAATTAGTATTTTAATAAGTATTTTTTGCAACAAAAACAAGAAAACCAAATTTATAAACCAAATTTTAATGCAATAAGTTAATTCTGTAAGCCAAAATTCACTTAATTTGACTAACTACCAGTGGCGGCCGATCAGGGTCGGTAGTGCCGACCCACACATTTGTAGATATAGATTTTTTTAATATTTAATTTAATTAGTATTTTAATAGTTAATTATTGCAGGTAATAAGTTAATATCATTTGTTTCTGTAAAATAAAAAAAAATATCTGTTAGATAATACAGACTAAATTTCATTCATGGTTTTTAAAAGAATTCGACGAATCCGAGTGTTAAGTAATCTCTGCGCATTAAGACACTTTTCAAATTAATGATTCGAGCTATCCATCTGACTGTGTGAATTCTTATAAGACATGTTTCAGCAAGCCGACCCCAGGCTGACGATTTAAATGTAAAAATCAACGAAATATTAATCGATAAGCAACCAAACATACATTTCTCTCCGTACGCAATTAAACGGCAGCTATGGCAAATTTGAATATACCGATGCTTCATTTGGATTGGCCGAAGTGTCACGTTTCTTTCGAGGGCAAGTTAAAATGATATTTTGGAATAAGTAGTAAGTAGTGGTAAAGATAGTTCAAACACTCCTGACCATGGTGCTGCGCGAAGGCGGAGTCAAGTTCTATTGTAAGTGGAATTATACAGTGCATAGTACAATGCGTTTCGCATGGAAGTGGGGACTAAATCAAATTTCGTCTACTGCGCCGTGTTCAGGAGTGCTTGCACTATCTTCTAGTGCACTGACTAGCATAGGGCTTTTATTAGACGGTATACCTATCTGAGGAGACAAAAAAACTTTGCTGACCCTGTCTCTAAAGCCACGAGCCGCTACTGCTAACTACTAGTTTATAATATTCTTGATTTACGTATTCTTTATTTAAATAAATTTTTAGATACATTTAAGCATAGTTTTGTCTAAAAAATCAGCGGATCTTTAATTTTTGGTTACTCTCTTCCTTGTTTTATACCAAGTTTACTGTTACAACTATTACTATATATTTTTTGCAAGATATTGTTTTCCAATATTTTTATCGACACCTTATTTCTTTTCTTGTATTAGTCACTTATATTATATCTTGTTCTACTTCATCTGTCCATCTTTGTATAAACTTTCTTTTTCTCTTTCTTTCTCTTTCTGTGCATTGTGGTGTTTGTGTTTCTTTTAGTACGTACTAAAATGAAATAAAATTTAAGTAAATACTAGCAAAAAGTTTTGAGATCTTTAAAAAAGGTAAGTTTGCAGTTTTCTTGATACTTCCTTAAAATTGTCACCTACAGTCAGTACGGCAGTATCATCAACGGAGGAGGCCACTGTATTGTGAACTGACTAAGAATATCACTAGAGTATCGTAGGTATAAATTTGGTCCTAACTACCTTGTGGTACTCCTGCATTAGACTCCATTAGTCCCGAATATGTTTTTTCAAGCGTACCCCTAAAATTTTTATTCAAAATATGATTTCACAGATTCGGTGTATATATAATAAATTTTTCATGGATGATAGCAACGCATAGCAACATACTTTCTTTTCTTCTCAGTTATGTCCTTAGAAGGTGATATGGATTTGTTCTATAGTAAGGGAGCTTTCTCTACATTAAAATTGGTCTATTGCGATTAGATCCTTATCTTATACAAGAGATTTCTTTTATTCTAATAATAGCTTCTTGTATGTCATTAAAACCAGAGGGCTTACAGAATTGACTATTCCAATAATTTGAAATATGGTCCAATGGTTTTTGTTTGTTTCCCAGTTTTGTCGATCAGGATAACTTCGGCTCTTTTCCATGGCTGACGAACACATTATATTCTGAATGAGGCATTGACAGTTTTAGTATGACACTCCTAGTAGATTTGATCATAAAGGCCAATTCGATAAACCGATTGGAGGCCTTTGAAATGTGGGTATTTAGAAGACTACTTAAAATTCCCTGGACAGATCACACAACAAATGTCTAAGTATTAAATCGAATTGGCAGAGAACGAGAATTGCTGTCAATAATAAAAAGAAGAAGAACTGCTTATCTGGGTCATATATTTCGAAATTCCAAGTACCAGTTCTTAAAGCTTATTATGGAAGGGAAGATAGAAGGAAAACAGGGCATTGGACAAACCCCGATGCCCATGCACACTTTAGAGCCACACAAGACCGAGAGGAGTATGCCAGAATTGTCGCCAACATCCACTAATTGGATAGGGCACCATAAGAAGAAGAAGATTTAAACATTTGGAAGATTGCGTACCATGAAGATCAATAAAGTTTATGACCCCTCTCCAATAATCAGTGGACGTATTTGAAAGTTCTTAATTCTTTTGACGCTGTTCGCCTTACATACTTTTTATTGTGGTGGTGAAAAAATGTATAAAGAAGCTTAGAAGGATTTAAAACAATGTAAGAATGGATAAAAAGAATAAAGCCTTAAAAACTGGCAGATCTACTGGTTAAAAGATTTTTAGGGGAAAAGAATTACAGTTTTTAAAATGATCAAGAATTACGGTTCATTTTAAATGATTCATGCATTCATCAAATCTAACGCACGGTACACTAAACCGCCAAATTTAATTACCTGACGTTTATAATTGTATAATCTTTATTGTGCGGCCGTCAAGAAAAATATACCTGTTACACATACTATTAAACTGTTTGTAGGTTGCCGATTTGACCTCCAAAGTTTACCGACGTCTAACTGTAATAAAATTACATTCTTCATGTATTGTTTTGGTATGTTTTAATTTAAATTCAAGATAGCCTTAAACTTAAATAACTGGGTCTCGTAATCTATTAACATTTCCAAACACAACGCTCTTAAAAAGTCTTTTAACGTTTAGGCAGAAACGTTTGGGCAGGAATGTTAAGCAATGGCGTTTTTTAGTTGTATGCCGTTTTTGTTCAATTTTATTCATATAAGTAAAGTTTTCTGTTAGTACACTGTAAAAGTTTTATTTGAAGTAACAAAATTCGTTGAAAATCCTTTATACGTGAAATGCAGCAAAAAACATTTTAACTAATAACAAAATTATCAACGCTTCACTTATAAGAGTAGGGGGTGTGTCATATTTGTTGTAAATGATGAGGAGGTGTTAAATAAAGGGAGGTGTTTGGTCCAGAGGGCGACGGGAGAGGGGATGGACAGCGTGAGAGATAGGTCAGTGCAGCTTTTTTTGAGCAGCCAAAGTTTTAAATTTACAATTGTTTTATTATATATATATCTTATATACTAAAACGCTAAGCCCTTTTCTTGTCCACCACTTTACTCAAAAACCATATTAGATAATTAAAATATTTTTTCGGAATATTATTAGTATTACGTATGAGATTGTCAAGATATACTTTTGGTACAACAATTCACTTCCGGTTTTGAGATGACCGGAAGTTAAAATTTACTTTAAGTTTTAGACCCCACAATGTATATATGGATCGAAAGGTCTCGTCGAGACAAATCTAAATATGTACTTCCGGTTGCGATCCGACACCGGAAGTGACCCGAAACGCGCATAAAACGTCAAGATAGAGCAAATCTGACACCGGATTCGTGATCAGCATGCAAAATTAACTGCTAAATGATATCCATGTCGACATTTGATGAACTAAAAATTGCATTCCGGTTTTGAGGTCGACTTCCGGTTTCGTTTTTATTAGTCAAATCAATAGAGAATTCAACGTAGAGTCCAAAATTGTAAGTTCACGAAATTATCATTTATAGTTTTTGAGTTATTGATAAAAATATTTTTACTTCCGGTCGATTTTTTTAAATTATAAAACTTTTTTTTATTATGACTTTTATTTTCTTATTAAGTTTATTAATTATTTCACTTAATTAGCTTGAAATTTTATTTTAAAAAAATTTGAATTACTCCTTTTCTCACAAATTTTGGGAAATTTTTGAGTTCTCGCCTCACATAGAGAACTGAATTTGATCATTTTACATAAGTGTGCCAAGCAAAAGTTTTCAGAAAATGGAGACATTGTAACAAAAAACATTGTTTTCGACGAAATATTTCGTGATATTTAATACACTTTTTACTTGCATTATTATTGATGAATGTTATGTATATTCTTGCTTATATTGTTTGTATTGATCTCTTAATTTTTCTTGCAAAATAAAAATTTCATTTAAAAAACTCGATGTCGAGTTGGTCCACTAGTATATATATATATATATATATATATATATATATATATATATATATATATATATATATATATATATATATATATATAGATATATATATATATATATATATATATATATATATATATATATATATATATATTGTTATGATTGTTTATTTTGAGTTCAAACTTAGTTTATTGAGCCAATAAAAAAAATTATAACTTATCTGTTATCAAAAGTAAAATAATCCTTATATTACCTGTGTTCGATGGATTCAAAAGATCTTCTAGTTGTCTTTTATCGGGACAGAGAAGAAAGGATAATAATACAAATATATTATATTACAAAGATTTACGTTTCTTTATTTTATATGAACGAATAAAACAATTATTAAATTCTGTCGTTATCTTATCAATCAGCATACAAGAAAATAAATCAAATTATTATGA
Organism: Diabrotica undecimpunctata; assembly: GCF_040954645.1. Lineage (NCBI taxonomy): Eukaryota > Metazoa > Arthropoda > Insecta > Coleoptera > Chrysomelidae > Diabrotica > Diabrotica undecimpunctata. The sequence continues at coordinate 14,600,247 of NC_092808.1, read as the reverse complement.
TAATAAGATTATAAAGCTACATACATTTATATTACGTGAAAAACCAATTTTACTTAAAATTTTCTTTACTTGAAAAAAGAAACCACAAAACTTTAAACTTTTGATTAGCCTAACAAAACCTCAGTTCTTAAATTTGAATGCTAATGACCATGATGTCGAAACGATCCTTCACAGATATAAAATTCAATTGTACAAACACTTACAGTTTATTTTCTTCTTGAGTTGTATGTTGGAACATACCCAGAAAAGTCCAGTCTCCTCAAAGATGTGATCTCCCCTCTTTGGCAACTCGGCTCTTTCTTTACGTCTCTGCAAACCTCCTTCAGACTACACAAAAAACACCTGATTCACTTCTCCAAACTCCGCTACTTATTTATGACACCAGGACCTCCTTTTGTCAACTTGATGCCGTAAGAATACTTTCACATATACTTTATAAAATGCCCACGGTAGATACAAGAACCTCTTTTAATCTACTTGTTATCTCCTTCTTCAAACTATTCACTTCTTTTCGTTACGCCGGTATCCAAACTCACGAACCACACCCTATCTTGAGACACACGACTGTTTCCTTTCGATGACCAAAATATGACTAACTTCTCCTCTCTCATGATCGACTCACCAAATTCCCATTTTAAAAACGACCGTCCAATCAAAAAGCTTAAATTGTGTTTATCATGATTTTGGAAAAGCCTAATTTCGGTTTCAGAGAAAACTAAATAGCTTACTTTAAAATTGGTTTTTTTCAATACATCATTTATACATATTTCAAAAGATTAAAATATGGTCATTTAATACTCGACTATACAAACAATGAAAAGATTATTAACTTGCAGGTAAAATGTCTTCTAATTCTAAACAAAGGTTTTTTGATAATTTTGTTTGCAACGGAAACAGGTCGTTATTTATTTTTCTTTGGTTGGGAAAGAAGAAACATAACAATATATATATATATATATATATATATATATATATATATATATATATATATATATATATATATATTATTTAAATTTGCCATTAGGAGAGCACGTTATTCAAATATAAAGCAAATTGTTTGATTATAGTGTAAATTGCAATTTTTTAAAAAAATCGACCAACATAATAATAATTTCTTTCAAAACCATATTGTCAGTAGCCCTGCATAAACTGAATTTCCAAAGATTTTTATTTTAGAATAACATGGTCCCTTTGTTAAAATGTAATAAAAGAAATATAATGTTAGTTTGTTGTAGAAAATGTTTTTTTAATCTTAGAAAGCAAATAATTTATCTACTGGAAAAATTAGATGTTAACTTAGCATAAATTTACCGAAATTGTTAAAAATCTTGCCCATTTAAGTCTAAAAACACAACGACTCCTCTCTGTAACAACCAAAACAACACTTGTGCAACACTTCTAGTGAATTGTGGGATTATTCATGCTATTCTCTTATTATCATTCCTTATCACCAAGTTGATTTATTATGTAGCAGTGTGTCTTTCATCATCATCAGTAGCATTACAGCTCGTTATGGGCCAAAGCCTTCTTCAGAACAATCTTCCATTCGCCCCTGTCTCTGGCAACTCTTCTCCATGCTTTAACTCCGATGGATTTTAGATCATCCTCTATGTTATCTTGATACTAGATAGAGAGACATGTAAACCGGTATGAATCCCATGAGCTATATAACAAAGTCCAATATCTATCCAGGGAATTTAAACCAATCACAGAAACAATAAGGGATCAAAACCAACACATTATGAATGACGAGAAAAAAATTGCGAAGGTATGGAGAAAATATTGTAAAAGTCTATATGCAGGTGATCCCCATAATGCAAATCACGTCGAGTTCACTGCAGAGAGAGAACCAAACATTCTAAAGTCAGAGGTAGAAAAAGCAATCAAAAAGTTAAAAAAAAGAAAATCTCCTGGCGCAGACCAGATCACCGCAGAAGTTTTAAAATAGACTGGAGATGTTGAAGTAAATGTTATGCATTTGATCTGCAAAAAGATTTGGAAAACCGGAGAGTGGCCCAACGACTGGACAACATCCACTTTCATCCCTATATTCAAAAAAGGAACTCCGCTAGATTGCAGCAACTACAGAACGATAACCCTAATATCCTATGCAAGCAAGGTTCTACTTTATGTGAAAGAATAAAAGCTTTTCTATTGCCTCAGATATCAGAAGAACAAGCGGGATTTGTCCCAGAAAAAGGCACAAGAGAACACATCCTTAATGTCAGACAGGTAATCGAAAAAACTCGTGAATTCAATACCCCTATGCTTATATGCTTTGTGGATTACACAAAGGCCTTCGATAAAGTTAAATGGCAGCAGCTCTGGTCCATACTAGCGGAAATGGGAACACCCCACCGCTTAATTTAACTAATTAGAAGTCTATATGAAAATAATAAGTGCACAGTAAAAATAAACAGCACCCATTCCGATCATTTCAGAACAGAGGCAGGTGTCAGGCAGGGATGCATAATCTCGCTAACTCTGTTTAATATCTACAGCGAACACGAAGAAATGGAAGACATAATGAGATGTCTGGAGGTGGAAAGCAAAACATATGGACTAAAGCTAAATAGTAGTAAGACAAAGATCATGATAGTAGACAGAGCTCGGAATAATCTTCAACACATTAAAGAAATTGGGAACTTTGAAGTAGTAAATAGTTTCATATATCTGGGGTCCCTAATAACAAATGACGGAGGGTGTGACAGAGAGATATGTAGAAGGTAGACTATTGCTAGAGCAGCTATGATGAAACTGGTAACAATTTGAAAAAATTCTAGCATAACAATACACAAAAAACTAAGGCTGGTAAGGGCACTCATTTTTCCCATATGCATCCGAAACGTGGACCTTAAAGAAAGCGGATAAAAATAAACTAGACGCTTTTGAAATATGGGTATACCGCCGCATGTTAAGAATATCCTGAATTGATCATCGCACTAACGTATCGATATTAGAACAACTTAAAGTAAAGGATAGATTGCTTAAACAAATACAACAGAGATATTTGCAGTATTTTGGACATATTGCTAGAAGAACAGGTACGATGGAAAAACTGATAGTCGAGGGTAGATTTAAAGGAAAGAGACCTAGGGGAAGATCTCCAAGCCGTTGGGTAGATCAAACAAAAATATTGATTAACCAAGGGTTACATGAAGCCGAACAACTAGCCCAGGACAGGGAAGGATGGAGGGAAATCGTGAAAAAAACTGTAAAGGCCTGATGGTGTCACCACATCCCAAAAGGGATTAGGACTGGGGAGGAGGAGTGTCTTTAAACAAATCCAATCTTTACAATATTGACTATTTTAAGCTGTACGGTATACTGTGTGTATTTCTAAAAAACTGTTTAGAATTTGCCATTTTCCAATAAATCTGAAAAACTGCGAAAAATTTATCTGCTGAAATTTTATTTAATGACTAATTAAATCAAAGTTAGTTATATTCATGTATGAAAAAAATCTAGATTTTCAATTAGAATAACAAATAGAATCATCCTCTAGAATAAATCATGTAGAACACCCTTAAACTTGGATAGTAGATTTTTTTGCTGTCAATATAAAAAACTAAAAAATCCATAGTTGGGGATCATGAAGATATCTCTAGAAAGCAGCCGTATACGACTTGGCGTTGTATAAGATATATTGTCTGGAAAGTATCTGATCGATACAGCAGTTTTATACACAGAACTGATACAAATCACGAAATTACAGGACAGACATATTATTACTATAAAAAAATGTCCACGATATCCGGAATGAACAGTTAATCGCTCAAATAGTCTATGAATATATGGAGATAATGCAATAGGTACGTAAAGATTATGGGTAGTAATTTGGAACAGTAATTTGACAATGTTCACTTTTTTAACAGACCACAAACACAAATAATGTATAAAAGTACAGTATATATTATATATGATTTTAATTGCCAATTAAATTAGAGTTGACTACAGGATTTCTAAAAAGTTGTTTAAAAAAGTTGTACAAACATTTTATTAGACATGAATCACGTATAGATTATAGTCAGTGGCTCTCAAACTTTTTTAGTCGCGGCACCCTTGTAGGGCTAAAAATATTTCGAGACACACCAACCTTTGAAGCGATTTGGAAAACGACAAAAAATGACAAAAATACAATTCTGAGGCTCATTTGATTTCAATATAAACTTTCTTTCAGATCAATAAAATACAGTACATTTGATATTCAAATATCCTTACTTAATGTGATAAATGAAACTGTTTCCATGATTTTTTTATTATATCCTTTATAGTTATGGGTTTATAGTTTATAGTTTATAGTTTAAAGAAAGTTCAAAGACCAAAAATTATGAAGTACGATATTAACCAACTGAAAAATAAAACAGTTAAGGAAAAGGTACAAAAACGCCTAAAAGAAAAAACGTGGGCTCGTACAGAAAAACCATGGGCCCGTACAGAAACAGATAACACAGATGTAGAACTAGAAAATTTGCACAAAGTAAGTCAAGAAATAACAGAAGAATACTTAAAACCTGAAAGAACAAATAAACAGGAATGGATGACGGAGGAGATTCTATGTATGATGGAAGAGAGAAGAAACGCTAAAGATAATAAGAATTACTACAACAACATAAATAACGAAATAAAAAGGGCTATTAAAATAGCAAAAGAAAATTGGTTTAGCTCGAAGTGTACAGAGATAGAGTCATTACAACAAAAACATGATTCATTTAACCTCCATAAAAAGATTAAAGAAGCGGCAGGCTTATATAAACACAAGAACACTGGATTCCTGACAGATAATCAGGGAAACATAGTACTGGAAATAGAGCATAAAAGAGATATTTGGATCAAATACGTGGAAAAAACTTTTGAAGATATACGAAGTAACACTGGTATTACAACAAACACCAATTGCGAATCTGGACCACCATTTACAGTCGAAGAAGTAAAATATGCCATCAAAAGCACCAAAGATGGTAAAGCAGTAGGCCCTGATAATTTTCACTCAGAATTCTTAAAACTTATGGACTATGATGGCATAAAATGGTTGACAAATATATTTAACAGTATATAGGATACGGGCGTGGTTCCCCAAGAGTGGTTAGTGTCAACTTTTATAAATCTTCCAAAAAAACCCAATGCGAGAAAGTGCGAAGACTATAGAATTATAAGCCTTATGAGCCATTTACTTAAAACATTTCTAAAGGTCATCCACAAAAGAATATATACAAAATGTGAGGAACAACTAACAAGAACACAATTTGGATTTCGTGATGCTCTGGGAACACGGGAGGCCCTTTTTGCTGTACAGGTGCTATTTCAGAGATGCAGGGATGTGAATTGTGATATATACGTATGCTTTATAGATTACCAGAAGGCATTTGACAGAGTAAAACATGACAAATTAATGACTCTAATGCAAGAAATTGGAATTGACAACAAAGATCTTAGAATTATCAGAAACATTTACTACAATCAAACGGCCAAAATCAAAATAGAAGACCAGTTAACTGATAAAATTGCAATAGAACGTGGAGTACGACAGGGCTGTATTTTGTCTCCATTGTTGTTCAATATTTATTCTGAATGGGTATTTAAGGAAGCTTTAGACGGTTGTGCGAAAGGAATACTAATAAACGGTGAATGGTTGAATAACATTAGATATGCAGATGACACTATAGTTTTTGCCGATAATCTGAATGACTTACAGATATTAACAAATCGCATAACAGAAGTCAGCAACAGATACGGACTAGCTCTTAACATAAAGAAAACCAAATTTATGACAATTAGTAAAAAACCAATACTAAACGCTCAACTTACAATCAACCAACAGAATATCGAAAGAGTCGAGCAATATACATATCTAGGCACCAATTTAAATAGCCAATGGGACCACTCAACAGAAATTAAACAGCGAATAATAAAAGCAAAAGCAGCATTCGTTAGAATGAGAACTATTTTCAACAGTCGAGACATATCATTAAAAACAAAATGCCGTCTATTGAACTGCTACATATTCACAGTTCTGCTCTACGGAATGGAAGCATGGATACTGACTGTTGCATCTATGAATCGGCTCGAAGCTTTCGAAATGTGGTGTTATAGGCGCATCTTACGTATATCCTGGGTTGACAGAGTTACTAATGTGGAGGTCCTGCGTAGAATGGGGAAAGAATGTGAAATTCTCATGACCGTCAAAACTAAAAAGTTGGAATATCTAGGTCATGTAATGAGAAATCAAGAACGTTACGGCCTTCTCCAGCTGATTCTCCAAGGGAAAGTAAATGGTAAGAGAGGACCGGGAAGAAGACGCATTTCCTGGCTTCAAAATTTGCGAAAGTGGTATAACACGACTACCACTGAACTGTTCCGCGCTGCAATAAGCAAAGTGAAGATAGCCGTGATGATCGCCAACGTCCGGAACGGATAGGCACTTTAAGAAGAAGATAGTTATGGGAATCTTTGTAAGTTTGACCCTCAAATCCCTTGATGCTTGAAGTTTGCTTCTGAATTTGTTTTTAATGTAAGCATATGCGGAGAAAGAAGGCTCACAGAGATAAGTCGATGTGAAAGACACAAGTTCTTTCAATGCAACCTTGCCAACAACATTATTTTTTGAATATACCTGCATCCAGAACTCTTCTTGGCTTCCTTCATGGTATTTGAGTTTTAAACTGCTATCTTCGCTGATCTCAAGTAGAGTTTGAAAAACTTCATTTGTCATTCCGATAGTTTCATTTTTTGGGTCGCACGACCCAAATCAGCTATATTGGTCAGCTATGATTGGGTCCATCATCCAGCTATATAAGTCAACTAAGTCAATGTCAGGAAAATAGTCTACAATACTTTTTTTCAAACCTTGCAAATGAGCAATAACAATTTCAAAGAAGTTCGTGTGAGGATTGATTTCATTTGTTATAACAAATTCCTGTAATCGAGAGAAATTTGTGAGGTTCCTCTTTTCAACACATGCTTTGAAAAATGTAACTTTTTTCAGCAAGGCTTTGATTTTATCTAATTGTGTTCCGTCTTGCTCCAATTTTAGCAGCCAATTGACATGTTTTAATTCTTGGATGAAAGACGCCTCTGTGAATGTGATTCTGTTTGCAATTGTTCGTAGAATAATTGCAAACGATGATTATAAGACGATAAAAAAAATTTAGACAAGGGTTTTTTAAGAAGTAGAAAACAAGATAGAACATGATCTTAAGAATCTTATTGTGTAAAACTGGACAAGTCGTGCCAGAAATAGGAAAATATTGAGAGAAGTTTACAATAAGTGTTGAGTCAGTAGGCCTATTGCGCTATCATTAAAATAAGACTAAATTTGATTAAATGTTTTTATAAGAGAAAATGGTGTGAATATTTTGGTAAGTATGTCCAACGACCCAAATAATGATAGATACAATCTGACAGATTTTTAAAGAAATAATTCTTTAAGTAATATAAAAGAGCCAATAGAAAGCTTTTGTTTGTCGAGAAGATGATATATTGATAAAGATAAAAGAAAGTGACCCTCTTTAGTCTAACAAAATTATAATTTCCTCGATTTAAGACACTCCATTAAAATTATTACACAATCTATTTTTGTCTATTTACTACAATCTGGTCATAAATCTTAACTCACTTCCAGTGCATTCAAGCAGAAACGTGAAATTTTTCTTTCTCGCCTATAAGTGATAACTACTACTTCACTTTCTTTTCTGTATCGAAGTGCCCGGTTCAATACTTTTACTGATTTTTTCGAGTTACATAAGTACCTAATTATCTGAAAAATATTAATTATATATAAATCACTGGTTCTGAAAGGTATTCGAGCGGGTTCCGTTATTAGAAATGTATCAAAATATGCCGAACGACCGAACAATGTATTCCTATGTTGTTTTGAATGGCATTAGCATAATCAAACTGGCTTACAGCTGTTATTAAATAGCATAAACATGTAACATAAACAGTTACTTAAAATGTATGAATTAATTAAGTCTTTCACAGTAGACTGATTATTAAAATGTTGTAAAGTGACAATTTCAAGTGGTTTTCTAACAGTTTTTACGAACACTTCCATATTTTTTGTAATAGATGGTTTTATTTTATGAAGAATACAAGTGCCAAATTTATATTTATTTTTGATTTATACAGGTGTTGCCACTTTTTATTTTTTTCATACAATTTAAATACATACATCAATAAAGGACTTATAATATACTTTCATACAAGCAAATTTTGTAATTCATAATTTGACTGAAAACGATTACCTTTTAATGCTTTTTACAGTAGCCCAAAGATGCCAAAATCGCAAAGCGATAAATCGGGACTATAGAGTGGATGCTCTAATATCCTCCATTCATTTGGTCGTAGATTTTCTGTCACTACTTTGGCTAGCATTCTCGTACAGAACAATGATACCACGTGAGAGTTTTGTAACATAAATAGCTTAGTGTGAACTAACCTTAGCATAAGTTGGTTCACCTGTGAGATTACGTCTGTCACTTGTCACTTGAGTATATACATTTGAGCAAGTCATGTAGAAGTACAAAAATATAAATATTAAACTAAGAATAGTTGTTTCTATAACGCATTACATGGTGTCAGGTGTCTGAACCCGTATTTAAACATAATGGATTCTAATTTTAGACCGCCTGATGGGATCCGTTTTGATTAAAATGCAAGTCAAAACTTGGAAAAGTTTCTAGATAGATTTAATAATAATAATAATAATAAAACTTTATTCATCCTTGCAGATTATTTACATAATATAGGACATGTCAAAGTAAAAAGAAACGTTAAAGACTACCTATACAATATAAACATACACATAAATATAGAAACAACATACAACATATCTAAGACATAAATTCAGAGACACTATAAAAACATGACTCGATAAGTCTTCAATTTATTCTTAAATGCCCTATCATTATCTGCTTCACTTTTTAATTTGGATGGGAGCTGATTAAAAAACCTTACGCCGCTATAATCAGGTTTTTTTTCAAACATAGAAGTGTAATGTTTAGGAGTCCTAAAGAAATCTTTTTTTCTGGTACGATAATTGTGTACATCTGAATTTGATTTCAATCTATTGATATTAGCTTTTGTATACAGAATACTTCTGTATATAAAAATTGAGGGAACAGTGAGTATTTGATATTTTCTAAAATGCTCTCTACACGTATGTCTATATGGTAAATTAAAAATCAAGCGAATTATGCGCTTTTGGGCTATAAAAACTTTCGAGACATTTGTTGCACTGCCCCATAGAACAATATTATATGACAAATGTGAATAGATGATAGCGTAATAAACATTAAGTATCTGTTCCGTTGTAAATAAGTATTTGAGTTGCAAAAGAGCATAGTATCCAGAATTAATTTTCGAACATACATGATTAATATGTACCTCCCAGCTCATATTACTGTTTAGATGTAGTCCTAAAAACTTTGTAGTGTCAGATAAAGTGATAAAATCATTGTCGACTTTGACAGAGAAATTTTCTTTTATTGGAGTTTTTATATAAAATTGCATACTGTTTTACTCGAATTTACTATTAAGGAGTTTTTTTCGCACCAAGACGTAAACTCATGGGATAAGGTATTGAGTTTTAACCTCAATTCCTCAGCATTTTCTGCAGATGCCACCAAAGTCGTGTCATCAGCATACAAAAAAATATTTTCCGTACTCATATATTTAGGCATATCATTGATATAACAAAGAAATAACAAAGGACCCAGTATTGATCCTTGTGGAACGCCAAGATCAACGTCATACAAATCTGATTGATAATGACCGACTTTGACATACATTTGTCGATATTCTAGATAGGATTGTAACCATTTTAAAAAATTACCTCGAAATCCAAGTCCGTTTAGTTTACAAATTGCTACATTTAAATTTATAGAGTCAAAAGCTTTAGTTAAATCAAAAAAGAGGGCTCCAACAAATTTCTTTTGATCTAATGAACTATAAATGAATTTATAAAATGTTGTTGATGCACTCTCGGTTGATTTACCTGGAAGAAACCCATTTTGATATGAACTTATTATGTTATATTTACTAAGAAATGACAACATCCTTTTATGAATGCATTTTTCAATAACCTTACACAAGACAGTTGGTACGGTAATTGGTCTATAATTTTCTAACATAGTTTTGTTTCCTTTTTTAAATATTGGGGAAACGATACCAATTTTCAAATCAGTGGGAAAAATACCCATCTCTACAGATTTATTTATTAAATCAGTTAACGGTTGAATAATGTACACGCTCATATGTTTAACTAGCTTTGTGGAAATGCAATCAATACCCACTGAATTGACATTTTTTAAGGATGAAATAGCTTCGGCAACATCGTTATAGTCAATAGGATAGAAGAAGAATGTTTGGTCAACATTTAAGGTCGTATAGTTTTTAAATTGTAAATTTCCATATTTGACATTTAATGCATTTTTTGAAAATGATGAAAAGAATACGCCGAAAGCATTTGCCATCTCTTTTTTATCGTTTATGAAACTTCCTAAGTGTTCGATTTTTTCTATGTTTTTATACTGTCCTTTTTTTCCAGTTTTGATATTAACTGTTTTCCAAATAAATTTTTGCTTTTGATGGTTATTTTTGTTGTGAAAAGTATTCTGGAAACAATGCTTTTTTGCTTCTTGAATTTTATCAGTATACTTCTTTTTGTCTTCTTTATATTTTAATTTTACATCTGGGTCTGTCGAATTTTTTGTCAACCAGAAAAGGTTTTTTAAATCAACTCCCATCTTTAAGATTTCGTTAGAAATCCAGTTGTTAGTTTTATTTTGACTTAATTTTTTTACAACCATAGGACAACATATATCAATATGATACAATATAATATTTACAAAAACAATATAAGCAAAGTCAATATTGTCGAGATTTTCATAAACAACCTTAAAATCCTCATGATTCAACCTTGTTTGCAATGTTGATATACTTGGTTCAGACAAATTTCTAAATGTTATAGTATTCGTTATGTCATTTGTGTGGTGATTTGCTATTGAATTTATATTTGGTATTATAAGTTCCAATCCACTATGATCTCCAAGATGAAAATCTCTAACTGTTTCCTCATATGGTAGGGAATAATTTGTAAGAAAATAGTCAATTTTAGATTTTGTTGTTCTGCCGTTTTTATTTGTGAAAATTCTAGTAGGTTCTAAGTTTTGGCATGTTAAATTAAAACTTTCAATAATGTCATTCAGTAAAGACTTTTCCCGAGACACACTCAGGTAATTAATATTAAAATCACCACTTACAATATATATACACACATATATACCACATATATACACATATATACACATATATACCACATATATACATGGACACAGATTGGGCCAGCAAACAAGAGAGCAGAAACATTGCAATCTTTTTAAATCTAGCAGGAGAAGAAGCCAAAGATATATTTAAAACATTTAAGCTCAGTGATGAGGAAGGAGAGGCAACACTATAATGTTGTAATAAATGCGTTTAAAACATACTGCTTACTATTGAAAAATGAAACTTATGATAAGTAAAAGGTTTGATGAGTTTATAAAGGATGTAAAATTGCTGGAGAAAAATTGCAACTTTTATTCTCTTGAAGACTCCCTAATAAGAGATAAACTAGTTGGTGGGATTCGAGCCCAAACCTTGCAAAAAAGACTCTTAAGAATTCCAAACCTAACTGCTGCAGAAGCCGAAAATCAATGCAGAATAGCAGAAGTAAGTACCTTCCAAGTCAAAGTCCTTAGAAAAAATGCATTTGATGAAATTTTTATGGGATTGATGTAATGTTTTTGACTTCTGTGCTGTGTTTTGCGACTTGTATTACCTATGTTACATTCTCACTTTTCTTATATCCTAAATATCAATATTCTATGGGTTTTACAGATTTAATTAAATTTTTTAATGACTGATACTATACTAGTTTTTAATTTTTTTTTGTTGTTTCAGGTACGTCTATTTTTATAAAATGTAATTGAAGACTATCGGTAAGTAAGTCGATCTATTCTTGAAAGCTATAAACGTTTTATATATTGAAGTAGAAAAGGCAGTTTAGATTTGGTTTCATGTATAGTACCTTTACAATGCGCTTATACGTATTTCGTCCTAGCAGCACTCACCAGAGCGACTAAGTAGAAGCCCTTTCTTTAAATACAATTAAATACAATTAAATACAATTAAATACAATTAAATACAATTAAATACAATTAAATACAATGAAATACAATGAAATACAATTAAATACAATTAAATACAATGAAATACAATGAAATACAATGAAATACAATTAAATACAATTAAATACAATTAAATACAATTAAATACAAATAAATACAATCAAATACAATTAAATACAATTAAATACAATTAAATACAATTAAATATAATTAAATACAATTAAATACAATTAATTACAATTAAATACAATTAAATACAATTAAATACAATTAAATACAATTAAATACAATTAAATACAATTAAATACAATTAAATACAATTAAATGCAATTAAATACAAATAAGTAAATACAATTAAATACAAATAAGTAAATACAATTAAATACAAATAATTAAATACAATTAAATACAATTAACCTGCTATACCTAGGCAAGTTTAAGAGAAATCACTAGAATACAACAACCCGGCATATTTATGTTTCGTGGAACTTAAAAAGGCATTTGACAGGATCAAATTAAAGGGCGTTATCCACTTATTGTACGTAAGAGAGATACCTCTAGGAACAATCAAAACGATTTAAAATCTACCAAAATAATACAATAAAAGTAAAAGTAGACGAAGAACTAATTGACAGAATTGGAACTGTCAATTCTATAAGACAAGGTGATTTCCTGACTCCTCTATTGTTCAAGCTGATCATGGATGAAATATTAAAAAAAGTAAGAACGAAAAAAGGATACAAGTAACAACGTATGCTGCACCAACTTAATATATCCGCCAGAAAACTTAATTAATTTCCTCAATAAAGACAAAATGCATGATTTTATGCAAGACAAAATGGAAAATTTACCAAGATCTAAATTGGAGTTGGAAGGTCAGATAATAAAGCAAGTGATAGAATTTAATATCTAGGCATCACACAATCTCGCTACGTAAAGCTTGAAACAGGTGTGGAAGATCAAGGGATTATCAGCTTTTTCTAGATAGATTTTAAAGAGATATTTGAAAAATTTGTAAAATATTTACAATATCTAAGGAAGGTTTAAAATAGATTCTTCAGAATTGAAGAAACTGTAAATTTGCAGAATAGCCACCATGGTGTTTTTTCTAAAATTACGCATTTGTATATATTTTTATAGAATATGCAGATATAGAATTTTTCATATAAAAATGATTGCACGTCATTCAAGATTTACGACGTCAGAACCCCACAGCGTTGCCAAAACATCAGAATAGTTAGTAAGTGAGGAATTTTTAAAATGTCAACTATTTGTCAAACTGTTATATTAACAGTAATACACTTAGTTTTTAGACTACTGCAACACACTAAAATACATAAGAAAACATTTTAATACAAAATTATATATTCTAAATTTTAAACTTATCTCTTTTAGAAAATTAATAGTAAAAACGTCCCGCCATTATTTCTTGTTCAAAATAATCTATCATATATGATAGCTTATCAGCTTTCTACAGACTATTTAGTTGTTTTGGCATAGCACAATCACAATACACAACAATAATTAGTTTTTAAAGCTATTAATCTAAATTTAATATGTATTTATAAATACAATTTATTAATCTATAATATATTATGATCAAGTTGTGTAAGAAATCAAAACATAAACAAAATTTTTACTCTAAAAAACGGCAACACTTTATACAATTTTGCCATACGCTGAACTGTCAATAAAATTTGAAGTATTTCGGTTTCAGTTGCGTACAATTATCTAATCTATTTAATTAAAATTATTATTTTGTGCAATATTAGACTTGAAGAGTTATTTCATAAAATTTATATTATTAATAATAACCAATGTTTTTGACCATTTTTGACCAATCCCATGTTGACGCCTATGGAAGATCGAGCAGTTCCGTATGGGTTTCGTATTATTAGCTGTGTTAGGAGAAATATATTTTTTTTTTTTTTTGTGGCATTGACTTTCGTCATTCAGCCAGTCTCGAAAGGTTAAAATATATTCCTTAAAAAAGTATACTCAGAGAAGTACAGATTATTTCTCTCAGACAAATGCACAGCGATATCCCTAAAACGAAATAGACGAATAATTAATAGAAGAACACGTCGAAGGAAAATACAAGGACACTCGCTTCTCGTCTAGGGGTCCGTCAAGACATTTATTTTAACAGACAAACAATACTGGACCACGGATAAGGTATTGTTACATATAGGATAAACAAAGGGTACAAGTCTAACTCTATAGGAGAAATTGAACTCGTAAGGTTGACGTTCTGGAAATAAATATAAGTGACGTCACTTTATATAAATTGTGACGTGCAACATTATTACTTTGCAAAATGGTATGCCACCGCTTTCTCTACTGACGGACTTCTCCTTCAAAGCAGGAATACTTATAACATTATAGGATGACACAACAATTGACGAATTATTACACTTATTAAGTAGCCATATTTCAGTAAGACATTAAACCGAAAAGTCATTATAATTATAGTTTATTCGTCTTCCGGGTTTGGACCGTGTCATTTGTGAGTGACCCAAAAGTGGGTTCATCTCGACGTTTCGCTACAATTGTATGTAGCTTCTTCAGGAGAACAAAAAAGAAAAAGAAAAACAAGAGACAGGAAGATGGGTAGTTAGCAACGGTAACTCAGTTACTCAACGCAACCAGAGGCGAATACTAACTACCAAGATGGGCATTTGGTCACAGTAACTCAACTACTCAACGCAGCCAGAGGTGAAAACCAAATGCCAGGACAGGGATTCACGTCCAACAGCTCAGAACACTAACGCGTCGAGAGGCAGGGAGTGAATCCCTGCTAGGATTCACTCCCTGCCTCTCGACGCGTTAGTGTTCTGAGCTGTTGGACGTGAATCCCTGTCCTGGCATTTGGTTTTCACCTCTGGCTGCGTTGAGTAGTTGAGTTACTGTGACCAAATGCCCATCTTGGTAGTTAGTATTCGCCTCTGGTTGCGTTGAGTAACTGAGTTACCGTTGCTAACTACCCATCTTCCTGTCTCTTGTTTTTCTTTTTCTTTTTTGTTCTCCTAAAGAAGCTACATACAATTGTAGCGAAACGTCGAGATGAACCCACTTTTGGGTCACTCACAAATGACACGGTCCAAACCCGGAAGACGAATAAACTATAATTCTGACTCTGGCCGTGGAAGCCTACGATTTCATTTAAGTCATTATAATCTTCAACAAATTCCTCCAGATTGGTAAATCCTTGTCAATTCAAAAATAGAATTTTGAGTTTGAGTGATTCCTATTTAGGTACATATGAGATTGCTCCATATACAGCAAGCTTTGAACTCTTGAGTACCATTTCACGTCTGGTCATTCCTGTTTCTCTCTACTAGGTTTGGTTTTTCCTATTGTAGCTAAGTTTATTATTTATATATCTAATTGTTAAAGTTTTCTCCCCATTATCTACACAACTATGAAGCTCTGTTCGTAATTCAGCCAAATTTTTTAACTGATAAGATTACAAGTCTTGTTTTATGTATATGTTTGAGTTTTGATTCAGTTTTAAGAAAAAAGAGGCATCTTCACTCGAAATTATAGTAATTTTCAGCGGCCTTGGTTTCATATTTTGGTGAGGATAGCCAAACTGGTGATGCAAAGGGTTTTATACATATATTTGTGTCTGAATATATGTCCAGGATAGAATGTTTTCCATTTTTTATTAATCTCATAAGTCCACAATCTCTTTTCATGCGTCTTAAGACTTGTTTATTTTTAGAATTTTTAGAATGCGGCGGAATATCCAAATCCCAATGTTTTCCAGACTTTGTTCTTCTTCTTGATGTGCCTATCCGTTACGAATGTTGGCGATATATCTTTATCTTATCTGCAGCAGCGCGGAAAAGCTGCACAGATGTTGTATTGAACCAGATTCTGAGGTTCTTTAACCAAGATGTTCTTCTTCTTCCTGGATCTCGTTTTTCAAATTTTTTTCCTTGCAGGGTGGCTTGAAGGAGAGAATATCTGGAACCATTTCGCATAATATGTCCAAAGAACTGTTAATTTCGAGATTTGATGGTGGTCAGTACCTCTCGGTTCTTATTCATTCTTCTGAGGACCTCCTCATTTGTGACTCGGTCAGTCCACGGGATCTTAAGCATTTTCCGATATAGCTCCATCTCAAATGCTTCTAGTTTTCTGCACATATCTTCGTTCAAGGTCTACGATTCAACACCATAAAAAAGGTCAAAGAAGACATAGCATCGCAGCATTCTTACTTTTGTATCAAGAGAGAGGTTGGGACTCTTGAAGAAGGCCCCCATCCGATTGAAGGTGGATCTAGCTTTTCCGATGCGTGCTCTAATCTCCTGGTTGTTAGTCTACTCTTCATTTATTATGATGCCGAGGTAGTTGTACCGCGTCACTCTTTCTACAGTGGAATGGTTGACGTATAGTTGACCTTATGTTATTCTTTTCTTGCTAATTATCATAAGCTTTGTCTTCTTAACGTTTTTATTGAGTCCATATTGTTGACTGTAATACGCGATTTTGTTCATAAGAACTTGTAGGTCTTCTAAGTTGTCCGCAAATACTATGGTGTTATCTGCATATCTGATGTTGTTTAGCCGGTAACTATTTAGTAGAATACCTTTTTCAGTTTCGTGCAAAGCTTCGATAAATATTCTTTCAAAGTACAGATTGAAGATTAGAGGAGACAAAATACAGCCTTGCCTCACTCCACGCATGATTTTCACATAGTCAGTGTGTTTACCTTCAACTCTGAGATTTGCTGTCTGATTCCAGTAGAGACTTCTAATTATTTTCAAATCTTGGTTGTTAATTCCTGTTTCTTTTAGTATTTGCATCATCTTGGCGTGCTGTACTCGATCAAACGCTTTGACTTAATCAAGCAGACATGCGTATACGTCGCAGTTGATGTCTCTGCATCTCTGGAATAAGATTTAAGACTGAGAACAAAGCCTCTCTAGTACCAACAGGATTTGTGAACCCAAACTGGTTGGGGGAAATTTGACTTTCACACAGATTGTAGATTCTCTTATGAATTATCTTTAGGAACAATTTTAGGAGATGACTCATGAGGCATATAGTACGGTAATCTTCACATTTTTTGGCTCCTGGTTTTTTTGGAAGTGCAATAAACTCAACGAAACGCAATGATTTTAGCCATTCTGTTGGTATTTCTCCAGAGTTGTATATGTTGTTGAATATCAGACGTTGTAATGAAATAAATCAGAGTTCAGGCTTCCACACAATGTAGGATATTGTGTATATAGAATTTTATCAAGCGTTATTCTAGAATTAGATCAAGATCTCGGTTAGTAAAAATGTATTTCATTGTTAGGTTAGAAATGAGTTTCTGGTTTGTTCTATTCTACATTTGACTTCTTGTTCTAATTATATTATATGAAACTACTTTCATGCCAACTGGTTTATTTTATTACATGTCATTTACAGCACCATTATATTCTTTAACAATTTAAAACAAATAAATTACTAATAACTCTATATACCTTAATATGTTGGAAATTTTATGATCGTGTGTTTCTGCATGTAATGCTTTCCATTATAAGGTCATTTGCCTTAATTGAAGTAAATTCCAAACATACCTCAAAAATATGAAACTAATAAAAATTAATTGAGAAAGGCACATAATTTTTTTTTAAAGAAATAAATATTTCAGCATAAAATGATACGAAACTTAAATGTTCTCGCCTGTAAAGAAGTAGAAAGCACATGGCATTAATTAAAAACGGTAATATAAAAGTAGTATACAACCAAAAAAAACACTGAAACAGGTGTAAAAATAGTTTTAAATTCATGCGTAGTTCTTTGTGTTATTTTATTATATAAATCTCTTAAGCAGTAAAAAATAATTGAAGTGTTAAGTTGAACTAGTTTTATTTTTGTTCATAATTTTATACAGGGTTGGCCACTCTAAAAACTACTTTTGATAAACTATTGATCTACAAACAAGAATTTAGACAAGCAAAAATCGAAGTTTCGAAAGCTGTTTTGGAATAGTGGGCAAAAGTTGCCAATTGGTATTACAAATCTAATCTTTATTTGCGATTTTTCAAAAAATGTTCATTTTTAGCTAGTTTTTTTAGCTTAAATTTTGGCATATCTTTGCGCGAATCAATTTTTGCCTTGATAAAACTGTCTATTTTTTGTGACCCAACAGCCGATGAAGACGATTCAGTTACGAGCTTCACATTGGGTGTGACAAGACAAAGTAGCGATGTCGATGATTTTTTCAGGAGAACCGGAAATAATATTGTTTAAATCCTCTACTTTCAAACTTTGAAGCAAAGGAGGGCAAGTTATTTTATCGTTTTGCCAATCAATAGTTTGTAAGTTCAAGCTCTCTTAAGGTGGGTACACATATGCGAGCCGAACTGTTTGCGAACTGCTCGTGAGCTGTTCGCGAAGAGTTCGTCGAAAATATGTTTATGTTCAGGCTATCCAATACCCTAACTATCTAATAACAAACCAAGAATTAATTTACTTCGTTATTCTAAACATTTCGGTATTTTGTTTACATTATCTGTTATTAATTTCTCTCGCTACTTAGATAAGCCGCGCTCGTTCAGCAATTTTGTTTAACAGAATGATATCATCGCACACTTGGCAGAAACAATTTATAGACACAATTTATAGTTCTGCGAACATTCTTTGTGTTCGTCCCAAAAACCGACATGCTGTGGTTCCTGACGAGCAACGAACGAACAGCTCGCTAGCGGTTCGTCCCGTCGTACAAATTAACGAATATAGCGTTCACAAACGGTTCGCGAACAGTTCTGCTCGCATATGTGTACCCGCCTTTATATGCACGCGAGTATCATGCAGCATACATAGCAGAAGATTTTCCGGAAGTACAAAATAGGCATTTCTTTAAATTACAGGGACTATAACACTTCTTAAATTTTGCTCTAGATATCCACTAGGTTTTATTGTTTAATTCTGATGTTGAATTTTCAGTACTAACATAAAGACGTAGAATGTTATTTGCCAACGTGAGCCATCGAGAATGATTCAACTTGCCAGGGCTTCGGTTGGACTGGTAACTCATAGTCAATAATGTTAACGTTTACAACTGGCATATTTTTGTTCTGCACTATTTGCACAAATCTTTGTAAAGGGCGTCCTAACTTTAACTCTAAAGTTCATTCGTTTACCAAATTCCCATCAGTAAACATGAGCACGTGTTGATATTCGCCGTCTCATTCGTCAAGAGGCTATTAAATATAATTTATTACCGTAAGCGAGACAGATTCTCATGTTACAGATCCCAACTTGCCATAATTTTAAATTCAAATTGTATCGTGTTGATTTTTAAGTTAATATATTGTGTTATATTTATGTTATAGTTATTGTTAAGTTATTTACTGGTCGTGTTATTTTTTAGAGTTTAGTTTAATTGTGATATAATGTTTAAATTTCAAGAAATTCTTACGCTAACAGTTTCAAAAGTAAATATTTTTAAAAATCATATGATACATAGGTCGTAAATCAGTACGATCCTGTTTGGCTTACACGTGGTTCTATTGACGATTGGGAATTTGTAAAATGAATACGGTATAGTTGAAAAATTACACCATTTTTTCTTCCCTTATTTACTACAGTTCCGTCACAGCCTACTACCACTAGTTCTTCTAGATTATATCTATAATTGTCTAAAAAGTTGACAATACTTTGATAAGGGGTACGGTGTGTCCTAAAAATATAGAACCTGACTCTTAAAAATGAAACATGCTCTTCGAGTACTGTTCTTCTGTGGGGCGTACGTTTAATATTTTCAATAACGAAGGTTTTATCTTTCCTTCCGTCAAAATATATGGCTTTCAAAGTTTCGGAGGAGCATAAAACCTTTTCTTGATTGGTATCTTGCTCTGATCAGTTTATTTCTGTCTATTATATTTTTGGTGTTAGCGTTGGTAACAATTCCTTGGTGTAGCACTGCCGTTGCCACAGCTGCTGCAGATCTGTCCGATCTTCTTCTAGTTCTATGACCGTTATCGATCGTTGGATATCATGTTGGCTACCATATTCGCTATCGTGACTTTATTGACAGCAGCTCTAAATAACGATGTAGTTGATTTTCCATACCATTGCCTTAGATTTTTCAGCCATGATGTTCTTCTTCTACCAGGACCACGATTGCCTTGGATCTTTCCCTGAATGATCAGATGTAAAAGATCATATTTTTCAGGGTGTCTCATAATGTGACCGAAGTATTCCAGCTTGCGTTTCTTTATTATATTGACCAGTTGTGTTGTTTGGTTCAGCCGTCGAAAGACCTCCTCATTTCTAACTCTGTCGGCCCAGCTTATTTTCAGTAGTCTTCTGTATACGCACATCGCAAAGGCTGTCAAGCGTCTAAGGATAGCCTCAGTTAGAGTCCACGCTTCCACTCCATACAGCAGGACACGAAAGATGTAGCAAGATGTCATTCGAACTCTAAGGTCAATGCTAAGATCGTGACTGCAAAGTACGTTTCTTATTTTTACAAAGGCAGCTCGGGCTTGTTCTATTCGGCTTTTAATTTCTGCGGTTGGATCCCAGCTCTCATTGATATTACTGCCGAGATACACGAGTTTCTCTACTCTGTCCAGTGTGGCATCTCCGACTTTTATACCGTCATCCTGTATATAATTTTGTTTGCTAACTATCATATAGTTAGTTTTCTTAACGTTGAGTTTTAATCCATACTGATCACAAGTCTGTTTTATTTTGTTCATTAGATTTTGAAGGTCTTCTCCGCAATTAGCAAGCACTAAGGTATCGTCGGCATATCTAATATTGTTGACGGTTACTCCATTCACAATAATACCTTCGGTTGTCTCCATTAAGGCTTCCTTAAATATTTCCTCCGAATATAAGTTAAAAAGTAAAGGTGATAAAGTAAAGAGGAGGTAAATATACAGCCTTGTATCACTCCTCTTTTTATATTTATTTCATCCGACAGTTCTTGTTCAACCTTTATTCTTGCCACTTGATGCCAGTATAGATTTCTAATTATTCGTAGATCTTTATCGTCCAATCCAGCTGTTTCCAATATTTCTAGCATTTTTTTATCTCGGACTTTGTCAAAAGCCTTTTCAAAATAGATTGCACAAATGTACAATTTTGATTTATATCTTTTAGATCTGTCCGATAGTCCATAGATTTTGGTCAAGGTAGGAAGTTTGAAATAAATTTGTGTACACTGCATTTCTGTATTGATATTGGCATGCGAAGTGGAAAACAGTTCATGATCTATTTCTATATCAGTTTCTAGCTTTCGCTTTCTTGATAAGGTAATGCTGCTTTCGTTTTTCTAGGTCTTCTTTGATTTAGTAAAAACCCCCGTTCATTTTTAGGTACCTTTTTTCCTTGTCGCAAGCACATTCAGATCAGTCGTAGTATTGTCTAATAGAAAAGAAGTTTTTTTTTGGATACTTAAACCTGACCTCCTATTTATAGACCAGTACATTCTTTTGACCAACCAGCGTTGAACCGACTACACTACCTTGAAGGACCGGATATGGGAGTGCGAGCTTCGCTATAATGAATAAAGAAGGATCTATCTGTTATATATAAATATGACGAAACTTCTAAGAAGGCAGCCGTACTGTAGGACTTGTTGTCAAGGGCATCTCTAGCTCTAGCTGTTCTAACTACTCTATGTATTTGCCCAATGGTACCATGTTTTTGCCTGAAGCCAAATTGGTAGTTTGGTATTGAGTTATTTTAGATAATAGTTCGACTCTTATCATAAGGATCTTTTTAAAAAGCTTTGCGAGAGTAAGTACGAGGCGTGTTTTTTAAGTAAGTACCGTTGTGGAATTAAAAAAAGACGTGCAGAGATATGGCAATAATTTTATTTTTACATGAAAGCCTGTACCTTAATCTACTTTTCTACATAATTTCCGTGAATATTGAGACACTTGTCATAACGTGGCACCAGTTTTTGAATACCCTCCTGATAAAATTCTGCCGCCTGACTTACACTGCATCACAAATGTTTTGACTTCGTTATCGTCTTGAAGACGTTGAACGCCCAGGTGTTTCTTCAAGTGCTGGAACAAATGGTAGTCGCTGGGCGCCAGATCAGGGCTGTATGGAGGATGATCTAGAGTTTCCCATTTAAATGATTTGATGAGATCTTGGGTCTAATTAGCCACATGTGGACGGGCATTGTCATGCAGCAAAACGATACCCTTACTCAACTTGCCACGTCTTTTGTTCTGGATTGCACGACGCAGATTTTTCAATGTCTCACAATAAGATGCTGCATTGATTGTCTCATTACGAGGCAGAAACTCCACTAGCAATACTTTTTTTCTGTCTCAAAAAACTGTGCACATGATTTTCCGTGCAGAAATTGTTTGCTTAAACTTCACTCTTCTGGGTGATGATGAATGTCGCCATTCCGTGGATTGTTGTTTCGATTCTGGTGTGACGTAGGCCACCCACATTTCGTCACCAATAACAATTTGGTCTAAAAAGTCTTCACCTTCACTGTGGTACCGCTCAAGGAAAGTCAATGCACTGCCTAAACGTTGGGTTTTGTGCAAATCCGTCAACATTTTTGGAACCCAACGTGAACACAATTTCCGGTAATTCAAGTTCTCGGTAACAATGCGATACAAAACACTACGAGAATACTGAGGAAAGCAGTCGGACAATGATGAAATTGTAAAGCGTCTGTTTTCTCTCACCTTTTCGTCCACTTTCTGCACCAAATTTTCATTAACGACCGAAGGACGCCCACTCCGTTCGTCATCATGCACATTTGTGCGGCCATCTTTAAATGCTCTCACCCATTTCCTTACCATTCCATCACTCATAATGTTTTGTCCGTAAACTTCAACTATCTCACGATGAATATCGATCGGTTTTATGCCTTTAGCACTAAGAAATCGTATAACAGCCCGTACTTCACAATCAGCGTGACTCACGATTGTTGGAGGCATCTTAAACACTGGAGTAAACAAGTATACAATGAAGAATCAGATTGTAATGGCGTCAGTGCGTAGACAAGAGATGTAGGTAACCAGCGCTCATGCGCGGAACGCCGACCGTAGCGCTGCGGCGGCGGAATCGCAAAACGGTACTTACTTAAAAAACATGCCTCGTAGAAGACTCATTGGACCATACGATCAGACCTCATTTGGGTCTTTGCTAGGTTTTGGCACCATAATTATTTTAGCTACTTTCCACATGACAGGAAATTAACTATATTTATAACTTTAATACAGTGTGTTAAATGCATAATTAATAATAACCCAAAATATTGTACAAATAATGAATAAAACATCTTGCACTTACGGAGAAACTATATTGAAAATTAAATGCATTTTCAACTTTTTATTTTACAAGGGAACTACGGTTATTATGAATAGTTTAATTCTCCTATAAACATTTTACAAAAAACAGATTGCACATTCTCTATAAATTTGGAGTATTTATGACATTTATAAATTATTCTAGTCATACTTCTTCTATCTTTTCTGTGTAATTTCTCATAAAACTGAATAGCCGTCATATTATGCGTAATCTCACGACCGTTACCTTGCAGGATGTTTCTCATATAAAGTGTAATATTCTTTAAACAATTCTTATACGGTTAGTTTTCAGAGCCAAGCATCGTTTAGCAATTTCAAGAATTATCATAAAAACTGAAAAGATAAGTCAGAAAGTATCACAAGTCGGCTCAACGTTACAAATTCTACAGAAATATCGTTTAGATATCTGCCGACGATCATAAAAACTGTAAATTGTTAATATTACATATTGCTCTTTTATAGGCCAGTTGTTGGGATTATTTATACAAATATTAAATCAACTCAAACAATAAAAATGATGAAAGTCGAGTATAAATAAGGTTACAAAAATTACAGGACCACTGAGGCAAAAGTACTGTAAAAATAAAATTATATTATAGTATAAGAATCAGTGAGTACAGGAAATCGAAATTTCGAATATTGACGATAAGAATATAAGAATAGTAAATGAATTGTATTGGAACCAATTAGCAGAAATATTATGTTAAGGGAATCCGAAAGGGACGTACACTATCTATTATTTTGTTTAGTAATTATGTTGAGAAAATGTTTCAACAAGCCTTAGGAACTGAAACACATGACATCAC
Organism: Diabrotica undecimpunctata; assembly: GCF_040954645.1. Classification (NCBI taxonomy): domain Eukaryota; kingdom Metazoa; phylum Arthropoda; class Insecta; order Coleoptera; family Chrysomelidae; genus Diabrotica; species Diabrotica undecimpunctata. The sequence goes on along the minus strand of NC_092808.1, from coordinate 14,575,980 downwards.
AATACCAAAATAACATTGAAGACCTGCAAAATGCAACAAAAAAAAATAAAGCCTACAGAAAGATGCTTACCTGATAAACTAACAACTCTAGGGAATTACCAGACAAAGAAAAAAAAAGAAAAAATGATACACAAAAGAAAAAAACAAAATCACTTAAATATGGAACTTAAATATATCCCCAACAGAGAAAAAGAATTTAGAGCATTCTATAAGTAATTACATTGCTCTTTAAAAAATCAACAAATTCTGAATACAGTAATACCTCGATTAACAACCTGACTTCCGCGAATTCAGAATTACGCGATTTTCAAATTTTGTCAATTCGTCATTTGAGTGCCAGAGAATCGTTCGATTATCGATGAGATAGAATTACCGCCCGCACATTATTGCTTATTCAATGTCCATTGCATGACGTATCGCACGAAATCAGCACATTCTAGGAATTGGCTGTTTGTAATTTGAATATGTATTATAATTGTTGAGACTGTGTGCTACATTTTATAATTTATCTATAATAAATATCAAAGTGAATATTGTTGTTGCATTAGCTCTCTCTGATACGTTAGTGAATATAAATAAAGGAAGTGGGGGCTGCTGTCTAAGGTATTTGTAAAACTCGTTGGGTTGAAAGGCATGAAGGTCATCTTCAGTTCCAGGGCGAATCAATCATCAAAATATACAACCTTTTTGAAACAATTTCTACGTGGAAGGACAGTAAAATGTCAGCTGATGCATTTTCATTAATGCAAACTATAAGGAGCCCAGAATTTCTCATTTTGGTAGTTTGTCTTAGTGATGTTTTAGGTACAACTATATCACTTAGTCGTCTTCTCAGTCACCAAAATTAGATTTGAAGAAAGAAGGTTACTGAGGCCATAGAGGACACTAAATGCATTTTTCAAAATAAAAGATCAAATGCTGAATCTGTTTTTAGCAAACTTTACTATGAACTTCCTACTCAGAGAGATTGATGATGATTCAATTGCAGACATTCTCTAAAAAGATAAACATTGTACAAATATATGCACCAACTGCCGACAAAGATGAGACCGAGATAGAGAGGTTCTACATGCAATTGAACGAAATCATAAGATCCACAAAAAAAGATGATATATTGTTGGTGATGGGAGATTTCAACGCCAAGGTTGGAAAAGGAAAAGTGGACGGATGCGGGGGGGAATTTGGCTTGGGAGAAAGAAATGAAAGAGGGGACAGACTGGTCGAATTCTGCCAAAGCGAGGAGATGGTAATAATGAATACAAATTTTAAATTACCTAAAAGAAGACTTTATACTTGGAAATCACCTGCGGATTCAGAAGACAACATTGTTCGAAACCAGATAGATTACATTTTAATAAAATCTAGATATAAAAACGCTATAAAGTCTCTGGGAACATACCCCGGAGCTGACATAAATTCAGACCATAATCCACTAGTAGGCGTAATGCAGATAAAATTGAAGAAGATCCAAAAACAAACAAATATACCACGGTTTGATGTCTCAAAGATAAAAGAAGAACCTATACGTCAGAGCTTAAAACAAGAAATAAATGATAACTTAAAGAAAATCAAACAAGACGTGATAAAAACAACAGATGTTAATGACAAATGGAACATGGTACAGGAAACTTTAATAAAGGCAGGAGAAAAGCTACTGCAGACAAAAATAAGAAAAAAACAGAGATGGATGACTTCAGAAATCTTAGATCTAATGGAGGAAAGAAGGAAACATAAAGGCAGGAGTAAAGCAAAATACAAGGAACTACAGAGATTGGTAGGAAAGAAAATAAAAGAGGCCAAATCCACCTGGCTTGCTAATCAATGCAGTGAAATAGAGGCATATGCTAAACAGTATGATAGCTTTAACATGCATAAGAAAATAAAGGAAATGACAAATACACTGAGAAAAAAGAAAGATGCCCTTCTGAAAGACGCAAATGGAAAAATCATTATAGAAATTAAAGAGAAATTAAAAAAATGGAAGACATACATAAAAGATCTGTTTGAGGATAATCGGCAAGAACCGGAAGAAATCGACAGCGAAACGGGGCCAGAGATCATAATAGAGGAAATCGAACAAGCAATACGAAACGCAAAAAACGGAAAAACTGTAGGTCCAGACGAAATACCTGCGGAACTACTGAAATGTCTAGACGATGAAACTCTACCTGTACTTCTGGACCTATTTAATGAAGTTTAATTAATTAATAGATAAGATAAATTAAGATTAATTAATATTATTTTTAAAACTGGAAAAATTCCACAGGAATGGTTGGTGTCCACCTTTGTAGCAATACCAAAAACAGTATATGCCAAAGATTGTTCAGACTATAGGACAATATCACTAATAAGCCATACCCTCAAAATATTTCTAAAGGTGATTCATGGAAGATTATATAGAAAACTAGAAGATGATATGGATGATACTCAGTTTGGGTTCCGCAAGGGACTGGGAACAAGAGAGGCATTGTTTGCTTTTAATGTCCTCTCTCAAAGATGCTTAGATATGAACCTAGATATTTATTCCTGTTTTATCGACTTCGAGAAGGCATTCGACAGGGTCCGACATGAAAAACTAATAGAAATACTGAGAAACAAAGATATAGACAGACGAGACTTACGAATCATTATCAATCTGTATTGGAATCAAAAGGCCAATATAAAGATAGAAGAACAAAAGTCCGAAAATATAGATATAAAGAGAGGAGTAAGACAGGGCTGTGTTCTGTCACCATTACTGTTTAACGTGTACAGTGAAGCCATATTCCAGGAAGCGATAGCGGATCTGGGTGATGGAATCTCTGTAAACGGAAGAATAGTAAATAACATAAGATTCGCTGATGACACCGTTATAATGGCAGACACCCTGGAATCGCTACAAGAATTGGTAAATAGAATTAACGATTATTGCATTAGATACGGACTAAAAATAAATAAGAGAAAAACTAAATTCATGATTGTCTCAAAAACGCAACATGGAAATGAAAGATTAATGATAGAGCAAACCCAAATAGAAAAAGTAGAGACATATAAATATCTGGGAACCTGGGTTGATGACAAAAATGACCAAAGCAGAGAAATCAAAGTCCGAATTGAAACTGCAAGGCAAGCATTTGTGAAAATGAAGACAATGCTTACCAACAGAGACCTTCAGTTGCATCTCAGATTGAGGGCTCTAAGATGTTACATATTTTCTATCTTACTATACGGAATGGAAGCTTGGACATTGAAGAAACAACACATAAGGAAAATAGAAGCGTTCGAAATGTGGTGTTACAGAAGAATATTAAAAATTCAGTGGGTTCAAAGGATTACCAATGCTGAGGTACTACGACGTCTAAATAAGGAGTTAGAAATTATGAACAGCATAAAAAGAAGAAAACTAGAATATTTGGGTCACATAACCAGAGGAGAAAAATATGAGCTGCTGAGAATTATTATGCAAGGAAGTATCCAAGGAAGAAGAAGCATAGGAAGAAGACGCATCTCCTGGCTGAAAAACCTTAGAGAATGGTTTAACTGTAGTTCACTACAACTTTTCAGAGCAGCAGCTAACAAAGTGACCATAGCCGTTATGATATCCAACCTCCGATAGGAGATGGAACTTTAAGAAGAAGAAGACTATGAAATAAAGAAAATAGTTGAACAACTAGACTTTGAATTGAAGATGCCTCGCATAGTTTCTCGTCAAGCCTGTCGTCAAAACAAACCTGCTAACTCTTGCGTTATATTTCTTGCGAAAGATTTCCGAAGATCTATTTATTTACGCCTTTTAGACAATATCTTAACTGATTTAGAAGAACGACTTTCACCGAAAGTTATGAATCTATTCAATCTTTGAGTTGTTTTAACTAAAACTGATAACATACCAGAAGACAAAGTTAAATTAAAAAAAATTGTTGACATCTTCCAGGATATTATTGGACCATCGACTGTATATTCCACAGTAGAACAAGAGTTTTCACTGTGGATTCAAAAGTGGAAAAAAGTTGCGCAAAATAATGGAAAACTTCCTGATTCTATTTTAGAAGTATTAGAAAACTGCGATATTGATATGTATCCAAATATCAGAATATTTCTGCAAATATTAATTACACTGCCAGTCAGTGCAGCAACAGCAGAGCGTAGTTTTTCTAGGCTTAAGCGTCTAAAGCCTTGGCGTAGAAATAGAACTTCGGAGGAAAGGTTAACTGCTTTAGCACTCATCAATGTGCATCCTGAAATTTCTCTAGATCATGCAATCATAGAGCGATTTGCTAAACCGAATAAGGCGAAAAGAATACATTTTATAAAATTATATAATATTTACTTATCTTATTCTTATAGCATTTTTAATCACTGAACATGTATTTACCACTTGTTGCCGACTGTTGCTGACAATTCGTTAGAAAAATTTCAATACCGAGTAAAGAAATATTTCACTTCAATGACAATGTGTAACGATAAGACTACCAAAGAGAATTGAAGTACTATTGTAAAAATAATACCTCAATTAAACATGGGAGCTTATCGTCTATACCTTGCCTAGCTCAGTATCTCAAGGGTGAGTTCGTCTTAAACTAGGGATTGAACCTGAGTTCTTAGTTGATAGCAAATAAGACAAATTTTAACCAAACGTGTTTATTAAAAAGTATAAAAAAACAATAATTAACCCTGCCAAAGCGTAACAGTTAATAAGTTCTACTTATTGCTTCGATGGGCTGCTTGTGTGTTCTAGCTGTTAGGTCCTCCAATTAAAAGTTGTGGTTTCTGGAGAGCTGCAGTTAAATGTGGTTACATGCAACTCCAATAAAGCCAATAAAGCCAATAAGGTTGTCGATATGCCAATAAACCCAAGAGAATTTGTAGACCATAAAATGAGTATTATAATAATTTTTGCCTTTTTTTATAAATTCCAAAAAGAGGCAAACATAATCCCCCCACCTTAGAAAAATTGTTTTGACAGAAAGTGGAAGACTAAATGAAGTTAGCACAGATGTAATAGGATGTTGCTATAGATATCATGAAACTAGCTTGTCTATCAACAAGGAACAGAATAGTCTGCCGGACAAAAAGAGAGAGGGCAAATTTTTATTTTACGGGACAGAAAGAGAGAGAAAATAAAGACAGAGGAAGAAAAGAAAAATAGAGTGCGCCAACTACTTTTTAAATAAAAAATAGTAAAAATTAAACTGAAGATAAATAATTTAAAAAAAAATTAATAAAGAAATTAAAATGAAATGAATGCTGCTTTACAATATTTCAGTAATTCGTTTGGTATCCCATCTTTACCTGCTTCTTTTCTGTTTTTCAGCTTTTCAAGTATTTTTCAAACTTCTTGTACATTTATTTAAGTTCTTCATTTGTGGTAATTTCTGGTGTTTTCGGTTCTAGCGTGGTTTGTTCTTTCTCTGCATAGAACTTTTTAGGTAGTCAATCCACGTATCCTTTTTTATGTGTTTTAGTTCTATTAGTTTCTTTATTTAAAGTAAACATTAACAGAAAAAAATTCAAGGTATCCGCCACAAGCAATGCAGAAGTCAAAATGGTGACATTTTAACAACAAGGAATGATGCATTGAATAGATGGGTACAATACTTTAACCATGCACTTAATATAGAGAAGGAAAAAGATAACCTGGAAGACAAAAGAGATGAGGTAAGCGGAACAACCAGAGAAAAAACTATCCAGAAAGACATTCACTTTTTTTTAAATTTTTGCAAATTCTCGTTTTAATCTCCTTACTCTAGTGGATAAATAGCTATTTATTTTTCAAAAGAACTTGGTAAAGAATGGTAAAGTTTTCTCCGAAAACTGTTATAGAATCTCAGATTTTTTGTAGGCAAACAGACCCTACCAGTATCGACTGTCGACACCGTGTACTGTATTTGATTTAAATGCTTATTTGTGTATCTATTATGGGTGTGCTAATAATTTTGTCAAGCATCTAAACGATTTATTTCAACATACCTTCCGTATAATCTTTTAAAAAACATATTGAGTTGAAAGGCACGTAGGTCGTACGGCAATAAATATATCAACGTCTTCGCTGTATCCCACCCTTTGCTAGCCTATCTCTAAATATAGAAACCAGATGAATTCATTACAAACAGATGAAGATAACAAAAATAATACCATGTATTTACCAGGTGAACGGTGCGATCGGGGATACAAAAACATCGCAATGACAGTTATTTTCAAGTTTTCATAAGCACGTATCAGTGAGTTAACGTCAGGTTGTTTCTGTGAGGTAGTTTTATCAACATTAATCAAATACTTATTGCTTCTTCGATTTTGAGAAAAATGTTTAATTTTTCTTTAAAGAAAACCCTTAAAGGATATTCTTGTTCCTACAATATAATCAGATAAATCAATGTTTTTTCTATACTTTATTTATTTGCAACTGGTAGCTTATTACAAATACAAATCTTCACCAATCTGCAAATAGTAGGTAAAGTGTTCAAACTGAAATCACTCAAAATAAGATCCTTTCCTGTTGAAATGTAGTATTAGGTATTGTTTTTTAAAGAATTTGAAAGAATTCACCCTGTAAACGTAGAGAAAAAAACAGGCCCATGCATTATATACCTATCAGGTATGAAAAACATGGGTCAGTGTTGGAGAATCAAAAAAGGGACAAATTTTTATGTTACATAAAATTATTGTTAAAGCAAATAAATAGTATTGATATGTAACATTTAGGCAATTCCGTTTTAAGCATAGTGTGATCATACGGTATTGTTTTGCTTTATACTATATATATATATATATATATATATATATATATATATATATATATATATATATATATATATATATATATATATTAATGTGATATTAAAAGTCAGAGGTGCGCCAAGCAATTAATTAGCTAATTAATTAAACTTATTTAAATGATGCAATTATGATTTTATCACACTATTTAATTCTCTTATCTCAGGGTTATATTCGTGCTTCAATATCTATGCTTTACATATGATAGGTAATGTCTAAGGAATATCGGAATAATAGTCATATATGATACAAAATTATATATTGAAATAAAATTCACACTCACATATCTTAAACAAAAAATATCTCATATAAGGATTATCAAAATTTTGTTCTACGAACGTGAACCTTCAAAATTTAATGTTATACACTATATAAATTAAAATTTCAAATCAAAATTGTTGTTCTATATCTCCTGATAAATATTTCTATCTTTTCTGAAGCAATTAAAAAAAACTTTGTTGATAAAGAAAAACTGACGAATGGTAAAAAAAAACTATCTCTCTGATGATGAGTTGTCCAAATCCTTGTTCTTTGTAGCCTACACTATCTATTCTTAGCAGTTTCCTAGGTAATCAGCAATCTTACAACAAATTATTGCGAGCCTCTCGTCTTCAATGATCTCCTTCAGATGCACGTATCGTTTAAAAAGATGCTAGCCTCTTCTCCTCTCGATAAACTGAATCTCTCGTTCCGGCCTGAACAGTGACTCTTGGAATATATAAGTAGAAAAGTATAACTTACAATATTTTTCTGGATCAGCTTCCGTCAGATACACTAACTCCAAGAAAACTCACAAACATTCACTTCTAATGCTTACTATCACTTGGGAACCACCAGAAAACAACGACTGTTCGCCTTGCACCTTTGGAAAACAACTCATTATCTTTTCTCCCTCAAAAATCTAGCTAAACTCTAATTCCTACATAAATATCCCACTTTTTCCAATCTCCGCCAATCAAAGTTCGTCATATTTATCCCCATCTACCATTTAGATAACAAACAACAATTTTACCTACAATTATAACTTTCCTAAAAACTATTAACATGCTAATCGTTTCTACAAATTCTTAAAAACTAACGGAGAATTATACATTTTAAATATTTCGATTCTATTGTCTTATTCACCGTATCGGCGTACAAGTCTATTTGGAAAATCCACTCGCATTGTTCCATTATTTCACTACGTTCACTCAAATATATTTTACAAAGAAAATAATTTATGCATATCTTTAAATTTTGTTTACTACAGGTAATCCAAAGATAATGGACTTTCATTTCTTCGAAATATCTTTTATTGTTTATCAGTTGAAATATTTTGAATTATTATATTTTATACTTTGAAATATATTAAGAGCAAACCAATATTATTTTCAATTTTACATAGCATAACAACTCTCCAGGATATCTTGAAAATTTATTTAAATGGTCTATTTAATAATTTTAATTTTATCTTTGGCTGATAAAATGAATCATAACAATATATATAAACCTATATCTCTAATGTAGAACCTATTTAGGGTTTTGTAAAATTATTTCATTATTAAAGAAACTTCTCCATGAAATTTAATGGTAACAATAATTTTTGTCAAGATACTTTACTCATTTGCATTTCATAGCAGAAAATCTAACACTTAAATTAACCATCTTTATTGGTGCATAAAATTTTTATCAATGCCATTAAACCCACACCTTCCTCGCGATAATGGCCCACGGCCATATTGAAGTTTATAGCAATATTTGCATCGAGAGATTACTTGATCGGTTGTTACTGCCGTCTTTAGAACATGTACACATGCGATAACAACAAAAATCGGGAGAACACATAAACTATCAGATTCGCTACCATTATGATCAATAAGATAACCTTTTTTGTGGTAATTTTATTTTATTTTAAATCAGCGACGAAACTATGACATTTATTTGGTGAGAAGCAGAGCGATAAAAATAAATTTTTATCAGTTGATTTTATTATTTTGCTAAAAACTGAGAGATATTTTGTATTTGACTATATAAATACCAGTACAACCCCAACATGAACAATCTTTATAAAAGAAAGCTGCTTTTAATTCATGATGAACTTGAGAAGTTGCTTTTGGACGACACTGACTATGGTGACATATGCATTGAGAGCGAGGAAAGCGACACTGAAGATTTGGAGGAAACTGAAGATCATGTAGAAGATATATTTGATGCAAGTAATTCAGAAATGTTGCCCGAAGAAGCGGTAGAAAGTCCAGAACCAACTACAAGTGAAGATAGTCCGCAACATAACACAACAATTTATTCAAAGAACGGTCATAAATGGTATCTAAAACCTTTTCGTTCTAAGAATTTAAGAACATCTCGGCACAATTTAATTACTCATCTTCCTGGACCAAAAGGAGCCGCTCGAAATGAAAAGAATAAAGACAAATTGTGGCAGTTATTGATCTATTAGAAATTGTTGTGACGTACACAAATTGTGAAATAGGCATTAAAAAAGCTCGCTTTCGTTCTGAACAACGTTATCTTCAACCAACAAACCTCGTTGAAATTCGCGCTTTATTATGATTGCTTTATCTCAGTGGTGTCTTGAAATCTTCAAATCCTACGACTAACGATTTATGGTCTAAGCAGTTTGGTCCGCCTGTTTTTAGAGCTACGATGTGCAAAAATTGTTTTGAATTTTTAATATCATGCCTTAGGTTTGATGATAAAACCACAAGATTAACAAGAACGGCAACAGACAAAAAAAGTTTGGGACATCTTCGAGGGCCGGTGTAGATAGATGTACACCCCGTCCGAATATGTCACCATTGATGAAAGTTTGTTAGGTTTTAGAGGTAGATGTCCATTTAAAATGCACATTCCTAATAAACCTGACAAATATGGTCTTAAAATAGTAACAATGTGTGATGCCAAGGCATATTACATGTGTTTAGTCAAGCCTTACGTGGGAAAAGAAGTCCGTTGTTCACAATATTCAATTCCAACACAATATGTACTGCATCTTACAAGTAATATATGGAACCAATAGGAATTGCATCATGGATAACTGGTTCACTACGTATCAAGTATCGGAAGTGTTAAAGAGAAAAAGGCCTTACTGTAGTGAGAACGCTTAGAAAAAACAAGCCAGAAATACCACGACAACTAATTGAAATAAAAGGAAAACAAGTTTCATCATCTCTATTTGCATGCGTACTCAAGATGATGTAGATGAAGAATCGAAAAAACCAGAGATAATCTTGTTCTACAATAGTACAAAAGATGGTGTAGATACGTTTGATCAACTCTGCCATTTAACAACAGTCGCCAGAAAAACTTGCAGATGGCCATTGCGAATTTTCTATGGCATGTTGGATATTGCAGGAGTCAACAGTTACGTCTTACATAAACTAAATGGTAAAGTTTCGAAACTATTTTACGGATTTATTATCAGATGTCGCTATTGCGTCCATATCGAAGCCATTTTAGTGTTGCTTCTTAAAGACAGAAAAGATTTATTTTTCACGTTGAGAAAGCCTATGAATACCTGTTCTGATGAGCCCTATTAGGACGAAATACGTATAAACAGATACATAGACACTTTGTACGTAAAATCAAATCTTGACTGTCTTTTTCATTTCATTAAATGGTAATAAACTACTGTCTCGATCAAACTTTCTAAAGGAGCTGTCGTTCATTTTGGTTAAAGATTGTTTAAAAGAACGAATGTATAGTAATCACTTGCCAAGACAACTCCGCAGCAGTATCAAAGACATTTTAAATTGTAAAGATGAAGAAATAATAGAACAAAAGTCCCAAGGTTCAATCGGTTGCTGTTACTTCTGCCCAAGAAGCAAAAACCGAAAAGCTCGCGATAAATGTGAGTACTGCCCGAAAATGGTCTGCGCCAAACACCGCCTGTGCATTTACAGTGACTGCAAGTAAATTACTTTTTGTTTATAAAAGTGTATCCTTTGGTTTGTTATGTGTCATTACATATTAAAAATTTGTTCAGTTGTTGCTTTTTGTCAAAAAACTATCGTCAATATTTTTTATACTTTTATCCAGTACCACAGTTTTATTTTAAGTTTCTCATTCGTTATTTGACTTATATGTACTGAAGATAAGGTCTTTTAATAACGATATAAAAAATAACTATAGAGGAATAATGCTACTGCACACCACTTTAACAAAGATTTTTTTATTGATTGGTTATTGTTCAACCAATAATAAATTCTTTGGTTATACACATTTTTTTAAAACCTGACGTCACTTGGCTTGGTGTTTCTAAAAGAGTTTTTTGTATAACAAAGTAGCAAAGCAAAAACTTTTTTTAATTTGTATTTTGAGATCGATTTCCGAAGTGGAAATCGAAAATTCATGATAAACTATTTTAAACTGAAATTGCGGTTAATTATAAATAAAAAGAGTGAATAATTTTAAACTGGTTCTTTAAAAATGGAAGTAAAATGTCTAGCAAAATTAAAATTCTGTACTCGAATCACAACAAAGAATTGTTATGCAAATGTACTTTATTTATCATTAAATAATCTCGGAATGCGAACCTGAGGTTTCCGTCGTGTGTTTATTTTCGCACAAGAGGAAACTACGTTTTTACATATTTACACGGATGTTGAAGTATTTTCACCTTAATTAACGCAAACCATAACTGATAATGCAATCTGCATTTTGTTTATCAGTAAAGTGAAATTTTGTTTTCTTGAGTAACGCGACACAACCGGGCAAGCAAAGACGCTCATCCTTCCTGTCATTGTTTTAAGAATTGCTTTACAAATATGACATTATTTTATTATTGTTGTTTACAAGACAATATTTAAGGTATAAATGTCCACACACTTGCTTGACACGTAAAGACCATAATACTAAAAGAATGGTAAGAAATGCATAAAAACAGACAAAAAGGGCAATTAAAAAAAAACATATTTACCAATCTTCCTCAGCAAGCTTAGTTCTCACGATTATCAGGAGTAAACGGTTTTTCTTCGAATTGCATAAAGCAAGGTTCAATCCTGTTTTAACTCATCTGTATAAATTTAAAAGAAAATTATATAATATGGAGCAAATAATACTAGGTTATTCTAAAATATCTAATGAAGTAATTTTATTAAATCAGTATACTGTCATATCCCTATGTTTATTTCTCCCTTTTGGTTTAGGCTACTGTTTTATAAGTACTAGTACATTTGGTCGAAATATTTAATGATATATTCCAATTTTGGCAGATCTTGATACATTTTTTCTTCTTCTTCTAGTTTCATGACCGTATTCGATTGTTGGATATCATATTGGCAACTATATTCCAATTTTCCGTATTTCGTATTACCATTGTCGCTGTCGCATTGTAGTGGTAGACAATCTGTCTGCCGCTTCAACTCTAACCAAGTAGTTGGGTTTTTAAACCCGTACCATAAACAATTTTTTTAATGTGCTTGTTGTGGAGTCCACTGTTCCGTCTTTTATGTGATTTTTTTCAAAGAAGTTTTTATAGCTTAGCTTTTATAAAGAAAAGGAAACATTGTAAATTTTTCCACTAAACGGAATCTCTCTTGAATAATGGTGCTTTTGAAAACTTGACCATAGCTCTGAGGATTTCTTTCTAAGCCGAAAGCGTTCAGCTCGGAAATAAAATTTATACACACTTCAAAAGATTGAACAGGTGAATAGAGATTGCCAGATCAGCATTTATACGAATAAAGACACTCCTTACGTGCAAAAATCTAAATTTGGAGATCAGACTACGTACCATTCGCTGTTATATATTTTCAATATTATTATATGGAGCTGAGACTTGCGACATTAAAAAAATGCAATTTAAAAAGAATCGAGGCTTTCGAACTCTGGTTATACCGCAGAGTATTAAAAATATCATGGACTGATAGTATTACAAATAAAGAAGTACTGGAGAGGGTTGGTAAAGAAACAGAACTAATCACCACTATACAAAACTGGAAAAACTGGAATACGTAGGCCACGTGGTGAGGGGAACAAAATATGAAATTTTGAGACTTATCATACAGGGAAAGACTCAAGGAAGAAGATCTGTTGGCCGAAGGCAGAACTCATGGTTGAAGAATCTACGTGATTGGTATCAATGCAGATTGATTGATTTATTTAGAGCAGCAAGCTCAAAAATAAAAATAGCCATTATGAATGCCAACCTCCGTAGGGAGACGGTACTCTAAGAAGAAGAAGACACTTCAAAAACACTTTTCCATTCTTTGATTTAACATATATTTATTTTTCTGAATGTTGAGTATTAATCCATACTGATCACAGGTTTGTTTGATTTTGTTCATTAGATTTTGAAGGTATTCTCCGTATTTAGCAAGAACTAAGGTATCGTAGGCATATCTAACATTGTTTACGGTTACAGTATTAATAATAATACCTTCTGCTGTCTCGACTGCGGCTTCCTTAAATCCTTCCTCTAAATACAAGTTAAAGAGTAAAGACACAAGTTAAAGACCTTATCAAAAGCCTTTTCGAAATCGATTGCGAATATACATTTTGTATAAATATTTGTACGATATTTCTTTGGTATTGTGACAAATGTCAACTTAAGCCAATTAGTTGGTTATATCTTATTCCAAGGTTATAAGTTCTGTTAAAGAGACCACGCAGTACTTTAATTTCATTTTCTCCCAATTTACTAAAAAACTTTAGTATTTCAGCACATACTTTATCAAGGCCAAGTGTTTTTTCATTTTTTGTCGTTTGTATTGTCCATGTAACCTCGTTATAGATCAGCCATACTCACTACGTGGCCCGTGGGCCGCATGCGGCCCTCGGAGCGATTTTTCGCGGCCCTCAGACTGCTAGGCAGAATAACACAATTTGCGAGTTATAATATAATTATGTTTCTATTTATGTATTTAATCAGATTACAGTAGTGTAGAGCGGCGCCATGCATTGTACCGCATTTCGCATTAGTCATCTTTACCCCCACCAAAGTGGCACTGGCCGGCCAGTAAAGATGTTTCAAGACCTTGTGGACCTCGTAAATACGCATGCCCGAAAAAATAAATGGACCCTAAAAACATTTACCATTTTAATTTCATAGGAAATTAGGCGACAGGGTAGGATTTACACGTGCTAATGATGACACGTGCTGATACAATGAGCATTATGAATTAAACATTGACCAAATTACAAGGAGACTACAATAACATTGTAACGAAAATGATGAGTATTGTATTTTCACTGGAGCAGAAGCTGAATATGTACATTGAAGAATTGTCAAATGAAGATTATTCCAGCTTTCCTTCCGTTAAAGCACTGTTTGATGAAAATCCAGATGAAAGTCAAGAGATTTCTGACCTACTGAAGCTGTTAGCAGACCTAAAGGATGAAATGTCTGTGAGGTTTAGTGACTTCAGGAAGTTCCAAGAACCATTTCGCTTGGTGGAAAATCCATGGGCAATAATAACAGCAAATGTAGCTCATCTTTCTATTTTTGGATACGAAGCTAGGGAGTTGAAAAATGAGTTAATTAATCTTCAGAATGATACAGAGCTCAAAAGTATTTTTGAAGAAAAAAAGAAGGAAAAAGCTCACTATAAGTTTTGGGAAACAGTTGAAAATGACAAATTTCCTAACTTAATTGACTGTGCTCAGAAAATTTTGTGTATTTTTGCATCTACACATGTCTGTGAATCTACATTCAGTAAGCTAAAAGTTCATAAAAAAACAAGTACAGATCTAGGCTAACTAGTGAGAACGTTAAAAACATTTTGAGAATTTCAGTTTCTTTCCAACCTGCTAACATAGATGCCATTCTAGAAAGCTGTGAAAGATTTCGCCCGTCGACTTCAAAAATTAACAAGTTCAGGACTTGACATTCCTGGAGTCAAGTAAAGGACATTTTCCTACTTTTTACATGCAAAACAGTCCATATAATTTATAATTATATTGTTTTTACGTAACTTGTAATAAACTTATGTTATAGTCATATAGTTTTAAAGTTATTTTATACCACCACTTGTACTTGCGGCCCTAAGGAGAATTTCATTCAAACTATTAGGCTCTCAAAGAAATCCTAGTGAGGATCCCTGTTATAGATGGACCTGTTATATTAATCGGTGTATAGGGTTCTACTCTTTTATCTTCAAATAATTCACAAATACAGTTTTTCCATTCTTTTAACTGTTCAATGATATCTAATAGTCTCTGTTTGTTTTTGTCTTCTACACTTTGGGATAGTTGTTTCCGGCGATCTCTTGTAATTTCTTGTACAGATGAAATGTTTCATTTTCATAGTATACAATTTCATAACATTATTTTTTATGAAAATGTATTTTTTCATATTTTAACTCTGCGTATTATGTGTATCCTCTAGTATTCGTTTTTATCTTTATTTCTGACTTCTCTCATCTTCTTGTTCATCAGTTCTTCTATAATCCACCTTTGTTTTCTTCTTGTTTTTATTGCACTGAATTATGTTTCTTGAACAGTCTTCAATATATCTTTTAATTCTCGTTCAGTTTTCTTAAGTCCGTTCCTCTTTGCTTGGTGTCAATTTTATATTTTGTTTTAATACACTAGTTATTTCTTGTTTTACGGTATCATTTGAGATTTTTTCTTTATCAATACCAAAATATTATGATATGTCGATACTTCTGCACTTGTTATATGTTTTGACTGCTAATACATTTTTACCGTGTTTTAAAGATGTCATTGCTCCATTTGTCAGTGTTACTCAACTTTATATTCTTCCCCGTTATTGTTTGTGTTATAAATTTATTTCCTTTCGTTATTGCCCCTTTTTTGTTGTTCGTTTCCTTCATTAAATTTGTATCTTTAATCTGGATATTAGCCCCTCTAATTATTTCTCATAACATTATATTAAATACATCAGTTGAAAGGAGCTCTCTTCGTTTTAATCTTCTGTTGATTGGAAAGTGGTTCTGAAAGTAAAAGTCGGTCAAATATATTTGCAAATGCGGTAAAATAGGCACATATATTTGGTTTATTAAAAGCTTGAGCCCTTGCCAACAAAGTATTTTCTGGAGTGCTTAACGATATTCGAAGATTTCGCTTTTAAAAGCCTCTGACCTATTTCCAGCCTGCCATTCGGGTTTTCTTATTAAAATATTACCTTTGATACTTTCTTGTTGCTTAATAATGCGTCTTTTCAAAGTCGTTCTCGGAACGTTATATATTTTTGCTGCTAGTTTAAACTCCATAATTTTTTCTTGTATGCTTTTTAAACCTTACTGCATATTACTGTCTTTTCACTGTTTACTTTTCTAAGAAGCCATTTCTGTAAAACATATGCAGCAAATTTAATTCTGTTACTTTTGTTTTAATCATTTTAACCATTTTTTTTTTGTCTTTATAGAGGGGGGGTCTGGAATCTTCAAAAGACATCTCAGTCCAGGACGCCGTCTGACTGACCTTAGTGCAGGATTCGTTCTTCGTACTCCCGGTGATAGTTCCCGAGTTACTTTAAAATGACCCCTCGTCGCCGAGTCTACGCTGAACGCCTACCTGCTAAACCAGACCCTCCTCTGTCATCCAGCGATCCGTAAGCGGAATGGTCCCTGTAAGGCCGGCGTCACTTCCGAAGCACTACCTTTATTTATTCATTCTCCATTCATACACATCCACACTCTATTCATCAACAAGGAGGCTCCCTGTCTCGTTCCAGGTAGCGCCGTAGAAGACATTCATCGCTCCTAGTTCGGCATTATTCCTAGATGGACATTTCCTCCTTCCCCACAGCCTGACTCACGCATTCTGGCTCAGTCAACACAGTGTGACCCACTTTTCTAGCTTCACCTTTCAGCATCATTCACTGTAACCTTTAGCGTTGGTCCAGCTGTCTTTCTTCCTCTTCCTTCTTCTTGATCACTGCACGGATCTAGCTGTGTATGTTAGTCCAACCTAATTTATTTTCAATTATTCTCTCAATCATTTCTCTCACTGTAACAAAATTCACACTTGTCTCTCTCTCCATTCTGTTCCTTTCCACTATCCATCTGCGGCAATCTAACATCGTATGTGTAACAGTGTCCGAGTATCCACAGTATAGGCATTCATCTGTATCAGCCTTTCCGATCCTATAGAGGTAGGCCCTAAAACACCCGAGCCCTGTGAGCACCTGCGTCAGGAAATAATCCAGTCGCCTGTGGGCACAGTTCACCCTATCTCTTATGTTCGGGATCGGCATTTTTGTCCACTGTGCCACATCTTCCGTGTTGTTCCATTCTTCTTGCCATCTTTCAACTGACCTTTCCCTTTCCTGTCTTCTCTCGGCCACAGTAAGGTTTGGGCCTCTTCTCTCATAAAGCTCGTTTCTTTCCACCGCCAAAACATGCAACGGAATACATCCAGTGATGGTCCATAAGGCTGCCGCAGACACAGTTCTTTAGGCGCATGCCACTCGCCACAGACTTGTTCTGTCTACTCGTGTCATGAGACTCCTATAGTTCGTTATCTCTACCGCCTCGCTCCAGACTGGTGCCGCGTAGAGGACGATCGACTGTACAAAACCGTGTAAGACCCTCGTCCTTTCGGATTTGGGTCCTCCAATGTTCGGCATCACCCTCCCCAACGCAGCCGCACTATTCGCAGCCTTCCGGACTACCTCCCGCACGTGTTCCCCCAATTTTCCATTCTGGTGCAATGTCATTCCTAGATACTTTACTTGTTTCTTGGGTGTTAGACATGCTCCCGCACATTTAATTCAATATTTTGCCTATTCCTTGTCCCCTTCAGAATGATGGCTTCGGTTTTGTCTGTCGCAAGTTTCAGTCCGTGCTGCGTCATCCATTTCTTTACGACGCCGCCTGCGTTTCGAACCCGGTATTTGAGATCTGGCTCATCCCGGGCCACTACTAGTACAGCGAGGTCATCCGCGAATGCCAAGGGGGTTGTACCCTCTCCGTATTCACAGTGCATAACCCCGTCATATGCTAGATTCCATAGCGTCGGGCCCAAGACAGATACCTGTGGAACCCCGGCCGTCACGTCCACGTTCGTGCCCTTTTCCACTATAATCCTTCTCTCGGACAGATACTCCGCCATTTTAACCTAAAACAAAGTATACCTAGTATTTGACAAAGAAAATGTCATTTTATACAAAACAAATGCAACACTTAGCTTAACGTATGTTACCAGTAAAATACTAGTTACCAAAAAATTTTATTAGATCAGCAACTCCAAATTTTAATTTTATTTCACAAATTTACTCTTATAACAGCCACGTGTCTGAAACTTTGTAAATACTAAACTCTACAAACTTCGTGCTCAAGCGGCAACCGGTATGTATGTAACCGCACGCTATTTGAAATTACGGACGGGGGTCCGTCATGTCATAGGCAGGGTTCTAACATAGGCACACTTATTTCCTAAGTTTCGTAGAATTTTTTTTCTTTTTTAAAAATGTGTTTTAACCAGCTTTGCGAATATTTTTTGGCATCTAATTTCAACTAAATTCTACGGAGTTATTGTAAATGTTTATAAGCTTACAAAGTGCTATTTATTATTAAATCAGTTTGTGTTCGTATTACACATTTCATCTACCTACTAGTAAGGTATTTTTAGTATCTAGTATTTCCCTTTAATTTTCGCAGATTATTCAATAATCTTTTTTTATAAATTGTGCATCTTTATTTATATTTAAGCAAATATGAAAGTATTATAAATTAAACAAATTCCTATTTGTTCTCTTAATTTGTTACCAAAAATATTTTGATTATTTATGATAGTCATTATTATAGATGACAGATCGCACCCTACTCTTTCCGACATCTCTCGATTTATTGTGCTTAAATAACCAATCCCTAGTCACACTTGGTAACACAGTTTAAACGATTTAATCTCACTGTGAAACATTTACATAAAAATGTATTAAAACAACTGGTCGTTGTTATCGTTCAGAACGAGCCCATCTTATTAACAGCGCCCACACCCTTCAGACCATCACGATATTATTAAACTGAAGAAGTATGATTAAAACCTAAACTTTCTCCAAAAAACTGGTCACGGATTAATTTATAAAACGTTACGAATTCGTTTTGGTAGAGAAAAAAGTTTAAACATTAAAAATAGACTTTCATTGGCATTGACTGTGAATTGTTTGTTGTTGAGTTCAATGTCATTTTTACGCTGTTATGTCGGCGTGTACTAACTTTTTACTTTCCTTAAATAGTTTGTGAGTAAATGTTTTAAAAGATATTTGTTCGTGTTTTGATCGAGAAATTTTTTTAAAGATCGTGCTTGCGTTTCATAGATTAGTTCAGTTTAAGTAACAATAGAACTAATTCTTAAAAACTTGTTTATCTTTTGAAGAAAAGATAGAGGAAGTACAAATGAATAACATTCCACAAGCGATGTGGATTAAATACAGTTTACATTTGTATAACATTCCTGACGACAACAATACACATACTGAGATCCTGCTAATTGATGACTACACAACTGAAATATAGAAAGACTTTCAATAAGGAGCTCATCAAATACGGAGAAGCAGAACTGCAGAGCAGGAGGCAGTAGGTTTAAAAAATATATATTATTACACTTCTTTAAAATCAATTTATCCAACTTCAACAATATTACAATACTTGCTTAAAATAACTCAATAATACTTAATAAAAATATCGAGAAAGAAACGAAAGGCAGAATTTACACAACAATCATCAGACCAAGAATGACATACGCGACAGAAACAAGACCTGACACAGAGAGGACAAAAAGGATGTTAGAAACAGCAGAGATGAAAACACTTAGAAAAATTGATGGTAAGACACTATGGAACAGAGCTGGAAGTACATATATACGACGTAGATGCAAAGTGGAGAACATCAAGAAATAGAAGAGTAGAATGGAACGATCATATAAGCCGAATGACAGCAAATAGGGTAGTAAATACGGCAAGACATGGTTCCTCAATAGGAAGACGATCAGTAGGAAGACAGACTGGAGCCAATAGTGTAACGACTATTTTGCTTACCACAGGGTAAGAATATGGGGGACAAGATTGGGCAAACAAAATAATCGGAACTAGTGCGTACGACACTCAGTTGGTTGTTGGAGAGCTGGGTCGTGGATAAGTTGAAGATATGGGGGTTGGATTGGGGCAACTACAAAAAAAAAGAAAAAAAAAGGGTACTTATACAAATCTCTTGGGGCAAACAGAATGAAAATAAACCGGAAACACCTCAAGAAATTTAATATAGAGCGCCTCTTGAGGTGCCTAATTATACCTATTACAACAACTAGTTGTAATTAGGGAAATAATTATGGAACATCAAAAATATAGAAAAAAATATCTTTTTCAAATAAAACTCAAAATAGATCAGAGAAACAAATTAAACGTTTATTTTTGTCTTAAACAAACAGTTATCAAAAATACAGATTTTACAGGAACATATTATACAACATAATCCAAATTAATAAAAACTTACATGTTCTTCGTTTACTAAAGAGATTGCTACAAAAATTTTAAATGGTTTCTAGGTTATAATATGGCCAATTTAGATTATCAAAATTTTATGGATATCCTTTTTATGAAAAATATTATTGAATTTAATCTTACATATGGAATATCTTTTATATAAAATAATCAAATTAAAATTGTCTTATAACAACAATGGATTAAAGCGAAATGTCATATGTCAACATAACAACTTAAGACAGAATAAAATATGACATTTTTTAGCTACGACAAAAATAATATAAAACTTTAATTATTACAAATTTTTTTTATTTTAATGAAAGCAAATTATTAAAAATGTCCTTATAACTTGGGAGAATTAATATATTAAATTGTTACCTTAATTCACATAATCACTTAACTTTGTAAAGGAAAAACTTGCTACATCTCTGGGAAGCTACTTGGACAGAATTTCAAAATGGAAAACAGGAAACCATTTCCGTACTCAGGCAGGAACTTGGTGGAGGAATCAAGCTGTCGACGGGGACATTATATATCATACTTTTTAAAAATTTCCAGTATCTGTTCAAATCTTCCAGTGACCACTCTGACAGAACTGCCTATGCAAAGAGTATCATCACGTCCACTGGTATGAGAACATTACAAAAAAGTTGAATCGCTTGTTCGATTCAAAAATTGCCCCAGATTTTACATTTCAAATCTTTTGTTAGACTTCCTTAGCTCGACTCACATTGTAGCACGTCTGCCCTGCTTGGAACTTAAATGTCGACTCCTCTTTGCGTTAAATTTTACAAATTACACGCCATAAAATAACTCTTCCCCTTGTGTTTACAAAACCTAAACAAACAAATATACCTCGGACCCTCGTTCTAAGCGACAAAAACAACTTTTTAAATATTCCAGTTTATTGCGTTTTAACGACGAAAGACAAATAAAAACTCTTTTTTATATTAAGGGGGCATCATGAAATATAATTCTCTAGGCGACAAAAACTTGTCGAAATAGATATAACATAATACAAATTAACAAAATAGCACGTAGTTTTTAAACCGGAGTTCTACCTGACTTTGTACCAAAAGGTTATGGGATTTGAAAGTACACATAGACAAAAAATATATCCAGCGTTATTTACGCATTAAGGATTTTCGTAAAAGACAAACACAGATTTTATGGCAATCTTTATGCGTACTGACGAGATAAACGAACAGGGACGTATTATAAAATTTAAAACGCTACAATAGGATGGATCAGTTCCATGGTATATAGCTAGTCTCTCTATATAAAATACCTTGCAGACCGATAATATCCACTGCAAGTCGTTTAAAAGGCTCTCCGGAACGATATTGTACCTTTTTAGCACGACTTCTTGATCTGGGGACTTTTATGTCATTACATAAATTGCATTTCTTGCACCAATCTTCCACATCTCGGCGACAATTAATCCAGTAAAATCTATCTTGACGTCTGGCAAGTGTTCTTTTAACTCAAAAATGTCTTCCAGAAAGACTGCTATGAAGTTCTTGTAGAACACTTTTAATGTGTGATTTTGGGAGTACGCTTGCTGAACTGTATGTACTTTATCAGAACTCTCCCCCTTCCGATATAATAGACCATTAGAAAGATACAGAGATTCTCATTGAACCCAGTATGCTTTTATAGTTCCACTGTATTTGGTTATTTCTTGCCAAATAGGTCTTACTCCATTTGTGAGTCATTCTTGTATGACTCTAAAGTTGTTATCTTTCTTTTGGCTCTTTTTAAGGTTTTCCAGGAAAGTCTGATCATTATCTTTTTTCTGTTTAACAGTGATCCTCCTTGAAGACTTATTTTTTCGGTTAAATTCTCTTTTTCTTCAAGCTGACACTGACCTTGAAGCTGTAATTGTTTCAAAGCATCTTGGAATTATTTTAATATTTCATTCTGCAAAATTGACACCTGTTCTTTTAACTTTTCTATTTTCTTTTTACTAATTGTTAGTTACTCCTTTAAATGTGCAACTTCAGATTCCAGGGTATTTTTTCACTGATGTAGTCACTTGTCGGAACTCGATTTCTTGGAGACATATATCTACTAATATTTCTAGTAGGACTATATGACGGGCTTCCAAATGTCGATCTGGATCACCTTCTGGCCTCAATATTTGGTTCTTCTGCCCTTGCATGGAATGGGTTTCTGCAATTATTTTGTAAATGCTCTATTCTTCGGAAATTAGAACATCTTCTGTTTTAATTTTAATTTTAAGATTTTGCAGTGCGCTTAAATTTTGGGATTAAATTGGTTGTTGGTTATCTGCGGTTGTGACTTCTTCATTTTCTCGAAATCTTGTTTCTTTTAATTTTAGGCTAGTTCTGGAAATGCTTTTCGACACATCATACACCTGGGCTGAGATTAGTGCTTCATCTAGCCCTTTGTGGTGTTGTAATCGAAGAGCTTGTTGCATTTCCATATCACGTAGTCCATCTATAAATGCCTATATACCAATTTGTTCCAGAAAATCTTTACGTGCCTAAGGGTATGGCAAGTTAAATAATCTTATGATATCGACTTCATATTTTTGCAGGTTTTCATTATGCTTTTAATATCGAACTTTCTTGCAGAGCATATCTTGTCTCAAAAGTTTGAACTAGAGAGGAATAAATTGGTGCATTCTGCGGAAGAAATTGCAAGACAGTTGCTGCCTGTCCTCGAAGCTACAATACTGGGAAAGTTAAATATGTATTATGTTTTTATGGGATTAAGCCAGAATTATTTGTTATGGTTATGATGAAAATCATAATAACCTGCTAACAAAGGTTCTAACTAAAAATGACTACCCACTGTCATTTATAAACAAGAAATTCCACAAAATTGAAGAAAAAAACTTAACTTAACTTAAAATACCATAAACAAACCAGAAACACTAACAAGACGGGACTCAAAGATGACAGCCATACCCTATGGAAAAGGCTTATCAGAAAAACTTAAGAGTTCAGCAAAACCACTTATTGTCAGAATAAACGATTATGAAACATACATCAAGAACAGTGACTTAGAGAAATCAGATATGCAAACATGCCTGGGACAACGAGCACAGACCACAATGGAAAGATGCATCAAGAATCATGAAAGAAACAGACTTGAAAAAGAGAACAATCAAAGAAACAGCCCTCATCCTACCCAATGAAGAGAAGTGTGTAGTAAACACATTAGCTAAATCTAGCCGGCAATGGTTGTCAATACTAAAAGAAGTCATCAACAAGAATATACCAACAATAGCCGAGTAATAGGAGGTCAAATGCATCGTCTACAATTTAACATACAACACATATGCAACACACAACACACACATAAATAAATCAATTTTTTCCTCAATTTATGTTACACAACCACAACTGTGATATAATTTTTTATACAAACATATAACATGGAACACACAAAAACAGTCAGAATTTGATATTCATATTGTAAAAACACCACCCTCAAAATGTCTTGTAGCCACTATGGACTGTTGGCCTACAAAATCTAGGTAAAGCATGTCAACTTTGAAATGACATAAGCAATAACAAAATCTTTGGTTATACACATCTTTACATGATTTGTACAAAAAACGTTTTTTGAGAACTATTTCCGCAATTAAAATCGAAATATCAAATATTATTTAACTAACAACGTGATTTTCATTACAATCACAACCAATAATTGTGGCTTAATCGCATTCAAATATAATGTTTCACTTACACACACTTTTCACACAAGAAAGTAGTTTCAAAACCAAGAAAGCTCCTATTTCTCAGTCCAGCCATTTGCTCTAGCTGTAGCTCCGAATTAGCTCCGAAGCTGTACCCGGTAATGATGATGGTTATTTGTTTAAATTCATCATCTCAATTCAATTTGACTTATCTCTAACTGAAAATTTTTATGAATTTAGATAAACTACTCATGATTTCTACCTCTGCTTTTTTACTAATTTCCTTCTCCTCTTTCTCTTCTTGTCTACGCTTCTTCTTTGTTTTTTCTCTTCTTGACAACGCTTCTCCTTCAGTTCTTTATCTTGTCTACGCTTCTCCTTCAATTGTTGCTTTTCTTCTCTACGCTTCTGCTTCACCACCCTAAGTGTCTCCTTTTCCTCTTTCTCTTCTTGTTTAGGTTTCTCTTCGTCTTCTTGTCTTTTTTTCCCATCTTGCCTACGCTTATCCTTTTCTTTTTCCATTTTTAAAAACCATGCGGGGGGTCAGAACGTATCAATTCCTTTATCAAAATCAGTAGGTCCTGTATTTACAATTAACCTGGAATAGACCCTTATGATTATAGGAAATAGTGAGAATACAGAAATGTTTTCAGATATATCGGGCTCTTCAGTTTTAACCACACTAAGATGTTTATATAAAGAGTCAGATTCTTGGTTCCTAATACCTATTACGTTTACAATTAAATGTTAAGGATTATTTTTCTAAGTTATGGCACGTGTACAAAAATTCCAATAAATAATTCATTCTTTCTTACTTTATTACATCTTTTTGAACTGAAATCCATTTAATAAAAAATATTACTTGCAGATTTTTTAAACCATATTCATTGATCACAATCAAATTGATTTACTTTTTGTGGAAGTCAACTGGGTTATAATTGATTAAAAAGAATTTAATCTGCATTTATTATCTTCTGTTACGGCCTTCTCTCGTTCCGACCCATTTATCAATCAGCAAATCCGGTGGCCAACGGTCTGGGTTTATATTAGAGGTTGTTTAGTCATACCGAAGACTGTCAGTGTGGTAATGGAACTAATGATATAGGTGACATTTTAGATGCTACTGATAATAAAAGTAGTTCCAGTATTTAAGATAACAATGTTTAATAAGTTATTAAACTGAGATATAAAGTAAATCGGAAAAATATTAACATGACAGAAAAATTTTATAAAAAATACTAGTTTGGCAATATTGTGATAAAAAATATCCAATATAAATGCGCCTCATCCAAATTTCGATTTCCATTCACATCGCTCAATCTCTTTATGACTTCTTGTTTAAAGGTATGTCTTTCATTATTAATTAAATTTCTTCTCTTTACTTCAGTGTTAGTCTTTTACTCTTGAGTCCCCTGAAGAAATAAAAAAATCAGACTTGGCATCAGAGATGGCGAAAACCTCTTATAATGGAAAATAAAACTTTACGACACTCACTGGAAAACTTTCAATCCGAAAACCGTGCTGCTTATTATACTGCAACTTCTAATCAGCATAATTTTAAACAACTTATTATAAAACGAAGCACCTCTAAGAGAAAAATTATTTTAAAAAAATAACAGGTTATACCTTTCAATTCGAAACTCGCAATGATGGAATAGGGACATCATGTAACAAGGGAATCCCCGAATTGCATTATTTAACCCAATGGAGAAAAAAAAACATCAAAGACAATCAATTTCGTTGGAAACGAAAATTGCAGTTTTAGATCGCTTAGGAATAGGAGGATCTACGGCAATTGGAATAAATTTTAATTTAGGCGAATCAACTGTAAGAGCCTGTAATCTGTAATCGTTAAAAAGAATGAAGTTATTATAAGAAAATCTATAATTTCTGGTACAAAACTAAGCGCCAAATTTTCATCTTACTCAAGGAATGTATTATTGGAATGAACAGAAAGAGCCATCGCATCGTGGATTGAGGAACTAATTTAAAGAAGAATTCCTGTAAGGGTCATGGACAATCAATTATAATAAACTTTTTTATTTATTATTTAGGAGAAAATTCATATCGAATAACAACGAATGGTGCCAAAAAAGGTATTTTTGGTGTATTTAATTACATTATAACATTTTTAACTTTCTGTTTTTGGTATGTTTAACTTTTTTTGTCAATTCTAAACTCAATGTTAACGCGAGAGATCATCGTTTGTGAGCGTACTTATTCATTTCGTAAATTATTAAAAGTATAGGGTTTAACAGGAGCAGTGAATGCCAAAAATAGTCTTGCCTTTTTGGCATTCATAACTGGAGAACGTCAGTCACAGTATATTGATGTCTGTTAACATACGGTGTAGCAGTCTGTTAACGTGTTGAGATGTGTAGGCGCATGTTTCGGCGGTCTTTTTGGTGTTCAACATAAATAAACGTACGCATGGCGTGAGTCTTGGTCCTATTTGGTTTTCCATAAAAATATTTTTAGATGGAAGCTGAAAATAAAATGTAAACAAAAAATATTTGAAAGGGGGTGTTGTAAACCGTATTTAATTATTAATAGACTTAAGAATTTTTAATAGTTGATGAGTTTATATCTTAGATTAATGAAACGATTCATTAATCTAAGGTTTATAAATACAGGGTGATTGATTAGTGTGAGGTAGCTCAGTAGATCTGTTATAGTAAAAATTACAAAAAAAGGTTATTGACAAAAATTGTAGGCAGCTTTAAACTCCACATTTTAAAATTAGTTACAATCTTACAGAGTGTTTCATAAGATGGTGGCAGACCAAACTTATGTTTTTTTTAATGGAACACCCTGTATTTTATTTTAAATTTGAAATCTGCTTCACTTCCACATCACAACAATGTAAAGTTTTATTATGTTATACCGGGTATTTAAAAAGTTATAACCAATATTACCTGAAAATCGTATTAAGTTTAACTCCCTGTATAATTAAAAAGGAGTATAGGAACAATGATCTATTGCAACCATAGTTTTGTGATAATTGTTAAAAATTATAAAATATATTCGTTTTCATAATATTTTCAAAATAATTTTCATAATAATTTAAATAGGACACCCTGTGTATACAAAACCCCTATATATTAAAACACCAATAATTATTGTGAGTTGGCCATGATTGATTTGTCAGAAACTGACAGTTTGACATTATGGTTTATTAATTCAGTAACGAAATAACGACACAGAAAAGAAAACAATTTATTTCAAATAAAATTTATAAAAAATAACCGACGGAAAATTAAAATAAAAATTACAACGCAGAAAAATAAAAAAACAACAGTAATTTTAACTTATCTTACTTAAGTATAGTGTTCAAAATGACTTCCCAAAAAGCAATAAGAGTTGCTTACATTACTAAACATTTGTAAAGAAATATTTTGAAATGCAATTTGGATTCTATTTTACATATCATCCCTTGTTGTTGGAGTTATTTTATATACCTCGTTCTTAACGTAACCCCAAAAAAATGAGTCCATTTTATTGAATTCTGGTGACCTTAGGGGCCACCTTACCGGTCCATCCCTTCCGATCCATCTTTCACCAAACTGATCATTAAGTTCTGCTCATTAATATTTTCTAAGGCCCATTCACAAAATACTATTCGTTTCTGAAAATCATCATTATTTCATTCTTGGTGGTTTTGAATATGATAAGGATGCATCTTGTTTTTATATAGAATGTTTTGAACAGAGTAGTAACTAAGTTCTTGTTGGAGAATTGGAAATACTCCTTATACTTGTGTGTGGGTTTTTTGTAACTGCCATCAACACACTCATTTCGTTTTCCTCTGTCACACTAGTTTTTGTTCGTTCGTGTTTTTCATAATTCACTGAATTAGTGCGGTTAAATCGATCTTTCAATTTTTCAAATGTATCTTGTCTAGGTTGCCGCCTATCTGGAAACCGATAGTAATGAATTGCTAATTTAAATTGAATTAATTACTGAATTACTAAATAATAATTTTTGCTAATTTACGGTGTACCCCAATACTGAATTAATAAACAATAATGTCAAACTGTCAGTTTCTGACAAATCAATCATGGCCAACTCACAATAATTATTCTTCTTCTTCAAGTGCCATCTTCGTTCCGAAGGTTGGCGATCATCAGGGCTATACGTATTTTCGAAACTGCTGACCGAAACAATTCGTTGCTGCTACAGCTATACCATTCCCGTAGATTCTTTAGCCAGGAGTTTCGTCTTCTTCCTATGGACCTTTTTCCTGTTATTTTCCCTTGCATAATTATTCGAAGCAGTTCATATCTTTCGCCTCTTGTAATGTGTCCCAAGTATTGCAGTTTTCGTTTTTTGATCGTAAATATGACTTCCTTTTCTTTATTCATTCTTCTCAAGACCTCGACATTTGTGACTCTCTCGGTCCATGATATTCTCAGGATTCTGCGATACATCCACAGTTCAAATGCCTCTAATTTTTTGGTATCAATCTTTTTCAACGTCCATGACTCCATTCCGTAGAACAGCACAGAAAGTACGTAACATCTCATCAGGCGAAGTTTCATTTCAAGGCTCAAATCTCTTCCGCAGAACACTCTCTTCATTTTAGTGAATATGGATCTGGCTTTTTCTATTCTTATTTTGATTTCTGCTGAGCTATCGTTGTCTTCATTTATAAAAGTGCCTAAATATTTGTATTTGCTAACTCGATCGATAATTTCATTGTGTAAATATAAATTTTGGACATTTTGTGTTGATTTCGATATTACCATAAATTTAGTTTTCTTTATGTTCAAAGATAGTCCATATTCTTCGCTGCAGTCTGCTATCTTATTTACCAATGTCTGTAGCTCTTCAAGTGTTTCTGCGATCAGAACGGTGTCGTCGGCAAATCTCAGATTGTTTAATCTAACACCATTTATTTTAATACCTACGGATTGCTCAGAGAGTGTTCTATTCATTACATCTTCGGAATAGAGATTAAACAGGGTTGGTGACAGTATACACCCTTGTCTCACACCTCGCTTTATTTCGATTTCTTCAGTGGTATTATTCTCTACTCTCACTACTGCTTTCTGATTGTAGTACATATTTGCTATTAGTCGGATGTCTCGTTTATCTAAATTCTTTTCTGTCAGGAGTCTGATTAGGTGATCATGCCGCACTTTATCAAAGGCCTTGTTGTAATCTATGAAACACATGAATACATCTTGATTTATGTCAAGACATCTTTGAGACATAACGTTCAGTGCAAACAACGCCTCTCTTGTTCCAAGTCCATTTCGGAATCCAAACTGGGTATTATTGATGTCCATTTCCAGTTTTCTGTGTACTCTAGAGTGTATAATTTTCAGAAATATTTTCAGTAGGTACATGGCTCATCAGACTGATTGTACGGTAATCACTGCATTGTTTGGCATTTATCTTTTTTGGTATAGTAACAAAGGTGGATAAAAGCCATTCTTGTGGTATTTTTCCTGATGTATAAATGCTATTGAAAAGTTTAACTAAAATGTGAATCGAGTCTTTTTCTATTAGTTTAAGGATTTCCGTTGGTATTTCATCTGGACCTGGGGCTTTACCATTTTTCATTCTTTTTAGTGCGTACATTACTTCTTCTTCCGTTATTTCTGGACCTTCGTCTCCTTGTATGTTACTTAGCTCAGATTGTTGTCTATCATCTGCAAAGAGTTCTTCAATATAGTTTTTCCATATCTTCAACTGTTCTTCTAGTTCTGTTATTATGTTTCCGTTGACATTATACAGGGTATTTGGCTGCTTACGTTTTTGTGTACCTGCAAGTTCTTTCACTTTTTTATGTACATTAAAAATATCATGTTTTGCCTGCAATTGTTCTATTTCTTCACATTTTCTTTTATAAAAATCTTCTTTTGCTATTCTGATTTCTATTTTGATTTCTTTCTGTATTTGTTTATACCTTTGTTCGTTTTTTCCTTTCATTATTCTCCGATTGTCCATGAGAAGAAGGATCTTATCAGTCATCCACCTTTGCTTTATTTTTGGTTTTTCTTTAGTCAGAATTTTCTTCATAGGACCTGTTATCACCATTTTTTGGTAAACGTTTTGTTACAATAATTATTGGTAAACGTTAAAATATCTACCAAATTAATACTTTGATGGAAAAATAAAAATATCTAGAAAACTGATCACTTTAGGTATAGGGAGTACTTTATAAAATTTGAAGTACGATATTATTACTTTTCGATAGTGATATAAAATACAGGGTGTTCTATTTAAAATTACCAAAAAAATAATGTACTTGCATTTTGAATTACCCTGTATTTGATTTAACGAATATTATGAAAACGAATATGTTTCATAATTTTTAATAATTATTAAAAAACTATGGTTGCAATAGATCAATGTTCCTATACTCCTTTTTAATTATACAGGAAGTTAAACTTGATACGATTTTCAGGTAATATTGGTTATAACTTTTTAAATACCTGGTATAACATAATAAAACTTTACATTGTTGTGATGTGGAAGTGAAGCAGATTTTAAATTTAAAATAAAATACAGGGTGTTCCGTTCAAAAAAAACATAAGTTTGGTCTGCCACCATCTTATAGAACACCCTGTAAGGTTGTAACTAATTTTAAAATGTGGAGTTTAAAGCTGTCTACAATTTTTGTCAATAACTTTTTTTGTAATTTTGATTATAACAGATCTACTGAGCTTCCTCACACTAATCAATCACCCTGTATATAGAAAGGTTTATTGCACTTAAAAAACTTTATTTACAATTTTATACAGAAAATTGCAATAGTTTTTTATAATCAGTGAAATCTAAGTATAGATAGTTCACTTTGGTGCATCTTATAAACAGAACTTACATTGCAAAAAGTACCTAATCTTGTATATTTTTATAATTCCCTGTTTCTTCTGTCTTCGGCTTCATTCTTCCCATTATAAAATTATAAACGACGAAATTAAAAACGATTGTTATTCGGGTTTAATGAAATTTATTTTCTTTTATGTAATTTTTTTTATTAATTTGATTTTTTTTGTTTCAGGTAAGTTGTTCCATGATTCACAAATACAAAAAAAAAACAAAAACTGGTAAGACATTAAAGATATTATTTAAAAAACGCCTTAAATGAGACATGCACTATCGAAACTTTTTTTTTCGACTATCGACCAAATGTGGCCGAATTTAGTATTAATTCAATTTATAGTAGTTAATTTTCGAACAAAATTTTATTTCGTTTATTTATTTTTTTTTTTCAATAAAATACGCTGCTCATAACGTATATGCATGTTTTTATATCAAATTAAAGCTAATTTTTTTCTTAATATGATGATATAAGGTTGCTTGAGGGAAAGTGATCGCAAATTAGGGTTGCTAGCTGTTAAAAACGCGAAGTATCAAAGATAAAGTAAAATGGAGTTACTGCGTAACGGCACTGGTTTGACAAGAGATAATACACGAATTAAAATAATCTAGGGAACAAAAACAAAATGCGAGATTACAGAATGATTTTAAATATTTTTAATAAAAAGTTATAAACAAGTGTCTTAAATATAAATTAAACATTTTTTCTTAGAATTATCGCAATAACTCTTAACAAAATTAACTCTAACTCCATAAGTAAAAATATGGTAACAAAAAAAAATAAAAAACTAATTTGTTGCCCCTCAATTCCCAACAAAGTAGTCTTTAGATTAAGTTAGTACAGTGTATGACCTCCACGATTGTTAATTACTATTCTACATCTGTAAGACAAACTCATGATCAGATGGTCAATGTCTTGCTGCGGTATTTTTTCCCACTCCATTGAAAGGCCCTCATACAGTTGCTGTATTTTACGCATTTTACGTATGGCTGTTCCCATACATGCTCAAATGGGTTTAAATCTGGCGAATGTGCAGGCTATGGTAAAACCTCAATTTCATTATCTTCGATTAATGTTCGCAAGACCCTGGCAGTATGCGGACGCGCATTGTCGTGCATTAATTGAAATTGAGGACCAGTTTGTTATGCAAAGGGTAAAACAATAGGTTGGAGGATAATATCGTGGTGGTTAGTTGCATTTAAAAACCGTTCCAGACGTACAAGATTGGTTCTTCCACCAAGAGTAATGCCACCCCATACCGTTATACTGCTGCCTTGCTGTCTATGAACCTCCTGCACATTGGCCAATCGTTCAGCATTGCCAGATCGTCTCCAAATTCTTGTCCGTCTTGTATCTGGTGCAAATTCAAATCGGGACTCATCTGTGAACAAAATAGCTTTTTTTTGATCAAATAAAAGGCAAATATCGAGCACAGTTTATTAATTAAATCTTGCCCAAGTACTTTTGCTTCCTAGAGCATTTTCAGGGGCATTTCGTCAATTTCGGCCTATCCAACAAACATAGAATGTTATAAACATAAAATTGTACATTACACTACACTACACAAGGACAAAAGTTTAAATTTAAAAAAAAATAGGCGAAGCTACATTATGGTTGGGATCAGGAGAGAGAAACTTTAAAACATTTTAAACTGTTTGTCCTTGTGAAGTGTAGTGTAATGTACAATTTTATGTATAACATTCCATGCCCCTGAAGATGCTCTAGGAAGCGAAAGTACTTGGGCAAGATTTAATTAATAAACTGTGCTCGATATCTGCCTTTTATTTGATCAAAGTTCATTTATTCGAGCATTCAACCTTATATCAAAATAGCTTTTTTTCAAACAACCTTATATCATCATATTAAGAAAAAAATAGAGCTTTAATTTGAAATAAAAACATGAATATGTAAGTTTAATTAACTACAGTCTGAACATAGTGATTCTGCACTGGGATCTTAGACTATATTCTTTTATCAAGAGCGCAAAAGTACTAGTAATTTTTCACTAAAACGTTGTAAAAAAATGTAAAGCAAAATCCTGAGGTAAATGTGCAATAGTGAAACCAATCACATTAACGTGTATACAATAAATAAATATTCTCGATTGAAATTTGATAGAAGTTAAATATTGGGTATGCCTCAAGATGACATGTCAAAAAAATTAAGGGTAAAAATAAATCGGCTTAATTAAAATTAATTCCAGCAAGATCTATCTATCCCATCTCACAGTCATTAAATGATTAAATTGTAGTTATAGTGTAACGAAATATTTTGCCTACCACATAGGGTATTACTATGGGGGGTTGAAAATTGGGGACAGAAACTATTGGGGTGGAGATAGGGCAAGCAAAATAAACAAAACTGTTGCGAACGGCTCTCAGGGTTTATTTGGAGTAGCTGGGTCGTGGATAAGTGAATGGCAAGGGGGTTGGATTGGGGCAACTACAAAAATAAAGCAAAAGGGTACTTACATGAATCTCCTGGAACAAATGGACAAACAAAACAACAAGAAGGACCTCTAGCTATTTAAAATAAGGACGCCGCTTCGAGGTGCCAAATTATAACGATTACAACAACTAGTTGTAACTATTGAAATAATTATTAGAAATGCAAAATATATCTTTTTAAATGAAACTCAAAAAAGGAGTTAGAGTTAGTTAAGAGAAATAAACAAAATTGTTTAGAAAAAAAATTTTTTGTTGTCTCACCACAAACAGTTACAAATACAGATAATGCAAAAATAATTGCTATATAAATAGTTACAAAGATTTATACCAAAATAACAAAGAAGAAAAACTTACTAGGATGTCCTATCCGTTTACAAACTCTTAGAAGTTGGAGATACTACAATACTTACAGTAAATTGTTACTGGGCTATAATTTGTAGCAGAAATAAATCATTACAAATAAAGAAATATCTTTAAAATGAGACTATTCATAGATGTTAACCTTTTTCTAAAAACAAAACAGACTAATGTCAAAAAATAAAACTAGCTGTCATATGTCAACATTAAATTTTAAAACAGAACATTTAAAATGACAGCTGAGCCACGTCCTAAGACATATAATTTTAATTATTACAATTTAAATTTTTATGAAAGCAATTTATTATTAAAAATGTTTATTTTTCCTTTAAAAGTTTAAAACAAAAAAGTTACCTTGATTTCACTAAAATGCACTGTTACTTTAAATTTCTGGGGGTAAGACCTGGACTATACTATACTCTCTGCCTCGCGAACAAATTCATCTCCATACTACGAAAAGCATGTTGAAACAGCCCCTTAGTTAGGACAACAATTTGAGGTTGAAATTGGCGGCACTAGACACAAACTTCGACTGGGCTTCTTAAAAAACAGGAAACTGGAACATGTCGATATCTTTCAAAACCTCACTTAAAACTATAACTGAACCATTAACTGCCACAATACTTTACATATGTTCCATGAAAAGAGACGAAAACCAAGAAACATTACAAATTTGACGTAAAATTTGGACTAACGCTGAAGTCAAGCGCTCTTAACAACGCCTCTGCGAGAGTGTCGCAATTATCTTTTCGGTAAAACCTTCTCAGCGATCTAAATGGATGTTTGTTTGAAACGCAGTATCGAGCAGCTTAAATCAAAGAAAAATATTAAAGAATATGCGTCCGTGATATAAACAAACTTAAAATGTTTTTATATCAACTCGGCGACGCAAAGAGAATTGAAAATACTTTTTTCAATATATACCAAGGAATTTTAAAATGCTACAATAGTGTGAAATTCCAAGAAGACTTAATAAAACCATGTATTTCCATTCAAACTATAAATAATAGGCATTTCTCCATGTTATTAAAGGAATTTTTATGTATTGTGAAATACCAATAACATTTAAATGGATTGTATCCAAATACAGACATTACTGTAGTGTTTTTATGCATTTTATTTCGGTTTATATAAAAATGTGCAAAAAGTTTACTAGTTGCATAAAATATTTCGCTTCCTGGCCTATTTACGCAATCTAACAACTCTTGAATGCTCTGGTACTATCACATAATACGACAGTATTATCACCATATCGAATAGTATTAATCAATTCACCATTAATTTTTATGCTAACCTCTCTAAATACTAAACCTATTTGAAAGTTTTATTCAAGTATATGTATATTCAATAACAGCGGGGATCGAATGCATCACTGTCTGACGCCTAGAATGAAACTCAGATCTCTAAACATAGAAACCCATTCTATGTTGTATCCTAACAAAAGCTTTTTCGTAATCGATGAAAGCTACATAAATATTTTTACGTTGGTCGAGACACATTGGGAAGTACATCTAAGGCAAAAAACCAAAGCATAGAGTGTAGTATTAATATTAACCAACAATAATGATAGCCTAATAATGGAATTTTGTGACAAAAGCTTTATACAAGACATACTGATAATAATTAAATTTACTTATTACAAAAATGTGACCACAAAAAGTTTTACATTCGCCGAAATATTTAAAAACCCCAACACTTTCTTTCCGCCAAGTTCCTCCGTCTTTTTCTTAGTGGGTTATTAATATAACGCCGTTTTGATAGCAATCTGACCCAAAACAGCACGAAAAGAATTCGGTATCGAGTGTATGCATCTGGCCGACCGACGTGAATTTTAAGCAGCTATACGGTAATATAAACATTATAAATGTAAGTAGGTGATATAAATTTTTATAGTAGAAAAAGAGTAGTCTGCTTTGAATCATTCATTACACCTTTACTTTTGTAATTAATAATTTATAAATACTACGTACGAGAAATGTGGTAGCGATAGTATCAGTTTCTGGAATGACAATTTTATTGTGTAATAAGTATTTATTTTTGTTATGTCTTCGTTATTTGCTTTGGGTTTTTGATTTTTATCAAAATAGTGTTTCTTTCGTCTAAGTAAATTTCTTCTTATAAATTGTTACTTTGGCGAAGCCGATTTTAACGGTTTTTCCTTATTTATATAATTTATAGAAATTTCTCTCAGAAAAAACGCTTGAAGCGACCGGCGATTTTGAATGTCAATTACTGTAAAAAATTTTCTTGTTATAGGTTTTATAGATTAGGCTCTAATAATTTAAGTTTTACTATGGCCGGTCTAAGGAAGTGATCAATTTTATTGATCTAATAAGAATCGTAAAGATTGGAAAAAATCGCGCAACGTTTGTTTATTTAACAGCCTTATAAAAACTGACTTCATACGAAATTGTATACGAAATTGCTTCATGTAAAAACTGCATACGAAAGCTGCACTATTTATCTTTAAAACGCATTTTGAATTTTGTCTATAGGAGACTCCGATCAAAAGATATAAAAAAATTTCCGTCGAGTTGATACAAATTATATTTAAAAAATTGATTTCGCGCGCGTTACTGACATTCAAAATCACCGGTCGCTTTAAGCGTTGTTTGTGAGAGATTGGTTCATTGTACAGAAAAAGTGCTAATAACTATTTTTATTCAAAATTATCTCGGCTACATTTCTTATTGAAAACATTTTTTCTACGTCGTGTAGATTCTTACGAGAGGGGTTTTAAGGAAAAGCACGCAGGTAGAAGTGGCTAACAAATATAATATAAACGTAAGTTCAAGACGATGGCCATTATAGATTTTTACAATCTTTTAGATTTAGTGGTAATAAACGCTCTCAAACTTACTGTCGGTACTTCACCAAACGAGAAAGAAGTGTTTCGTACAGCCAATCCTAGAGAACCGGAAACCAAAAAAAAATAAAATAAAAAGTGTCAAAAATCAATCGCTACAACACAACAATTTTGACGTGACAACGTCTTAAATTAGGTTGTGGCTCGGAGTCACTCATGAAAAAGTGTAACGCCCGCTCACGTCTGTTACGATGAGTCACCGAACGAGAGAGAGGCCCGCCGGACCGGCGAATGCCTTGCGTCTCTCTCCCACTCAAACATGATCGGTCCGCTGCGCGCGCAGCACTAGAGAATACGGCGCGTTGAATCGGTGCGTGCTTGTGTCTCTGTCTTTCTCGAGCGTTCTTGGCGTTGGAAAACCGAGAAAGCGTCATAATACAAGTTCACACGTGTGGTTAAAGTATCGTCAGCTGTGTCTGTAGTGAAAATGTGGAGTGCTTAGATTCGTCATTTACAACAACTACAACAAAAAAGGTAAATAATTGTACACTAATATTTCATTATCGTAAACTATGATTGATTGATTAATTGTTAGATTGACACAAAAGTTGAGAAACTGAGTTTAGAGGTTATGTCATACTATTGACAAATGTTGATAGTGTTAAGTAAATTATTAGTTTAAATCACTCTGCAATCAATCGTAATTCAGTCGATTCAGTCATATCAATAAATATTCTACCGAGAAAAAGACGTTGTCACGTAAAATCTTCGCCCGTAAAACCGACTTTACAGGCAACCGATTTTTTTAAAAAGTAAATCTTTTTACCCACGATTTGTTTACCGTGAGATATAATTGCTATAAAATATTATTTTATCAAATTAAAATAATGTACGACAATTTTCATAGAACTATTTATTGTTTACTATACTTGTTTACAGAGCTTAGTTTTGCTGGATACTAACTACAAAAATACATGAAAGCTACAAAACTACATAACAGAAGTCCTTAGTGAAGGGAAAGTCGTTTCTAAAAACTATAAAACTGCCTCTGTAGGCGGGCAATCTGCTCGCCTACAGTTGCGTAGGCGTCCTCTGCTCAGTATTGCTTCTTGGTCTTCACTCCACAATACGTTTTGTCCATCGGTTGTCTGATAATCTGGCGACGTATCCCTACCAAATCCATTTTAGCGACGCGGTTTTTTCGATGGCGTCTGCTACGACGCCATCTACGACGTATTTCTTCGTTTCGGATTCGGTCCCTCAGAGAGACACCCAACATCTGGCGCTCCATAGCCCTCTGAGTCACGCGAGTATGTTTCACTTCCTTTTTTGTTAGTGTTAATGTTTCCGCTCCATAAGTGAGTACAGGTAACACACAATGGTCAAAGATTTTCCTTTTGAGGCGTATGGGTGGATACGATTTAAATACATAGTTTAATTTACCAAACGCTGCCCAGGCTAATCCTATGCGACGTCGGAGCTCACATGTCTGGTTATCTCTGCCCAACCGAATTTCATGTCCTAAGTACTTATACATAGTAGACGTACCATATGTAGTCTGCACAATATCCCTTTCATCGATAGCAATACTTCGATCTAGCACCAGATTAGTCATCATTTGCAACTTGTTCATATTAATCTTTAGTCCGATCTTCCAGGAAGAATTATATAATTTTTCAAACATTATTAGGCTATAAGGACAATATCTTCTGAATATCCCAAATGACTGAGCTTCTCTCCATTTATGTTGATACCATGCTCGTTTAGATGTGCCTTTTACAAGTATGTTCTAAAAGCGTCGTGAATAGCTTTGGAGAGACGATATCTCCCTGCGGTACTCTTCGCTGTATACAGAATTTATTTGTTTCTTGTTCAGATAGTCTTACTCTAGCTGTGTCATTTTGGTAGATATATTTAATTATGTTAGTGTAGCGATGGTTTATTCGGCATTTTATCAATGCTTTATGGTATCGAATGGTTTCTCGTAGTCGACAAATATCAATGCCAATGGTTTGTTGTATTCTGCAGGCTTCTCTATCAGGTTCTTTATCACTAGTTGTAACCGTTTCAAAAGATTTAAAAGAAAATCATTATAAATTTCAATAATTTTTTTTAAAATAAAACTTCTAACCCCATCTATCTGTCAAGTACCTACCTGTAGCCGACTCAAGGATTCTTCTGTAATTTCCAAATATATCCGGTAGATGAGCATATTTTTCAACTTGTCACTCACGCCCAATTTCCAGAATCAGGCGCCATGATAGCGCTTCGCTCTTTTCTGTTAAGACCGTCCAACCGTTAAGACGTGTTTCCAAAGTGGGTCTCAATTTCAGAGGTGAGCTAAGCAATCCTTTTCTTGTTCATATTTCAGATAGATATTTATTTTTTTGACCCTTATTGGAGAGGCTATAATGCTGATATTATATTTCTAATACTCGTCGCAAGATAGTATTGCTATGGAGTTATTCCAGATCATGGCCCAGTAGCGGTATCTTTTTATGGAATACCTAACCCCTCTTATCTAGGATGGTGGTGATTTGATATAGTACGTAGCTGAATCAATGGTTTATTTGGTGACTGATTAAATAAGGAGAGAAACAGAGCAGATTAAGGTTGTACCAATTTTTATACTACCTACTTTCAAGACAACAGAAATGATTATGAACTCAAAAAAAATGAAAATATAGTGAAGTGTTCTATTTTATTTAAAGGTTTATTTTCTTCATTATTCCTAGTTGATAAATAACTATATTATTTTCAATGTAAACAAATTTCGAAATTTGGAGTTAATATATATATACACTCATTTTCTTTATAACCAATTCTTAATTTAATACGATACAAAGATTTTTTGTTTATGATAATGTTAACATAAAATAATATTTTGGAATCCCTTTGGGATGACGTAACTTTTAATGTTTTCTTTTTGTTCATTACTAAGAAATAATAAAGAATAGTTTTCTTTTAAACTTTCAATAAATCTTAATTTTTTTTGCTCTTCCCCTTCGAGGATAAACCAGGGGTGGCGTCCAATAATAAATTATAATTTCATATTATCTAATTGTGCTTGAATTTAAGATACGATATAGTTTCTATATGTTTAAGAAAACCCCGCCCAATTCTCTTCGACAGTGAGCGATTCTGGCCTTGTATATATCATTGTAGCATGGCAGTGTTACATAGTAAGTGGTCGTTAGTGATGTATCCCGATCTAAATCCAGCTTGTTCTCTAGGCTGATAAAAGTCTAATTTAGCGTCCTTTCTTGGTAGATGCATTCGGTGAAAAGCTTGGCCAAAGCCTGAATAATATTATTTCCACCTAGTTTGATCGCTTTGATCACTACTCTATCTTTGCCAGAGGATTTGTTAGTTTTCATTTCTAAAAGTGCCGTTTTGATTTCGTACGGAGTTATTTCTGGCATTAATTCTGATCCCTGGTTTGTAATTTTGGATAGGGGCTGATCTTGCCTTTCGTCGGTGCTCTTATACATTTCGCGATAAAAAGATTCGACAACCTCAAGGATTTTGGTTCTATCAGTAGTAATGTTTCCATCTTTGTTTCTAATTTGGACAAATTTTTGTTGCCTACGTTGTTAGTATTTCGCCTCAAAACTGTTAAACTTTTGTTTTCTTGAATTATCTTAGTTATTTCTCTTGTATTGTTTTCTCTTACATCTTTCGGATTGACCGTTGGATATCTTTATTTAATTTCTTCATTGTTGTGTAATTGGAGTATTTTGGTATTTTAGCTTATTTTTTCTTTATGGGTCAGAACGGTCGGGCAGCACTCCCTTTCCGTTTCTTTTAGAGCCTTCGTTATATCATCATTTACTTGATCTACATCTTCTATTTCATCTTGAAAGTCTTGTATATGTCTGGTTAGTGTATATTCATACAGATCGTTGTTTTCTGGAAGAATCAA
Source organism: Diabrotica undecimpunctata (assembly GCF_040954645.1). Taxonomy (NCBI): domain Eukaryota; kingdom Metazoa; phylum Arthropoda; class Insecta; order Coleoptera; family Chrysomelidae; genus Diabrotica; species Diabrotica undecimpunctata. The sequence goes on along the minus strand of NC_092808.1, from coordinate 14,535,815 downwards.
TTTCTTTTTTCTTGTTTTTAGGATCAGCTTTTTTCTTTCCAATTTGACATTTAAACGTATCTTTGGCCGCTTTCTATTGAACTTTCAAATTATTATTCACAAATTGTTGAATATTGCAAGTCTCCACTACATTTTAAACCAGCTGTGTATACTCTACGATACACTCTTTCGTCTTTATATATGTTTAGTTACTTTCATGAATTGATTTTAGAGATAAAAATTCAAGAAAAATAATCTTCAATCTAAGATATCCATTATAGAAACGGTAGATCTCGGACTGTGCCTCGCCCGATAAACATATTCAAATGAGCGCTTATCTTAAATCTGCAACAACTAACAGCCTGTATATAACTAAATTACAAATAACTCTTACATAAAAAAGAAGAATTAATTAGGCGGTAGTTCCTCATTGTTAAAAACTCCAGTAGAAAAAATTAATTTCACTCCAGTGAAACTTATAGGAAATTAGCGGCTCGAGAATATTAAGTAGGCAGTTCTTCTGTATATGATATCAAAAGAATCGGACAGATGACAAGCTGATAGATGTAGTGAAAATAGCGATTGTATCGGAGATTACTGTCTATGTATATAATCAAACGTTTGTGATCGTCGTATTCCTTCCAGTAATCTTCTGTCAATAGGAATTCCGATACTTACGTTAATAAATACTTAAGAATGTTTAGCTATAAGTGGATGTCCTAACAATTCCACCACATATAAATCAAACAGCTTAAAATTTATTTATTGACGAAAATCAAATTTAAATTATATTTTTATATGGATTTTAGTCACACTGTATTTATAGACCCTTTAAATACATACATCATCATTCTGGCTTTTCAACTCTGCGTGGGTCCTCCCAGGTATACAAATTCGTTCACTGTTTCTATGACGTCGTTTTCTATAGCAAGTGGTCGTAGGATTTGTGGTTGCGTGCTTATTTTCATATACTTCGTTTTGTTGGTGTTTATTATTAAACCCATTTTTGTAGCTGATTCTTTTAATGCTACATACGCCTCTCGTACAGCGTTTTCCGTTCTCCCAACAATATTGATATCATCAGCATAGATCTGGATTTGCACTTATTTATTATATATTGAATCAGTGGTTGTGATTTGTAACATACGTATTATTTTTTTCAGTGCCAGATAGAACAGTATACAGGAGAGAGGGTCTCCTTGGCGCAGCCCGTTATTTGTTATAAAAGTTTCAGACAGTTCCCCCTGAATTCGTACTCTACATACAACTTTTTTAAGAGTTTTATTAAATTTACCATATGGTTTGGTATTCCCAGCTCTTTCATTACTTTAAACATTAAATACATACAATTATAAAAAAAAATGTATAAGTAGTATTTTCAAAGTATCTAAGTATACGTTTTAGTCTGCAAATCATGGTAGTGTGGTATATAAATCTGCGGTTCTATTTTGTTCGGATGCCATTCTAAACGTTTGGTATATTTTAAATAGTAGTCTCTTATTTTGGACTTAACAATATTCATCTGGAAGCCCCGGGCAATGATGAAGTTTAGAACAAACAATGTTCAAGCTGAAAATCGAATTAATTGAATAGAATCAAATCAGATTGAATTGTTTCTCTTCATCAGGTTAGTAATGAACTATACGGAACACTTTCTGTAAATTAAATTTCCCGGCAAAAACTTTTAGCTTCCGTACCAAGAATCAAGCACACTATTGGTAGAACACGATTTGGCGCATAATTTTCGTTAATCGTTATAATACTTATAGCAACATGATTGGTAAAGCGCATCCCCAACCCCCAAAAGGCAAGTGTCATCAAGCTTCTTGCGGTAAATCCCAAAATGCTCATCTTGTAGAGAGGTAAGTGGTCAGTCGTTTTGTCGTTCATTGTGAAAACACTCTGTGTTCGCACGAGACACCGACATCTACAATACGAGTCCCTGGATGTGGCATGCGATTGGTAATATAAATTATTTATTATATTTGGAGCTTAAGTAGTGCCGCCACGTGATTGGACCATTTTTTTCCCCGCTGATGGACGTAAAGTAATCGTGTCCATTAATCCTTTATCGGGCAAAGACGTATATCTTAAATGACAAATTTGAAAATTTGACTGGGGTGTTAAAAGGGACAAAATAACGTAAAAACATTTGATTTATAATAAATATATTGCAAATAAAAAAGTTTGATAATGTAACCATATGGTCACATTGACCATTCATGGTTATGTTTTAAGACATAACTTACCTATGAAATTACACAAAACAATTTTTTTTTATCTGTGATACAAAGTCTAGCATTACATTTTTCACATTGAAATCGACTTGTACCCTCTTGACAGTACCTACACCTCCGTTTCGTTGTGTGGACAGGCCAACGGCCAACACAATCTTTTCTTGTCGTATCATCTGGTCTAGCAATAACTGGATATTTAATTTTTTCTATTGAAACCATATTCAAAGAGCTAGGTCTACCACGTCGACATTTTTTCCCGGCATTAGCTAATGAGGATGCAAGCTCTTTTCGAAAAACTTTTAAAGGTTTTTAAATTTTTTTATATTTAAAACCTCACAATCATTCCAATAGAAAAGCCAAGCATTTACGACGGTTGTATCCAGAAGATATAAGTGTCGAAGATATATCGCTTAGCTTTGCACGGCGTTTTGTAAAGACCCATTATGGCGCATTGGCTTTATCTACTCCACCCATATGCTTGTTGTAGTTTGTTATTACAGATGGACATACAATATCGATTTTCATTTTAGCAGTTTTGCAGTACCTTTTTACTGAACTCGTTGGCTCGACTCCATAGGCTGTGCCACCAAGTAACACACATTTATTGTCAACCCACTTGATAACGATGACACCAACAAAAAGAATTACCTATCATAATCAAAGAGAGAAAAATACAATAGTTGGGTTATGTGTTGAGAGGTAAAAGGTATGAATTACTCCAAATCACATTGGAAGAGAAAGTTAAGGCAAAAGATCAGTTGGAAGACGCCAGAACTCGTGGCTGAAAGACCTGAAGAGATGGTCTGACCGCACATCCACAGAAATCTTTCGTGCAGCAGTTTCCAAAGCTACAATTGCCATTTGGATCGCCAACCTTCGAAAGAAGATGGCACAATAAAAAGAAGTGCCACATTATACAATTACAAATCTTATAAATCATCTTTATTGAAATATTCTCCAGCTCTTCTTTGGTCTTCCTGTCCTATTTCTTCCAGGTACTTTGGTCTTTCTCTGCTACTTCTTTCGGTAACTCGCAAATCAGCAATTCTTCGTATTGGGTGATTATTGTCTCGATTAGTGCCACTTGTAGACTTCCCTTTTTCATTATTATTGCGTTTGCATCTGGAAAAACAGATTGATAATTTAGTAACCTATTTTCAAACACAGGCTGAGACAACTACTGTACATTGCTCAGTTTGCCCAGTAGATGACACAACGCCGTTTAAACTGTTAGAACAAGAAATGCGCATAAACCACCTGTCTAAGCAAGAAAAAATTCGTACATGTATGAGTAAAAATCTGCATGGGCGATATCACAATGAAATAAGCCAAGAATATGTCGACAATACAGCGTCGAACTATTGGTTGATATCAGTAAAGACTTTTCCCGAGACAGATGGTTTTGTGCTTACCATTCAGGATTAGGGTATTCCAACTAAAAATTACCTGAAATATATTGTCCAAAGACCTAAACGACAAATGCCGATATGCATGTCAAGCCCAAGAAACCATCCAACATCTTACCGAGAGCTGCTAGGCGTTTGTCGGTACTGATTTAAAGAAGAGACAGGATCTCATATTAGTTAATAATCTTATGTGGCAAACAACACCAATAGTTGTGGCGATACCAAATAACAATAATGTGCGTGTTAAAAACAACGATAACATCGCCAAGTATAGAGATTTATCTATACAAATAAGGAGAGCTTGTAGAATAGAAAACACCAATGAAGAATGAATACAGTACCTATTATTCTATATACTACTGGTGTTATTCTGAAAAACCTCCTAGAAAACATAAAACAGCTAGGTCTCAGTGAACGTCTGTATAAGACCATGGAGAAAGCTATGTTACTCTTGACTTCCAGATGCGTACGAAAATTTTTGGAAAATAGTCCAGCATACCAAATCATACAGGTCCTACCACCAAGTGTCCCACCAGAGCTCAAAACATTTGATTCCGTAGGTACCTGGGATACGTGAATTTTCTCCGTAGTGTGAGTGTGAGCCGTATGACTAAATGTGGATAAAAATAAAATTTTAGATATACCTAGCGATTGTTGACACAAAAATAGATAATTTAAAAATTAATATTCCTTTAAGGAAAGTGATTAGGGGTTAAGGAACAAAATTATCGGAACACGATCGATTCGGATTTTAAAAGATCCACATGTTTAAGATAATACGGCCAAAGCTTTTGATTTCTTTCTTATAACTGTTTTTAAACTTAATATTTACATCAATAAAAAAAAATTAATATTTTTTAGAACTAATTCTAAAATACTCCAGTATTTAACTCCCTTTTCCTTTCCCCAGTGGAAACTCTCCTTTTTTTTCTTCCGCTTATTTTTTTTTAATTAATTACGAAAATCATTAAAAAGTTTTTATTCTGTATTTTTATCTTCGATTTATTATGCATATGTAACTTTTTTGTGATAACCGCGCTATGTGGCGACCGCTGCGTGTAAATTTTTCATGGAAACAATTCAAATTCATTGTTTGGTTCATCAATTCAAACCCCTTGTCACAATACAAAAAAAAATAAAATTCATTCTATTCTAGGGTATCGGGATATATCGGAGAATGGGAAAAGTTGACAAACTCGGCAAAATTCATCTTGTTCGTATGATTTTTAGAGGTTCAGTGGCATTTTCGTCTTTGACGACTGGAGTAAATTGAATCTGTATTAATCCAAATAAATAGACAAACTTTATACAAAGGAGTTATTAACAACGTAAACATTAGAAGTGACAATGGAAGGCAAATTTAAAGGTAAACGTGGTCCAGGAATAAAAAAATGAGTACACATATCTAAAAGAGAACTAAAAAAACAAAAATATTAGAAATTGTGAAAACATTGACTTAGATACAATGTGCAAATACTCCTTGTAAGTGCATTTTGGATATAAAAAATTTAACCAATTTTGTCTTTCTGCCAAATTTCATTTTTTTATGATATTTAATAAAAGTTACTAATAAAAATCCAAAATACCTATAAACTTCGGTACTTTCTATCAATAAATCAAAAGTATCTGCATATATGCATCAGGTCTATTAAAAATGCAGCTACGTAAAAAAAAGATAAGGAAGTAAAAGAGTGAGAAGATGAGGAACACGAACACATTAGCCTAGATTTGGAGAAGGACTCATACATCTAGCAAAAGGTCATTCCCATAGTCGTGTGAAAGATCGTGATCCTAGAGCTGCGTAAGATGTGGATGGTACGTAGTTTACGACGGTACGAGTTTAAAAATAAAATGCACAAGACGGTGCGATTTTCTAATTCAATTGCTCGGTAGTGGTCAGATCGGTCACGATTCATCATTAGATTTAACACGTTTCCATCGTAATTATACTATTAATGGTATTTTATTACACGTTGAAATTGCAGGATGAGGTTTTAAGTAACTAATGTAAGGGAAAGTGTATCTTCAAAGTAGTTTGTACAACAAAGTGTTAAATATGAACAACACAGTTGTTTAAAGCTCAATAAATACTTCTGTGAAAATTTACTATTATGTTTACTATGCAGTCCATTAAATACAATATAATCAATAGTAAACTTACAGTCGAAACTGTTTACGACGACGTCTTTTACGACTATAAATTAAAGCTATTAACGCAAATCGTAGGACTGTTTTTTACAACATTAGCTACTAGGACAATAAATTTTCATCTTTAACTAATATTTTCGGAGAATTATAATGAACCGAACTACGGCTGATATTATAAATAATTTAAATGTATAACAAATATAAAAAATCGGATATTATGACTGAAATATTAAAGAAACTTAACTCGTTTATGGAAATGAATAAAATATGCTCCATGGGAATGAATAAAATAAAATATAGGATAGATGTTATTACCAAAAATTAATTTGAAAAGTCAAAAGATAACTAGACTCATTGATAGCATGCTCACCGACAGACCTTTCCAAGTCACAATGGGCAACTCAAAAAGTGTCCAAATGAAGCTCAGCAATGGACTGCCACAGGGATCTGTTTTAGCACCCTTACTGTTTAATTTATACATCGCGGACCTACCTAGGACAAATTCGCAGAAATTTGGCTATGCTGACGACTGGGCCATTGCAGCAAGACATAATAACATGGCAGTTACAGAAACAATACTAACGGATGACCTTGCCATTATAGGAGAATACTTTCGCAAATGGAGGCTACGGCCTAATGCGACGAAAACCGAAGTGTCCTGTTTCCATCTAAATAATGCCCAAGCCAACAAAAAACTGTCCGTTCACTTTGAAGACAGACTACTAACTCATAACTCAACACCAAAATATCTTGGAGTGACTCTTGACAGAACTTTAAGTTTTAAAGAACACCTACAAAGAACGGCAGCAAAACTGCGAAATAATATAATCCAAAAGCTATGTGGTACCACATGGGGGTCCTCAGCCTCCGTACTCAGATCATCTGCTATCGGACTTGTATACTCGACAGCTGAATATGCTTCCCCAGTATGGCTCAATAGTAAACACACAAAGATTATTGACACCCAATTAAACCAGACAATCCGAATGATTTCAGGTACAATTAGACCAACACCCAACTATTGGCTTCCCATCCTGAGTCACATTCCACCTCCGAAACTACGAAGAAGTCACTCCCTTCTCAGAGAATATCGAAAAATCCAGTCTAACCATCAACTACCCATCCACCATGATAGGCGTGATATCGAAATGAACAGACTGCGCTCCAGATATCCTGTCATGTTAAGGGCCACCTCCTTACATCAGGAACATTTCGACCTCACCAACGCTTGGAAAAGACAATGGGAGCGCGACTCACCACAGGAAGCACAGCAAATGGCCTGTATCGATCAGAAACCGCCAGGCTTTAAACTGACCCGGAGTACATGGACAACGCTAAACAGAATAAGAACAAGAAGCGGTAGATGTGCTGACAGCTTACATAAATGGGGAAAAGCCCTTACTCCGGAGTGTGACTGTGGTGCGCAACGACAGACCGTCCGTCACATTGTTGAAGAATGCCCCCGAAGGCGGTTCCCTGGAGTTTTTTGACGAGTTCCTGAATGCGACCGAATATGTTTTAGACTATATTAATGCATTAGATGTTCGTTTGTAATACTCCATGTAATGTTTTATATTGCTTTTTAAATATGTGTTCTTATTGTATGCCATACGATAAATAAAATAAATAAATTTGAAAGGTACGTTTTAATAACTAATTATTTAACTTTTTATTTAGGTGCACTTTTAGGTGCAAAAATTATCAAATACGGAATTATCATTCCCACCGACCAAAACCTGAGATTATTTTTATATCGAAAAAGTAATAACAGACTAGCTCCATGTAATTATTTTATTAAGAAAAATATTTAGAAAAATAATTTACTTTTCTTTAAAGCTGCTAAAACAAAAATAAATGCAGTAAGGTACCTGGCACGACAAACATACATTTAGTTCTTTTTTAGCTGCTTTAGTGCTACAGAGCCTACATATTTTTCAAGTTTTGTCTTTATTTGGCATATGATTACATCAGTAAGTCTGACTTCTTCTGGAACCACTCACTTGTTTGATAGGGACAATACAGGTATTGTAACCATTAAACGACCCATCAAAAACGTAACAGTATAACTACCTCCGAAAATTGGGAGTCAGTGTGTAACCTTCAAGGTCTAGGTTTTCACAAATTTCAATAAAACTCAAAACTTTCTTTGGGAGCCATCTGTTAGGCCTCATTTAGCTGCCTCTCAGGTGTGAGACCGTCTTATCTTAGAAGTAAAGATGAAAATCTTGTCATTTGGCCAAATAATTCAACAAAGTAATAGCAGCTTTTGCTAAAGGATTTAATCTTTTATACGGACATAAACGATATTATTAAATCGTTTTCGTTTATGGTGACCAAAGCAGGTGGCACCTCTATATGCTAACCACTGCAGTGATCAAGTTTTAGGAGACATTCGTTGGACTTTCCGAGTTTCCAATTATTTTTCAGTTTTTTACCTACCCTAGAGACGGGGTTACCTTTTTTTGAAACACCCTGTTTATAATGGAAAACATGGAAAATAAAAATTGATACTTCTAAACATTGATTTAATCATTCGTGAGAACGCATTTTAATTTCGGAATAATTATTTGATTAATTTTGGTTCATGGTGACCAAAGCAGGTGGCACCTCTATATGCTAACCACTGCAGTGATCAAGTTTTAGGAGACATTCGTTGGACTTTCCGAGTTTGAATTTTGAAAATTTGAATTGAAGCAGGGATGCTGAAATGAGTCATAACACTCTATTAATACCCATTCGAGTACGAAAAGTTTAACAAATTTCTAAACTCGAAATCCGTAGATTTTGAGTTGTCGAAACCAAATTCAGATTTTTGCTTTAATAAATGCCTTCTAAGAATTGCAAGGCAAAACAGATGTTGATAAAGATGTAATTAGAGATATGGGGAATCTAAAATTGCATTCCACAACACATCTCCTCAACTAACCAAAAATCCTTGGCGAATTAGTTTCTAGTACTTATAAAGAGTATACCAAAATAAAAGGAAAGACAATTACGATTTGATTTCACGTATAGGGACTCTGTATATCCGCTTATACGTATTTCATGCTAAAAGGAATCTTCGGAGCGGCTATTTACAGATGCTCTGAACGTGAAAACAATCTTTCTTGTCGTAGTAGAAGCAATGCTAAAATGGCTTCGATATGGACGCAATAGCGACATCTGATAATAAATCACGAAACTCGAAATCCGCAGATTTCTAATTGTCGAAACCAAATTCAGATTTTTGCTTTAATCTGTGCCTTCTAAGAATTGCAAGGCAAAACAGACGTTGATAAAGATGTAATTAGAGAAATGGGGAATCTAAAATTGCATTCCACAACATATCTAAGTTAATATTAGTCAAAAAATAAGTTAGACTCAGAACAACCTTCTCACCTAGACCATAAGTTGATCTTCTCCGCCTGATTTTCTGTATCAATGTCAATATTACAAATTTCACGAGTTACAGAATCATCCAAAGACCAAACTTAGTAACCTCTTTTTATTGGTTTCAAGGGCATACATTGTTTGATGCATGACCTACCTTTGACAGGAATCATAGATTTGTCCACTACCCAGAAATAAAGAAGCATTATATGCGCTGCCAAATGACTGATTCTATGTTGTCTTTATGTTGCCTACATGTTAAAATGTCTGCCTTTTTTAATAAAAATATTTGCCTTTATAGGCGCTTTTTCTTCAATTTTTCATGCCTACGTATATATCCGAGCTCTAGTTATCATAACTTTTCAAGTGGCTAGTTTTAATTGCTGACGTATTAAAGTTTAAATATTTAACTAGCTAAATTTAACTAACTGGTTAATTTTGGTAAATGATTCTCTAGTTTCACTAATCTATTGCAATAAATACCAAACTTTTGACATTTAATTTGTATATCTTAATACCCCCACTGAATTAGTCAATTTACATATTAAAAAACTGTGGTTAAAACAGAGTCACCTGGTAGATAGAAAATTCACAGCCATATAAATATGTATTTGATATGACCAGAGAAGAAGAAATAGCGTTCTGAACGAGTGATTTAAAATGGAATTCCGTCATAATAAAGCAGGAATTGTGATATCTAGAGAACCAACCACGGACACTGATTACATCTCACAGATATCAGTTTCGAATCTGAAGCAAGACTCAAGTCAGTGGGTTTGTTTCAAACTTTATGGCCTTGTCGAAGTTGTTCTCTGACTATGAATGAGCTATAAAATTTGTACTTTCTGTTCGTTTGAATCGGAAATTACACGACTATGAAGTCCTAATGTACTCGGCGATAAACATCAATTTTGTTGGTTCTGAAAAGTACAACTGCTTATGTCTAGATGTGAAGGGAGAAAGTCACTATTGATTTAAAGTCGGTCGGGATTTTTAACGCTAATGGAAATATGCTTATATTTTTGGTCGTAAATATGAGATGACATTTCGAGGGCAGAGCTGGTGTGATATAAATTTAAAAACGACCACACTGAATACAGAATTAATAGTTGGGTGTAAAATAGTATATTTAATAGGAAAAACGACATAAAAACTCTCATAAGGAATTTAAATTTTTAAGATCTTAAGGATAAACTTGATATTGTACGATCGTACGAAGAAGTAGTACTACTATACTTGATTTGGAAATGCATGTTAGCACAAATTTTATGGCAGAAGATTAGAACGGTATTTATAAAAGACCGCACAAACCAAAAAAATATAATTAATTCTATACCTTCTTGTGTTAATTTTGCACAAGAATTTATAAAAATATTATGGCCAAAAATAACATACGACAATATTACGGTCACGCCAAATTTAGAATATATATGATAAAATATAAAATTGCGAAAAACCTAACCTTAAAAGATTAAGTCAGAATTCTACGCCTTAATGGCAGAGAAAATGATTTTACTTTGCCATAGAGAACCAGAAAAATAGAGGAATTTCACTTATCAATACTATGTATAAAATATTGACTTCGATATTGATAAAAAGATTAAAACCCTACGACGAAGAAATAATTGGTGACTACCAGTGTGGCTTCAGGCCTGGAAGATCGACAATTGATTAAATATTTACACTATTATTAATAGGAATTAACCACAATTATAGTTTAACCTTCCTATTCTCCCGAAGTAAATGTTACATTCTTTGTCTATGGGTACGGATGGACCCAGTGGATAAAACTCATACCTGTTGTGAATTAAATTCCAAGTTTTTTTTATTAATTCGTAGAAGTTTTTGTAGTTTCATGTTATTGATGTATCAAAACTAAAAACATTTTTGTTGTAATAAAAAATATAATAAAACTTTATATTAAATTAAAATTATATATTTATTCAATGCAACTTTTACAAAAGATATTTGAATGATAAGGACAAATAAACCTCTTACATGCTTGACATCTTGTACAAGATTTTCTGTCTTTTTCCAATCCGCAGTCTTTACACCTTCCACGTTTTGGACTTTCATTTGCATTTCCACTTGTTCCAGCTACTGGATTTTTTGTGGAACGTTTGTTGTCATTCGGGTAGTTCGGCATTTTTCTGTTAAATTATATGCCAAATCTTGTATAAAAAGCCTTCTTTTATGTAGTTTGTTCCTATTATATTGAGGATTTACATGCATATATAACACATATGCGTTAATTACCGCCAAATCTAAAATATTATAAAATAAGCAAAGTGACAACCTTCTAGTTCCTCTTTTGCAGGTATAAGCTGACGCTGATTTATCTGTTGTATCTACACACTGTATCTATTTGGTTCTATTGTATTCTAAAATAATGTCTGGTAGATGACACCTGGTCATCTAAATGCATCAAGGACAAAAGAATAACAGATTTACCCTTTTTAGGACTATATGAAACTAAAGTCATATTCTTCTGAAACCCAAAAATTGATGATAAGGCTTCTTTACTTTTATTTGGTAGAAATTCAACTGGAATAAAAGTTTTGTTCTTTCGTAATGTTCCAATTAGTGTTAGTTTACGTTTTAATAATTCAATCGCTAAATGGTAGTCAGTAAAAAAATTATCCGTGGTTATGTTTCGCCCAGAGATCTGAACATCTTTTATAAGTCGTAAAACCACATTTCTGCCCTGATGTACGTCACGGGGCTGATTTTTTGCTTTTCCTGTATACACTTCTGCACAATACACATACGCAGTTTTGACATCAGATAAAAGCCATAATTTAATTCCATATTTCCCACGTGGTTTTGTTGGAATACTATCTGAAGGGACACTCACCTCTAAATGGTACAAGTTGTTCGTCAACAGTGAGGCTTTCATATGGAACAAACATTTTGGGAAGTTGTGCTTCAAATAAATCAAAAAACTTCTAATTGGAGCTAACTTGTCGTGCCTTCGTCGAATAGGTCTATCCTCTTTATTATCAAATCGCAAAAAGCGGCTGATGTTACAAAATCGTTTCAAAGACATAGTTGCTCTAAAAATGGGCCTACCATCAGAATTGCTCCAAAGTTGGTAACTCCACTAAGAGTAAATTGAGCATTTCATTAGTGAAAAACAATATCATTGAAGATATAGGTTCATCGGTAATTTGCTGAGTGTAAGTAGTAGTAAAACCCACAAATTTAGTAAGAAAATATGTGTAGCACTTGAGCCACCACTTACCTTACACGTGACTGAGGTGGTGGATATTTGTTCCAAACTGTCCCATCGCGAGCAGTATATTGTAAATCTTCTTGTTCAGGAACTTTTATTTCATTTTCCGAATTTTCACTTTCATCTTTATCATCATCAACCGTAGATACATGATTTTTTTCAAAAAATTCTGCATCTACTAACTCTTCATCACTAGTGACGGTTTCTAAATTGGTAGATTCATCTTCATTTTCTGAGTCTTCTTCAAGGATTTTTCGTAATTCCTCTTCCGTGAGTCCTCTCCTGGAGCTAATTTTTCATCAAGAGCAAATATTCTGTTTTTCGCAAATGATTGTACACCACACTCTCAACTCTAAACTTCAAGCGATCCAGTCTGGTACAACACTAAAGATACTTGACAAACGCTTCCGAAAATAGAACCCATAAAATCTAATCACAAACATCACGTACATTTAAAAACACTTCTGGGTACAGGTGGACCCATAAACAACAGATGTGTTTCTTTCATTTCAAAGAAAACCAAACTGATATTTCAAAACGCAAATACGTTTAATTGTATAGAAACCTTATCTTAAGGATATCATGAAACATCTCGTCTCAAATTTACGATATAATAAATATTAAACATTTGAATTTTACTACTTGGACCAGGCGTACCCAGAGACAATACAAAGGTTAAACTACTTTATTTTGTAAGTTTAAATATTATATGTTCTAGATACATAATCTTCACACAGGAAAAACTAGTTATGCAATATCCATTCTTCTACAATACTGTTATCAACACTCATTTTTTCGCAAGCGATATCATGTTAAAGCCAAAAACTTGTGATATCCAACTATAAAAGTAAATAAAACTTATATATAAAAGTAAATAATTGGTTGACTATAAACTAGATGCATTTTTAGTTTATAAAATGTTTTCTTTTCTTTTACAATCTTACTTCTTGCATAGGCTGTGGGAAAATAAATTCCCACCATCAAATATTTGTTTATTGGGCGATATGAATTAGAATTTTCAAAGATATCAGTGCTACCATCTTACTAAATATTGTTTAAGTGTCCTGCATTCCATTTCGTTGTTAAATATGGAATCCGTACAGATGTTAATTAATATTTACGTAGTTGTGATTTTTTCATCAATTTGCTATCTGTTTTGTGCAGTTTAGTGAGATTTAAATTTGTAGACTAAGAATTAGGTAAGAAATAAGGTTTATCTTGTAGACATGATATAATATAACGGTTATTTATCATAACTACTTGTTTATAAAATCAATTTAGTTATTTTGAGAAGTTTTATATGGATAAAGATTTGAGAAGTTTTATATAGACTTGAAAAGATATGTTAGTGGGAAACATATTTCCCACTGCCCAAAATATTTATAAGAATTTTTAAGCGGGAAATATATTTTCCATTTTAGCTGCTTCTGTTATCAACTAATCCACAAATTTATCATATCCTTTCAAGTTTATCCTATCTATATCAAGAGACCACAATTGAAGTTTAAAATAAATTTATTGACGCTTTAATTTCCACTGCGGAAATCGTTCTCAAAATACAAACATTAATAAATTAAAGAAATTTCATTTTTTATTACTTGGTGAAAAATTCTTCTAATAATTTAATTTGTTGAGATTAATTAATTAATTTAAAATGTTATTTAGTAAGTTTTCAATTGATAAATAAACTCAAAAAAATTAATTAAACGAATTAAAAATTATTAAATTAATGAATTATTAAATTTTTAACGCCAACGAAATTTTGGAGATTTCTCTGTCTGAGTCCAGGTGTATCATTTAGATCTCGAACAGATTTTAAGAGGAAAAAAGAAACTCCAAATTATCATCAATCCTTAAAACAATAATTCCTATTAGTTTTTCGTTCTCGTTATGTAGAGAAAAAGAGACGAGAAAAAGAAATAATATAAACCAAGCCTTATCTGTGAAAAGTTTGTCGAAAATATGCACTACCATATTTTTTCGGAATCAATTATATGGATAAAGTGCTTGGAGGAAAAATATATAAAAATATAACAAACGATTCTTTCCACATCCAACAAAGAAAAACGGTTCACCCTTTAACTAAAACTGATTTGCTTAATAACAGTGTTTATAAAAAAATGATCTTTACATAACTAACAACAACATCCTTTCCCCTCGAAGTCTCCTTTCAAAGGGAAAAATCTAAAGCAGCTGTATGTCAGCTATCAAATCGTGACGGCACAGGCTATATGATTCAGGTCTTACCAACTTTACCAAGTTATAGGAATCGCACATCTCTTATTATAAATTATTGTGATTATAAATTATTGTTTTATATATTTAAATCATAATTACAAACGTTTTTGGATCAATTAAATGACGGAACGTTACATGTTACTATGGTTTGAGAAGACAGATGGCCTAAAAACTACACATAAAACTTAAAGTGACCGTTTATAAAACATTAATAAGACCAGTAATAACATATATAGCAGAAACGTGGTTATTTAGACAGAATGACAAAAAACTGCTTAAACGTTTTGAGCGAAAAATCCTCTATAATGGATATGAAGAATACAAGAGCAAGGTTTGTGGCACAGGCGTTACAACTTTGAGTTGTTTAGATCTTTTGGGGAACCTTAAGGTCTAAAATTCATTATAGTAGAACGTCTTAGATCGAGAGGGTATGTAATCAGACGAGAAGAAGATGCAATAGTCAGAAGTTTTTGGCCGAAGAGGGCCGAGGAAGACCGATACTCACGTGTCAAGACAACTTAGAGGATGATTTAAAACATATTGGAGTCAGAGCTTGGAGAGTTGCCAGAGAGAGGGGAGAATCGAGTATTGATCTGAAGAAATCTTTGATTCATTACGAGCTGTGATGCCACTGATAATGATTACAGTATGCTGTTGCACATCAATATTTGAATGAGCCTAAAGTCTAAACATTTTAAAATTTTTAGACATACTAATTATCTCGTAACTAGAGATTAATCAAATGCTCTTGTTGGACTATTTATATATTCTGGAGCACAAAAAGAAACAAATCTTCATAGTAGAGAAATGTTTGATTCCAAAATGTCTGGCTCTGTTTATCGTTTTGCGATGCCGACTTCGCAAAGCTCGGTGAGCTTCTGATTAGCGATTTATTTTAAATTCCTTTGGAAGTTTCTGACCTCAATTAACCTTCTAACAAATGTACTACAAGCTACATCTGTTCCTCCAAAAAAGAAGAATGACGTCACTTCATTGCAATCACTGCAAACGAGCATTTTGCGCACAACACCGTGCTCGTTGTGGCGTTACCTGTTTTTTTTTTTATTATAACTAATAAATTAACAATCAGAATAAAACAATGTATTCTATAAGCTAATGTGATGAGTTTAGGTCCTGTCCCTTGGTTCTGGCGTGATGTGGTCCCCTCCAGTGAGAGAATCACGGGTCCATGTTACTGGTCTGTTGGCCAACGTCGCTTTAGTCTTCTGATAACTCGATGTTAAGGTATTGCGGAAATTAATGGATTGGAGTGTGTGTTCACTTTTTGAATGTATTGTAATTTCTTTTGCTGGTATACTTCTTTCACTGTTGAGATATTGAGATCCCCATAGATTCTTTAGAATATTAGATTTACTACTACATCCTCATATTTTGCCATATGTCCATATTGGTTTGATAACTGTTTTATAAATTAGAATTTTATTATTTATTGACAGCTTGGAGTTTTTTCCAATTAACCAATTGATTTCTTTTTGTCTTAGTTGTATTTGTTTTCTTTTTTTGGTGATGTGTTCTTTCCAACACAGGGTTTGGTCCAGGTGTAGCCCTAGGTATTTGGTTGTTTTAGTCCTGGGTATTTCCTCATTGTTGATATATATTGGTGGTGGTGTTTCTCGTCGTAAAGTAAAAGTTACGTGGGTTGACTTGTTTTCATTTATTTTTATTTTCCATTGTTTTAGCCAGTTTTCAAGCTCATACAAATAGTCTTGAAGTTGTTGTGTAGCTATGTTAATGTGTTTGTGACTTGTAAGTGCTACTGTGTCATCTGCAAATGTGCCAATTGTTACGTTATGTGATGTTGGTAGATCAGACGTATATAATATATATAATCCCTGGGACGCTTATAGGTCCCCCAGGACGCTTCCCTGTGGGATTCCCGCCTTAATGGGATGCGTTTTGGATATTTCTCCATTTACTTTTGTTCTAAACTGTCGGTTTTCCAAGTATGATATAAGTATTCGAAAGAATGGTGGTAATATTTGTTTAATTTTATAAAGAAGTCCTTTATGCCAAACCTTATCAAAAGCTTGACGTACATCTAGTGATACCATTGGGCAATATTCCTTTTCTTCTAATGCGGAATTGATTTTATGGGTTATTCGGTGGCATTGCTGGATAGTTGAGTGTTCTCGTCGAAATCCAAACTGATAATTTGGTATCCAATCTGCGCCTGTAAAGTCTGGATCTATTCTTTTTATTAAAAGTTTTTCTAGTAATTTGGAGATTGTTGATAATAGACTGATAGGTCGATAGGATGAGACTTCACTTGGATCCTTTCCTGGTTTTGGGAATAATAGTATTTCTGCAATTTTTAGATTGTTAGGCCAATAATTACATCTTAATATTGCGTTAAATATATATGTAAGGATTACTATACCCTTTTTTGGTAATTCTTTTAGCATTTTTGATGTTATTAGGTCAATTCCTGGTGACTTTTTGATATTCAGTCTTAAGATTTCTTCTTTAAGTTCTTTGGGTGTTGTTAATTTTTTTGGATTTACTGATGGTTGTTCTGAGTTTAAATAATTAATAATTTCTTGATCTTCTTCATTGTTGTGTGGTTGGAATACTGTTGCTAAATGTTCAGCAAATAATTCTGATTTTTCTTTATCGCTTCTTGCCCATTGGTTCTGTGTGTCTGTAGTTTTTCTTACTGGTGGGGATATTGCTTCAGGTTACCTGTGACGTAGATAAATAAATTTTGATTTTTTTTGCATATTTTAGATATATAAATGTTCCCTTGTTCATTTAAAAAATTAATTTAAGTTTCATCTTAATTTTTTGTTTTACTTTTTTGAAATTGAAAAAAAGTCGTAAATATTACGAATGGTTAGTGTATACGTGAGTGTAAATTAAGGTTAGTGTTCTAGGGTCAAGTAAGGTAGTATAAGAGCTTCGGAAATGTCGTTCAAAGTTTATCTAGTCACATAAAAATACAGATAAATATAAATAATATAAAAAAAATTTAACAATTGATTTTATCAATTTAGGTTTTCTGTAGGTAGCAATTTTATAGAAAACACATTCAGCAATCTAATATACAGTTAACCGATATACAATTAATTGAAACGCTTGCATATAAAATAATCGTGATTTGCCTGTTTATCTAATATCATACATTAAATTTCTACGAAAAGAATTAATTTAGTTAACCTGAATTTGACCAAAAATAAAAATCGTGCTAGTCTGATGAAAAACCCATACACGAAATCTCAACAACCATCGTCACTTTCTCTTCTACCAGTAGTACCTATTTACGTGTACATTTCACTAACCAAAATTGATAGTTATCAAATATATTAGTGGATCTCGATCTTCCTGTAATTTCGAACTAAAACTAACTAGGGCAATCGACTTGCTGATTAAATTATTCCATTTATGGAATTGTAATCAAGGTAAATATAGTTAGATTAGCGTTAATCCAATGTGAAAATGTCGATGGTGCTTATAGAAGATAGAAGTTACCAAATGAGTCGGCAAAAACTACACACGCAGACTAACACTTCCTATTTGTGATAACGTTAACGAGATTTAAAATACATTACTTAAAATATCAGGTGAGAATGAGAAAGTAATTAGAGTGGAATACAAGCAAGCAATTAGATTAGCCCAGTAAAGAGACTTGTACACCTCTTAGTATAGCATTCAGGTGTTACAATTAATTGGACCGAGGTGAATTGATTTGTGTTCTAAGCGCTCCGCACCACTGCACCGCACTCCAAATGCTCCAGGCCACCCCTTTCCCCCCTATAGCACTTTAATGCGCGATAGGGGCTCACTATCAGCCAAATGCTTTTTTTGTGTCTTTTTTAAATTGATTGCTATTTAATATTGGATACACCAATCTTCAATGTTATCAATGCTGTCTGTAGATTGTTGACCGCTAGTTTGAAGTTTCTGTGTTTGGCCACAATCACTGTGTCATCTGCATAAGGCTGAGTAGTGTTACTGGTGTTCTTGAAACATGTACTCGGTAACAGAACTCCTCTTTGTGACACTCCAGCCTCCGGAGGTGCATGCTCAGATAGTACTTGTCCTATTCGTAGCCTGAAGCTTCGGTTGCTTTAGTCCGAAAACATCAGTCTCATCCGATTTCATACTGTAA
The DNA here is from genome assembly GCF_040954645.1 of Diabrotica undecimpunctata. Lineage (NCBI taxonomy): Eukaryota > Metazoa > Arthropoda > Insecta > Coleoptera > Chrysomelidae > Diabrotica > Diabrotica undecimpunctata. The sequence goes on along the minus strand of NC_092808.1, from coordinate 14,517,080 downwards.
CCGTAGCCTCTCATTTTGTACATTAGGCCCTTATGCGAGACTCTGTCGAAGGCTTTGCTTAAATCCAGGAACGATGCTCCTGTGTCCTGTTTGTCGCTAAATGCAGCTGTTATGGATTCTGTCAGTCTAAGTACTTGTAATTCGCTAGAGTGTTCTACTCTAAATCCGAACTGAGCTTCTGTTTCGTATAAATCGTATATTTCAGCTTGTAGTCTGCTTAGTATTACTTTTTCTACGATCTTGCTGACTGCTGTCAGTAAGCTTATCGGCTTGTAGTTTTGCGGAAACATGGTATTCTTTCCTGGCTTCGGAATCATGATAACGTGGGCTTCCTTCCATCGATTTGGGAAGAGCCTGTATCTAAGGATTTCGTTTGTTATATTGGTTAAAAATACTATTGCTTTTGCTGGTAGTTACTTCAGAGCTCTATTTGAAATTTCATCTAGACCAGGTGCTTTTCTCTGTGACCTATTTTTAATTATTTCGTGTATTTCTTGAATTTCTTGATGAGATGAAGGTGTGATTATCTCCTCTGGTTCTTTAGGAATTTCTTGTTGTTCTTCGATGAAGTTTACATTTCCGTTTTGGTAATAATTTAATGTAAACTCTCTCTCTTTCGAAAGTCCTCCTTATCACCTCGGCTTTTTCATCTATGGTGTAGACAATTTCATTTTCACCGTGTAGAGTAGGTATGGGTTTTTTATCATTTCTTAGTATTATTGTGGTTTCCGTACTGCATGACCTCCATGCATGCTCCATTTCTCGAACGTGGTTATCTCACCGTCGGCTTCTGTGTTCTCCTAGTGCTGTTTTTACTTCTCTGTTTAGTCGATTTGCCCTGTTTCTGACAAGACTGGACAAAAAAGAGAAAATTTTGAAATTATAATAAAGAAAAACGAAAATAAAAAGCACTAAATTATAAAATTTAGACTATATAAACTAATTAGGATATTAAAATAGCATACTATTGCCATTAGATTCTTTTTAAATGTAAGGCCTATACAAAAAAACATTCCTATTATGTATAACAGCCACCAACGCAACCTTTTGGGCCGTTAGCCTAACAATTACTCTCTATTTTGGTGTTTTTTGACTCCAATTTTGCTCAATAACAGTGAACTGGACTGATAGGAAGTAAGTCCAGAATATGGATACACTTTGTGTCTCTACCATTGCTTTTTTTATATCGTAGATGATGGGCGGGTTCATTTATTAGGGAAGTTGGTAATAAGTGAAAGATATAAAGAAAACAAAAAAAAGAAGAAGGAAAAAAACACTAGTTCACAAAAAATGGGCGCCACTATTTTTAAATATTTGAATAAAAAAACGGAAATAGAATTCTCATAATACTAAACGAAAGACTAAATGAAAAAACGAATGGAAAACCCTGTAATTCAAGCGTTATTCTACACACCTATAACGATTGTCCTTGTTATTTATTAATTGTCGTTGCGAATGCAAAGAGCTCCCGAAACTGAACACCCTTAAATTCAAAAGCCAAATCAGCTGGCATTAGTGGTATTCTTGGAATCTCCGGCTTTGAACTTTCCTATGACTACAGTAGCTTCAATCAAATTTTCCATAATTATTTTAACAGCAAGTCTTGCTCCGCGCACAATTTTAGCTGAGTCAGATCTCGTAGCATGATTATCACTGATCCAACCTTGAGTTGTAAATTGCGTGAAAATAATCCTGTCCAATCCAATAAATTAAGAAATTTACTTGGATGATTGAGGACTAAATTTGGATCGGTAATGGAATCGATCGACTTAAATGAGTGTATTTTTCCATTAATTTGACTTTGTGTCTTTATATTTAAATCATCTACGTCCTTATTTTTCGCCGCTTAAATGGCTGGTTCACTCAACGAAGCATGGTTTTTGTAATTAGCATTAATATTTTTGAACACTTTTAAAATTAATTCTTCTTTTGACGTTGTGAATTGACAAAAGTTTGGTGGATACGAAATGAGGCCAGTAGAAGAGTCAACAGAATATTTTCCATTGCCAATGTCTAGTGATGCCTTTGAGAAAACTGCTGCCGCTATAACAGTTTTTAACGCCAACTGCATGTTGGTTATTAACATAAGATTCTTTAAATATCTCTATAAATTTAAAGTATTCAAGCATACATTTATTTCATCAACAGCTATTGGTCTACAAACCACTGGCAGCGTTTTGCAAAAATCTCCAGTCAGTAGAACTATCGCGCCTCCGAAAAGGATCTGATGCTGTGCATTAGCGATTATATCCTTTTGTATATGTTTTGGATTGTAAGTTATCAGGAACAACAACTTCGGTGTCACTTTCTGAGCTGTGGTGGTTGTTTTCACTACCAATGAGCGTAGATTCAGAAATATTTTTCCATCAGTAACTCTTTTCTGAGTTAGCATTAAATTTTTCATTTGAATCATTGTTCAATGCAAGTTCTAATGATTCTTGTTTAATTAAAACCTTTTTATAGAATATATTTTTAAAAAAGCCTGTTAATACAATATGTCCACCTACGAAGTTTATGATACTAAAGCAAAATCAACAACTAGCAACCCATGTCGTATCTAATAAAAATCAATGCTTGCAATCTCCACGGGCGTAGGAAATTTCGACACTAAGCAGGTAGCGACTAAAATTTAATGGCAATTTTCGACACCAGCCCCAATTCCCGTTTTTATCTTACAGGTATATTCGACACCAAATAAATATAGCTGCGACATAAATAAAATACCATAATTTATTAATTAATTTATTTTAATAAAAGTAATGTGCATTTTATTTCTTTATAACTATAATAATATCTAAATATAATACAACTAGTACCTAATTTTTGTACATTTTACCGTTAATATACTTGTATACAATGATTTATTTGCTATTATAGGAATGATAAGATACAGCTTTTATAAAATCTAACCTACGTATTTGTTGGGATCGTAGTTTATCCATCATTTTCTCCAAAAATGCCAATTTAGCCTTAACAGTAGTATCTTTGATTTTTGCTGGTATTCACAGGCATTTGTGGTCCTCGCAATAGACAGATTCTGATTAGACCATATGTGTGGTGGAAATAGAGCGCTATCGAAAATGTAATTTTCCAGTAAATAATCTGCATATATATCAAGTGTTGCGTTTATAGGTTTATATGACATTAAATCATAAAGAAAGCATTCTTCAACTTCTGCTGGATTTAAATAAGTTAAACCAAACGTATGCCTTAACCATTTTCCAATTTCTGAATTTGTATCCTTATATTCTTGTACCAAACCCAAAGATTGAATTTTTTTAAACCAGTTTTGGTGTAAGTGAAAACGGCATCCACTAATTTTTGCATTGGGCCACATATACAATAAAGCACGGTGAATTGCTTTTTCCACAAATATTTCAGATGGCTCTAATGATAATTGAAATGTTTCAAAAATCTTAGACCTTAATAAAGAAAATAAATTTTTGTATGTCATTGACAATTTGTCCTTTAACAAACAGTATGCTAAAGGAACATAACCTTATTGCAAGCCATGTATAGTAAATAATTGTAGAAAATATTTGGTACTGTATGAAAATGTACCATCCATATACAAAGTTTTTAATTTACACAACAAACGAATATTTGTCTCGCATGAAAATACAATTACATTTAATTCAGGATGATTTAAAAACAAAAAACTTTCATTGCGACAGGTTTTAGGAGAATAATTACTAACCGCGTTATGGACTTCTGATATGCTTCTTGGTAACGGACCTGGTAACAGTTTACGACGACAGTTGTAAATGTTCTTTCTTATGCTAGCTATGTCAGGAACCGTCAGCAAATTGGCATCACACTCAGCAACAGCAGTTCTTGTAATTTTGGCAGGCTTTTCCGATATGTCCTCTTGGGCTTTTCTTTTACATGCATTGGTTACCATCTTTACTTCAAGCTTTTTTGGATCGGCTTCATGATTATGTACCAAATCACTTCTTGTGATGGTGAGGTCCTCACAGCCTATTGTAAACACTTTTGCGGAACACTTAGTGTTTCTTTGGATGCAGCGCCAAAATATCTCGCCGCTTTTTAACACTTTCTGTTTCGAGAACGAATGATACTCCACCACTAATAAATCTCGACCACGGGAACTTTTTATCAAACTCATTTTTTAAATATCCGTATACGTGCACAAGTCAACGTCAAACAAGAAATAAATTACAACTGAAATAATTTAGTCACAAGTACACAAGTGCCACGCCCCCCGCCGTGACAATAAATATTGGGAAAACCCGCTTGTCCTGCTTGGGTGCAAATGTCCATCGCCGCTAATTACCTACCTACCTGCTTTACGCCGCGGTGTCGAAATTTCCTATAATAAAATTTGACCCTTCGATTACCCCAGGTACAAAGACAATTTGGTGTCGAAAGTTCGCCCGCCGATCTCCACTATTAACATTTTCATGATCGCTTATAATAACTCGATATATACCCTGTATATTAGTATCAAACCCCATATTTTAAGAACATGAATTATAAGAAGAATCTAAATATGAGAAAACATACAGGGTTTCCCATCTAAAAAAAAATATTTTTGCTTTACCACCTAGTCGGTACTAATCATCCTGTAGAATCACCTTTTACTTCATTATTAAAGTACTAATCCCATAGTATTCAGGTTATTACAACAGTGTAATCAATTTTTATATAATTCGCATAATAATTTTATTGGGACTATACCAAAAGAAAACTTTATACATCTATATTACTATTGAAATTGCTAATAGTAATAACAGGTTTTGTATGTTTATGTTTCATTTCGTTGTATATTCTTCTAAATGTATTATACCATTTCATTAGACGTATAATTAAAAGAATACCGATACTGTTATTTTATCGATGGTGATGGCAAAATCGTGCTCTCCAATACAGTTACACTTTCAGACGATACAGAACACTATAGATTGTTAATTATCATCCCGGTAGATGGTAAGTCACTCCCCAAACCTCAGCGATTCCATTCTTAATAGTAATAATAACCCAATAAATCTCGAATATCTCGTGATCATAATGAGATACGGAACGGACTGTATTTCTTTTTTACAGCCCACACAAGAATCAGGCATTTCTATTATTATATTTAGTCAGTACCAGGGAGTGTTCACTCTAAGTATTATATTTATCTGTTTTATGGTCTACAGTTGTGTACGGATACGAAAGAATCCCCCTAAGAAATTCCTATTTATTGTCTCGCGTTGCTGGTTTATGTGGATTGGTGTAAATGTGGGATTGCTTTGTTTGTTGTTTTGTAACTAAATTTTTGTTGATAATGGTTATGTCAATAATGAATAGGGGGTTAACGAGACATTTACAAGGTTTTAGTTGCTGTAAAAGCACATAAAACGAAAATAAATGAAGGGATATTTATTTAAAGGAAAGAAAAACATTTACCAAGGAATGTTTGCCTTTGTTTTAGATTTAGTTTGAAAATAAATTGATTTGATTGATTGGCTATGCTTTTTTTATATCGTCTTTAATATATCTGTATTGTCTTATAGTAATGTTTGTTTCTTCAATCAGCAAAGTTTCATTAATAAAACTCAATTGCATTTCTCTGCAAAAAGAACAACTTTATTATTAGTTGTATACTATTAACCCTTGTGTGAATACCCGGTTACCCAGGTGCCCACCACGACACATTTTTTCATGTAAATTGATTAAAAATTAAAATTTCGCTTTGAACGCCCGAATCGTCGTTATCAATTGTAATCTCAATTAAGTTCAAATTATACATATGACGCGGACACACGCCGGAGACAGAATCATTCTGTCTCCAGCTTCGGCACGCAATGTAGCTTTTCCTTAATAATTTTAAAGTGTTTGTTTGTCCTTTTGTAGTCTAGTGTAATGTACAATTATATGTTTATGACATTTTGTTCTTGTCAGATAGGCCGCAATTGACGAAATGCCCCTGAAGATGATCTAGGGATCGAAAGTACTTGGGCAAGATTAAATCAAACTGTGCTCGATATATGCCTTTTATCTGATCAAAGTTGATATTAAAATGACGTCTCTTATGGCAGTAAAAAAAATTACTAATGACAAGACAACAGCCACTGTCAAAAGCTAAATAAGACTTTAAATATTTTGACTGTGACGTAAAAAACTATTAACTCCTAAATTACATAAAGAAAAGCAAAAAGAGTGTTTTATTTTTCTTTACATATATTTCTCTCTTTCGCATCCCCTGGGGATTTTTCTTCTTCATACTTTTATCTATAGGCATAAATGTCTGTTGATCCTTCGGGTTATTCCTCGGTTTTAAAGTCTCAAAGTTTCACAGTAAAATAAATAGTCAAAACAAAGAAATAGACATCCCATATCAGAAATATATGTAGGAATGGTGTCAACAGCACAATGAAACGACGAAATATACAAGAAGAAAACTGTAATATGTAATAAAAAAAATGTTGGCAAGTTAGGTTAGGAGAAACGAGCGCACTGTTTGTAACTGCAACTTTTTGAATTATAATATTTGCTACTTTTGAATTATAATCTACTTATATATGAAAAAGGTATATTGCTACTATTGTACGTTTTTAAAGCTTCTTAAATTTATGGGTACTTTATACAAAAGTATGAACTGGATTTGCTATAAATCATTTTCGTTTATGTTTAAAATAGTGTAGTGGTTGTTTGACATGCAAATTTATTCACTAAATGGATATTTATATCTGAGGTAATTTCGAATTCTCCAGACGAGACGCATGCAAATATCATGTAATACATTTATTTATGTATTGGAAAAGAAGCCTACAAGTCCTTAACAAAAATATATTTATAGAAATTTGTACACTAATAAAATAGGGTTTTGATATTTGTAGCGTTTTAGTTGAACACGAATAGGATTTTTTACTAAATCCAATTTAAGTTATCGGTTAAATTTTATGTTGTTACAATGCTATAACAAATTAAAGCTGAGTGAGATGGTTTTTCTACGTATTATTTTCACTTTGTTAATATTTGAACCAAGTTTAGAGAATTCTCCTTTCAGCTCAATAGTTTTCTGACTCAATACTGTTTTGTTGAGGTTTATGATGGCAGTATCATCTGAAAATGCGCTTATTTTAGTAGATGGTATATGTATATAACCGTTAAAGACGAATTTTCTAGTGATAAATTCGAAAGTCAGAATAAAAATTACTTTTGATACCGTACCGTCTTGCCTGAGAGTTTTAATAACAAATTTAATTGCCAGTTTGATGTTTATTCATCTGATTAATTATTTTGGAAATATTTAAGTCATTTTCATAGATTGAACTAACTTTTTGAGTATACCTATGATACTATGATCATAGCGTGTCCGATATTCAGGAGGGGTGTCTCAAATACAGAGAATACACTTCGATAAGGAAAATATGTTAACAAGCGCATTGATAACTTAACTGGAACCCTAAACACAACAAAGCGATCATTTTCTTCTTTTTATGTAGATATGGCTGTGTGAAACAAAACTTTAAAAAAATATAATCCAACTAGTGGTTCCATGTTATTGCATGAGGTGTAAATGTAAATATAAATATAACCTTATTACATAAATGAGATCGAGATATTGACAGAAGATAGCAATATTTTCAACAAAAGAGAAGAAGAATTTTTCTATTCTACTTCTTCGCTTTGAGGTGCCTTTGACATGAAGTTGTAGTTTTTTTTTTGTTTTTTAGATGTTTTTGTGTTGTATTGGTAAAAACACCCTTTTATGTTGTAATGCTTTTATTTAAAATTTTAAATTATTTTTTAACATATTTTATGACAATGGTCACTACAAGAACTAACTGAACATTTTCAATGTAAATTTCAGATACTAACTTCCATGACTTGTACAAAATAAGTTTTCCATTTATGTGCTGTTGAAGGTGACAGCCTATCACCGAAAATTTTACATTTAGAATAAAGTTCTATATTTATGAAGCGAGTCTTCTCCAGCTGGCGCCGTTTCTCGAATTCTAATTTCCAGTGTTTTCTGTTGAAGGAGTCTTCAGTTTTCTTTTCTCCATGACCTTCTTGGTCTACCTCGTTTTCTTCTAGTGGGCTATCTTTTTTGTCCATCTATTTTCAGGCATTCTCTGTAGGTGTCTAGACCAATTTTGTGTTTTGGCTTCGATAGTATCTATTATGTCTAGATCAATTTGCATTTCTCTCCTAATGTCAACGTTCCTCACCCTATCAAGTCTAGTGTGCCGGCAACATCGTCTGCAATAGTCCATTTCCATTGCCTTAATTTTTGATGTATCCCATCTTCGGATGCTTTGTTGAAGGACGTTTATACTTAAATTCCTAAAACTTCGTGAGTTTTTTTATCAGGAATTATGTGCCAAACAAAAATATACGCCAGAAATAATATTTAAAGATTTCTATTAATGTTAACTTAAAGAAATACACAATAATATGTTTCATTTAATTTGTATAAATGCATTATAAAGCGTTTTTATGAAGAACATTTGTTCGGAACACACTGTAACTGTAATCGAACGAAGGTGGTATTTTGGCATAAATTGGTAACACTTATTTGACAGTTGCGGTGTTGACACTTTTTGTACTTTATTATTTTGAATTTTAAAGTGAATACCTCTTGTTTTATATTTTTACCTATTTAATAAAATCTGTTCTTTTTAGAACAAAATTAGTGTGTTTTATTTCAAAAATGAAAAAAGTGTTGTTTCTGCTTAAGTATTCCATTTTACATCTTTATACGACGCATACAAGCGGCTCAAATTGTTTTTATTAAGATTATTTTTTAACTCTTGTTTTGTTTCTATTTATTTATATTAAATATAAATTTGTTTTGTTGTATAATCCACGTTTGCAATAATTATGTGATCTATTTGATTTAAAATCGATTCAGGATTTTTTAATACTTTGGCAACAATGTCAACTTCGATCTCTGTCAATGATAGCGACGTGCAACGGTAAGTAAATTAGATGGACTGTATTAAACTTATATTTACAGTATGTTTACACATATTGCAAAATGACAAAAAAAGATGTTATAAGGCCCAAAAGAAAATTTGTTCAAAAATTTTTAGTTATTTTTGTTTATAACTTTTTTATTTTCCATTTTACGATAAAAAGTAATAAGGACGGAGTTATAGACAATTTAATTTTCTACAAATAATGTCTAATAAAATTTTTGTAGGTGTGCTAGTTTACGAGATAAAGCGGGAAAACCCTTTCCATCCCTTCCTTCAAGATGGTGACCAGGGAACAATACTTGAACGTAAGCTTATACTGAATCCCCCTACAACATTCAAAAGAATAAAATTTCGCACACCGAAAAATGTACGCTAAAGCCTAAAAAATGTAACATTTTAAAATCGACTAAGTCTCACAAAATCTGTAACAGTAATTTTATGTACATATGTACCTATTTTTATGACAGTTGTTATGGTTATTACAGTAATAAAAATGTTACTTATATTGCTTCTTTTATTAAAAATCGATTTCCGAATAGGTCATTTACTTCTAGCCAGTCACATAAACAGGAAAGTTCATCGATTCTGTCAACTAAAAAATTTTGCACACCACCACTGTAAACTTATGTTATATGTTATATTGCAGTTTTACTATTTCTATAGTTTGTTATTTTATCGTTTAATTGTTTTAATTACCGACTCTACAATTACTTAAAGACATTAAATTTTACCGTTTTACTACGATATATATGACACAAATCTCAGGACTTTTAAAAACATGTCACAAACATTCCACTATTAAATTGTCAGTTCTTGATATATTATAACAATTTTATAAACTCAACACCGTGAGAGTGTCGCATAACGTATCATTTTAATTGCAGCCATTTATTAAAAATTACTATGCATGAAACTGCTCTCCAAAAATAGCAACCGAAAGATTTACTTCTGAAATCAATTCCGAATTAATCTGGTGTCACCAAAGAGTTCATCTCAAATTTAAAATAACTTTCTCTGAATAAAGAATTCGTGAAGGCCCACATGCAAGTTATTCCTTCTAAAGTTATACACTTTCGTTTGGGTTTTATTTAATCATCATAAATTTTGGGTATTTAAAAGAACATCAACTATCTGGCGTGTACTACCTGCTGTGTTTAGTATATATTAGAATAGGATTAATACCATTAACGGCTACAAGTCATTAAACAAATATCTCTATTCAACGGGAAAATATTTGTAGTCTTTAAATATATAATTAAACATATATTATAGGTAATTAAGATGTTAATGTCTTTTTTTTTTCTTCGGAAACTCCTCCACAGAGACTACCAATCATTACTTTAATCATTAAATAAAAGATTGCTTTTTCTTATTTGTTTTTAGTTCCTTATACAATTCTTTTATCCCTTTTTAAAATAAAATATAGTACAAGCCACAGTTAGAATGCAGTGTTTGTCTTAGTGTACGTTGACACAGACTACTATGACGCGATCAGCGATGCAATGTTTTGCTATGCTATACATTACATAGCGAGCTCACTGGTAAACACACAGTTTGCGGCCGGAAATTTTTTTACTGTTTCTAGGTAATTTGGGTCTGCTGAATTCAAAAATGCCACCAGATTGGCTCCATCGCAACGCAGCACTAGCTACATACATGTAGTGCTGCTACCAATTAAATAAACAAAACACTAATAAAAAGTAAGATATTTATTGTACAATAATGTACTTACAAAAACCATCACACATATCTGCCAAAAAAACTTAACTTTTCATCTAACCTTACCAGCATCGCAGCACAAATCTGCTATTCAGCGTCACCTAAAAACGTCCTTTTGTATGATTTTCTTGCAAAGGCTTTAAAAGGACGGTCCCTTTGAAGACTCCAGCAGTAATCCGCCATCATGTGAGTGTCCCATCTCCCCTGATACCTCTCTGCCATCGTGTTGATATCTTGGTGGAAGCGTTACCCTTGTTCCTCACTAAGGTAACCAAGATTTTCTGGGAAACGGAAGTGGCTGTGGAGGTAATGAATATGACAACTCATATGACAACCGTGTTTGTTAAAATTGTTGAGCATTTCTTCCACTATATCCCGGTAATTTTCCGATTTATTGTTTCCAAGAAAATTTTGCACAATTTTCATAAAAGAGCACTATGCATTACATTCAATTTCAGTCATCGATTCTGTAAAATGCGAATCTTTTATAAGTTGTCGTATCTGAGGCTTATCAAAAACAAGTATTCAAAACAAGGACGATTCTGGTCTAGGACCTTTACAAATTGTTTCATCAGCCCTAGTTTAATATGAAACGGAGGTAATATTACTTTCTCTCGGTCGACCAATGCATCGTTAACTACATTAGCTTTCCCTTGAACTAACGCATCTCTGGGATGCCATTTACTTTTACTCCAGTGTTGGTCCTTAGCCCTGCTATCCCAAAGACACAGGAAACAAGGATATTTTGTAAAATCAACACAGATCGCTCACTGATGTTGGTCATACTTGATGTTTTTTAGCACCAGCGAAATTATTTTATATTCTTCTTTCATTTTTGTTGAATGTCCAATTGGTATACTTCCATATTTCTTGCCATTATGTAGAAGGACACACTTTAAACTTCGTTTGGAACTGTCAATAAAAAGACGCCAGTGATCTGGTGAATATTCCGATACACCAGATCACTTAGCTCTTCCTGAGTAAAGAGTTTAGGACGTGTTGACTTCTCTTCAAAATCACTATCGTCTTCCTCAAATCTATTAGTCTGT